>NC_135978.1:7014073-7714073 GCF_053455715.1 Rhinoraja longicauda
GTTCTCCAGAGATGCTGCCTGATCTGCTGAGCTACTCCAGCAGTTTGTGGGGGGTTTTTGTGACCAGCATCTGCAGTTCCTTAGGTCCAGAGGATGGTTACCCTGCAGCTTCCCAGAAGGTCAACGTGATTCTTTTCGCTCTCGTGCTTATTTTTTCTCTCTCCTTGTGGCAAAGTACCAAATCCTTCAGCTTTCAATACCACCACAGAGGGCAATGAGTGCAGGCCACCACAACATCGGTCAGCATCCATCAACAATTCTTGGATTATGCTAGTTACGTTTTAACAGACTACATTAAAATCTGTGAACTATTTATCAGGATGGAGAACTTGTGTTGGATCTTGCACCCCCTTTCACAAAGAGAAGAAAACTATTTTAAACTGAAAAGAAGTATAAAAGCATTGCTGTCATGGTGGACTGGACTGATGAGTCCAGAAGTCATAGGCAGAGGTAAATTATACCTAGGGTTGCCAACTTTCTAACTCCCAAATAAGGGACTAAAGCTGACGTCACCGCCCGCACCCCACGTGAACTCACCCAGCCAGCGGCCATGTGCTCCCGCTCCACCAATGGTGGCCACCTGGGCCGGGAGGCGGGTTGCTACGCAACCTCCATTCGGCGTACACACTTGGCCCCACTCCCCGAACACACTCCGTTAGCCTACACTGTCCGGGCCTACAGCATCCCCCGGGCCTAATACAGCGCAAGGGCAGCCCCATTCGGGACAAACCAATTTAGCCCAATATACGAGATGTCCCAGCTAATACGGGACAGTTGGCAATCCTACTTGTACCGAGGTTCAGTGAAAAGCTTTTGTTGCATGCTATTCAGTCAGCAGAAAGACAATACATGATTACAATCGAGCCATACCGTGTACAGTGTATTTACAGTGTACTACAGTACATGTACCGTACAAGAGAATATCGTTTAGTGCAAGGTAAAGCCAGCAAAATCCAATCAAGAAACATCAGAGGGCCAACAAAGAGGTAGATGGTATAAGAAAATAACTGCAGATGCTGGTACAAATCGAAGGTATTTATTCACAAAATGCTGGAGTAACTCAGCGGGTCAGGCAGCATCTCAGGAGAGAAGGAATGGGTGACGTTTCAGATTGAGACCCTTCGTCAGACTGATGTCAGGGGGGCGGGACAAAGGAAGGATATAGGTGGAGACAGGAAGATAGAGGGAGATCTGGGAAGGAGGAGGGGAAGAGAGGGACAGAGGAACTATCTAAAGTTGGAGAAGTCGATGTTCATACCACTGGGCTGCAAGCTGGTAGATGGTAGTTCAGCACTGCTCTCTGGTTGTGGTAGGATGATTCAGTTGCCTGATAACAGCTGGGAAGAAACCGTCCCTGAATGCCATTGGTTATTTACTGTATATACGATGGGCAAGTGTAAAATCTTTGCGTGCAAGTGGTTGTTCTTGCAGGTAAACAGTCACGACTGCAATGAACCTCCTGGGATTTAAACGCAAATTGAGTCGAATGGAATGTTTTTCTCTTCGCCAAAAGCCCGCTGTTTGAGAGTGACGTATCAAAGGTGTGGAACTACACCAACAGCGTGGAGCAGTACACAGCGGCCGGAGGCACTGCTCGCAGCAGCGTGCTGACCCAGATCGAGCAACTGAGAGCCTGGCTGAGCAGGAGACAGAGCAGTTAAGACCTTCACCCTCTTCAGTTCAGTTTCAGTGTAGTTTATTGTCACGTGTACCGAGGTACAGTGAAAAGCTTTTGTAGCGCGCTAACCAGTCAGCGGAAAGACGATACATGATTACAATCAAGCCATTTACAGTGTACAGATGCACGATAAGGGAATAATGTTTAGTGCACGGAAATGCCGATCAACTATAGTCCAAGGGTCACCAATGAGATAGGTGGTTGTTCAAGACTGCTGTCCAGTTTTGGTAGGATAGACAATAGACAATAGGTGCAGGAGTAGGCCATTCGGCCCTTCAAGCCAGCACCACCATTCAATGTGATCATGGCTGATCATTCTCAATCAGTACCCCATTCCTACCTTCTCCCCATACCCCCTGACTCCGCTATCCTTAAGAGATGGTTCAGTTGCCTGATAGCAGCCGGGATGAAACTGTCCCTGAATCTGGAGGTGTGCGTTTTCACACTTCTATACCTTTTGCCCGAGGGGAGAGGGGAGAAGAGGGAGTGGTCGGTGTGTGATGATGCTGCTGGCCTTGCCGAGGCAGCGTGAGGCGTAAATGGAGTCAATGGAGGGGACGTTGGTTTGTGTGATGGTCTGGGCTGCGTCCACAATTCACTGCAATTTCATGCCATCGTGGAGCTGTTCCCAAAACAAGCTGTGATGGACACGTCCCATCTTCAATACTATTAACAGATTCTTTGGACATCCATGTGATTTACCCTTAGGTGTAGACAACTGTTGTTGATCATTGGATTGTGTTACCATTTGGGAAATAGCACTGTTCCACTAAATATCAATGTGTTTTTATTGAGCCTTGAAATCTGTGACTATGCTAAGCAATGATATATAACATGAAGCTAAGCTTGAATAAATATTTACATTGTAATTGATTGCTGCTTTGAAAGACTGACCTACTGAACTGTGATAACACTTACCTGAAATAAATCTTGATGGATTACGTGTTTGATTGAGTCTTTTGTTGTCCAATTTTAGTTTAATCCCTTCAAGGGTCAGAAATCTCAAACTGGGACACGAGGATCTGTAGATGTTGGAATCTTGCATTGAACACAAAGTGCTGGAGCAACTCAACAGGTCAAGCAGCATCTCTGGAGGACATGAGCATTTATGGTTGGGACAGTCTAAAGAAGAGTCCCGACCTGAATCATCACCAAAGCTGCTGCCTGACCTGACGAGTTAGTTTAGTTTTGTTTATTTTCTTTGGTTTAGAGATACAGTGCCCACCGGGTCCGCACCGACCAGCGATCCCCGCACATTAACACTACCCTACATGCATTGGGGACAATTTTACTTTTATATATATCAAGCCAATTAACCTACAAACCTGTACGTCTTTGGACGGTGGGAGGAAACTGAAGATCTCGGAGAAAACCCACGTAGGTCACGGGGAGAATGTAATCTTAAGAAGGGTATCGACCCAAAACGTCACCCAATTCTTCCTCTCCTTAGATGCTGTAATGAATGGAGTCCCACTTCTGACACCATGTAATGAGTGGAGTCGTACACATGTCGTAATGCAACACACATTTATTACAGTCCACTTACAGCATAGATCTGCAAGACTTCACAGTGACTAACAGCTACTCCAACTGCCCTAGCTCTTGGTAATATATATGGCATATTAGGCGGAGCACCTACTAACAAGCGCTACAATTGGTTAGTAGGAAATAACCAATCTACAGATGCTGCCTGTCCCGCTGAGTCCTAACGCATGGCATCCCTGTGTGGTACCTCAGCTGCACGGAGGCAGAGAGGAGAGCTCTTCAGCGGGTAGTCCATAGAGCTCAGAGGACTATCAGAACACAGCTACCAGCCTTGGAGGGCATCTACAACACACGATGCCTCCGAAAAGCCACCAGCATCCACAAAGACTCTTCACACCCCTGCAACAGTCTGTTCGAACTTCTACCATCGGGCAGACGATACAAGGCCTTCTACGCCCGCACCTCCAGACTCAGGAACAGCTTCATCCCCAGGGCCATAGCTGCTATGAACCGGTCCTGCTGAGCCGGATGGTCACATCGCACAGTGAACCGGCACAGATCTACTTGCACTTTATTCTGATTTAAAACTGTTCTAATTTGTTTCATTGGGTTGTTTAAATTAATACTGATTAGCTAATTAATTTATTGCATCGTATGGGAGGCGCATTCCCAATCTCAATGTACCCCTGTACAATGACAATAAAGATATATTGTATTGTATTGTATTGTATTGTTACTCCATCATTTTATCTCTATCTCCTGTGATGTAGAACTTGTGTGCATTGCGTGATATGGTAACAATACTGGGTTAATTCGGGTTGGGTCTGAAGAAGAGTCTCAATCTGAAATGTCACCCATTCCTTCTATCTAGAGATCCTGCCAATTCTGCTGAGTTACTTCAGCATTTTGTGTCTATCTTCAATGGTGTGCAGGCTTTATACGTTGGCACTAAAGCAAGAGCAATTTTATTTGATTCCCTTTCAAGGATTTCATTTAAATTGTTTTATGCAGAGGTTGGTCATGTTGGTGTAAGAAGGAACTGCAGGTGCTGGTTTACACCGAAGATGGACACAAACTGCTGGAGTAACTCAGCGGGACAGGCAGCATCTGTGGAGAGAAGGAATGGGTGGCATTTCAAGTCGATTTTGTGTCTACCTTTGGTCACATTGGTATAGTTCATGATAACAGAACTCTCATCAGTTGGCATCAAAGTCCTCAGCGGCTGGTTTCTGGTTGTTTACTGATCCCTTCAATTCCTACAATTACTTACTGTAATAAATGAGTTTTTATTCACAAAATGCTGGAGTAACTCAGCAAACCTTCCACCCCACCAGCCAACGGATCCAAAAACTTCATACACTTCACTTCCAATTTCCATCCTGCCCTTAAATATACCTGGACTATCTCCAACATCTCCCTCCCGTTTCTGGACCTCACCATCTCCATCACAGGAGACAGACTAGTGACTGACATCCACTATAAACCCACTGACTCGCACAGCTATCTGGACTACACTTCTTCCCACCCGGTTTCCTGCAAAAAGTCAATCCCCTACTCCCGATTCCTCCGTCTACGCCGCATCTGCGCCCGGGATGAGGTGTTTCACACTAGGGTATCAGAGATGTCCTCATTCTTCAGGAAATGGGGCTTCCCCTCTTCCATTATAGATGAGGCTCTCACTAGGGTCTCTTCTACATCCCGCAGCTCCGCTCTTGCTCCCCCTCCCCCCACTCGTAACAAGGACAGAATCCCCCTCGTTCTCACCTTCCACCCCACCAGCCAGCGGATCCAACATTTTGTGAATAAATACCTTCGATTTGTACCAGCATCTGCAGTAATAATTGAGTTTGGTGCTTCACAAAAGCCAACTGCAGGTACGTGTGCATTTGCTTGGGAAACCTCCATCAGCGTACATCTCAGCCAGCAGGGGGAGACCAGGAGCAATGGTCCATCAACAATTTAGAACAAGCTGAGAAACTGCATCCATTGTGGTCTGTTTTCATGTGAATCTGCAAACAAAGCTAATTTTTCCTGGGATTGATCGCACCAATGATCAATTGTGAGTGAGATTGCACACATTTCTTGATTAGTAAGTGCGTCAATGTTATGGTGTGAAGGCAGGAGAATAGATTTGTGAGGGAAATATAGATCATAAGGGTGGAGCAGACTCGATGGGCCGATTGGCCTAGATCTGCTCCTATGTGTTATGGTCTTATGGTCACTGTGAAATTGGCCCAGGAACTGCCCACGTGTAATTGACTCAGTCTCTCAGTTTAAAGGTTGCAGGCAGGCCTTGGAGCTCTCTGTCCCATCTTTGTTCAACACTCGAAGAATAGAATTAAGATAGGCCCTACACCAGCCTCTGTGGCACGGTAGAGCAGCGGTAGAGTTGCTGCCTCACAGCGCCAGTGACCCGGGTTTGATCCTGACCTTGGGTGCTGTCTGTAGAGTTCGCACTTTCCCTCTGTGGGTTTTCTCGAGATGCTCCGGTTTCCTCCCACATCTCAAAGATGTGGGAGTTTGAGGGTTAACTGGCCCTCTGTAAATTTCCCCCTAGTGAGAAGTGGGATAACTAGTGTGAACGAATGATCAACGGTTGGTGAGAACGCTGTAGTCCGAAGGGCCTATTCATGCTGTATCACTAAAGTAAAGTAAGCTGAACTAAACCAAACTAAATTAAATAGAATACAAAATATTAGAGGGTATTTAAAACCATGCAGGCAACACCAGGGCGGCACGGTGGCGCAGCGTTAGAGTTGCTGCCTTACAGCGCCAGAGACCCGGGTTCCATCCTGACTGCGGGTGCCGTCTGCACGGAGTTTGGATGTTCTCCCCGTGACCTGCGTGGGTTTTCTCCGGGTGCTCCGGTTTCCTCCCACACAGGTTTGTAGTAGGTTAATTGGCTTTGGTAAAATTGTGCATTGTCCCAATTATGTAGGGTAGTGTTAGTGTGCGGGGATCGCTGTTCGGCGCGGACATGGCTGGCCAAAGGGCCTGTTCCCGCGCTGTATCTCTAAACTAACCAAGGAAATGCACAAACAACACCACAAAATCCTTCGAATTGACTGGAGGTACAATGAACCAATGTCTGGGTCCTCACCCAGGCCCAGTTCCCCAACATTGAGGCCCCAATTACATCCGTTGGCTCTGTTGGGCAGGCCACATCATTCACGCTCCTGACCCTGACAACCTTCTATGCCTAGCTCTGCCACTGGAGGTGAATCCCTGAGGAAAAAAACATTCCAGCATTTGCTCAAAGCCGCCTTAAAGAAACGCTAGATAGACATTAAAAAGCTGGAGTACCTCAGCAGGTCAGGCAGCATCCCTGGAGAAAAGGAATCGGCGACATTTCGGGTCGGGACCCTTTTTCAGACTGAGGGTCAGGGGAAAAGAGATATAGATGGTGATATAGAGAGATATAGAATAAATGAATGAAAAATATGCAATAAAAGTTACGACGATCAAGGAAACAGGCCATTGTTAGCTGTGGGCTAGGTGAAAACGAGTTACAGACAATGAATCTCATCAAGTCAAGTCAAGTCAAGTCAATTTTATTTGTATAGCACATTTAAAAACAACCCACGTTGACCAAAGTGCTGTACATTTGATTAGGTTCCAATAGAAAAAAAAATGAAAACATACAGTAGTACGCAAACAGTTCACAGCGCCTCCTCAATGAGCCTCAAACGCTAGGGAGTAGAAATATGTTTTGAGCCTGGACTTAAAGGAGTCGATGGAGGGGGCAGTTCTGATCGGGAGAGGGATGCTGTTCCACAGTCTAGGAGCTGCAACCGCAGTATCAAGATGACTTTGAAACTAGTACAGCATTGGGTGGGAGAGGGACAGAGAGAGAGGGGTTTGCCAGAGTTACTTGAAGTTAGAGAAATCAACGTCGTAAACTGCCCAAGCTAAATATGAGGTGCTGTTCCTCCAAACTGCATTGGGCCTCCCTCTGACAATGGAGGAGGCCCAGGTCAGAAAGGTCAGTGTGGGAATGGGAGGGGGGGGTTAAAGTGTTTGGCGAACATCTCCATTGACATCTGTGAATCTCGTACTCATGACCTCTCAAAGTAGAGAAGAGGCATTCTGGAAACAGTTAAGATCCTTGAGACCAAGACACAGATGCCATCTGAGATCGCCTACCAAAACCATCCTGCCATGTGTCTCATTGACCAGCAGGTGGCGCAGGCGTGGAAGTATCTGTGGTTTGACAATAGACAATAGACAATAGACAATAGGTGCAGGAGGAGGCCATTCAGCCCTTCGAGCCAGCACCGCCATTCAATGCGATCATGGCTGATCACTCTCAATCAGTACCCCGTTCCTGCCTTCTCCCCATACCCCCTCACTCCGCTATCCTTAAGAGCTCTATCCAGCTCTCTCTTGAAAGCATCCAACGAACTGGCCTCCACTGCCTTCTGAGGCAGAGAATTCCACACCTTCACCACTCTCTGACTGAAAAAGTTCTTCCTCATCTCCGTTCTAAATGGCCTACCCCTTATTCTTAAACTGTGGCCCCTTGTTCTGGACTCCCCCAACATTGGGAACATGTTTCCTGCCTCTAATGTGTCCAATCCCCAGCCTTTCAACACAGGCGGCACGGTAGCGCAGCGGTAGAGTTGCTGCTTTACAGCGAATGCAGCGCCGGAGACTCAGGTTCGATCCTGACTGCGGGTGCTGCACTGTAAGGAGTTTGTACGTTCTCCCCGTGACCTGCGTGGGTTTTCTCCGAGATCTTTGGTTTCCTCCCACACTCCAAAGACGTACAGGTATGTAGGTTAATTGGCTGGGTAAATGTAAAAATTGTCCCTAGTGGGTGTAGGATAGTGTTAATGTGCGGGGATTGCTGGGCGGCACGGACTTGGAGGGCCGAAAAGGCCTGTTTCCGGCTGTATATATATGATATGATATGATATGATACGACAGTCTCGCCATTCCGGGAATTAACCTAGTGAACCTACGCTGCACGCCCTCATCTGGGGTTTGAGCCCCAGGTGAGACTTTGGTTCAAACCAGCATCTGCAGTTCCTTCCTACACACCTGTAGTTTGCACATTGGCTTCATTATCCACCTCAGAACCCACTAAACTGGAATGGAAGTCATTCATCCTGGATCCGAAGAGACTGCCTGAGAAGGCAAATCGAAAAAAACCTCAGAAATTATCAATACCTTCCTCACAGGATTGATTGATACTCTTTATTTTTCGTTTAGTTTAGTTTAGAGATACAACAGGCCCTTCCGCCCACCGAGTCGGCGCCAACTAGTGATCCCCGCACACTAACACTATCCTACACACACTAGGGACAATTTACAATTATACCAAGCCAATTAACCTACACACCTGCACGTCTTTGGAGTGTGGGAGGAAACCGGAGATCCCGGAGAAAACCCACGCGGGTCACGGGGAGAACGTACAAACTCCATACAGACAGCACCCGTAGTAGGATCTCGAATGTGGGTCGCTGGCGCTGTAGGGCAGCAACTCTACTGCTGCGCCACCGTGGTGCCCAAACTATTGCCAATTTCCAACTCTTTGGGCAATACAGCAAAAGGTGTCGCACAGTCAATTTGGGTTGTCTTCAGCAGAAGACATTTTGTTCACATTTTATCAATCTCTGCTTTCACCTGGTTCTTCAATACATAAGTAACAGAGCAAGGTTTACAGTCAGTTGCTTTTACACATGGCTTAATGCAGACAAATAATACCCTTGCAGATATTATTGAATGATTCTGCAGCCTCCCCCATTATCATGACTAAGGTGCCAACATCTCTTTCAATCTCGCCACAGCTAACCTCATTCTTCTAAACTCCAGCGAATATAGGCCCAGTGCCGTCAAATGCTCATCATATGTTAACCTACTCATTCCTGGGATCATTTTTGTAAACCACGTCTAGGCCCTCTCAAGAGCCAGCACGACCTTCCTCAAATCTTCTTCTTCTTCTTAAGCCCTTGGCTCCTCTAGGGAGCATAGGCCATTGACAAATGTCCTCCACCTCACTCGGTTGTTGGCGGTTCTTTTGAGATCTCCCCAGTTGAGCCCACTCCCAGACATTTCTGCCTGAACACCTCTTCTCCAGCTGTTCCTGGGGCCACCTCTTTTCCTTTTTCCTCGGGGCTTCCATTTCAGGGCTTGCCGAGTGATGTTTGTGGCAGGTTTTCTGAGGGTGTGTCCAATCCAACTCCATTTTCTCTTTCGAATTTGTAAGTCAATGGGATCCTGGCTTGATCTTGTCCACAGGTCCACATTGCTTACTTTGTCTCCCCTCCAGATGTTTAGTATTCTCCTGAGGCAGGTGTCAATGAATGTTTGTGGCCTGTTTGTTGTGTGTTTTATTGTTCTCCATGTCTCTGATCCATACAGCATTACCTGTTTCACATTTGAATTAACAATGCGTATTTTGGTGTTGATTGAGATGTATTTTGAGCTCCAGATCTTCCTGAACATGTTAAACACCACCCTAGCCTTATTAATTCCGTTTTTTATGTCTGCATCTGCCCCTCCGGTGGTGTCCACAACACTGCCTAGGCATGTGGATGTTTCTACCTCCGCCAGGGCAGTGCTGTGCATGAGGACAGGCTTGCTGGGTTTGGAGTGGATCTTCATCACCTGTGTCTTTGCTGTATTGGGTGTAAGACCAAGTTTTGTTGCAGCTTGTCCTTCCTCAGATATGGTGTCCAAAATTGCTCACAATATTCCAAATGCGGCCCGACCAGCGCCTTATAGAGCCTCAGCATTACATCCCTGTTTTAGTATGCAGGCCCTCTTGAAATAAATGTTACCATTGAGTTTGCTTTCTTTACTACCGATCTGACTTGCAGATTAACTTTTTGGGAATCCTGCACCAGCACTCCCAAGTCACTTTGCACCTCCGATTTCTGGATTCTCTGCCCATTTAGAAAATAATCTATGCCTTTCTTCCTACTACCAAAATGCACGATTCCACACTTTGCTACACTATATTCCATCTGCCACGTCTCTACCACTCTCCCAGTTGCAGTTATATATTTTTTAGATTTAGATTTAGAGATACAGTGCAGAAACAGGCCCTTCGGCCCACCGAGTGCGCGCCGCCCAGCGATCCCCGCACACTAACACTATCCTACACACACTAGGGGCAATTTTTACATTTGCCCAGCCAATTAACCTACATACCTGTACGTCTTTGGAGTGTGGGAGGAAACCAAAGACCTCGGAGAAAACCCACGCAGGTCACGGGGAGAACGTACAAACTCCGTACAGACAGCACCCGTAGTCAGGATCGAACCTGAGTCTCCGGCGCTGCATTCGCTGTAAGGCAGCAACTCTACCGCTGCGCCACCGTGCCGCCCATATGACGTTGGTATGACTGCATTCAGAATATTGTGTTCAGTTATGAGCAGCATGTTATACGAAAGATGTTGTCAAGCTGGAAAGGGTGAGGAAAAAATTTACGAGGATGTTGCCAGGACTCGAGGGTCTGAGCTATAGGGAGATGTTGAGAAGGCGAGGACACTATTCGAAGGGCCTGAACGTTGAGGGGAGATGTTGCAGATCACGAGAGGAATAGATCGGGTAGATGCACAGGGTCTCTTGCCCAGAGTAGGAGAATCGAACACCAGAGGACATAGGTTCAAGGTGAAGGGGAAATTATTTAATAGGAATCTGAGGGGTAACTTTTTCATACAAAGGGTGGTGGGTGTATGGAACGAGCTGCCAGTGGAGGTAGTTGAGGCTGGGACTATCGCAATGTTTTAGAAACAGTTAGACAGGTACATGGATAGGACAGGTTTGGAGAGATATGGACCAAACACAAGCAGTTGGGACTAGTGTAGCTGGGACATGTTGGTCGATGTGAGCAAGTTGGGTCGAAGGGCCTGTTTCCGCACTGTATCACTCTATGACTCAAATCAGAGTTTGTCCCTGATCAATTTGATTGATTAGATTAATCAGGCTCACGTTGAAAGTTTTATCTGCCAACTGTTGTGACTCAATGAACAATTCTTCTGGCCTAGAATAGAAAAAGAATATCGAACAATATAGTGTGTAGAAAAGATCTGCAATTGCTGGTTGAAGTCGAAAGTAGACACAAAATGCTGGAGTAACTCAGCAGGACAGGCAGAGATCCAGCTTCTCTCCAGAGATGCTGCCTGTCCCGCTGAGTTACTCCAGCATTTTGTGTCTACTTTCCAACAGTAGAGCTCAGGAATGGGCCTTTCGGCCCACAATGTTTGTGATGAACATGATACCAAGTTAAACTGATCTCATCTGCACGTACATGATCTATATCCTTCTATTCCCCGCACTTCCACATGCCAATGAAGCAGATGGGAGGTCTAAACAACCCTCTAGCTGTTGAGAGGGTTGAGAGTATACACTGGAATTTAGAAGGATGAGGGGGGATCTTATTGAAACATATAAGATAATTAGGGGATTGGACACATTAGAGGCAGGAAACATGTTCCCAATGTTGGGGGAGTCCAGAACAAGGGGCCACAGTTTAAGAATAAGGGGTAGGCCATTTAGAACGGAGATGAGGAAGAACTTTTTCAGTCAGAGAGTGGTGAAGGTGTGGAATTCTCTGCCTCAGAAGGCAGTGGAGGCCAGTTCGTTGGATGCTTTCAAGAGAGAGCTGGATAGAGCTCTTAAGGATAGCGGAGTGAGGGGGTATGGGGAGAAGGCAGGAACGGGGTACTGATTGAGAGTGATCAGCCATGATCGCATTGAATGGCGGTGCTGGCTCGAAGGGCTGAATGGCCTAATCCTGCACCTATTGTCTATTGTCTATTGTCTATTGAGAGGACGGTTCAGTTGCCTGATAACAGCTGGGAGGAAATTGGCCCTGAATCTGGAGGTATGTGTTTTCAATTTCTGCACCTCTTGCCTAAAAGGGAGAGGGGAGAAGAGGGAGTGACCAGGGTGAGACTGGTCCTTGATTATGCTGGTGGCCTTGGCTAGGCGGCATAAAGTGTAGATGCAATCAATGGAAGGGAGGTTGGTTTGCATGATGTTCTGGGCTATGCCCACAATCTCTGCAATTTCTTGCAGTCATTGACCTATACATAGACAATAGACAATAGACAATAGGTGCAGGAGGAGGCCATTCGGCCCTTCGAGCCAGCATTGCCATTCAATGTGATCATGGCTGATCATTCTCAATCAGTACCCCGTTCCAGCCTTCTCCCCATACCCCCTGACTCCGCTATCCTTAAGAGCTCTATCTAGCTCTCTCTTGAATACATTCAGAGAATTGGCCTCCACTGCCTTCTGAGGCAGTGAATTCCACAGAATTACAACTCTCTGACTGAAAAAGTTTTTCCTCATCTCCGTTCTAAATGGCCTACCCCTTATTCTTAAACTGTGGCCCCTGGTTCTGGATTCCCCCAACATTGGGAACATGTTTCCTGCCTCTAACGTGTCCAACCCCTTAATAATCTTATACGTTTCGATAAGATCCCCTCTCATCCTTCTAAATTCCAGTGTATACAAGCCTAGTCGCTCCAGTCTTTCAACATACGACAGTCCCGCCATTCCGGGAATTAACCTAGTAAACCTACGCTGCACACCATAGAATGATACAGCGTAGAAATAGGCTCTACTTGCCCACACTGGCCAACATGTCCCATCTACACTAGTCCCACCTGCCCGCGTTTGGCCCATCTCCCTCCAAACCAGTCCTGTCCATATAAAGTCCATTAAAATAGCCATGTCCTGACCTTGAATTTGGAAAAAATAAGGTTTGCCTTAATTGACAAACCAGATCTATTTTAAAAAAAAATATGGTCTCCATTTATTGAATTTTTAAAAAAGTAAATGGGTTTGTCACAAAACTAAAATTTAAAACTAAAGTTAAAACTTGAGTTTAGGGTTGGATGTACAACTATACTCATTAACTCCTGGATCTATCCCCCATAATCTTCATATTTGTAATTCTCTTTTTTTCTTTGCTTTCTCTCTAATAGTTTTATAGCCCCTTTTTTTCCCCAGTCTCTTTTCATCTTTATGTTTTTCTTTAAAAATCAAAAAATTGAAGCTATGTAAGAATTCTACAACCAGTTTGTCGTTTATTATTATTTGTACATATGCTTTAAAATTTTTTTTTTTGCAAAAGTAAGACACACAGTGTTGAAGTAACACTCAACGGGTCAGTCAGCATCCCTGGAGAACATTAATAGGACATGGATAAAATATATACATATATATATATCCATGTCCTATTAATGTTCTCCAGGGATGCCGACTGACCCGTTGAGTGTTACTTTAACACTGTGTGGCTACTTTTTCAAGCCAGAATCTGCAGTTCCTTGTGCCTCCAGTAATTCAGAAGAAGTGTGTGGTAGTGCTGCTGCCTATTCCGACCTGTTCTATGGGTGTGCACTGTTAGCCCAGCCTTGTCTGCAGACGCTTATTGCTGACAGCTGCGGAGCTCCAGTGAGTACAGGGTTCAAAAGAACAAGTTCAGCTGGTTTGCAAAAGGGGCTCGCGTCCTTGAAGTAAAAACCATTGCACATTACTGTGGTTTGAAGTCAGCAATTGAATGGTTGGACTGCAAATCCCAGCAATCTCAGCTGATGGGTCATTTTTCCGGTTCCTGGCACTGGGAGTTTCTAGGCTGAAGTAGATCTAGTTGGGGCGGTGATTGGGAGCAGCAGGTAGACCTGGTTGGTGCTGGCACTGGCACTGTGTGCAGTCAGTCAGGTGTGTTACAGACAGCCGGGCGTTCGCTCAACCTTCTCGCACAGTGTGTGTACTGACACTTGTTTATCCCTCAAGCAGGTCGGGGATTCCTTCACCCACCGAGAGATTTATTTCCACATCATCTGTGGAGGAGACCTTGGAAATCCAGCGCTGGAAATGGCCAACTCAGAGGTAAAGTGTTGCACTAAACTCTCCAATTTTAAGAGCCGCAGCTTCAGATTTATTCCGGACAGGTGGAGTAAAGACACTCCCTCCTCGTATGATTCCACTCCTCCTCCATCGTTGCTTGCTTTATATGAATATATATGTATTTGTATGTGTGTTTGTGTGTGTGTGTGTGTGTTTGTATGTGTGTTTGTTTGTGTGTTTGTTTGTGTGTGTGTTTGTGTGTTTGTGTGTTTGTTTGTGTGTGTGTTTGTGTGTGTGTTTGTGTGTGTGTTTGTGTGTGTGTTTGTGTGTGTGTTTGTGAGTGTGTTTGTGTGTTTGTATGTGTGTGTGTTTGTGTGTGTTTGTGAGAGTGTGTTTGTGAGTGTGTGTGTTTGTTTGTTTGTGTTTGTGTGTGTGTGTGTGTGTGTGTTTGTGAGTGTGTGTTTGTGTGTGTTTGTTTGTGAGTGTGTGTGTGTGTGTGTTTGTGTGTGTTTGTGTGTGTGTGTGTGTGTGTGTGTGTGAAACATAGAAACATAGAAAATAGGTGCAGGAGTAGGCCATTCGGCCCTTCGAGCCTGCACCGCCATTCAATATGATCATGGCTGATCATCCAGCTCAGTAGCCTGCACCTGCCTTCTCTCCATACCCCCTGATCCCTTTAGCAAAAAGGGCCACATCTAACTCCCTCTTAAATATAGCCAATGAACTGGCCTCAACTACCTTCTGTGGCAGAGAATTCCACAGACTCACCACTCTGTGTGTGTGTTCCCCCAACTATCTCCTCAACTGTGGAGTTCTGCCCCACTCAGATAGCTCTCACTTGAGTGGGACTATGAATGTTGGAAGGCAGAACAAACATCACCTTGAAGTATTGCCCTGTCTACTACCTGCTCGTCCATGCACAGCAAGTGTGGACGAACTTCCTACTATCAAATCAACCTTCAGAACTGAAACCAAAGTGCTTGAAACTGGTTGAAAGCCCGTATTTCACAAGCGAAGTCCTATTGCCTGGTTTCTATTCTGTTCATTTTTTTTAAAAACTTTGCATCTATTTCCCTTTTTTTTGTGTGTGATACTTTCCCCTGAATGCTTGCATTACCTGCTAATGCCAGAACTCCACCGCCTGCCGTTTCACCTTAAACAACTATCTAGGCAGAGTCACTCCACATTCTTTGCTTTTTGTCCTGGGGTAAAACAAACATAAAATGAACGCAGATTCCACTGTGGTGCTCGATCTTTCTGCGTTCGAGGATGTGACAGTTCCATTGAGCCATCGTTTATTGGTAATGGCATTGGGCAATGGGGTATTCCAATGTGTTGCAATGCATGTTGTTTTTTTTAACAAACTTACCGTGTGGTTTAGTCTAGTGAAAAGCTTTTGTTCTTGTTGCAACCAGGCTGTCCACAGTGTACAGTTACAGGATAAAAAGCACAACGTTTAATGCAGGATAATGTCCGATTCAAGTTAGTTCAAAAGCCTCCATTGAGGTCGATGGGAGGCCAGGACAACTCGAGTTGGTGAGGGAACGGTTCAGTTGCCCGATAACAGCTGGGATGAAGCTCTCCCTGAAACTGGAGGTGTGCGTTTTCAAACGTCTGCATCTCCTGCCTGAAGTGCACGGTGTGACCAGGGTGTGATAGGTCTCTGTAAAAGACAGCTCTGCATTATCATGCCATTTTTCATTAACTGGTTCATTCCAAAGTGCCCGAAAGCTAACAAATTATTTTTGAAGTAATCGAGTCACACAGCATGGAAACAGGCCCTTCTGCCCAACTCGCCCTTGTTGATCAAGATGTCCGTCCAAGCTAGTCCCATCTGACTACAAGAATGACCCCAGGACTGAGTAGGTTAACATATCATGAGCGTTTGATGACACTGGGCCTGTACTCGCTGGAGTTTCGAAGAATCAGGGGGGACCTCATTGAAACGTACCGAATAGTGAAAGGCATGGACAGAGTGGATGTGGAGAGGATGTTTCCACTAGTGGGAGAGTCTAGGACTAGAGGTCACAGTCTCGGAATTAAAGGATGTTCTTTTAGGAAGGAGATGAGGAGGAATTTCTTTAGTCAGGGGGTGGTGAATCTGTGGAATTCTTTGCCACAGAAGACTGGAGGCAGAATCAGTGGATATACTTAAGGCAAAGATAGATAGATTCTTGATTAGTACAGGTGTCAGGGGTTATGGGGAGAAGGCAGGAGAATTGGGTTAGGAGGGAGAGATAGATCAGCCATGATTGAATGGCGGAGTAGACTTGATGGGCCGAATGGCCTAATTCTACTTCTATCACTTATGATCTTATGACTGCGTCTGGCCTATATCTCTCAACCTTTTCTATTCATGTATCTGTATGAATGCCTTTTAAACTTTGTAATTGTTTGTGGTTCAAAAGCTTCCTTGCAACATGTGGTAACAAAAAAATATTGGTGATTTCAAGTCTTAAGAAAATGTTACTTCAAGTAATATGAAAGTGTGGTGATATCTTTTAAAGCAGTGTTTTCATTCCATTTCTCCTGCTCCCTCGACCCCGTCCAAGGACCCCGACAGTCCTCTCAGGTGAGGCAGAGGTTCACTTGCACCTCCCCCTACCTCATCTATCCTCCGTTCCAGATGTGGACTCCTATATATCGGCGAGACCAAGCGCGGGCCCGGCGATCGTTTCGCTGAACACCTTCGCTCAGTTCCTCTGGGCCTACCTGATTTCCGGGTTGCTAAACACTTTAACTCCCTCTCCCATTCCCACACTGACCTTTCTGGCCTGGGCCTCCTCCATTGTCAGAGTGAGGCCAAACGCAAATTGAAGGAACATCACCTCATATTTTGCTTGGGCAGCTTACACCCCAGCGGTATGAACATTGATTTCTCTAACTTCAAGTAACCCTTGCTTTCCCTCTCTCTCCGTTCCTCCCCCATCCTAGTTCCCCAACTAGTTTCACTGTCATGATTAATTTTACTGTTTGTATGTCTCATTGTCACCTTCCCCTTGGCCAACAATTAACTATATACTACATTTACTTGGGCAGCATCTGCTTTGATCTATCATTTCCACACCTTGCCCTTCCATATCTCTAGTTTCCCTCCCCCCTGACTCTCAGTCTGAGAAAGGTTCGTGACCCGAAACGTCACTCATTCCTTCTCTCCAGAGATACAGATACAGAGATACAGCACAGAAACAGGTCCTTCGGCCCACCGGGTCTGCGCCGCCCAGCGATCCCCGCACATTAACACTATCCTATACCCACTATGGACAATTTTTACATTTGCCCAGCCAATTAACCTACGTACCTGTACATCTTTGGAGTGTGGGAGGAAACCGAAGATCTCGGAGAAAACCCACGTAGGTCACGGGGAGAACGTACAAACTCCGTACAGACGGCGCCCGTAGTCAGGATCGAACCTGAGTCTCCGGCGCTGCATTCGCTGTAAGGCAGCAACTCTACCGCTGCGCCACCGTGCCGCCTGTCCCGATGAGTTACTCCAGCATTTTGTGTCAACCTTTAATGCACCATACGTTGTCTCAACTGATTTGCATTTTGGCTTCCCCTAAAACTGTGCAAATTACATGAACTGATTTAGTAATAAGTTGCTCATGGGAATGTTATATGTTTTGCAAGTCAACCGTACAATATGTGCCAACGATTTTTGTATCCTCAGGGTGATAAACTATGGGGAGGAAGATTTGTCGGAGCCATTGATCCAATAATGGAGAAGTTTAATGCTTCTATTTCTTATGATCAACGCATGTGGTCTGCAGACATACAAGGAAGCAAGGCCTATAGCAAGGCTTTGGAGAAGGCCGGGCTGCTAACAAAGTCAGAAATGGATCAAATTCTAAATGGAATGGACAAGGTAATCAAAAACTGCAATGAACTGGATTGATCATCAAAGTAAAGATGTTTACAAGTTCACAAGTTATAGGAGTAGAATTAGGCCATTCGGCCCGTCGAGTCTATTCCCCCACTCAGTCATGGATGATTCTCTGCCTCCGAATCCCATTATCCTACCTTCCCCCCCCCCTTAACCCTTGACACCCATTCTAATCAAGAATTTGTCTATCTCTGCCTTAAAAATATCCACTGACTTGGCTTCCACAGCCCTCTGTGGCAATGAGTTCCACAGATTCACCACCCTCTGACTAAACATTGCTTCTTCAGCTGCATTTGGACTGTTCACAGAACTAGAACCTTGAAACGTACCGAATTATGAAAGGCTTGGAAGAGTGGATGTGGAGAGGATGTTTCCACTAGTGGGAGAGTGTAGGACTAGAGGTCACAGCCTCAGAATTAAAGGACGTTCCTTTCGGAAGGAGATGAGGAGGAATTTCTTTAGTCAGAGAATTCTTCGCCACAGAAGACTGTGGACACTGTCAATGGACATTTCCAAGGCAGAGATAGATAGATTCTTGATTAGTATGGATGTCAACGGTTATGGGCAGAAGGCAGGAAAATGGGGTTAGGAGGGACAGATAGATCAGCCTTGATTGAATGGCGGAGTAGACTTGATGGGCCGAATGGCCTAATTCTGCTCCTATCACCAATGACCTTTTGTGTCTGAATCTGTTAAACCTGGATGCCACAGAACTAGAAGTTCAGTATTTGTCGTCGTTTGATAAATTCCTGGCCGATATTACTAAAGCTTCATCTCCCACCTTTGCAAGGGGAAGTGGGAATAACTTTTGTATAAATTGCACTTCACAAGTTGCGAGATTCAGCGCGAGATGTTTTTGATTTTCAAAACTGTTTTAAGATTCACGAAGAATGGAGCAAAGGGACCTTCGTGATCAAAGACGGGGATGAGGACATTCACACAGCCCATGAGCGGAGACTGAAGGTGAGATGACCACGGAACATAGAACAGCACAGCACAGGACAGGCCCTTCGGCCCACAGTGTCTGTGCCGAGCCTGATGGCCAAGTTAAACTGATCACATCTGCCTGTGCATCATTCTTCCCCCTCTATTCCTTGCACTTCCACGTGCCTCTTAAATGCCACTGTGGTATCTGCCTCCACCACCAACCACCCCAGGCACTGGAATTTAGTGGATACACTGGAATTTAGAAGGATGAGAGGAGATCTTATCGAAGCGTATAAGATTATTAAGGGGTTGGACACGTTAGAGGCAGGAAACATGTTCCCAATGTTGGGGGAGTCCAGAACAAGGGGCCACAGTTTAAGAATAAGGGGTAGGCCATTTAGAACTGAGATGAGGAAAAACGTTTTCAGTCAGAGAGTTGTGAATCTGTGGAATTCTCTGCCTCAGAAGGCAGTGGAGGCCAATTCTCTGAATGCATTCAAGAGAGAGCTAGATAGAGCTCTTAAGGATAGCGGAGTCAGGGGGTATGGGGAGAAGGCAGGAACGGGGTACTGATCGAGAATGATCAGCCATGATCACATTGAATGGCGGTGCGGGCTCGAAGGGCCGAATGGCCTCCTCCTGCACCTATTGTCTATTCTATAACCCCCACCACTCTCTGCTTGCTCGACACCTCTCCACTAAACCTTGTCCCTCTCTTTGTGCAGCTATGCCCACTAGTGTTGGACATTTCTACCCACAGGGGAGAACACTTATCAAAGCTTGGGGAACAAAATTGTAATGAATAGAAGTTCCCAGGAATATCTGGATATAGGTCTGGAAATGTGGTTAAGATTTATAACCTGGATTGCTCTCATGAATGCGTAGGGAAAAAAGCTGCAGATGCTGGTTAAAATCGAAGGTAGACACAAAATGCTGGAGTAACTCAGCGGGTCAGGCAGCATCTCTGGAGAGAAGGAATGGGTGACGTTTCGGGTCGAGACCCTTCTTCAGACCTTTAGCGATACAGTCTCACGAACAGTCTCAATAACAAGGTGCTGATTCTGATATGAGTTGCCCCAAGGATCAACAAATCTGTTACCAAGTAAAACAAACAATAATTCTTTCGAAAAGTGGCCTTTGGATGTTAACATAGAAGACAAAACATGGAACACTATAAGCACATAGAAACATGGAAAATAGGTGCAAGAGGAGGCCATTTGGCCCTTCGAGCCTGTACGCACCGCCATTCATCGTGATCATGGCTGATCATCCACAATCAGTAACCCTGTGCCTGCCTTCTCCCCATCTCCCTTGATTCCGCTAGCCCCTAGAGCTCTATCTAGCTCTCTTTTAAATCCATCCAGTGAATTGGCCTCCACTGCCTTCTGTGGTTGAGAATTCCACAAATTCACAATTCTCTGGGTGAAAATGTTTTTTCTCATCTCAGTTTTAAATGGCCTCCCCTCTATTCTTAGACTGTGTGGCCCCTAGTTCTGGACTCCTCCAACATTGGGAACATTTTTCCTGCATCTAGCTTGTCCAGTCCTTTTATAGTTTTATATGTTTCTATAGGATCCCCTCTCATCCTTCTAAATTCCCGTGAATACAAGCCCAGTCTTTCCAATCTTTCCTCATGCGACAGTCCCGCCATCCCGGGGATTAACCTCCCGAACAGGCCCTTCGGCCCATAATGTCCGTGCTGAACATGATGCCAAGACCATCACCAAACTACCTGCACATAACCGATATCCCTCCATTCCCTGCATATCCATATCTATATACTAAAACTCTCGTTTGTTTGTTTGTTTGTTTGTTCCTGAACTACAGCCAAAACGGTACACGATAGCGCAACAATTTTAGGCCCACCTTACTCACCGTCGTCCCTTTGGTGCTAATGGAAGAAGTTTCATTGAAATCGGTGTTATATTTTTTGTTATTCACATTTTAAAGTTTAAATCTATCTCTTAGAGAGGGAGGGGGTGCAGTGAGGGGGGGGGGAGGGAGGGGGGGGGGGGGGAGGAGGAGGGAGGATAAGAGGGGTTGAGGGGGATGGAGTGGGTGGGAGGGGAGGGAGAGGAGAGGGTGCTGCACCAATGCAGGAGAGGTTTGGGCCCAACGGGTCCACTTGGTCGAGTGCTTGGTCAAAAATCTTTTAAATGCCACTAATGTATCTGCTTCAACCACCACCATAACAGTGCGATCCTGGGAAAGATTTGAAGTTGATTGATTGGATCTTGTTACCAAAGTGGATAACCTCACATTTATCCACATTATGCTGCATCTGCCATGCATCTGCCCACTCACCCAACCTATTCAGGTCACCCTGCAGCCTCATAGCATTCTCCTCATGGCTCACACTGCCTCCCTTTATAAATGAAAGTGTGCTGTACTGTTAACATATCTAAAGAACTAAGTGAGGTGTATGATTTAAGAAGGCAAGGCTAATTATTAATTTTGTTATGCAAATTGTCGGAATGATTATTAATATGATGTTTGCGAATCTGCCGTTATTAAACTTAGCTGTAATGATTTTCAACAAAACCATTGCCAGAAATTTAATCACGTAATCATATTTTTTTATCAGTGTGTGCTTGAATTTATTTTTCTACCAGTGGCATCTGAGTAACAATGTAGTTAGCGTTCCGTATATAAGCTGATCTCTCCACATTACCAAACTATGAAAGTCATTATCTTACTATTAAGTCAACAGAAATGGTTATCTACTGCTGAGGTTTTTCTATTAAAGATATTATTGCAGTGTGCCCTTTTTAATTTCAGGAACTGATTGGGGAAACTGCTGGAAAATTACACACTGGTCGCAGCAGAAATGACCAGGCAAGTTAAATCTTTGTGTTCCATTCAATCTCATTTCTAGCACACAGGGCGATTATATTTTTGCCAGATTAGTTTAATTTAGTTTAGTTTAGAGATACAGCGTGGAAACAGGCCCTTTTGGCCCGCGCTGACCAGCGACTCCCGCATATTAACACTATCCTACACACGCCAGGGACAATTTTTACATTTACCTAGCCAATTAATTTACAAGCCTGTACATCTTTGGAGTGAGGGAGGAAACCGAAGATCTCGGAGAAAACCCACACAGGTCACGGGGAGAACGTACAAACTCCGTACAGACAGCACCCGTAGTCAGGATCGAACCCGGGTCTCCGGTGCTGCATTCGCTGTAAGGCAGCGACTCTACCGTTGCTCCAAATGATATCTTCCTTATGTGTCATTTGATCCACCAGCAGTGTCTGCAGGCTCTTGGGTGTGGTTGCTTCCTCGGCCAAAAACATTTCTTTCATAAAGGTACTATCTCCCAACTAATGCCAAGTATCTGGTACAACAATATATCAGAAGTCAGACACAAAGTGCTGGAGTAACTCAGCGGGCCAGGCAGCATCTTTGGATGGAAGGAATGAATGGGTGACGTTTCGGGTCGAGACCCTTCTTCAGGCTGAGAGTCAGGGGAGAGGGAAACGAGAGATATGGAAGGGCAAGGTGTGAAAACGAGAGATCAAAGGGGACAAAGTTCATGGAAAATGTAGAATAGGTCACTGTTAGTTAGGGGAAGGTGATGACGAGGCATACAAAGTAAAATGTAATCAGGAGGACAGTCAAACTAGTCGGAGAACCTGGACGGGGGAGGGACAGAGAGAGAGAGAGGGAAGCAAGGGTTACTTGAAGTTAGAGGTTAATATTCATACCCGTGGGGTATAAGCTGCCCAAGCAAAATATGAGGTTCTGTTCCTCCAATTTGCATTGGGCCTCACTCTGACAATGGAAGAGGCCCAGGACAGAAAGGCCAGTGTGGGAATGGGAGGGGGAGTTAAAGTGTTTGGCAACCGGGAGATCAGGTAGGTCCAGGCAAACTGAGCGGACAATACAGAAATCATACCATTTGGTGCATTTTTTATACTTTTATACCCTGCAGCACCCAGTAGTGAACACGGTTTCTCCTTATTCAATTTCACACAAAGGGTGGTGGGTGTATGGAACAAGTTGCCAGAGGAGGTAGTTGAGGCTGGGACTATCCCAATGTTTAAGAGACAGTTAGACAGGTACGTTGATAGGACAGGTTTGGAGGGATATTGACCAAGCGCAGGCAAGTGGGACTGGTGTAGCTGGGACATGTTGGCCGGTGTGGGCAAGTTGGGCCGAAGGGCCCGTTTCCAAACTCGATGTAACTTTTCTGAGGAAAATAATCCCAATGTAACCCAGTCCATCACACCGACCAGACTCCCCACCATTGACTCCAACTACACTTCAAGATGCCTCGAGAAAGCAAACAATCCCACCCTGGTCATTCCTTCTTCTCCCCACTCCCATCGGTCAGAAGATACAGAAGCTTGAAAACACTCACCGCCAGAGTCAATGACAATGTCTTCCCCTTTGTTATCAGGCTTCTGAATGGCCCTGCAATAAACTAGGGTACGGTCCCAATTCCCCCCCTTACCTATCCCCCTACCTTCTTCCCCCCATAAAACCTAATTTTCCCCCATCTTTAGTCAGAGGGTGGTGAATCTGTGGAATTCTTCGCCACAGAAAGCTGTGGAGGCCAGGTCAATGGATATTGTTATGGCAAAGTTAGATACATTCTTGATTAGAAAGGGTGTCAGAGGTTATGGGGAGAAGGCAGGAGAATGGGGTTAGGAGGGAGAGATAGATCAGGCATGATTTGAATGGCGGAGTAGACTTGATGGGCCGAATGGCCTAATTATACTCCTATCCCTTATGACCTACCTCATTGCGGACATTGGACTTTGCCTCTGAAACTGATGCGCTACGATGCTAACTATATTCAGCACTCTGTATCTTTCCCTTCACTTTTCCTGTTGTACTTGTGTTTGGATTGAGTGTAATTTTTGTGTAGTATTATCTGTTTTGCTTGGACAGCGTGCAAAATGAGGCTTTTCACTGTAACTTAGTGCATGTGGCGATAATAAAACCTAATCCTAAACTCTACATCACTATATGCGATGAACCATTTTATAGGTGGCGACTGACATGAGAATATGGCTACGAGATGAGGTATCTGTTCTGTCCGGACACATGAACCGGTTGATTAAAACAATGGTGGAGAGGGCTGCCGTGTAAGTATTTGTCCTACATTTTTTATGCGCTGGACTCGTGGAGTCATGGCGTCACACATGGAAACAGGCCCCTTTGGCCCAACTTGCTCACACTGACCAACTTGCCCCATCCATAGGCAATAGACAATAGGTGCAGGAGTAGGCCATTCGGCCCTTCGAGCCAGCACCACCATTCAATGTGATCATGGCTGATCATTCTCAATCAGTACCCCGTTCCTGCCTTCTCCCCATACCCCCTGACTCCGCTATCCTTAAGAGCTCTATCTAGCTCTCTCTTGAATGCATTCAGAGAATTGGCCTCCACTGCCTTCTGAGGCAGAGAATTCCACAGATTTACAACTCTCTGACTGAAAAAGTTTTTCCTCATCTCCGTTCTAAATGGCCTACCCCTTATTCTTAAACTGTGGCCCCTGGTTCAGGACTCCCCCAACATTGGGAACATGTTTCCTGCCTGTAACGTGTCCAACCCCTTAATAATCTTATATGTTTCGATAAGATCCCCTCTCATCCTTCTAAATTCCAGTGTATACAAGCTTAGTCGCTAGTCTACACTCGTCCCATCCATCCCTCCAAGCCTTTTCACTCCATGTACCTGTCCAAATGTTTCTTAAATGTTGTGATAGTTCCTGCCTCAACTACCTCCTCTGGCAGGCCGTTTCATATACCTATCACCCTTTGTGTAAAAGTAAAAGTTGCCCGTCATATTCCTATTAAATCTTTCTGTCCTCACCTTGAACCTATGTCCTCTGGTTCTTGATTACTCTGCTCTGGATAAAAGCCTCTGTGCATTAATCCTATCCATTCCTCCCCAGATCCTATACATCTCTATAAGATCACCCCTCATCCTTCTGTGCTCCAAGGAATAAGGTCCTAGCCTGCTCAACCTCTCACTATAGCTCGGGCCCCCAACTCCTGGCAACACCCTCATAAATCTTCTCTGCACCCATTCCAGCTTAACAACATCTTTCCGATATCAGGGTGATCAAAACTCCAAATGTGGCCTTGTCAATATCCTGCACTACTGTAACATGACCTCCCAACTTCTATACTCATGACTGATGATGGTCAATGTGCCGAAAGCCTTCTTAACCACCCTATCCACCTGTGATGCCCCTTTCAAGGAACTATGTACCTGCAGTCCTAGATCCCTCTGCTCCACAACATTCCCTAGAGCCCTGCCATTCACTGTGAAGGTCCTGCCCTGGTTAGATGTTCCAAAACGCAACACTTGTATTAAATCCCATCAACCATTCCTCAGCCCACCTGCACAACCGATCAAGATCCTGCTGCAATTTTTGACAACCATCTTCGCTGTCAACAATATCACCCACTTTAGTGTCATCTACAAACTTACTAATCGTTCCTTGTACATTCTCATCAAGGGAGAGTTAGATATAGCTCTTAGGGCTAACAGAATCGAGGGATACGGGGAAAAGCAGGAACGGGCTACTGATTTTGGATGATCAGCCTTGATCATAATGAATGGCGGTGCTGGCTCGAAGGGCCGAATGGCCTACTCCTGCATCTATTTTCTATGTGTCTATGTTTCATCCAAATAATTGTTATGGATGACAAACAGCAATGGGTCCAGCTCCGAACCCTGAGGCACACCACTAGTCACAGGCCTCTAGTACGAAACACAACTTTCCACCACCACCCTCTGCTTCCTTCTATGAAGCCAATTTTCCATCCATTCTGCTAGCTCTCCCTGGATCCCATGTGATCTAGCTTTCCAGAGCAGCCTACCATGCAGAATCTTGTCAAATGCCTTGCGTGTGCAGAGGTCGGCACCCTACGTCAGACTGACCCAAAACATCACCTATCCATGTTCTCCAGAGATGCTGCCTGACCCGCTGAGTTACTCCAGCACTTTATCAGGCAACTGAATCGTCCTACCACAACTAGAGAGCAGTCCTGAACTACTATCTACCTCATTGGTGACCCTCGGAATATCTTTGATCAGACCTTACTGGCTTTACCTTGCACTAAAAGTTATTCTCTTATCATACACTGTAAATGGCTCGATTGTAATCATGTATTGTCTTTCCGCTGACTGGTTAGCACGCAACAAAAGCTTTTCACTGTACCTCGCTATGCATGACTCTAAACTAAACTGAAACTGAACTTGTGTCTTCAGTTAAAGATTTATCATATCATATCATATCATATATATACAGCCGGAAACAGGCCTTTTCGGCCCTCCAAGTCCGTGCCGCCCAGCGATCCCCGTACATTAACACTATCCTACACCCACTAGGGACAATTTTTACATTTACCCAGCCAATTAACCTACATACCTGTACGTCTTTGGAGTGTGGGAGGAAACCGAAGATCTCGGAGAAAACCCACGCAGGTCACGGGGAGAACGTACAAACTCCTTACAGTGCAGCACCCGTAGTCAGGATCGAACCTGAGTCTCCGGCGCTGCATTCGCTGTAAAGCAGCAACTCTACCGCTGCGCTACCGTGCCGCCCTAGTTTTTTGTCTATTTTTAATTAATTAAATGTGGTATTTTATAAGAAAAGTAAATAATTTAAATCTATTTCAATGATTGTGAATGTTTGTGGAAGCTGCCAAAGGCCGACAGGGCAGTGCTGGGTGTGGGTCCTCAGTACCTGACGTGTAGATGTCCTGGTCACTGCCTGCTCTGCTGTGGAACCCAGGCTTGGAGATTGTTGGGACTCTTGTCCTACATTGTTAGAATACTTTCTCTTCCACGGTAATAACTGCGTGCCCTTTTTTTATCAGGGAGATTGACATCCTTTTTCCTGGTTACACTCACCTGCAGAGGGCCCAGCCAATTCGATGGAGCCACTGGATTCTGAGGTGATCCTTATTTTCATTAGTGTTAACCACCTACAAAATGGAGGACTCGTGGTCTCTCACTGTTATCAGGTCCATGGTTATATTTACTTGCAGGGATAAAAATAAATATATTTAACCACAGTTTTTTGGGTGTGGGACTTGCACTGCTAAATATAGTATTCACACACCAACTGTGATATCCTGCATTGATCAAAAGGTTTTCAAAGAGGTAAATTAATCCTAATTTACTGGTAATAGTGGTTTTTGCATCATAATGTGCGAATTAGATTTTAAAATTATCATCCATTTTTCACAAATTCCTCCATGACCCTGCCCTTCTCTCCTGAACTCTTTCGATTTTTTTTAGATTTAGAGATACAGCGCGGAAACAGGCCCTTTGGCCACCGGGTCCGCGCCGCCCAGCGATCCCCGCACACTAACACTATCCTACACCCACTAGGGACAATTTTTACATTTGCCCAGACAATTAACCTACATACCTGTACATCTTTGGAGTGTGGGAGGAAACCGAAGATCTCGGAGAAAACCCACGCAGGTCACAGGGAGAACGTACAAATTCCGTACAGATGGCGCCCGTAGTCGGGATCGAACCTGAGTCTCCGGCGCTGCACTCGCTGTAAGGCAGCAACTCTACCGCTGCGCCACCGTGCCGCCCTCTTTACAATGATAGAAACCTGTAAAATCTGCTCATTTCCAGTTCCAGCCCCTTGAACATGAATCCATTTTCTTATCATCATTGTTGGTTGAGATGCATCAGCCGAGCCGCAAACCTCCACTAGTCCCAGACGGCCTGGGAATACCCGGTGCTATAGACTTAGCGGCACGGTGGCGCAGCGGTAGAGTTGCTGTCTTACACTGCTTGCAGCGTCGGAGACCCCGGTTCGATCCCGACTACGAGTGCTGTCTGTACGGAGTTTGTACGTTCTCCCCTTGACCTGGGTGGCTTTTCTCCGAGATCTTCGGTTTCCTCCAACACTCCAAAGACGTACAGGGTTGTAGGTTAATTGGCTTGGTGTATGTGTAAATTGTCCCTAGTGTGGGATAGTGTTAATGTGCGGGGATCGCTGGTCGGTGCGGACTCGGTGGGCCGAAGGGCCTGTTTCTGTGCTGTATCTCTAAACTAAAAACTGAACTAAAACTTAGTTCCCACTATGTCACTCTAAGTCACTGTGCAATTTCTTGTTAAATACTTTATTTAAGACACTCCTATTTTGACCTTCCTTATCACCTTTCCTGAAATATGTTTTACATTTGATGTTTCTACGAAGCACATTGGGATGTATTACTATGTTAAGAGCACTATATAAATATGTTTTGCAATGAGGTATACTCTATGCCAAAAGAAAATGATATTTAATAATAGTGAAAACCGGTTTTATTTCCAATTTGAAAACTTATTTTCTGCAACAAAATGGTATTTTCAGTGCAAAAGTGAAAGATTGGACCATACAAAATACAGACAAACTTAAAGGAAAATTTGGCTGTGAAATTTTATTTTGGATTGCTAAAAAATGAAAATGTACGGTCAGTCTAAATGAAGAACTCTGAATTTTTCACACAGTGACTTGTAAACTTTGTTCAGACTATAGATAGACAATATAATAGACAATCTATTGTCTATCTATTGAATGTACCAGCTCTGTATACAGAAAAGGATGGTGGTGCAGTGGTAGAGTTGCTGCCTCACAGCGCCAGAGCTCTGGGTTCGATCCTGACTACAGGCGCTGTCTGTACAGAGTTTGTACGTTCTCCCCGTGACCTGTGTGGGTTTTCCCCGGGTGCTCCGGTTTCCTCCCACATCCCAAAGACGTACATGTTTGTAGGTTAATTGGCTTTGGTAAAATTGTAAATTGCCCCTCGTGTGTGTAGAATAGTGTTAGCGTGCGGGGATCGCTGGTCGATGCGGATTCGGTGGGCCGAAGGTTCTGGTTCCGGGCTGAATCTCGAAACTAAAAAAAAAATAAACCTCTACAGAAATGAAAGGAAATAAGAGAGCTGAAGAATGTTTTACCAAAAGAAGTTTAGGGGAAGGGGTGGGAGGGATGGAGGAAAAGTGGGAGACAGAGAGGAGAAGGGGGGTGGGGGGGGGGGGGGGGGGAGTTAGGGAGAAAGAGAGCGAGTGGTTCATTAAGTCAGTGCAAATTCTTCCAGTTGCTGGTTTCTGTAGCAACCCTACTATAAATAGATTAAAGGAGACTGGGCTGCAGAATAACAGTGACCAGAACCAGAGGGAAATGCATTGGCTGGAAAGCACAACGAGATATTCTGAAGATGTGAAAGATATTTGAATCAACCTTGAAGGTATTTATTCACAAAATGCTGGAGTAACTCAGCGGGTCAGGCAGCATCTCGGGAGAGAAGGAATGGGCGACGTTTAGGGTCGAGGCCCTTCTTCAGACTGATGTCAGGAGGGCGGGACAAAGGAAGGATATAGGTGGAGACAGGAAGATAGAGAGAGAACTGGGAAGGGGGAGGGGAAGAGAGGGACAGAGGAACTATCTAAAGTTGGAGAAGTCAATGTTCATACCGCTGGGCTGCAAGCTGCCCAAGCGAAATATGAGGTGCTGTTCCTCCAATTTCCGGTGGGCCTCACTATGGCACTGGAGGAGGCCCATGACAGAAAGGTCAGAGTGGGAGGGGGAGTTGAAGTGCTCGGCCACCGGGAGATCAGTTTGTTTAACGCGGACCGAGCGCAGGTGTTGAGCGAAGCGATCGCCGAGCCTGCGCTTGGTTTCGCCGATGTAAATAAGTTGACTCTGGAGCAGCGGATGCAATAGATGAGGTTGGAGGAGGTGCACCTTGTTTAGTTTGGTTTAGAGACACAGCGCGGAAACAGGCCCTTCGCCCCACCGAGTCCGCGCAGACCAGCAATCCCCGCACTTTTACACTATCCTACACACGCGGTGAGACCATTTACACATACACCGCGCCAATTAACCTACAAACCTGCACGTCTTTGGACTGTGGGAGGAAATCGAAGATCTCGGGAAACCCCACACAGGTCACGGGGCGAAAAGTTGTGACTCGGTACAGACAGCGCCCGTAGTCGGGTTCGAACCCGGGTCTCCGGCGCTGCAAGCGCTGTAAGGCAGCAGCTCTACCGCTGCGCCACCGCGACCGCCGTGATGTTCATTGTTGTTAACTGAACCCCAAAATATTGCCCATTGCAGTAGAACTCAAACGATTCAAACGACCGTGACTGAGCTGCGGCATTGATAACAAACCTCACGTTTCCTCTGCTGTTGCGTTTTGTTCATTGAACACGCGTGTCCTCTGTTTTGCAGCCACGCTGTTGCCCTGTCACGTGATGCTGAGAGACTGGATGAAATTAGGAGAAGAACCAATGTACTGCCTTTGGGAAGGTGTCGTATCGTTCTCTTATCTCCAGTGACTTTTAGAGTAATAAGATTATCGTAATTCACCAAGAGTAGGCTAATTCACCAATTTCTCATTTCAAGGTAGGCACAAAATGCTGGAGTAACTCAGCGGGTCAGGCAGCATCTCAGGAGAGAAGGAATGGGTGACGTTTCGGGTCGAGGCCTTTCTTCAGACTGATGTCATGGGAGTGGGAGGTGCATAGATAAGGAAGTGTGTGGATAAGAAAGTGTAAGGTGTGAAAACAGGACAAAGGGAACAGAGATCAAGGGACATTATTAGTTGGGAGAAGGTAACAACAAAGCAAATAGAGATAAAATGTAGTCGGAGACAGTAAGACCGGTCGGAGAACTGGGAAGGGGGAGGGGATGGAGAGAGAGGGAAAGCAAGGGTTACTTGAAGTTAGAGAGGTCAATATTCAAACCACTGGGGTGTAAGCTGCCCAAGCAAAATATGAGATGCTGTTCCTCCAATTTGCGCTAGGCCTCACTCTGACAATGGAGGAGGCCCAAAATGCTGGAGTAACTCAGCGGGTCAGGCAGCATCTCAGGAGAGAAGGAATGGGTGACGTTTTGGGTCGGATAATTATCAATTATCAATTAACAATTGATTAATGCAAATTACTCTTCTAATTTCCTAGTGGTGCTATTGCAGGAAACCCTTTTCAGATCGATAGAGAATTTCTGCGCAAAGGTAACGTTTTAAAATTGTTTTTAAAAAAAATACTGAACGCTTTATGATTATGACTGCACAAATGGCAGATTAAATGGGTTACCAAATTTATTTTTTGTGTCTTTTTTTGTTGTTGCATCAGTTGATGTTGTTGGCATTCTTATATTGTGGCCTAAATATTGTTGAGAGTTGAGCAGTAACACTGAACTGGAAAAGAATGACAAAATCGCCAGCCCCATGACTTGATCAAAAATTGGAAGAAATCCGACAGATTCATTTTTGAAAGCAACTCAGTCGGATACATTTACTTCAAAATAAACCTTTCACGTCACCTCCGTGTAGTTTATAGACATTCTTAAAACGGAAACATTATTTTTAATGTATGGAGAATGAAGCTGTCTTCTGCTGGGCAGCTGAACTACTTCTGTTTGACTTTCAGAACTGCAGTTTGATGCCATTAGCTTGAACAGCATGGATGCCACCAGTGGACGAGACTTTGTTGGCAAGTACATCTTCTGCGGGCTCTCGTGTGCTCTCTCGCTCGCTGTCTCTCTGACTCTCGCTGTCTTTCACTCGCTCTGTCTCTCGCTCCAATCGCGACATTTTTTTATGCTTCCTCTTCAATAAAGGGCATAATTAATAAATAAATTGGGGCGCCGCGGTTGGTGCGGCGGTAGAACTGCTGCCTTACAGCGCCAGAGACCCGGGTTCGATCCAGACTACGGGTGCTGTCTGCACGTTCTCCCCGTGACCTGCGTGGGTTTTCTCCAGGAGCTCCGGTTTCCTCCCACACTCCAAAGACGTACAGGTTTGCAGGTTAATTTGGCTCCGGTAAAAATTGTAAATTGTCCCCAGTGTGTGTGCGGGGATCGCTGGTCGGCGCGGACCCGGTGGGCCGAAGGGCCTGTTTCCGCGCTGTATCTCTAAACTAAACTAAACTAAAGACTTCACAACTAAACTTCTATGATAAATATCCAGCAGGGTCTTTTATTGCATGAAGGACCATCACAATAGTTTGTGTTAGTAACACGTATCTCTTGTTTATTAAAGCTGAGATTCTGTTCTGGTGTTCCTTGTTCCTGATACATCTGAGTAAGATCTCTGAGGATCTAATAATTTACTGCACCAAGGAGTTTGGATTTGTAACGCTGTCTGATGCCTACAGGTAATTCCATAATCAACGATGTACTCATTCTTTCGTTATAATCTGCTCTCCACACAAGCGGATATATTGTGTAGGAAGGAACTGCAGATGCAGGTTTACACCGAAGGTAGATACAAAATGCTGGAGTAACTCAGCGGGACAGGCAGCGTCTCTGGAGAGAAGGAATGGGTGACATTTTAGGTCGAGGCCCTTCTTCTGGCTGAGAGTCGGGGAGACATAGAGACATGGAAGGGCAAGGTGTGAAAACGAGAGATCAAAGGGATCGGAGATCAAGGAAAATGTAGACTGGATCGTTAGCTGAGGGAGAGATGACAACGAGACGTACAATCAGTAAAATTTAATCAGGAGGGCAGTGAAACTAGTCGGAGAAGAGGAGTTGTGACCAGCCATAGATCAGTCACAATCATATTAAATTGTAGGCCAGGTTTGAGGGGCCGAGTGGCCTTTCTCTTCTATCACCTTACATTCTCCAGTGGCAAGCTTGTTGGAGGTGGGTACAATATTGCTGAGTTATTGTACCGGAAGAAACCAGATGCTGGTTTAAATCAAAGATAGGCACAAAAAGCTGGAGTAACTCAGTCTGAAGAAGGGTCTCGACCCAAAACGTCACCCGTTGCTTCTCTCCAGAGATGCTGCCTGTCCCGCTGAGTTACTCCAGCATTTTGTGTCCGTTGCTGAGTCATTCACAGGATCAACGGATTTCAGATTTCAGATTTTCATTTACGTTTGAGCGTCATCTATCCCTCCTCTCGTGCTCTGCCAACAACAAACGTTGAGCTTGAAGCTTACAGAAATAGATGCTTTCAGCCGAGCAGCTCGCAGTGTAAGGAACTGTATGTTGGCAGGCTGTGTCATCCAAAACCATCACGCCATGGAGTTGCTTTGGATCACAGTGACCTTGGCATATTAGTTCCTCCAGTGGGAACGTACAGCTGATTCTGGCAAGCGTTCGGCAGAGAGATGTGTGCATGAGATTATATTGCAATCTGAGGGGTGGCATTTTTACACACAGCCTGTTGGGTGTATGGAACGAGCTGCCGGAGGAGGTAGTTGAGGCAGGAACTATCGAATCCTTTAGTAAAACATAGAAACAAGGTGCCTGAGTAGGCCATTCGGCCCTTCCAGCCAGCACCGCCATTCAAGATTATCACGGCTGATCATCCAGAATCAGTACCCTGTTCCTGCTTTTCCCCCATACCCATTGATTTCCGTTTAAGAAGCAATAAGACAGAACCAGGGGCCACACAGTCTTAGAATAAAGGGGAGGCCATTTAACACTGAGGTGAGAAGGAACTTTTTCACCCAGAGAGTTGTGAATTTGTGGAATTCTCGGCCACAGAGGGCAGTGGAGGCCAATTCACTGGATGGATTTAAGAGAGAGTTAGATAGAGCTCTAGGGGCTAGTGGAATCAAGGGATATGGGGAGAAGGCAGGCACAGGTTACTGATTGTGGAGGATCAGCCATGATCACAATGAATGGCGGTGCTGGCTCGAAGGGCCGAATGGCCTCCCCCTGCACCTATTTTCTATGTTTCTATGACAGGTACATGGATAGGACAGGTTTAGAGGGATATATGTATCCTACCTATATGTATCCTACCTGTGGATAGGACAGGTTTAGAGGGATACGGGCCAAACGCAGGCGGGTGAGACTAGTGTAGATGGGACATGTTGGTCGGTGTGGGCAAGTTGCCCGGCGGGCCTGTTTCCACGCTGTGTGACAACATGTCTCTAGTGCATAAGAACGTTGTGGAGCAAATACTTGCACGGCAGTCCTTTCTACCATCGCTTCCACACACTATGACTATGAGTGTGAGAGGGGGAGGAGTGTGTGCACAGTTGTGTGCAGGCATAGCTTTGTGCACACGTGTGTGTCGGCGGAGGTAGAGTAGGTGCATGTGTATGCGGGGGCGTTGCGTGTGGGAATGGAATTGGTTCCGTGTGCGTTGGAGTGGAGTATGTGCACAACGTGGGGTGCACAGAGTCACACAGCAGGGAAACGGGCCCTTTGGCCCAACTTGCCCACGCTGACCAAGATGTCCCATCTACACCACTCCAACGTGCCTGCGTTTTGGTCCACATCCCTCTAAACTTTCCTAATCATGTACTTACTCGCATGTTTTTATAATGTTGTGTTGTACCTGCCTCAACTATGTCCTCTGGCAGTTTGTTCCATGTACCTCCACCCTCTGTGTGGAAAAGGTTGCCCCACTGGTTCGTGTTAAATCTTTCCCATCTCACCTTAAACCTATATGTATCTATTTCAAACATTTAACATTGACTGTTGGCAGATCAATTATCCTCTTGGGATAAATATAGTTCTATCGTATCGTATGTACTTTGGTTCTTGATTCCCCTACTCTGGGTAAAAGACTCAGTGCATTTACCCGAGCTATGGCCCTCACTATCCGATACCCCTCTATAAGATCACCGTTCAGCCTCCTGAGCTCCAAGGATGAAGTCCTGGCATGCGCGACCTCTCGCGATAGCTCAGGCCCTTGGGTCATAGCAATATCTTTGTAAAACTTCTCTGCACTCTTTCCAGCTTAATGGCACCTTCCGACAGGAGGGTGACCAAAGTCGAACACGATACTCCAAACACGGCCTAGTTTTGTTCACCCAGCTATACCATGGTTATATGTGCATTTATTTGCAGAGGCGGCGTATGTGTGGGGTGGAGTGGACTGCGTGTGCATGTATACATGTATTATATACATGTTTATAAGGTCATAAGTGGTAGGAGTAGAATTAGGCCATTCGTCTCATCAAGTCTATTTCGCCATTCAATCATGGCTGATCTATCTCTCCCTCCTGTCAGTCTGAAGAAGAGTCTGGACCCGAAAGATCACCCATTCCTTCTCTCCTGAGATGCTGCCTGACCTGCTGAGTTACTCCAGCATTTTGTGAATAAATACCTTTGATTTGTACCAGCATCTGCAGTTATTTTCTTACACTATCTCTCACTCCTAACCCCATTCTCCTGCCTTCTCCACATAACCCCTGACACCCGTACTAATCAAGAATCTATCTTTCTCTGCCTTAAAAATATCCACTGACTTGGCCTCCACAGCCTTCTGTGGCAAAGAATGCCAGAGATTCACAAACTCTGACTAATGAAATTTCTCCTCTTCTCCTTCCTAAAAGAACGTCCGTTAATTCTGAAGCTATGACCTCTAGTCCTAGACTCTCCCACTAGTGGAAACATCCTCTCCACATCCACTCTATCCAGGCCTTTCACTATTCCGTATGTTTCAATGAGGCCCCCCCCCTTCTTCTAAACTCCAGTGAGTACAGGCCCAATGCCAACAGACGCTCATCGTATGTTAACCCACTCGTTGCTGGGATCAAGACCAGGTGCAGGTTTTGTGTATCTCCGTGTGTTGGGGGTGGCAGCGGTTTGACTGACATGTTAGAGGAAGGGAACGGCAGCCGTGTGTGGGCTTGACGGTGTTGTGCATTTCCTTGCTCTTCCAGCACAGGGAGCAGCCTGATGCCCCAGAAGAAGAACCCTGACAGTTTGGAACTGATTCGCAGCAAGGCCGGCCGTGTGTTTGGGAGGGTAAGGACCTTGTGTTACGCTGCAATCGAAGAGACCCACCGGTTTAGCTGTCCTCTCATTCCATAACTGGGCCACACACCCGAACTTAAAGACAAAAAATGTCAAGAATCTGAATTATTGCCAAGAAATTGGGAGGCCAGACTAGGGTTGCCAACGGTCCCGTATTAGCTGGGACATCCCGTATTTTGGGCTAAATTAGTTTGTCCCTTGTCCCGTCTGAGGCCCGGACGCTGTAGGGCCGGACACTGCAGACCCTGACAGTGTAGGCCCGGGCGCCGTCTAACGGAGGTTGCTTAGCAACCCGCCTCCCGGCCTGGGCGGACGCCATTGGTGGAGCGGAAGCACATGGCCGCTGGCTGGGTGAGGTCACGTGGGGCCCGGGGAGGTGATGTCACCTTGTCCCTTATTGGGAGTGAGATAGTTGGCAACCCAAGGCTAGACACTTAGCCAGAATTATGCAGGCTAATTCCAGGACCTCTCCAAGACCTGGGAGAGGTCAATGATTTCGCTCACTCATGCAGACACACAGAAAGTGCAGAATATTCATGACTCAGTGCTTTTGCCTCACAAAACAACACAAAATGCTGGGAGTGACTCAGCAGGTCAGGCAACATTTCTGGAGAACATGTGTAGGTGACGTTTCGTGCTGTGAGGGTGACCCTGAAATGTCACCAATCCATGTTCTCCTGAGATCTCTTGCCCAGAGTAGGTGAATCGAGGACCAGAGGTGAAGGGGAAAAGATTTAATAGGAGTCTGAGGGGTAACTTTTTCACACAAAGGGTGCTGGGTGTCTGGAACGAGCTGCCAGAGGAGGTAGTTGAGCCTGGGCCTATCCCAACGTTTAAGAAACAGTTAGACAGGTCCATGGATAGGACAGGTACATGGATAGGCCGGCCGTGTGTTTGGGAGAGAAGAACCCTGACAGTTTGGAACTGATTCGCAGCAAGGCCGGCCGTGTGTTTGGGAGGGTAAGGACCTTGTGTTACGCTGCAATCGAAGAGACCCACCGGTTTAGCTGTCCTCTCATTCCATAACTGGGCCACACACCTGAACTTAAAGACAAAAAATGTCAAGAATCTGAATTATTGCCAAGAAATTGGGAGGCCAGACTAGGGTTGCCAACTGTCCCGTATTAGCTGGGACATCCCGTATTTTGGGCTAAATTGGTTTGTCCCTTGTCCCGTATTAGGCCCGGACGCTGTAGGGCCGGACGCTGCAGACCCTGACAGTGTAGGCCCGGGCGCCGTCTAACGGAGGTTGCCTAGCAACCTGCCTCCCGGCCTGGGCGGACGCCATTGGTGGAGCGGAAGCACATGGCCGCTGGCTGGGTGAGGTCACGTGGGGCCCGGGGAGGTGATGTCACCTTGTCCCTTATTGGGAGTGAGATAGTTGGCAACCCAAGGCTAGACACTTAGCCAGAATTATGCAGGATGTGCAGGACCTGGGAGAGGTTAATGATTTTGCTCACTCATGCAGACACACAGAAAGTGCAGAATATTCATGACTCAGTGCTTTTGCCTCACAAAACAACACAAAATGCTGGGAGTGACTCAGCAGGTCAGGCAACATTTCTGGAGAACATGTGTAGGTGACGTTTCGTGCTGTGAGGGTGACCCTGAAATGTCACCAATCCATGTTCTCCTGAGATCTCTTGCCCAGAGTAGGTGAATCGAGGACCAGAGGTGAAGGGGAAAAGATTTAATAGGAGTCTGAGGGGTAACTTTTTCACACAAAGGGTGCTGGGTGTCTGGAACGAGCTGCCAGAGGAGGTAGTTGAGCCTGGGCCTATCCCAATGTTTAAGAAACAGTTAGACAGGTACATGGATAGGACAGGTTTGGAGGGATATGGGCCAAACGCGGGCAAGTGGGGCTAGTGTAGCTGGGACATGTTGGCCGGTTTGGGCAAGTTGGGCCGAAGGGTATGTTTCCAGGCTGTATCACTCAATGACACATTCCTGATCAGCAAAGTGTACAGAAATATTCTACTGAGCCCGCATGCAAGAGGCGCCTGGTTTTGGTGCCAATTTCAAAGTCCAGCCCGTGTTGTAGGTCGCCTGAGCGGTGCCCGATCCTGCCAGGTCCCAGGCTGCTGCAGGGCCTCTGGACACCACCTTCCTTGGACTTGGGGTTGCCAACTGTCCCGTATTAGCCGGGACATCCCGTACATTGGGCTAAATTGGTTTGTCCCATACAGGACCTCCCTTGTCCCGTATTAGGCCCTGGGGGCGCTGTAGGCCCGGACACTGTAGGTCCAGACAGTGTAGGTCCGGGCACCGTCTAACGGAGGTTGCCTAGCAACCCGCCTCCCGGCCTGGGCGGACGCCATTGGTGAAGCGGAAGCACATGGCCGCTGGCTGGGTGAGGTCACGTGGGGCCCGGGGAGGTGATGTCACCTTGTCCCTTATTGGGAGTGAGATAGTTGGCAACCCAAGGCTAGACACTTAGCCAGAATTATGCAGGATGTGCAGGACCTGGGAGAGATTAATGATTTCGCTCACTCATGCAGACACACAGAAAGTGCAGAATATTCATGACTCAGTGCTTTTGCCTCACAAAACAACACAAAATGCTGGGAGTGACTCAGCAGGTCAGGCAACATTTCTGGAGAACATGTGTAGGTGACGTTTCGTGCTGTGAGGGTGACCCTGAAATGTCACCAATCCATGTTCTCCTGAGATCTCTTGCCCAGAGTAGGTGAATCGAGGACCAGAGGTGAAGGGGAAAAGATTTAATAGGAGTCTGAGGGGTAACTTTTTCACACAAAGGGTGCTGGGTGTCTGGAATGAGCTGCCAGAGGAGGTAATTGAGCCTGGGCCTATCCCAACGTTTAAGAAACAGTTAGACAGGTACATGGATAGGACAGGTTTGGAGGGATATGGGCCAAACGCGGGCAAGTGGGGCTAGTGTAGCTGGGACATGTTGGCCGGTTTGGGCAAGTTGGGCCGAAGGGTCTGTTTCCAGGCTGTATCACTCAATGACACATTCCTGATTAGCAAAGTGTACAGAAATATTCTACTGAGCCCGCATGCAAGAGGCGCCTGGTTTTGGTGCCAATTTCAAAGTCCAGCCCGTGTTGTAGGTCGCCTGAGCGGTGCCCGATCCTGCCAGGTCCCAGGCTGCTGCAGGGCCTCTGGACACCACCTTCCTTGGACTTGGAGTTGCCAACTGTCCCGTATTAGCCGGGACATCCCGTACATTGGGCTAAATTGGTTTGTCCCATACAGGACCTCCCTTGTCCCGTATTAGGCCCTGAGGGGCGCTGTAGGCCCGGACACTGTAGGCCCGGATGCTGTAGGTCTGGACAGTGTAGGTCCGGGCACTGCCTAACGGAGGTTGTGTAGCAACCCGCCTCCCGGCTCGGGTGGCCGCCATTGGTGGAGCGAGAGCATGTGGCCACTGGCTGGATGAGGTCACGTGGGGGCGCGGGGCGGTGTAGTCTCCTTGTCCCTTATTTGAGAGTGAGATAGTTGGCAACCCTACCTAGACGCATGGATCGTATTGAAGGCTGGGACTGAGGTGAAGTTTCAACCATGGTCATGTGGAATGGCAGGGCAGGTGGGAGTGACAGAATTGACTACTCTTCCCTTCCTTCATGTTCCTGGATTATAAAGTTCCAGGAGATATCTGGTATTGTAAAAGTTGCTTCTTAAGATCATAAGATCATCAGTGATAGGAGCGGAATTAGACCATTTGGCCCATCAAGTCTACTCTGCCACTCAATCATGGCTGATCTATCTCTCCCCCCTAACCCCATTCTCCTGCCTTCTCCCCTGATAACCTCTGGCACCCATTCTTAATATGTCTTTAATTAACACCTGTTCTTCTTCCTTTTTACAGTGCGCAGGATTTCTAGTGACTTTGAAAGGATTGCCTAGCACGTACAATAAGGATTTGCAGGTAGACCATGCCTATTTCAGGATGTGTGGCACATTATCCTTCAACAGTGACATTTCAGAAATTCATGTTTTCTTTCCCCAAATATATATATTTTTTAAGCTTCCCTTAAAACAGGAAAGGGGTTTGAGAATTTGGTGGTTTGGGTTCTGGGCTGTGGAGAGGGGTGTGTTTGGTCAATGAGGGTTTGTACCTCCTGTTGGGGTAGGGTTGGGGTCTTTGAAGAGGTAGGGGTTAAGTAATGGAGTTTAATTGGGTGTGGTCCTCATAAGGTCATAAGTAATTGGAGCAAAATTAGGCTATTCGGCCCATCAAGTATACTCCAATAGCCATTCAATAATGGCTGATCTATCTCCCTCCTATCTCCCTCCTAACCCCATTCTCCTGCCTTATCCCCATAAGCTCAATAAACGATCACTTTTCTGCATATCAACATCTAAAGTATTAAAATCTATGAACAACATCTATTTTCCTGTTAGTGGTTTTGACAGCTGATCTATTAACTCTTAAGCTGAATCTATCCTGGATGATGTAATGTGTAAGAAGGGAGTTAGACATAAATAAGGCTGGAGTAACTCAGCGGGACAGGCAGCATCTCTGGAGAGAAGGAATGGGTGACGTTTCGGGTTGAGACCCTTCTTCAGACTGACGTCAGGGGAGTGGGCGGTACATAGATAAGGAAGTGTGTAGATAAGGAAGTGTGAAAACAGGACAAGGGGAATGGAGATCAAGGAAAATGTAGAATAGATGATTGTTAGTCGGGAGAAGGTAACAACAAAGCCAACATAAAATGTAGTCGGAGAAACAGTAAGATTGATCAGAGAACTGGAAAGGGGGAGGGGATGGGATGAAAACCCACACAGGTCACGGGGAGAACGTACAAACTCCGTACAGACAGCACCCGTAGTCGGCATTGAACCCGGGTCTCTGGCGTTGCAAGCGCTGTAAGGCAGCAACTCTACCGCTGCGCCACCTTGCTGCCGTTCTGGGGACGATCTATATGTAATTCCAATATCACATCAGCGGCTGATTCTCAGTTGCTCTACAATGAAGCTTTGCTAAGTTGTGTTAAAAACTGTTGAATGGTTCATGTAAGAACCTCTCCCTTCTCTGAGGAGTGAATTCTGATTTTGCCAGAGAACAAACTTGAATTCATAACAATCTTTGCTTTGGTTGCACCATTTTGAATTTTCCCTTCAAGGTAACATTAATAATTAACCCAAGCCCAGGTTCATAACAAGTAGCCAATAGTCTTTGTGTTCGACCCGGTTTATTGGTCTTTAGCTATGTGGTACTAGGCCAATGTAAACCAGATTCTTATTATTCAAGTTACTTTGACTTTGATTGCTGATGAAAATGGCGATAACTAATCTCATTGCTGAAACTGCTCTTAATGTTTCTGGACTGGAAAGGGATTATCATTCAGTGTTGATCTTCCTATCCATCTGCAGCAAAAGTAGCAGATGGAGGATAATTCAACTAAATACGAGGTGATGCATCTTGATCAGACAAATTGGGGCAGGACTTTCCAATTGGGGCAGGAAGATGCACAGTGGACTTGCACGGTAAATGGTAGAGCACTGGGGAATGTTTTAGAACATTAAAATCTTAGGGTGCTGGCACATCATTCCACGAAAGTGGCGAGACCGTTATACGATACGGGACGATGGAACTTTATTTATCCCAGGAGGGAAATTGGTCTGCCAGCAGTCATAAAAACACAAGATACATGAAACATGAAATCAAAGTGACGAGTTGAAAGGATTGGGGATGTGCAAAGATTTGGGGGTTGGGGAGTCAGTCAACCCCATGACAGAAGGGGGAGGATTGTACAGTTTGATGGCCACAGGGAAGAAGGATCTCCATTGGCGTTCTTTCTTGGTGGGACCAGTCTGTTGCTGAAGGTGCTCCTCAGGTTGACCGGTGTGTCACGGAGGGGGTGAGCTGTATTGTCCAGGATGCTCCGCAGTTTGAGGAGCATCCTCCCCTCCAAGACCACCTCCCGTGAATCCAACTCCGCCCCCCCCAGGACGGAGCCAGCCTTCCTGATGAGTTTGTTAATACAGGATGGTGATGGGGGCCTATTGGCACTCTTGCCGTTGATGGCCAGAGTATTGAGTACAGAAGTTGGGTCCTCATGTTGGAACTATACAAGACATTGGTAAGGCAACATTTGGAGCACTATGTACAGCTCTGGTCACCCTACTGTAGGAAAGATATCATTGAACTGGAAAGGGTGCAAAAAAAGACTTACAAGGATGCCACCGTGATAGAGTTGTAAGGAAAGGCTGGTTAGACTGTATCTCTTTGTTTTGCTGGAGTGCAGCAGGCTGCGGGGCGACCCTTTGGAGGTATAGAAAATCATGATGGACATAGATAAGGAACTTGGGATAAGGGAGTCTAAAATTGGGAGTTATGGGTTTAAGATGAGAGGGAAAGATTTTAAAGGGACTTTCGGACCAACAATTTACATGGAGGGTACACGGAACAAACTACACTTGGGCAGGTGCGTGGATGGGAACGGTTTGGAGGGATATTGGCCAAGCACAATGACTAAATTTGTTGGCATGGACAAGTTGGGCTGGAAGATGCCGTTTAGCTCTATGACTAAATAAAACAGCATTTTGCTATTGATAAGTGAAACATCCAATCCTCCAGAACGCCAGTTAGAATAGCATTGTGAAAGTCCCGAGGGTGGGGGCTATGATTTCACTTACACAGCCCAAGGGAGAATCGGAGTTGATTGCGTTCTCCACAGTTCACAGAAACGTTGCAAGAAGGGGAAAGTTGAGGAGAGTAGCCAGTGCGATCAGAGAGAGACAGGCCATTCAGCACATTTCATCTGTTGCTGCAACTGTGCAAAACTTATCCCAATTTCTTGCCCCCCCCCCCTCAAAAATGTTTTTCATGTGATAGTAGAATCAAGTCATTCGGCCCTTCAAGTCTACTCCGGCATTCGATCACGACTGATCTATCTTTCTCTCTCAAGCTCATTCTCCTGCCTTCTCCTCTGAGACCCGTACAAATCATAAATCTATCTGTCTGTGCCTTAACATTATCAATTGGCTTGGCCTCCACAGCCTTCTGTGGCATCTAAAGTTTTTTCTGGGCATCTGCAACCAAACACATTGACCTGTTTGGGATGGGACCTGGCGAAGTTGTACAGAAGGGAGAAATGGAAGGAAACGACAGGAGAATATGTTGTTTTCTGGCACATTAATTAAAATCTATTTCATTTATTCAGGAAGATAAGGAGGGAATGTTTGAAAGCATCGACACCGTCACAGCGATACTGCAAGTTGCAATGGGTGTAATCTCTACGCTACAGGTAATACTTTGCGTCTCCAATCATCAGAATATATTTTTGATTAACTTTAGACTGATTGTGGGGGAGCGGGGAGGTGTGGGGGGGGGGGGGGGGGGAGAAAGAAAGCTGGATGAGATGAGGGCAGGACAATGCCTGGCAGGTAACAGGCAGACATGGGTGAGGAGGGTTATAATGAAAGGCAGATAGTTGGGCAAAGGCCCGAGATGAAACGATAGAAGGTGTGAGACAAAAGGATTGAAGAGTTGCAAATTGTGAAGCTGGAGGAAGGAATGTAGTTGACCACAAAAGGCCACAGAACTTCAATTGAATTGTAATCTCTGTGTGTCGTGGACACTCATAATACCAACATTTGATGACAATATTATAGACAACAGACAATAGGTGCAGGAGTAGGCCATTCGGCCCTTCGAGCCAGCACCGCCATTCAATGTGATCATGGCTGATCATCCACAATCAGTAGCCCGTATAGGGGTGAAAAAAAGTTTTACTCTTAGGGAAATATTTTAATTCTTGCAGAAAACTTGTAAATGTAAAATGTCACATTAATTATGTCATGGTCATTTAACAGCCAGTAAGTGAAATTTGATCTTTCGATCAGCTACTCTTAACATTGAGAGATTACCAGGAACTAATCTTAATTTAGTTTATTGTCACAGTGAGGTACAGTGAAAAGCTAACCAGTCAGCAGAAAGACAATGCACGATTACAATCGTTTAGGAAAAAAAACTGCAGATGCTGGTTTAAATCGAAAGTAGACACAAAATGCTGGAGTAACTCAGCGGGTCAGGCAGCATCTCGGGAGAGAAGGAATGGGTGATGCTTCGAGTCGAGACCCTTCTTTTTCAGACCCTGTCTGAAGAAGAAGGGTCTCGACCCGAAGCGTAACCCATTCCTTCTCTCCAGAGATGCTGCCTGACCCGCTGAGTTACTCCAGCATTTTGTGTCTACCTACCTACAATCGTTTAGATCTGTGCTTTGAAAAAAAACTACTTTTTTCTCGACACTTATAGCTATTGGCACTTATCTAATTGTAGAAACGTTAGTATTATTAAGTCATGGTTAAATATTCGTATGACTCGGGAAAAGTGGTAAGGTGCATATTTGAGACATGTTATATAACCAGAGGAAGCTGGAAATACATAGCAGCTTGCCTTGCATGCATGGGGAGAGAGGAAGGTGTTGTATTTCGGGTCTACAACCTTTTAAGTACAGCTGAGAAATGTGATATTGTAATATTTGGTTGAACATATTAAGAATTACATCATGCGATCCACTGCTGAGTCAAGCCGCAATCAGAATGTTTCATGACGCTAAGTTTTTATTTAATGTAGTATGCGTGTTCATTTAGTATAAGAAAATAACTGCAGATGCCGGTACAAATCGAAGGTATTTATTCACAAAATGCTGGAGTAACTCAGCAGGTCAGGCAGCATCTCGGGAGTCTGAAGAAGGGTCTCGACCCGAAACGTCACCCATTCCTTCTCTCCCGAGATGCTGCCTGACCTGCTGAGTTACTCCAGCATTTTGTGAATAAATACCTTCGATGCGTGTTCATTTGAATTACGGACTATTTTCCCTGTTTCTTAGTGAAAGAGAAGGATACTGAGATGTGGTGTCAGAAAGAGTGGTTGGCGAGACGATAAAAATGATTTCTGATTTGCATTGGAATTTCAAAGACACCACAATAGACATTCCACTAGATTTATTGTGTGGACAAAGACAGCCAGCTTGAAGGCTCTAGATATGGAAGGACACGATGAAACAGGTTCCGATGCCAACGTGCTGGGTTTCCAAGCAGTAATGTGCCTTGGGAATAGAGACAGTGGAAGAACAAGTTTACACAGTGTATTAACCTGCTGTGACAGCTTAGCTAGAACAGAGAAAAGTGTTATTGTATCTGACTGTTTTTCCAGAGCAGAGAATTGTAACTTCCCATTGAGCCTTCAAATGCAATCTTGGAGAATACAAAGTGGAAAGCAAATATCACCTGGTCCCAAGATGAAAGGATGTAATCAATAGAGCAGTCAACAAGGTGTACACAAAATGCTGGAGTAACTCAGCGGGTCAGGCAGCATCTCTGGAGAGAAGGAATGGGTGACCGTTTCGGGTCGAGACCCTTCTTCAAGGTTCTTGTATACACTGGAATTTAGAAGGATGAGAGGAGATATTATCGAAACGTATAAGATTATTAAGGGGTTGGACACGTTAGAGGCAGGAAACATGTTCCCAATGTTAGGGGAGTCCAGAACAAGGGGCCACAGTTTAAGAATAAGGGGTAGGCCATTTAGAACGGAGATGAGGAAAAACTTTTTCAGTCAGAGAGTTGTGAATCTGTGGAATTCTCTGCCTCAGAAGGCAGTGGGGGCCAATTCTCTGAATGCATTCAAGAGAGAGCTAGATAGAGCTCTTAAGGATAGTGGAGTTAGGGGGTATGGATGTTTCTGTGATGGATGTGATGGATGTTTCTTTTTTTGTGTGTTTTTGGGGTTGTGTAATTTTAATGCCTATTTAATGCTTTTATTGTTGGACTGTGGGTGACTGAATTTCGTCCAATATTGGATGACAAATAAAGCTATCTTGAATCTTGAATGGGGAGAAGGCAGGAACAGGGTACTGATTGAGAATGATCAGCCATGATCACATTGAATGTCGGTGCTGGCTCGAAGGGCCGAATGACCTCCTCCTGCACCTATTGTCTATTGTAGAGATGTCTGAAACATGTCTAAAGGCTCTGAAGACTTAACACACACGACCACAGAGATCATGTAAGGTCATGGCGGTGGAAGGAATCCTAGATGAGAGGAACAAAGCAGTCGTGGAAAGATCACTGATAGAGGCAAGCGTGGAGATTTTGGAGGTCACGTCACCAACCCTGCAGTGGGAGTACTTCATTCATCGACAGGGCCGGGGCGAGCCACACCGAGATCAGATGAGATCAGGAAGGACACTCACGTATCTGGAAGACTTTGATTCATAAGTAAAGCAAACAGAGTAGAGAGATATTTTGGATGGAAGATAGACATAAAAAGCCGGAGTAACTCAGCGGGTCAGGCAGCATCTCCGGAAAAAAAGGAATAGGCGACATTTCGGGTCGAGACCCTTCTTCAGACCGAGAGTCAGGGTGACGTAGAGAGATAGAGAACAAATGAATGAAAGATAGCAATGATCAAGGACAGGTGGAGCCCACAATGGTCCATTGTTGGCTTGAGGGCTAGGTGATAATGAGTTATACAGACAGTGAAACTCAACGGGATGACAGTGAAACTAGTACGACGACTAGGTGAAGGGAGTGACGGAGAATTTTGGATGGGTTTATTTTCTTTTCATCTAGAAGGGATTATGAAGCTTGTGGGATATATAATATTGCTTGGCACCATTTAAAAGAATTGTATCTATCATGAGACTAGCCATTCAATGTCGTAATGTAATGTTGATTTTTCTACTGGAGGAATCTCTGCTTAATAAAGTGTTGTTGTTAGATTGATCCAGTTGATATTTTCTAACGCCTTACAGAGTGAAAATGGGATAAAGTGAGATTTCTATTAGTAGATTGGAAAGTAGTATATTTAATTCCTTTATTCAAAAAGAGACAGAAAGCAGGGGCTCCAAACTTGTTAATCTACACTTTTGGCAAAAGGCAAATGGTAATAGTTATTAATGACATGATAACACTTAGAGAAGTTTAGTCTCGAAGTTTAGTTCTGAAGAAGGGTCTCGACCCGAAACGTCACCCATTCCTTCTCTCCTGAGATGCTGCCTGACCCGCTGAGTTACTCCAGCATTTTGTGAATAAATACCTTCGATTTGTACCAGCATCTGCAGTTATTTTCTTATACGAGAAGTTTAGGATAGTCAGGCAAAGCCAATGTCGTTTTACTGCAGGGATATTGTGTTGGGAACATCTAGAATAAGAGGTCAATGTTTAAAGATACCAGGTTGCCCATTGAAGACTACGATGAGGTGAGGTTTCCTTTTTGTCCCTGGGCCTTCCTTCAAGAGTGGGAGAAGCAGAGTCGCTCGAATATTTTTAAACCAGAGGTGGATAGTAGATTCTTAATAAGCAAGAGGGTGAAAGATTTCCATGGGCAGATTGGAATGTGGAGTTGTGTTTTCCATCATCAGGTCATCCCTAGTCCCATGGAACGGGGTACTGATTGAGAATGATCAGCCATGATCACATTGAATGGCGGTGCTGGCTCGAAGGGCCGAATGGCCTCCTCCTGCACCTATTGTCTATTGTAGGAGATGGCTAAAGAACTGAAGACCTACTCTTGCTCCTACCTCGAATTGTGATTTGTACTGCTGGTTTTCCTCCCAATTACCTTTTTTAAAAATGTGTCACAAATGTTATAAATGGAAGGAGATGATGTTAGCAGTGTGGTGCAGAATCACAAAGAGGTCATAAGGTCATAAGTGATGGGAGTAGAATTAGGCCATTCGGCCCATCAAGTCTACTCCGCCATTCAATCATGGCTGATCTATCTCTCCCTTCTAACCCCATCCTCCTGCCTTCTCCCCATAAACCTCTGACACCCGTACTAATCAAAAATCTATCTATCTCTGTCTTGAAAATATCCACTGACAGCCTCTACAGCCTTCGGTGGCAAAGAATTCCACAGATTCACCACCCTCTTGACTAAAGAAATTTCTCCTCATCTCCTTCCTAAAAGAACGTCTTTTAATTCTGCGACTAGGACCTTCAGTCCAAGACTGTCCCATGGGTGGAAGCATCCTCTTCACACCTACTCCATCCAAGCCTTTCACTGTTCTATGTTTCAGTGAGGTTCCCCCCCCCCTCGTTCCTCTAAACTCCAGCAAGTACAGGCCCAGTGCCGACAAACGCTCATCATAGGTTAACCCACTCATTCCTGGGATTGTTCTTGTAAACCTCCTCTGGACCCTCTCCAGAGCCAGCACATCCTTCCTCAGATATGGGGCCCAAAATTGCTCACAATATTCCAAATGCGGCCTGACCAGCGCCTTGTCCAGCCTCAGCATTACAGTCCCTGTTTTTGCATGCAAACCCTCTTGAAATAAATGCGAGCATTAAGTTTGCTTTCTTTACTACCGATTCGACGTGCAGATGAACTTTTTGGGAATCCATTCTTATCTAAGCATTTTGTTCCCATTTTAAAGAGAGTCTATTAGTCTACCTACATGTGATGTTTTTCTTCTCTGAAGGTTAATAGAGACGCTATGAAGAATGCCCTGAGCCCAGATATGCTGGCTACAGACCTAGCCTACTACTTGGTTCGAAAGAAGGTGAGTGTTTGTTCCATGCAAAAATCAAATGACGCTGTGCGCTAATCAAAGAAATAGTTGGCTGGCAGATCACAGCAGGTGCCTGGACCAGACTCACAACAACTGGAGCACAGACTGGACTTTGAAGATGGCGCCAAAACATGGTGCATCTTGCATGTGGGACCAGTAGAATATTTCGGTACAATTTTCTGATCAGAGGTACACTTGGGTGTGGCCATAGTCTACTGGACTGTTTGCAAGAAAATAATTTCACTGCGCATTTGCACTTTGCACATGTGGCGATAAAAGCACCATGGAACATCTGGAGACCTCCCTGAGAGACGTGCGAGGAACGATATTTCACAAACACCTTGTTAGTTAGAAGGTCAGATCCAACTCTGTTTGCAATGCCCAGTTACTATTATTTCAGGTCGAGGAAAGGCGGAGCCCACAATGGTCCATTGTTGGCTGCGGGCTAGGTGGCAACGAGTCATACAGACAGTGAAACTCGACAGGATGACAGTGAAACTAGTACGCCGACTAGGTGGGGGGGGGGGGGGGGGGCGGAGAGAATTTTGGATTTTTTTTGTTTTTCCTTTTCATTTTGGAAGGAATGATAAAGCTTGTGGGATATATAATATTGGATGGCACCATTTTAAGAAATGTATCAGGAGACTAAACCGATTTCAGATCGGCCACTTCATTGGATTCTAGGCCTCACGTGATGGCCTCACATTGAGAGAAGCTCTGGTAACGCAGACACTTGCCAAAGCCGATTAGTTTAGTGTTTGCTTTAGAGAGACAGCAGGGAAACAGGCCCTTTGGCCCACCGAGACCGAGCCAACCAACAATCGCCCGAACACTAGTTCCACGTCATCCCTGTTTCACTAGGGGCAAATTTACAGAGGCCAATTAACCTACAAACCTGTACGCCTTTGGAATGTGGGAGGAAACCCACGAGGTCGCAGAGAGAACGTGCAAACGCCATACAGACAGCACTCTTATTTTTCCCCTGTGGGCAACTGAGTTCTCCGCTTGCTAGGCCCCAACTCTCGACGGTAGCAGGCATGAGCAGAGAGACTCTGTCGGGTCTGCTGTTTCTGAATGCTTCATTTCCGCAGTGTGACCCTTCAACAGTGATAACAACAATAATCTTCTTTTATACAAAATAATCCTTTGGAATATCGATGCAGAGAAGTTATTGTTGTAGCCCATTATGTTTAAAGCAGCGATAAAGGATGAACGATCCATCTGACTGAACTGTAATCTTCCTATTTTTGTTCCATGATACCCCTTTTGCCCACCATCTATCGGTGGTATTAGCAATTTTCAACTCCGTTGCTTGATCTGAAGTACACCAGTTTGCAAAGCACCCTCTAGACACGGCTGCTGAATTTGGTTAAACTCTGCAACCATATTATGATTACTGCAGGGAAATTTAGTCACAAAGTCATGACAGATCGGGTAGATGCACAGAGTCTCTTGCCACGGGTGGGGGGAATCGAGGACCAGTAGGTTCAAGGTGAAGGGGAAAAGATTGAATAGGAATCCGAGGGGTAACTTTTTCACACAAAGGGTGGTGGGCGCATGGAACAAGCTGCCAGAGGAGGTAGTTGAGGCTGGAACTATCCCATCGTTTAAGAAACAGACAGGTACATGGATTGAACAGGTTTGGAGGGACATGGACCAAGCGCAGGCAGGTGGGGCTAGTATAGCTGGGACATGTTGGCCGGTGTGGGCAAGTTGGGCCGAAGGGCCTGTTTCCACACTGTATCACTCTAAGACTCTATTTCATGATTACATAGATTAAATTGTGCCTGGTATATTTTACTTCTATGATAGTTTGTGATTCTACCTGAATTCTTAACCAGATCTTCTCATTGTAGATGCCTTTTAGGGAAGCCCACAGTACTTCAGGAAAAGTGGTTCATTTGGCAGAGTCCAAGGGTGTTAAAGTCAGTGAACTCTCCCTGGATGAATTGAAAACTATTAGGTACGTATTGCAGATTTATTTATTGTGCTCCCAGGTCTTGATGCAGGATGTGTAGGAAGGAACCGCAGATGTTGACACAGGTAGACACAAAATGCTGGAGTAACCCAGCGGGTCAGGCGTCACCCGTTCCTTCTTTCCAGAGATGCTGCCTGTCCCGCTGAGTTACTCCACCATTTTGTGTCTACTTTTGAATGTTGTCATTGTGGCCCGAGACTCTTCTCTTCAGTCTCGACCCGAAACGTCACCCGTTCCTTCTCTCCAGAGATGCTGCCTGACCCGCTGAGTTACTCCACCATTTTGTGTCTACCTTTGAATGTTGTCATTGTGGCCCGAGACTCTTCTCTTCAGTCTCGACCCGAAACGTTCCTTCTCTCCAGAGATGCTGCCTGACCCGCTGAGTTACTCCAGCATTGTGTGTCTATCTTTGATTTAAACCAGCATCTGCAGTTCCTTCCTACACATGAGAATGATGGCCCCCAGGGGCTGCCAATCAGAAGTGCAGCCATGGCTGATGGTCGGCTTAAAATTTTAAAATCCTTTTGTACTCATGAAGGTTTGAATTATTTTAGCTTATTGAGTGACAATAGACAATAGACAATAGGTGCAGGAGTAGGCCATTCAGCCCTTCGAGCCAGCACCGCCATTCAATGCGATCATGGCTGATCACTCTCAATCAGTACCCCGTTCCTGCCTTCTCCCCATACTCCCTCACTCCGCTATCCTTAAGAGCTCTATCCAGCTCTCTCTTGAAAGCATCCAACGAACTGGCCTCCACTGCCTTCTGAGGCAGAGAATTCCACACCTTCACCATCCTCTGACTGAAAAAGTTCTTCCTCATCTCCGTTCTAAATGGCCTACCCCTTATTCTTAAACTGTGGCCCCTTGTTCTGGACTCCCCCAACATTGGGAACATGTTTCCTGCCTCTAATGTGTCCAATCCCCTAATTATCTTATATGTTTCAATAAGATCCCCCCTCATCCTTCTAAATTCCAGTGTATACAAGCCCAATCGCTCCAGCCTTTCAACATACGACAGTCCCGCCATTCCGGGAATTAACCTAGTGTGGCCATATCTTCTGTGACTTTTAATTTAAAATTGAGGGAGAGTACTGGGAAATTATTTTAAAATAATGTCATCAATTATGTAGTGTAAGAAAATAACTGCAGATGCTGGTACAAATCGAAGGTATTTATTCACAAAATGCTGGAGTAACTCAGCAGGTCAGGCAGCATCTCGGGAGAGAAGGAATGGGCGACGTTTCGGGTCGAGACCCTTCTTCAGACTGATGTCAGGGGGGCGGGACAAAGGAAGGATATAGGTGGAATCATCAATTATGTATGTACGATAGGCAAGTATATGTGAGTGCTTGCTTTAGCAGGGCCACAGTTTAAGAATAAGGGGTAGGCCATTTAGAACAGAGATGAGGAAAAACATTTTTAGTCAGAGAGTTGTGAATCTGTGGAATTCTCTGCCTCAGAAGGCAGTGGAGGCCAATTCTCTGAATACATTCAAGAGAGAGCTAGATTGAGCTCTTAAGGATAGCGGAGTCAGGGGGTATGGGGAGAAGGCAGGAACGGGGTACTGATTGAGAATGATCAGCCATGATCACATTGAATGGCGGTGCTGGCTCGAAGGGCCGAATGGCCTACTCCTGCACCTATTGTCTATTGTCTATTGTAAACGGTCACTATTTCAATACATCTTCTGGGATTTAAAGTGTGGGAAGAAACTGTAGATGTTGTTTTACACCAACGATAGACGTTGCTTTCCACCAACGGATGATGTTTTGGGTCGAGATCCTTCTTCAGACTGGGGAATAGGTGACGTTTCGGTTGGAGACCCTTCCTCAGATTGCTTGGGTTGCCCAAAGCCAGACTCCAGATGATAAACCAGTAGGACAGTCACAGGTAGAGCTAGATTGTGGATTAAGATCGGTGCAAGCAAACAGTGCAGGCCCAGCAGGCAACTTTTACATTGCAGGCCCAGGGCAGAAAGGTGTTCTCGATATCCTTGAGATCGCGGCAAATTTGAAAGCTGAATGCGCGGTAAAGAAGCAGAGGGTCGGCATGGAGACTGAAGCAGGGGCGGAGTGAGTGGAGGGCTGCATGGTCATGGCTGAGCTGGAATGAAACGTACGTTGAGTCGAATGACTTTTTTTTTTTTTCTCTCTTCGCCAAAAGCCCGCTGTTTGAGAGCGACGTGGCAAAGGTGTGGAACTATACCAACAGCGTGGAGCAGTACACAGCAGCCGGAGGCACTGCTCGCAGCAGCGTGCTGACCCAGATCGAGCAGCTGAGAGCCTGGCTGAGCGGGAGACAGAGCAGTTAAGACCTTCGCCCTCATCAATACTATCACAGGTTCTATGAACACCCATGCGATTTACCCTCGGGTGTCTACGAGCGTTGTTTGATCGTTGGGTTTGCCTACTAATGGGAAACGGTATCGTTCTGCTTAATATCAACGGGTTTTTAATTGAGCCCTGTAATCTTTCAGGCACTTTGTTGCGGTGACCGGGTGAAACGATGATAGTTGTCATGAGGTTAAGCTCGAAGAGATATTTGAATTGTATTCGGCTGCTGTGTTGAAAGGCTGACCGACTGAACTGTACCCAGGTGTCATTCACAACTGGTCGGTAACGCTTACCTGAAATAAATCTTGATGAAATAAATGTTGGGTTGAGTCTTTTGATGTCCAATTTTCATGAACTTAGAGATTCTGTGGAGAAGGCGATGGCTTCCACATTAAAGACTTTCGAAGAAAAGGCCAGAGGCCGTAGCCTCAGATTAAAAGGACGTTCCTTTAGGAAGGAGAAGAGGAGGCATTTTTTTTAGTCAGAGGGTGGTTAATCTGTGGAACTCATTGCCACAGAGGGCTGTGGAGGCCAAGTCGATGGATATTTTTAAGGCAGAGATGGACAGATTCTTGATTAGAACGGATGTCAAGGGTTATGGGGAAGAAGGAAGGAAAATGGGATTAGGAGGCAGAGATCAGCCATGATTGAATGGCGGAGTGGACTCGATGGGCCGAATGGCCTAATTCTACTCCTACAACTTGTGAACTTGGACCGTTAACACCTGCTAATTTCCTCCCTTAACCTCGCTGGTCAGAATATCCATCCAGAAATGACACCCGACAAGAGGTGTTTAAAAGGGCCAGTGACTGACTGCTGACAGGTTTGTTCTCAGTTTATTGTCCAGTGTTTGTTGTTATTCCAAATTAAGTATTGTTTTTGTATTTTTATCCCAACTACTGTGGCACGGTGGCGCAGCGGTGGCGGATGCAGCCTTACAACGATTACAGCGCCAGAGACCCCAGTTCGATCCCGACTATGGGCGCCGTCTGTACGGAGTTTGTACGTTCTCCCCGTGACCTGTGTGTGTTTTCTCCGGGATCTTCGGTTTCCTCCCGCACTCCAAAGACGTACAGGTTTGTCGGTTAATTGGCTTTGGTAAAATTGGAAATTGTCCCTGGTGTGTCGGGTAGTGTTAGTGTGCGGGGATCGCTGGTCAGCGTGGACTCGGTGGGCTGAAGGGCCTGTTTCCGTACTATATCACCAAACTAAACTAAATCTGTGTATTTAGACAATAGACAATAGGTGCAGGAGGAGGCTATTCGGCCCTTCGAGCCAGCACCGTGCTTGCTAGGAACCAGCAGGTGAAGAAAGCACATTGCCTTGCTGAGTTTACAGGCTAGCATATGTTGCGGGAGATATTGATTCCTGGCATATCACTTCATCAATCACAATCACAATCGTACTTTATTAGCCAAGTATGTTTTGCAACATGCGGGGAATGTCATTTGCCATACAGACATAACAATAAAAAGCAACAGGACACACGAAAATACATTTCGCGTAACATCGTCCAATGTTTGGTAACATCGCTGCTGGACAACGACTCCCACCCCATTCAGGACACTGTCACTGCACTGAGTAGCTCCTTCAGTGACAGACTCCTTCACCCCAAGTGCGTGAAGGAGAGATATAGGAGGTCCTTCCTTCCCGCTGCTGTGAGACTGCACAACCAGCACTGCTCCCAGCAGACGAGTCAACAATAACAGCTAAGAACACACGGAAAACTGATGACAATTTACGTATCTTTTATTTATAATGAATGATCTCTCGTATCCACTTTGCTGCTGTAACACTGAAAATTTCCCCGGTGTGGGACGAATAAAGGAATATTATTATTATTATTATTATTTTAACATGAACATCCACCACAGTGACTCCTCCACATTCCTCACTGTGATGGAAGGCGAAAAAAAGTTCAATCTCTCCCTTCTTTGTCCTCCAGCGGTCAGGGACCTCGAACCTTCCGTTGACGGGACGATCTGGACTCCCGTAGCCGGCGGTGGGCCTTCCTCGTCGGGGCGATCAAGCTCCTGCATCGGTGGGGAGGGGGGGATTTCAGCTCCCCCGTGCCGGGCGATCTATCCCGGGTCGGGGCTTGTCGAGCGTCGTGCGCCTTGAAGCTCACGACCGGTCTCAACCCGAGACTGCGAGCTCCTTGAAGTTAAAGTCCCCACCGAATGTCAACTCTGTCCTTCCTCTCTCGGAAGAGACCAGGGTTTCACTTCCTCAACATCCGACTGATGGCACAATGTGTGGAAAGGAACAGCAGATGCTGGTCTACACAGGCATGCTGATCTGTGTGTCTGTGGCCATGAGCTGGCTTGGGCGTGCAGTGGAGGTTTGTTGAGTCACTGTGACAAACGAACTATCCAGGGGACAAGTTGATGATGCATGCTGACTCTGTGTGAATATGCAGCTCGTACCTACGGAGGTCACGCCTCTGCGTGAAATGTAGCTGGGCCGATTCATTATGAAGCAAGGCTCCTGTTACTTGCTCCAGTCTGCAGGATCAAAGTCCTTTGCCAGAAGCAGCTCAAGAGCAAACAGCAGCAGAGCAGTTGCACAAGGACAGAGATCGGCGAGGGCAAGCTCGAATGTTAGTTTAGTTTAGTTTAGAGATACAACGCGGAAACAGGCCCTTCGGCCCGTCGAGTCCTCGCTGACCAGCGATCACCCCCCCCGTACACCCGCATTTATCCTACGCACACTCGGGACAATTTACAATTTTACCGAAGCCGACTAGCCTACAAACCTGCACGTCTTTGGAATGTGGGATGAAACTGGAGATCCCAAAGAAAACCCATGTGTTAGTGGGGGGGATCGTACAAACTCCACACAGACAGCACCCGCAGTCGGGATCGAACCCGTAACTCTGCCGCTGTAAGGCAGCGACTCTACCGCTACGCCACATTTAGTTCAGTTACAGCACGGGTACAGCTTTGGCGCATGAGTCTACGACAACCATCGATTGCCCGTTCTTGCCATCTCCATGTCATTCCCATCTTCATCGGCCATGATTGTATGGCGGACTAGACTTGATGGGCCGAATGGCGTAATTCTGCGCCGGTAACTAATGAAAAGAGGGAAAAATGACTCATTTTTCAAATCAGTACCCATGAAATGAATGCCAAATCCCTGTGTCAAGGGCCAGCAAAACCTCGCTGCCACCATCTGGAGAAAGTCAGAACAACAGGCATTATAACTCAGCAGTTGCCCATTAATTAACAGTGAATTTGGCTGTAATGTGAAACCCGTATATTAAAAAGCAAGGCCTGTACACTGTAGGAACTTTCCTGTCAGGTTCTGTTGAAAGATTACTATTGTACACATAGACAGTTCTCCAGAGCCACAGTCTAGAAGAAACCTCAGCAAAAAGAAGTATTCCCTACCACAGATACTCAATAGAAATATAAGAAGATAACTGCAGATGCTGGTACAAATCGAAGGTTTTTATTCACAAAATGCTGGAGTAACTCAGCAGGTCAGGCAGCATCTCGGGAGAGAAGGAATGGGTGACGTTTCGGGTCGAGACCCTTCTTCAGACTCAGTAGAAATTTCTACTCAATAGAAATTATTTATCAGGTGTTCATTGGAACAGCTGATGGTAAATCTTAGGTTGGGCAAAGGAAAAGCAAAATGGAAAGCTTGTTACAGTCATGGAGCTGGACATTATTTCATTGGGACTCACTTTTCAATACATATTGCACATGAAAGCAATTTAATTTAGGGCGGCACGGTGGCGCAGCAGTAGAGTTGCTGCCTTACAGCGAATGCAGCGCCGGAGACTCAGGTTCGATCCTGACTACGGGCGCCGTCTGTACGGAGTTTGTACGTTCTACCCGTGACATGCGTGGGTCTTCGGTTTCCTCCCACACTCCAAAGACGTACAGGTATGTAGGTTAATTGGCTGGGTAAAATGTTAAAAATAAATAAAATTGTCCCTAGTGTGTGTAGGATAGTGTTAATATGCGGGGATCGCTGGGTGGCGCGGACCCGGTGGGCCGAAGGGCCTGTTTCCGCGCTGCATCTCTAAATCTAAAAAAAAATCTAAAAAAAAAAACTCAGTTTAGATACCCTCGATTTGTACCAGCATCTGCAGTTATTTTCCTACATTTACAAGATGAAATATTTGGGCTGTTAGAAATAGACGAGCACAGCTGTACACTATTCTTAGCACGCCAATAGACAATAGACAATAGGTGCAGGAGTAGGCCATTCAGCCCTTCGAGCCAGCACCGCCATTCAATGCGATCATGACTGATCACTCTCAATCAGTACCCCGTTCCTGCCTTCTCCCCATACCCCCTCACTCCGCTATCCTTCAGAGCTCTATCCAGCTCTCTCTTGAAAGCATCCAACGAACTGGCCTCCACTGCCTTCTGAGGCAGAGAATTCCACACCTTCACCACTCTCTGACTGAAAAAGTTCTTCCTCATCTCCGTTCTAAATGGCCTACCCCTTATTCTTAAACTGTGGCCCCTTGTTCTGGACTCCCCCAACATTGGGAACATGTTTCCTGCCTCTAATGTGTCCAATCCCCTAATTATCTTATATGTTTCAATAAGATCCCCCCTCATCCTTCTAAATTCCAGTGTATACAAGCCTAATTGCTCCAGCCTTTCAACATACGACAGTCCCGCCATTCCGGGAATTAACCTAGTGAACCTACGCTGCACGCCCTCAATAGCAAGAATATCCTTCCTCAAATTTGGAGACCAAAACTGCACACAGTACTCCAGGTGCGGTCTCACCAGGGCCCGGTACAACTGTAGAAGGACCTCTTTGCTCCTATACTCAACTCCTCTTGTTATGAAGGCCAACATTCCATTGGCTTTCTTCACTGCCTGCTGTACCTGCATGCTTCCTTTCAGTGACTGATGCACTAGGACACCCAGATCTCGTTGAACATCCCCTTTTCCTAACTTGACACCATTCAGATAATAATCTGCCTTTCTATTCTTACTTCCAAAGTGAATAACCTCACACTTATCTACATTAAACTGCATCTGCCATGTATCCGGCCACTCACACAACCTGTCCAAGTCACCCTGCAGCCTTATTGCATCTTCCACACAATTCACACTACCCCCCAGCTTAGTATCATCTGCAAATTTGCTAATGGTACTTTTAATCCCTTCATCTAAGTCATTAATGTATATCGTAAATAGCTGGGGTCCCAGCACCGAACCTTGCGGTACCCCACTGGTCACTGCCTGCCATTCCGAAAGGGACCCATTTATCCCCACTCTTTGCTTTCTGTCTGTCAACCAATTTTCTATCCATGTCAGTACCCTACCCCCAATACCATGTGCTCTAATTTTGCCCACTAATCTCCTATGTGGGACCTTGTCGAAGGCTTTCTGAAAGTCGAGGTACACCACATCCACTGACTCTCCCCTGTCAATTTTCCTAGTTACATCCTCAAAAAATTCTCTGATATTTCCCAGTGCTGTGGCGCGGTGGCACAGCGGTAGAGTTGCTGCCTCGCAGCGCCAGAGACCCGGGTTCGACCCTGACTACGGGTGCTATCTGTACGGTCTTTGTACGATCTCCCCGTGGCCTGCACGGGTTTTCTCCGTGAGCTCTAAACGAAACACTCCCAGCTTTGCCACTTTGCTGTCCTGCACCGTGACTTTTCAAAGTACATGCGTACTCTTACTTATTATGAATTAAAACTTATTGAATCATTGAGTTTGATTCTAAGCGTTTCAAGTCATTTCCATCCCCATAAATGATTACCCCCATTACTGATAGACACACTATTTGCTGTGTTACCATTAAGAATACAATGACTGTGTAAATTGAGGGTCGTAATGCAAGTCCAGGAAGGTTCATTGAACATTTTATTTCTCAACTTCATAAATTACGTGCTTTAATTGCATGCATTCAAGGATAGTCGATCACCTTCTCAAATGCAAGGAAGATCTTTCTTGCTGAATTTTCAGGGAACTTGTAATCATACACATAGGCAATTATTTTTAATTTCTGATTGTTAAAGAGCAGCTGTTATACTTATTATATCATATTTAACATTGCAAACTACTTGCACATTCAAAACATTGGTTCATAATATTACAATTACAATGAATGTTTTCATAAGTTCATAAGTGATAGGAGCAGAATTGGGCCATTCGGCCCATCAAGTCTACTCCACCATTTAATCATGGCTGATCTGTCTTTCCCTCCTAGCCCCATTCTCCCGCCTTCTCCCCATAACCCCTGACACCAGTACCAATCAAGAATCTATCAATCTGTGCCTTAAATATATCTATTGACTTGGCCTCCACAACCTTCTATGGCAAGAAATTCCATCGATTCACCACCTTGGCCCTGGATTTGGGTCAATGGATATATATAAGGCAGAGATAGATAGATTCTTGATTGGTACGGCTGTCAGAGGTTATGGGGAGAAGGCAGGAGAATGGGGTTCAGAGGGAAAGATAGATCAGCCATGTTTGAATGGCGGAGTAGACTTGATGGGCCGAATGGCCTAATTCTTCTCCTATCACTTATGATCTTATAATTGTATACATAAAATCTTCCATGCAATCCAGCAGCATCACTTAATATAATTTTTTTTTAAATTCTCGTTCAAGTAATTTCCACCTTTGATGTCCTTTAGTGGTAAACAAATCAGCTTGTATTAGAGTACTCTTAAAACAAAAGTCTACATTTTCAAAATTCGCATTTTTAGTCGTCCCCAATTTGAAATCAACAACAACTTGTATTTATATTAGCACCGTTAACCCAATGAAACAAATTGCCAATGGTGCTGGCACAGGGATGTTATCAAGCAAACATTATTACTGAAGCAGCTTAGAATATGGCACATAAGATTCATTGATGTACACGATAACATAATGTGGTCGGTCACACAGAAGTCACTAGAATTGTTTTTACCACATTATACCTTACGTTCGATAATCATGTGTCAGTTCAGTTTCAGCTTCAGTTTAGTTTATTGTCACGTGTACCGAGGTACAGTGAAAAGCTTTTGCTGCGAGCTAACCAGCCAGCGGAAAGACAATACATGATTACAATCGAGCCGTTCACAGTGCACAGATACATGTTAAGGAGATAACGCTTAGTGCAAGGTAAAGTCTGATCAAAGATAGTCCGAGGGATCACAAAATGTTGGAGTAACTGCGGGTCAGGCAGCATCTCAGGAGAGAAGGAATGGGTGACATTTCGGGTCGAGAACCCTTCTTCAGACTGAGTCAGTTACAGGAGGCTTTGGAGAGGAGGGTGCAGAGGTTTACCAGAATGATGCCTGGATCAGGGGGTATTATCCGCAGGGCAAAATTGAACGAGCCTGGATTGCCGGAGGTTGTGGGGAGACCTGCTAGAGGCATGTAAAACTATGAGAGGCAGGGCTATGTTACAGTCAGAACCTCTTTCCCAGGATTGAAAGGTCAAATGCTAGAAGCTAGAACTTTAACGCGGAGGGCCAAAGTTTAAAGGAGACGTGCGGGCAATAGGGTGGTGAGTGCCTGGAATGTACTGCAGGAGTGGTGGTAGTAGACACCATTACTGGACGTAAGCACATAGACAAGCAGGGAAATGGAGGGATAAAAACATAGACAAGTCAGTGCACTGCCATTCAATATGATCATGGCTCTAAAATCAGTTCCTGCTTTCTCCCCATATCCCTTGATTCCTTTAGCCCTCAGAGCTAAATCTAATTCTCTCTTGAATACATCCAGTGAATTGGCCTCCACTGCCTTCTGTGGCAGAGAATTCCACAGGTTCACAGCTCTCTGGGTGAAAACGTTTTCCCTGGATTGTATGTTTATGGATTATATGCAGGCAGATGCGATTTGGTCTTGGCATGATGTTTGGCACAGTCCTTGTGGGCAGAAGGGCCTGTTCTTGTGCTGCTCCGTTCTATGTTCGACCACAGCAAGGCACATAGTCACACAATTTTGAAAGACTATATATTTGGAACTTGAGTCAAACCTAAACCTCTTTTAATCCTTGCTCCCTGACAACATCTTTTCATTCTGTTCAACATGAGACTTTCCAACTACGTTCAACTAACATTTAACCGACAAATGAGATTACATTCTAGCTGAACATTGACTTTCTTGCGTTTGGCTGTGAGAGTATTCTCAGCCGAAACAACAAAACGTCCGGGCTGAATCACACTTTGCTCAATTAAATTGCCAATAAGGGGGGGTGGGGGGGGGGGTAGAGGATAGAGACTTGATATACTTTAATAAAGAGGTACAACAGCAGTCATACTAAGGGTTTATGTTTCTGTCTGAAAATCATTTTCATTATATTTCTATAACTTTAGGAATAACAACTAATACAAAAGTGATATAAAACAATAAGCAGATTTAGAAGGGGAGCCGTGTGTCCAGGTGAGTTTCTGTGCATCACTGAAGCGGGTGCGTGCGTACCACCGTGATGTACAGGCTTTGCCTCTGTGACGAAGGACGCTGGCTGACTCTCTACGACTGCAAAGCTTTGGTTCTGATTCGACGTGTTGATCACTTGGGCGGTGTGTATTCCAGTTCTTAGCTTGATCCACTCCCCGTAGGCACTTGTGCTTGTGTACACTCCCGGTTTAAAGCGTTGCGCACAGCCTTCTCCCCAGCTGACTATTCCGACCACGTAGAAACTTTCCTCACCTTTCGGCTGGCACGACAGCGGTCCACCGCTGTCACCCTAGGGAAACACAAACACACTGGGATCTGTAGGGGCCTGGTATTTACAAACTAGCTCGAGAGACACCGTGCCGTCAAGTTCCAAAGCAGCGCACTCTGACATTTCTTTATTTCTGGTTTGTATCTTGAGTTCGTTTTTGCTCACAAAGTAGCAACAAATAAGAAGTGAGCTGAAACGTAATGTGATTCTCAGATAACAAAACCAATCGATAACCCCAGCAAAACCAATAAATATGTTTTCTACCGTTCTTACATTTTAACGCCTCATAGGACTTGTTCTTTTGTTGGGCAGTGCAGATTTTGTTGCTAAGTTGATTAGCACCAGAACAGACCCTTGTGTTGGGGCTGGTAGTATATTGGTTAATGTTCTGGAATCAATAATCTGTAATGACTTGGAAGACATGAGTTGAAATTGGTAGCTTCTATTGATCTTAGGTCTTGTGGTGACTACTTTGACTTGGGCAAATGGACCAATTTACCACCTCACCACTGACAGAGAGAAGCTTAATAACTATCAATGTATTCCTTCATCATCGATGCCCTACTGTACTTTAGTTTAGTTTAGATGCTGCTCTACAATGTCTCTCGGCTTCATACCTTTCTTTATTCATGCTGATTAGCACTGGCCCTCACTCCCCTCTACCAAATGAGTTGTTTACCAGCCATGATGTTCACATGGACATCTTTGCCAACACGGCCCCTCTGGAATATCCCACCACTAGTGCGGTTCAACAGAGGTTTAGTTCAGTTCTTAGTTTAGAGATACAGCACGGAAACAGGCTCTTCGGCTCACCGAGTCCACGCCGACCAGCGATCACCGCACATTAACATTATGCCACGCACACTAGGGACAATTTGCTATTATACCAAGACATTTAATCTACAAACCCGTATGTCTTTGGAGTGTGAGAGGAAACCGGCGATCCCGTAGAAAACCCACGCAGGTCACGGGGAGAATGCACACACTCTGCACAGACAGCACCTGTGGTCAGGGTTGAACCTGGGTCTTCTAGTGCTGTATGGCAGGAACTCTACCTCTGTGCCCCTAATGTAATGTTGGGTTATCATCTGCAGCACCACAGGCAGCACTCCTGAGATGCTGCCTGACCTGCTGAGTTACTCCAGCATTTTGTGAATAAATACTTTCGATGTGTACCAACATCTGCAGTTATTTTCTTACACTGTTCTACTCATATACTCTGGGTAGTTCTGTTATCATGCAACAGTGGTGTTCCTAAGAAACTCTGTTTTGTTCTTGTTCTCCAACTTGACAACATCTTTCCTGTAACATGGTGCCCAGAACTGAACACAATACTCTAAATGCGGCCTCACCAATGTTTTATATAACTGCAACGTGACCTCCTGACTTCTATACTCAATACTCTGACTGATGAAGGCCTTGGAGTTAGGATGTTCTGGGTTCAATTCCCACCCCAGAGATATGAGCACAAAACATCTAGGCTGGTACTTGGGTGTGATCGTGAGGGAATGCTCACAATTTTTGGTCCCCTATTTAAAGAGGGTGTTAGATCAAAACCATATCTGCTCCTCTAGAGATGCAAAAAATCTCATGGAAGCACCTTGAAGAAGATTTCTTCCTTATGTTTTGGTCAATATTCAGCTGTCACTAGGCAATAGGGCGCACGGTGGCGCAGCGGTAGAGTTGGCTACCTGACAGCGCCAGAGGCCCGGGTTCGACCCTGACCACGGCTGCTGTCTGTACGGAGTTTGTACGTTCTCCCTGTGACCTGCGGAGGGTTTTCTCCGGGTGCTGCAGTTTCCTCCCACACTCCAAAGACGTACAGGTTTGGAGGTTAATTGGCTTGGTGTCATTGTAAATTGTCCCTAGTGTGTGTAGGGCAGTGTTCGTGTGCAGGGGGATCGCTGGTCGGCGCGGACTCAGTGGGTCGAAGTGCCTGTTTCCGCGCTGTATCTCTAAACTAAACTAAACAAAACCAAAATATGAAGAAAGACTGGATAGACTCGGCTTGTACTCGCTGGAATTTAGAAGATTGAGGGGGGGTCTTATAGAAACTTGCAAAATTCTTAAGGGGTTGGACAGGCTAGATGCAGGGAGATTGTTCCCGATGTTGGGGAAGTCCAGAACAAGGGGTCACAGTTTAAGGATAAGGGGGAAGTCTTTTAGGACCGAGATGAGAAAACATTTCTTCACACAGAGAGTGGTGAGTCTGTGGAATTCTCTGCCACAGAAGGTAGTTGAGGCCAGTTCATTGGCTATATTTAAGAGGGAGTTAGATGTGGCCCTTATGGTTAAAGGGATCAGGGGTTATGGAGAGAAGGCAGGTACAGGTTACTGAGCTGGATGATCAGCCATGATCATATTGAATGGCGGTGCAGGCTCGAAGGGCTGAATAGCCTACTCCTGCACCTATTTTCTATGTTTCTATGTTTCTAAAATGGATGATCTGAATCCACTATCACATCCCTTACCACTCTGCTCCAAACCATGTCAGAATACTTCTTCCACCCTAAATCCATCCCAACGTTTTTTTACCAAATGAAATGTCAATAAATTACCCCTGAACCGTATTTGGGAACAAGGGTATGCTTGTGTAATTGATTACATGGGTCTACGAACTTTTACATTTGCTCAAAGTTAAAATCATTTACAATGCACCATCCACATTTAATATATCTGCCGAAATGTACTGTATGTAATGGTGTACCTGGAGACAGAGGGCCCAGTGTATACTGTGACATATAAACTTGTCTTTGGCATTCAATGTTCAAACATGCTTTCTGAATGTACAGTGCTATACAGGCGGAGTACAGGCACTGGAAATAACTTAAGTAATTACTGATGTGCTGTTTAGTATTGGCCTACACTTAAAACAGCCCACTGTGAATATGACCTAAACATCATGCACTACATGTACAAGCTGTTCTATTCGTGCATGTCATTTACGCACAGCTCAGCTCATGAACTACTTCATATCATATCATATCATATATATACAGCGCGGAAACAGGCCTTTTCGGCCCACCAAGTCCGCGCCGCCCAGCGATCCCCGCACACTAACACTATCCTACACCCACTAGGGACAATTTTTTACATTTACCCAGTCAATTAACCTACATACCTGTACGTCTTTGGAGTGTGGGAGGAAACCGAAGATATCGGAGAAAACCCACGCAGGTCACGGGGAAGACGTACAAACTCCTTACAGTGCAGCACCCGTAGTCAGGATCGAACCTGAGTCTCCGGCGCTGCATTCGCTGTAAAGCAGCAACTCTACCGCTGCGCTACCGTGCCGCCCTACTTGTGCCCACTGTTCTACTCACAAAATGCTGGAGTAACTCAGCAGGTCAGGCAGCATCTCAGGCGAGAAGGAATGGGTGACGTTTCGGGTCACCCATTCCTTCTCTCCTGAGATGCTGCCTAACCCCTGCTGAGTTACTCCAGCATTTTGTGAATAAATACCTTCAATTTGTACCTGCATCTGCAGTTATTTTCTTACACTGTTCTACTCATATACTCTGGGTAGTTCTGTTATAATGCAATATAACAGTCAGAGAGTTGTGAATCTGTGGAATTCTCTGCCTCGGAGGGCAGTGGAGGCCAATTCTCTGAATACATTCAAGAGAGAGCTAGATAGAGCTCTTAAGGATAGCGGAGTCAGGGGGTATGGGGAGAAGGCAGGAACGGGGTACTGGTTGAGAATGATCAGCCATGATCACATTGAATGGCGGTGCTAGCTCGAAGGGCCGAATGGCCTTCTCCTGCACCTATTTTCTATTGTCTATTGTCTATAATAGTGTTGTTCCTAAGAAACTCTGTTTTGTTCTTGTTCTCCAACTTGACAACATCTTTCCTGTAACATGGTGCCCAGAACGGAACACAATACTCTAAGTGCGGCCTCACCAATGTCTTACATAACTGCAACGTGACCTCCCGACTTCGATACTCAATACTCTGACTGATGAAGGCCAATGTGCCGAAAGCCTTTTTCACCACGCTATCTACCTGCGACACCACCTTCAAGGAACTAATGTACCTGCACTCCTAGATCCATCCGCTCTACAACCACCCCCCTCAGAATCCTACCATTCACTGGGTAGGTCGTGCCTGTGTTAGACTTTCCAAGATGCAACACCTCACATTTCTCTGTATTAAATGCCATCAGCCATTCCTCAGCCCACTTGGCCACCGGTTCAAGATCCTGATGCAATTTTTGACAACTGTCTTCGCTACCTGCAACACCACCCACCTTTGTATCATCTGCAAACTTGCTAATCTTGCCATGAAGGTTCTCATCCAAATCATTGATAGAGAGTATGTTCTCATCCAAATCATTGATGTAGATATATTCTACTCATAATGCAAAGCAGTTTGCAGGTGACAAGTGCTTAATATATTTGGTCTCTCTGCATTTATTCATTCCCCTTTGTTGCTAATGTGAGAAGGAAGCTAATTAAAAAATACATCAATTGGTGAATGTAGTTCGAGGCACATGGTAAAGAGGTATTGCATACTTATCAAATAAGGATGATCTTACCTGACAGGCATCGATACCTCCGCCCGCAAAACCAGCACAGATCATTTTATCATCTACATTATGGCCATACCAGTCGCTACGTTGACAAGTTTCTGAAGGAATCAATTGAACTGCGCCCTCCTGAAGAACTCGTGAGGGCTTGCCTAAAAATAAACAAAGAGGGATTTCATAAGTTCAGAAGTCCATATGATAGGAGCAGAATTAGGCCATTCGGCCCATCAAGTCCACTCTGCCATTCAATCATGGCTGATCTATCTCTACCTCCTAACCCCATTCTCCTGCCTTAAGCCCTGACACCCGCTCTAATCAAGAATCTATCTACTTCTGCCTTAAAAAATATCCACTGACTTGGCCTCCACAGCCTTCTGTGGCAATTAATTCCACAGATTCACCACCCTCTGACTAAAGAAATTCTTCCTCATTTCCTTCCTAATTGAATTCGACTGAATGGCATAACTTCACACAAACAATCGAAAATAAGACGTAACGTCTTCCTACGACACATGAAGAGTTAACAATATTTCCACGATCACTTGTGTGGAGACTGGAGGAACTGCAGATGCCGGAATCTTGAGGGAAAAATACAAAGTGCCGGAGTAACTCAACGGGTCAGGCAGCATCTCTGGAGAGGACGGATAGGCAACTTTTCGGATCGAGACCCTTCTTCAGATTGATTGTGGTAGAGAGGAGAAGGCTGGAAGAAAGAAGGGCAGGATAAAGCTGGTGACAGGTTAGGTAACTTGTGAGGGTTTTCTCTGGGTGCTTTAGTGATTGGAGCACTGGTTGGCAGGTGAATTGGCCATTGCAAATTAACCCTGGCACGGGTGGGATGGGAATATAATAATAATAATAATAATGCATTACATTTATATAGCGCTTTTCAAACACTCAAAGACGCTTTACAGGGATTTCTAGAACATAGAGAAGTGAATAAATAGATAAATAAGTAAACGAACAGAGAAAGGAGACAGAAGGTGAGGTGACCTTCAGTGGTTGAAGGCAGTACTGAACAGGTGAGACTTCAGTGATGTTTTGAATGTGGTGAGTGAGGAGGAGTCTCTGACGGTTTGGGGTAGTGAGTTCCATAGGGTGGGAGCAGCGATGGAGAAAGCCCTGTCCCCCCAGGATCTGAGTTTGGTCTGGATGGGGGGGGACAGGAGATTGGCAGCAGCAGAGCAGAGGGTGCAGGTGGGAGTGTGCCTGTGGAGGAGGTCAGTCAGGTAGGATGGGGCCAGGTTATGGAGGGCTTTGTAGGTCATGAGGAGGATTTTGTACTGGATTCTCTGGGGGATGGGGAGCCAGTGGAGATTGTAAAGGACGGGGGTGATATGGTCACGGATCGGGGAGTGGGTGAGTAGACGGGCAGCGGAGTTTTGAATGTATTGAAGTTTACTGATGATTTTTGAGGGTGAGCCATATGTAGATATGTAGATGTAGATATTAAAGATAATATGTAGATATTAAAGTCACAGGGGAAACTGGTGAAGCTCAAAAGGTTCAGTATCTTCCTTCTATGGTGTGTGGCAACCTGGAATTGATATTTCTATTATCAAAAATAAGGCTTTAAATAAAACAGGAAATCCAACATTCTTATTGTCCTTTACAACCTTTGGCAAACTTTGCACAACTTCTTCAGTCTTTGGAGCTGCCTGCTCTCGTGAAATATTCCCCAGTGGTGTAAACTGTAGTAGCTGAAGGCAGGCAATCAGAGTGCCTGTGATGTGTGTTCGCTTCTGAGCAGGGACAAGGGAGTGCATCTATCAAGCTAGCCCAAGTATATTTTCTTTCCAAAGTAGAATATTTTGGAAAACCAAAGGGCGTTACGGTGACACAAAGGCAGAGTTACTGCTTTGCAGCGCCAGAGACCCGAGTTCCGGGTTCGATCCTGACGACGGGTGCTGTCAGTATGGATTTTGTACATTCTCCCCATGACCTGCGTGGGTTTTCTCCAAGATCTTCGGTTTCCTCGCAAATTCCAAAGACGTACAGGTTTGTAGGTTAATTAGAATGTAAATTGCCCCATGTATGTGCAGGATAGTGTTAATGTGTGGGGATCGCTGTTCAGTACAGACTCGGTGGGCCGAAGGGCCTGTTCCCATGCTGTATCTCCAAAACTAAAACTAAAAACTAAAACCTTTGGTCAACTAGAAATGCACAATCTTCAATTTTTCTTTGTATCTTTGGACGTGTGGTCTAGAAGGAAGTACATTGCAAAATTGCTCCAATATTCAATAAGATCAGGACCAGTCTTGTATCTCAACCACCTTCCAAAACCCATCGATTCCCTTGGTTTCCAAATCTATCATTTTCCTCCCTACTTCAATCAAAAGTTGTATGGAGAAAGGTGGTGCTTGCTCATCCAAAGAACAGGGTATCTGAGATGTATTCGTGTCATAAGTGATAGGAGCAGAATTAGGCCGTTCGGCCCATCAAGTCTACTCTGCCATTCAATCATGGCTGATCTATCTCTCCCTCCTAACCCCATTGTCCTGCCTTCTCCCCATAACCTCTGACACCCGTATTAATCAAGAATCTGTCTATCTCTGCCTTAAACATATCTACTGACTTTGCCTCCACAGCCTTCTGTGGCAGAGAATTCCACAGATTCACCATCCTCTGACTAAAGAAATTCCTCCTCATCTTCCTAAAACAATGTCCTTTAATTCTGAGGCTATGACCTCTCGTCCTAGACTCTCCCACTAGTGCAAACATCCTCTCCACATGTACTCCATCCAAGTCTTATGTCTTATGTGATATCTTGCAGTGACTGTTTTACCTTTATCCTTTGTACTGTGGATGTCTTGATTATATTCATGTATGGTCTTTTCGTTGACGGTATAGCACACAAACTAAAGCTTTTCACTGTGTATTTGGTGCACGTGATGACAATAATTAAACTAAACTAAACTAAAATTTACTTTCCCCTCATTGAGCTCCTGAATCCTAATAAAAAATGTTTCTTGCGTGTAAATGCAATGCAGTACATCAAATCTGCGAAGAATAACTCTTCTGGGATTCCAAATGTTCAACAAACATTTTCAATAATAATCTATTTCATAGTTTGTCTCTGCCTATTCTGGCATCATGATTTACCACGAATACAATGGGCACTCTAAAACCCATTAGCAAGATGAACTTAAGATAGACACAAAATGCTGGAGTACCTCAGCGGGACAGGCAGCATCTCTGGAGAGACCCGAAACGTCACCCATTCCTTCTCTCCAGAGATGCTGCCTGCCCCGCTGAGTTACTCCAGCATTTTGTGTCTTATCTTCCGTTCTAAACCAGCATCTGCAATTCCTTCCTACACAGCAAGATGAAGTTTCTCCACTCTGTTACCATTCTTAGAATCAAACTGGCTTAAGTTACTCAAAGGTAACGGAATAGATGGAGAATTCCTTAAATTCGTGTTTTTTGCAAGAAGGAAATTTGCAAAAGGTTGCATAAAACAGGTTGGGCCTTGAAAATCGGTGGATGGAAACACCTTAATGTTGGGAATTATTCTGAGAGGCTCTTTCAAAGGCAGATTTTGCTCACAGCATGCAATGTGTATCATTCATTCACCCAACATCAGGCTAGGTTGCAGACACTAACGGGAAGGCAGTTACGTTTTGACAATTAGTGACTGCTTCGCCTTGAGTTGTTAAACTTCATATATCATTTACAGGGATATCTAACTCAGCGGGACAGGCAGCATCTCTGGAGAGAAGGGTCCCGACCTGAAACGTCACCCATTCCTTCTCTCCAGAGATGCTGTCTGTCCCGCTGGGTTACTCCAGCTTTTTGTGTCTATCTTCGGTTTAAACCAGCATCTGCAGTTCCTCTTACCCAGGGTTGGTGTGGGAAAGCTCTTCAGCGGGTAGTCCATAGAGCTCAGAGGACCATCGGAACACAGCTACCAGCCTTGGAGGGCATCTACAACACACGATGCCTCAGAAAAGCCACCAGCATCCACAAAGACTCTTCACACCCCTGCAACAGTCTGTTCGAACTTCTACCATTGGGCAGACGATACAAGGCCTTCTACGCCCGCACCTCCAGACTCAGGAACAGCTTCATCCCCAGGGCCATAGCTGCTATGAACCGGTCATGCTGAGCCGGATGGTCACATCGCACAGTGAACCGGCACAGACCTACTTGCACTTTATTCTGTTTTAAAACTGTTCCAATTTGTTTCATTGGGTTGTTTAAATTAATACTGACCAGCTAATTAATTTATTGCATCATATGGGAGGCGCATTCCCAATCTCGTTGTACCCCTGTACAACGACAATAAAGATATATTGTATTGTATTGTATTGTCTCGATTACATACATGTCAATACCTTTCTTTTCCCTCATCCAATTTTTAACCGTAAGTATCTGACATTTGGACGGGTGTATGGATAGGAAAGGTTTAGAGGGATATGGGTGAAATGTGGGCAGGTGGGGCATCATGGTCAGCATGGACGAGTTGGGCTGAAGGGCCTGTAACCATGCCGTGTGACTCTACGACTGTGTAGGCGAAGATTATTTAAAGAAAATCCGGGACAGGTAGAATGCTGAAACTGGGGAATGTCCTACAACAGCTGGACTCATCTTCACTCTTCTACCTCTCTGGAAGCAAAGTTAGAAATGCTCCCCCCCCCCCCCCCCTCCTCCTCCCCCCCAAAAAAAACAATTGTCGCTCACAATGACTGTGGCAAAGTTGGACGTTTAGTTAACAGTGTCTCTGGCATTGTTGTCTCTGTCATGCCACATGGTGCAAAAAAACAGTTCCTAGAAACTGGATTTCACCCCCTACGGTGCTTTGAATATGTGCTGTGTGTGTCAATAGACAATAGACAATAGGTGCAGGAGGAGGCCATTCGGCCCTTCGAGCCAGCACCGCCATTCAATGTGATCATGGCTGATCATTCTCAATCAGTACCCCGTTCCTGCCTTCTCCCCTGACTCCGCTATCCTTAAGAGCTCTATCTAGCTCTCTCTCTTGAATGCATTCAGAGAATTGGCCTCCACTGCCTTCTGAGGCAGAGAATTCCACAGATTCACAACTCTCTGACTGAAAAAGTTTTTCCTCATCTCAGTTCTAAATGGCCTACCCCTTATTCTTAAACTGTGGCCACTTGTTCTGGACTCCCCCAACATTGGGGACATGTTTCCTGCCTCTAACGTGTCCAACCCCTTAATAATCTTATACGTTTCGATAAGATCTCCTCTCATCCTTCTAAATTCCAGTGTATACAAGCCTAGTCGCTCCAGTCTTTCAACATACGACAGTCCTGCCATTCCGGGAATTAACCTAATGTCGCTAATGTCTAAATGGATCCCCAGTAAAGAAAGCCATGAAATTGGCCAAAAAGCACACCTAAACACAGATCCACGGTGTTTCACCACGCACTGAACTGAACCTATCCAACGCTGCTAGCAGAGAATACCAGACAACACTTTCAACTTTTTCTTCCAATTTTACTTCATCATTTGAATTTAAATTCTCAGCTACTTTGCGTGGGAAATCAGTATCTTCAGATCAGCGATCCAGACAAACAATCCCAATCCTGCTATTCTCTTGACCCTCTCTCGTTTTTCATTTAGATGCTACCTGTGAGTAACAATGTCTGAAAGAAGGGTCTCGACCCGAAACGTCGCCCATTCCTTCTCTCCTGAGATGCTGCCTGACCCACTGAGTTACTCCAGCATTTTGTGTCTACCTTCGATTTGAACCAGCATCTGCAGTTATTTTCCCACACGTCTATTGTCTGAAATGGCATCAGCTTTCCTATAAATGGCATTCACACTTCCAGACAACGTCAGCCCTAGTCCATCTCCAGTTGAAAACTTGATCTGTGCTCCGTTATCTCAAATTCATTCTGCCACATTTCTGGCTGGCCTCCCTTCTTGGTTTCTATGAACTTTAAGAATTACAAACCTGTTGCTCATGCACCTAAACCTTCAAAATGCTTGCTAACATTCACCGGCTCCTGGTTAAGGAACACCTTGAAATAAAAGTGTTCTGTTCTCAATTCATTTCCCCAACCCTCTCTACTTTCAATATGTGGATGTGCACCTTCATGGTGGTCTCCAATAATGTCACCCTAGGGAACAGCTGCAGAAATAGTTACCATGAAAATAAGAGAAAGAAAATGACAGAAAGGGTGAAGGCGGAACTTAATCACTGATACAGTTTCCAGTATCCTGAGCTTTGGAAACTAATACTGGTTGATGCTGTGTGCAAGACGTTGATGTCACAGTGACTTCCTTTAATAAACCTCCCATTGCTGAACCCTGTACAACATACACCGATCAGCCAAAACATTATGACCACTGACAGGCGAAGTGAATAACATTGATTATCTTGTTACAATGGCACCTGTCAAGGGGTGGGATATATTAGGCAGCAAGTGAACAGTCAGTTCTTGAAGTTGATGTGTTGGACGCAGGAGAAATGGGCAGGAGTAAAGACCTGAGCAACTTTGACAAGGACCAAATTGTTATGGCCAGACGACTGGGTCAGAGCATCTTTGAAACGGCAAGGCTTGTGGGGTGCTCCCGGTCAGCAGTGGTGAGTACCTACCGACAGTGGTCCGAGGAGGGACAAACCGCAAACCGACGACAGGGTGTTGGGCGCCCAAGGCTCATCGATGAGCGAGGGCAACGAAGGCTATCCCGTCTGGTCCGAACCGACAGAAGGTCTACTGTGGCACAAGTCACAGAAAATTTTAATGGTGGTCACGGGAGGAATGTGTCACAATACACAGTGCATCGCACCCTGCTGCGTATGGGGCTGCACAAGGAGGACCAGCAGCATATTAGGCAGGTGGGCATAATGTTTTGGCTCCTCAGGTGATAATGTTTTGGCTGATCGGTGTATGTCGAAACAAGAAACGGCACATGCTGGCTTACGAGAAGGAACACAAAGTGCTGGAGTAACTCAGCGGGTCAGGCAGCATCCCCGGAGAACATGGGTAGGTGACATTTCAGGTCGGCAGCTTTCTTCTGAGCTGAAGCATCACCTATCCACATTCTCCAGGGATGCCGCCTGACCCAGTCGAGTGTCCCGTGCAAAATATTTTGGACAATGCTCAGCAAATGCTCAGCCACTTGTTACACTTTTTGTTGGTAAAGAAGGAGGTGTGAGGTGCGTGACTTAAATCAACAGACAATAGACGATAGGTGCAGGAGGAGGCCATTCGGACCTTCGAGCCAGCACCGCCATTCAATGTGATCATGGCTGATCATTCTCAATCAGTACCCCGTTCCTGCCTTCTCCCCATATCCCGACTCCGCTATCTTTAAGAGCTCTATCTAGCCCTCTCTTGAAAGCATCCCAGAGAATCGGCCTCCACTGCCTTCTGAGGCAGAGAATTCCACAGATTCACAACTCTCTGGGTGAAAACGTTTTTCCTCATCTCTGTTCTAAATGGCCTACCCCTTATTCTTAAACTGTGGCCCCTGGTTCTGGAATCAGGGCGTAATCATTAGGTGTGTTGTTGGCACCAGGAAAACAACAAGGTTAATTGTGGACGGACGAGCTTGGGCTACGTTCCAGGTGAGCTCGATTTGACGAGTGTGATTAGAACCAAGGTACGATCACTTTTGTACACAACGTGCACGTGAACGAACATACAGGCACCAATGAGTCCAATTTCAACTCTCGGGAGATTTCATATCATATCATATCATATATATACAGCCGGAAACAGGCCTTTTCGGCCCACCAAGTCCGTGCCGCCCAGCGATCCCCGTACATTAACACTATCCTACGCCCACTAGGGACAATTTTTACATTTACCCAGCCAATTAACCTACATACCTGTACGTCTTTGGAGTGTGGGAGGAAACCGAAGACCTCGGAGAAAACCCACGCAGGTCACGGGGAGAACATACAAACTCCTTACAGTGCAGCACCCGTAGTCAGGATCGAACCTGAGTCTCCGGCGCTGCATTCGCTGTAAAGCAGCAACTCTACCGCTGCGCTACCTTGCCCTGAGACTATGCCGAAATGGAGTGCCGGCAAAGCAAATCATGAAATTGGTCAAAAACGCATAAACGCAGAACCAAAGATAGCTGGGGTAACTCAGCGGGACAGGCAGCATCTCTGGAGAGAAAGAATGGGTGATGTTTCGGTTCAACTTCTTCAGAACACTGAACCAAGGCGTTTCACCATGGGGCAGTGCACTGGAGAGAGGGTGGTGCTCAACCTGTCCAGAGCTGAAAGCAAAGATTTCCAGACAACACATGTTCGGGAAACAATGTCTAAGTGGATCTCCAGCCACAATAGGCAATGATTAAAGGCAGGGAAAGGACGTTGCATAATGTGCCCTTCGTTCTCTCCCGAATTCCTTGGCATCATACCATGGGCACCAATGAGTCATGTATTTCATGCACATCATCAATGAACCAAGAGGGCTGCTAGTTTATTTACAAGGGGGTGCATTAGAATCAAGCCCAGTCCATCCTTGCCAGTCACCCATTATCTCCAGTAAATAGAAATTTAACGCTGGAAGTTAGAAATAAAAATGCAAGGTGCTGATCATGGGTTTATCATCTGAAACATTAACGGCCTCTCTTCCTGTAGTTGCTGCCTGACCTGCTGAGTGTTTCCGGTATTTACTGACTTTCTGTGCATCTTCATTATGGGTCACCGATCATCAAATGTGGGATCATTTATCTTCTTCCAAGCCACGATGAGTAACAGTATGGATATTTTTTAAGGCAGAAATGTACAGATTCTTGATTAGTATGAGTGTCAGGGGTTATGGGGGGAAGGCAGGAGAATGGGGTTATGAGGGAGAGACAGATCAGCCACGACTGAAGGGTGGAGTAGACTTTGACTTTAGATTAGTTTAGAGATACAGCACGGAACCAGGCCCTTCGGCCCATCGAGTCCGTGCCAACCAACGATCCCCGCACATTAACACTATCCTACACACACGCTAGGGACAATTTACATTTATATCACACCAGTTAACCTACAAACCTGCATATCTTTGGCGTGTGGAAGCAAACCGGAAATTCCCGGAGAAAACCCACGCAGGTCACGGGAAGAACGTAGAAACTCCGTACAGAATCGGACCGGGGTCTCTGGTGTTGTAAGGCAGCAACTCTACCGCCGCGCCACCGCGCTGCCCTCGATAGGCCGAACAGCATTAATTCTGCTGCTACAATTTATGAATTTATGCACTGACACGTACTCTGCTCCTGTCACCACGATGAAGATTTACTAATTCAATATAAATCAAGATTGAGGGACAGACTTTCCAAGACCTTAGTGGTGAATTCACACAATTTCTGCATTACCTAAAGAACCACCTGAGGAACGCAGTCACACTTTCCTCTCTCTCTATCCAACGAAATTCATAAGTCACCAGACCAAGAAGATCGCTAACACAGTGTCTCACTTTCTTGTGCCTTTAATGATTGAACTATTCAACATTTGGAGATTTTTTCTCAGGATGTTCTCAGAAGACTTTAAACAAACAATGGATCAATAAATGACACACTTTGGATTATTTCTTTTATATTTGGGAAGTAGTCAATAATATTTTCCCTCGTATTAAGTCAACGATATATTTCCTCAATCCTTTAACAAGAAATGCCTGTTAATCTAGAAACGGATGCATAAAATTCCACAGCTCATAACTTTGTACAAATACTGCACAACACGCTGAATATCTGGTCAAAGCCACAGGTTATTATCAATGCAGTCAATACATGTTCAATTGATCTCAAAAATACTTTGCCAACTACATTTTTACATTTTTTTCAAAATGCTTAAACTTTAAGACATCTTAATGTTCACGTGAATGGGACAGGTGTCATGATCATGTTGTCAACAACAAAAAGAATTATAAATCACACCCTTAAACAAGGTAGTGTGAACACACTTATATTACATTGATGACCATGCTTGATTTTGCCAAATATGAGTTAACAATTGGAAAATACTATTGGAAATGATGATCTGCAGATGGTTTAGTCTCAACTAGAAAGTTAGTTTCACATTGACTAGCACGGCCATTCCGAAGAGAAGACACACGGTCTAGAATAACTCAGCGGGTCAGACGGCATTTCTGGAGAACATGGATAGGTGTCATGGATGGTTTTGGGTCGGGACCCTTCTTCAGACTGGCTTTGAGGGGTGGGGGAACAAAGCTGGAAGAGAGGAGAGACAAGACAAAAGCCTGGCAGGTAATAGGTTCACATACACGTGAGGGAGGGAGGGAGGTTGATAGGCAGATGGTGGACAAAGGCCAGAGATAAAAAGACAGAAGGTATGAGACAAACATATAAGGTTATTAAGGGGTTAGACACGTTAGAGGCAGGAAACATGTTCCCAATGTTGGGGGAGTCCAGAACCAGGGGCCACAGTTTAAGAATAAGGGGTAGGCCATTTAGAACGGAGATGAGGAAAACACTTTTTCAGTCAGAGAGTTGTAAATCTGTGGAATTCACTGCCTCAGAAGGCAGTGGAGGCCAATTCTCTGAATGCATTCCAGAGAGAGCTGGATAGAGCTCTTAAGGATAGCGGAGTCAGGGTGTATGGGGAGAAGGCAGGAACGGGGTACTGATTGAGAATGATCAGCCATGATCACATTGAATGGTGGTGCTGGCTCGAAGGGCCGAATGCCCTACCCCTGCACCTATTGTCTATTGACTAATGTCTATAAAAGGATTGAAGTGTTGTGAATTGTGAAGCTAGAGGAAGGACTGTAAGTGGAAGGGATGGGGAAGGGAGAAATAGGTGGGAGCCTAGGAAGGGGGAGGGGGGGGGGATTAGGGGGGGGGGGATTAGGGGGGAAGGTTAAGAGACATGTTTTCAAGATAAGCTAATCTGAAATTAAAAGCCTGACCAAAAATCAAATTGGCGCAAGGCCCTGCAAAAACAGTGACTTGTAAGACACTTCGCTACAAATATTACATAAAAATACTACCATATTCTTCCATAAGTCCCCATCCTGTAACATGACAATTGGTCCACTTGCTATTTTGAAATTTGCCATGCTTTGGTAAACAGGCAGGCCTGATGTAGTCTCCAAATATGATCGGCTCGTCCACTTTGAGCACCGCCACATCGTTTTTGCCGCTCAGGTAATTCTCGTGTGCTATTACTTTCTCTAATTTCCGTGTAACCGTCCATCTGTCGGGCTTATCTATTTCCCGCAGTCCGATCACAGCTTTCCAAACATCCTTGTCACTGCGATGGCACAAAAGAAAACAAATGTCAATAACAGAACTGGAAATCGCTTCCAGAACTGACTCCAGGTCTACTGACTGCACAAAGTACCAGGAAAGTCAAAGGGCTGAATAATGGGGCTCCGTTGTAACTTAAGTCAAGAGAGGATAGGCTCACAATTAAGTCAAATACACAATAATGGGGCTCTAATCAAGTTTAGTTTAGAGTTCCAGCGTGGAAACAGACCCTTCGGCCCACCGACACCGTGCCGACTAGTGATCCCCGCACAGTGTATTATTATTAGAATGTGGCCATATCTATTAATAATGGATATGGCCACAATTAATGTTTGCATTCATAGAAATTGCGGTCAAGCTGCTGCCTCACAGCGCCAGAGACCCGGGTTCGATCCTGACTACGGGTGCTGTCTGTAGGGAGTTTCTATGTTCTCCCCTTGACCACGTGGGTTTTCTCCGGGTGCTCCAGTTTCCTCCCACATCCCAATGATGTGCAGGTTTGTCAGTTAATGGGCTTCTGTAGAATGCCCCATGTGTGTGGGATAGAACTAGTGAATGGGTGATCAATGGTTGGAGTGGACTTGGTGGGCCGAAGGGCCAGTTTCCTCGCTGTATCTCGAAACTTAACTCTCTAAACTAATTAGATTTATTTTTATTTTTAGAGATACAGCGCAGAAACAGGCCCTTTGGCCCACCGGGTCCGCGCCGCCCAGCGATCCCCACACACAAAAACTATCCTACACCCACTAGGGATCATTTTTACATTTGCCCAGCCAATTAACCTATATACCTGTACGTCTTTGGAGTGTGGGAGGAAACCGAAGATCTCGGAGAAAACCCACGCAGGTCACGGGGAGAACGTACAAACTCCGTACAGACGGCGTCCGTAGTCAGGATCGAACCTGAGTCTCCGGCACTGCATTTGCTGTAAGGCAGCAACTCTACCACTGCGCCACCGTGCCGCCCAATTACATTACAAAAATTACTGCTGATTTTAATGGGCTAATGGTGAAAGAGCCACTGGGAGAACATTTTGTTCTGCTCGTGACTATAACAGCAAGTTTTAAAGGGGCTATGTAGCCGGACAAAAATAGACCCAAACTTCATTTTGAATAAAAATGTACAAAACAAATACATAAATAGCATGCCTGGTTAGCCTTAATGTGGAGAGGATGTTTCCAACAGCACGAGAGTCTAGGACCAGATGCCATAGCCTCAGAAAAAAATGACCAACCTTTAAAAGGGAGATGAGGAGGAGTTTTATTTCGAGAGTGGTGAATATGTGGAATTCATTGCCACAGAAGGCTTGGGAGGCCAAGTCAATGGATGGTTTTAAGTCAGAGCTTTATAGATTCTTGATTAGTACAGGTGTCGGGGGTTATGGGGAGAAGGCAGGAGAATGGGGTTGAGAGGAAGATAGATCAGCCACGATTGAATGGCAGAGCAGACTTGATGAGCCGAATGGCCTCATTCTGCTCCTCGAAGTTATGAGCTTAATCTGTTCAATTGTCTCGTACGGAACAATAAAATAGGAATGTGTAGGAAGGAACTGCAAATGCTGGTTTACACCGAAGATAGACTCAAAATGCTGGAGTAACTCAGCGGGACAGGCGGCATCTCTGAAGAGAAGGAATGGGTTTCGGGGTCGAGACCCTCCTTCAGACTGCGATTCAAGAGAAAGGGAAACTAGAGATGTAGACAGTGATAGAGGGAGATATAGAGCAAATGAATGAAAGAAATGCAAAAAAGTAACGATGATAAAGGAAACAGGTCACTGTTAGCTGGGAGCTCGGTGAATAGTTTATAGTAAAATAGTAATGTTGGTTTAACATACTTTAGTCCTTCGCTATGAGGAAAGCAGTGAGCGGCTGATAAAAGCCAGTACTGATTGATGATTGTTGCTCCACACAGATGCAAGCTTTTTCTCGCCAATTGGAGGCTAACTTGCCATGGCCATGCCCCTTTCACTGCGCTACGACCTCCCACTATCCGTGACTGGCTTGATCGTATATTCACAGCTCTCGACCCGCATACTGAAAGGAAAGATATATTTAAAAAAAAATTTAAACACTTTATACACTCAATACCTTAAGAAACGGTTAGACAGGTACATGGATCGGACAGGTTTGGAAGGGTCGGGACCAAACGAGGCCAGGTGGGACTAGTGTGGCTGGGACATGTCGGCCCGTGTGGGCAAGTTGGGCTGAAGGGCCTGTTTCTCACAGAGAGTGGTGAATCTGTGGAATTCTCTGCCACAGAAGGTAGTTGGGGCCAGTTCATTGGCTATATTTAAGAGGGAGTTAGATGTGGCCCTTGTGGCTAAAGGGATCAGGGGGTATGGAGAGAAGGCAGGTACGGGATACTGAGTTGGATGATCAGCCATGATCATATTGAATGGCGGTGCAGGCTCGAAGGGCCGAATGGCCTACTCCTGCACCTATTTTCTATGTTTCTATGATTTTCCACGCTGTATCACTCTATGACTCTATGATACTGTTTTATCAACAGAACGTGTTATTCTACAATAAATTTACACAATGGTTCAATGGTGGTTTATTTGTAACATATGCAACTGCACAGTGAAATTGTTTTTGCATATATTACACTTATTTGCTCCATCATTTTTGGTGTCATTATTCAAAGTTCAAAGTCCGGTCAGTCCGCACGCTCGATGTACTAAGTGCTGGAGTAGCTCAGCGGGTCAGGCAGCATCTCTGGAGAATATGGATAGGTGACGGTTCGGGTTAGGCCCTTCTTTACACAGTGCGTAGATTAGTTTGGTTTAGAGATACCAGCAATCCCCGTGCACTAACACTATCCTACACCCACCACGGACAACTTACAATTTTTACTGAAGCCAATTAACCTGCAAACCTGTACGTCTTTGGAGTGTGGGAGGAAGTCGGAGCACCTATGCGGTCACGGAGAGAACCTACAAACTCCGTACAGATAGTGCCCGTAGTCAGGATCGAACCTGGGTCTTATGAGTGTTTTACTGTCATATGTCCCATAGGATAATGAAATTCTTGCAGCACCACAACAGAATATATAAACATAGTACACTGTAAACTATATAATAAACGAGAAAAAAATGTTCAGTGTGTGTATATACACACATACTCACATATACACATATACATATACAGTATACAATAGATAGACAATAGATAATAGGTGCAGGAGGAGGCTATTCGACCCTTCGATCCAGCACCGCCATTCAATGTGATCATGGCTGATCATTCTCAATCAGTACCCTGTTCCTGCCTTCTCCCCATACCCCCTGACTCCGCTATCCTTAAGAGCTCTATCTAGCTCTCTCCTGAATGCATTCAGACAATTAGCCTCCACTGCCTTCTGAGGCAGAGAATTCCACAGATTCACAACTCTCTGACTGGAAATGTTTTTCCTCATCTCCGATCTAAATGGCCTACCCCTAATTCTTAAACTGTGGCCCCTTATTCTTAAACTGTGTATACACACTCGCATGTACACATACACACACATAAAAAACAAAGACACAATAATAGTGCAATAATAAGATTTTTAAAAAACTTTTTCACCCAGAGAGTTGTGAATTTGTGGAATTTTCTGCTGCAGAAGGCAGTGGAGGCCAATTCATTGGATGAGTTTAAAAGAGAGTTAGATGGGGCTCTAGGGGCTAGTGGAAACAAGGGATATGGGGAGAAGGCAGGCACGGGTTACTGATTGTGGATGATCAGCCATGATCACAATGAATGGCGGTGCTGGCTCGAAGGGCCAAATGGCCTCCTGCAGCTATTTTCTATGTTTCTATGTAATAATAGCCGATGGAGTTCAGAGCTTAGAGTACGTAGTGTTTAATAGCCTCATGGCTAAAGGTTACCAACAAGATATACCGATTAATGTGAAATAGATTGAGAAGTTGGTGGAACAATTACCTTTTACTTTTTATAATCAGCAAAGAGCAGCTGGCTTGTGCTAAAACTTGAATGCAGAAAATTGCTTGGGCTGATTTTGTGGAAATATATTTGACTATTGCAGGAACTGAAAATCCCCTCTAAAGAGTTCACATGATTAAGGGTTGATCTCATTGAAACATATCAAAATAATTCCAAAAGAGACTTTACTGGCTTTACTTTACTCTAAACTAAACTATACTAAATCTTCCAACTTGATATGTCATTGAGTGATACAGCGTGGAAACAGGCCCTTCGGCCCAACTTGCCCACACCAGCTACACCAGTCCCACCTGCCTGTGTTTGGTCCATATCCCTCCAAACCTGTCCTATCCATGTACCTGTCCAAACTGTTTCTTAAACGTTGGGATAGTCCCAGCCTCAACCACCCCCTCCTCTGGCAGCTTGTTCCATACACCCACCACCCTTTGTGTGAAAAAGTTACCCCCCTCAGATTCCTAATTAAATCTTATCCCCTTCACCTTGCACTAAACGTTGTCCACGTTATTCCCTTTATCGCGTGTCTGTGAAACTGTGGATGGCTCGATTGTAATCACGTATAGTCCCCTCCCCACCTAGAGATGCTGCCTGACCCGCTGAGTTACTCCAGCACTTTGTGTGTGAACTCTTCTGTGAACTGATATATTATTATAACGCGCAACCCCCCCCAAAAAAAAACATCTTGGTGTTCATTTTTATTCCCATTACGCTTGCTGAAAGAGCATACTTCTAATCGATTTTTTTTTTAAACAACGTGGAGGTGACCGACTCACCTATCCGTTCATCCCCGCTTGCTAAAATAATGAAACCTGATAGAAAGATTGCACAGAACAAGAACCCGTTCCTGAAACCCGGACAGAAATCCGTGCTCATTATCCAGTCTGTGCAGACTTGCAGGTAGCAGCACAGCAAAACCACAGGAACGTCACCCGCCCAGATTATGACGAGAAATCACAATACCTGACCACTTCACAATGTCTTTCGCCAGAAGCCAATGCTGTGGGGCAAAAGCTGGTCAAATGGGGAAGTAGACATTTGCTGGCCTCAACCCGGGACCGTTCAATTTCAGGTGAAACATAATCGGACCTTGGACCTTGCAAAGGAACTTATTATCTCCACAGTTACCGTTTACCGTTAATGTACACACAAGGTTAACCACGACGAAGATGGGTGCCCCACCCGGAACATCATCTGTCCATGTTCTCCGGAGATGCTGCCTGACCCACTGAGTTACTCCAGCACTTTGTATCTCTCTCTGGTGTAAACCAGCACCTGCAGCTCCTTCCCACTCATCTAACTATCCATATTCTCCAGAGATGCTGCCTGACCCACCGAGTTACTCCTGCACTTTGTATATCTGGTGTAAACCAGCATCTGCAGTTCCTTTCCTGCTCATCTAACTTTCCATGTTCTCCAGAGATGCTGCCTTACCCACTGAGTTACTCCAGCACTTTGTATCTCTCTCTGGTGTAAACCAGCATCTGCAGTTCCTTTCCTGATCATCTAACTATCCATGTTCTCCAGAGATGTTGCCTGACCCACTGAGTTACTCCTGCACTTTGTATCTCTCTCTGGTGTAAACCAGTATCTGCAGTTCCTTTCCTGCTCATCTAACTATCCATGTTCTCCGGAGATGCTGCCTGACCAGCTGAGTTACTCCAGCACTTTTGCGTCTTTTTTTCACTAATCCGAGGACGTATTGAGTAATTGGACCCCGTTTCTCTAATTTTTGCTTAAATCTACTCTTTTTTTTGTTGTTGTTGCTGTTATTAACACTCGAGGGAATGTTTTCACGGTTCCTTACCAATACATCTAAATGCTTTGTGATAGCAATCTCAAGATGGTTTTTGAAGACGTTGAAGACGTCCATTTAGAACGGAGATGAGGAAGAACTTTTTCAGTCAGAGAGTGGTGAAGGTGTGGAATTCTCTGCCTCAGAAGGCAGTGGAGGCCAGTTCGTTGGATGCTTTCAAGAGAGAGCTGGATAGAGCTCTTAAGGATAGCGGAGTGAGGGGGTATGGGGAGAAGGCAGGAACGGGGTACTGATTGAGAGTGATCAGCCATGATCACATTGAATGGCGGTGCTGGCTCGAAGGGCTGAATGGCCTACTCCTGCACCTATTGTCTATTGTCTATTGTCTAATAGAACAACGTATCCTATGTCACAAAGTGCTGGTGTAACTCAGCGGGTCAGGCTGCATCTGTGGAGAGGGGGTGGGGGGGGGGTGGGTGGGGGGGGGGGGGAGGGAAAGAAGGGATATGAAAAGGTAGAGAAAAAATGATTGAATGGTATACAAAAGGACAAATCAAAGCCAGCAACCATGATCATGGAAAGGTGGGGCCCACAATGGTCCATTGTTGGCTGTGGAGGTGATAACGAGCTACACAGACAGTGAAACTCCACAGGACGACAGTGAAACTTGTACGATGACTAGGGTTGGGGGGAGGACTGAGAGGGAGGGGATATGTGAATGCAGGTGAGGGGTGTGTGGTTGATTAGCGGATGGTAGACTGACGATAGGGTCCCAATCAGAAACATCACCTCTCCATGTTCTCCAGAGATGCTGCCTGACCTGCCGAGTTACTCCAATACTTTGTGTCTTTTTTTTTGGTGCGAAGTGGCATCTGCAGTTCTTTGTTTATCCAGCCTGGGGAAGCGTCGTGTCCCAAAATGTCGCCTGTCCATTCCCTCCACATATGCTGTCTGACCCACTTGGTTCCCCCAGCACTTTGAGTTTTGCTCAAGATTTCAGCATCTGCAGTTCCTTGTGTGTCTGTTATCATATATCTCATTTCAGCGCAGGATGTGAACTGTCATTCTACAGTTTGTACCAAAATGGATCTTATGCGTTTTATCTGGACTTCAGATAATGTTTTGGCCAGCAATTTTCAACCCGAAATGTGAACTATTTCCCTTTCCACAGTTGCTGCCCGGCCTCCTGAGTACCTCCATCAATTTTTGTTTTTGTGTCTCAGTTCTTCTCTTGGAACTTAAACCTCTGAATCAATTCGTCGAAATAAAACAGTAAGCATCTTATTGCCCTATCAGAAGACTACTTAGTCTTATAAAATGAGTGAGCAGCCAGGATCCAGTTCATTCATGTCTTCCTGAATGCAAATGTGTAATGTGTTTGAAGCTCAGCATGACCCTGATACAACACGAATGAGAGTTCAGCTTGTATCAGCCACAGGGCCACACAGCAGCAATCCAGTACAAAACGCAAAGTGTCGGATTAACTCAGCGGGTCAGGCAGCAACTGTGGAGGGAATGAATAGGCGACGTTCCAGGTGAGGACCTACTGAAGAGGGGACATCTCCATATGGGACATATCCCCTCATGGGGCACATCCTAGACAATAGACAATAGGTGCAGGAGGAGGCCATTCGGCCCTTCGAGCCAGCACCGCCATTCAATGTGATCATGGCTGATCATTCTCAATCAGTACCCCGTTCCTGCCTTCTCCCCATACCCCCTGACTCCGCTATCCTTAAGAGCTCTATCTAGCTCTCTCTTGAATGCATTCAGAGAATTGGCCTCCACTGCCTTCTGAGGCAGAGAATTCCACAGATTTACAACTCTCTGACTGAAAATGTTTTTCCTCGTCTCCGTTCTAACTGGCCTACCCCTTATTCTTAAACTGTGGCCCCTTGTTCTGGAACGGGACACCCTGAGACGGGACATCTCCACATGGGACCTATCCCCTCATGGGTCACACCCTGAGATTGGGCATCTCCACACGGGACATGTCATCTCATGGGGCATATCCTGAGATAGGACATATCCCCTCGTGGGGCACATCCTGAGACAGGACATCTCCACACGGGACATCTCCACATGGGACATCTCCACATGGGACATCTCCATACGGGACATCTCCACATGGGTCACACCCTGAGACGGCATCTCCACATGGGACATCCTGAGAGGGGACATCTCCACATGGGACATCCTGAGACGGGACACCCTGAGATGGGACATATCCCCTCATGGAACACATCCTGAGACGGGACATATCCCCTCATGGAACACATCCTGAGACGGGACATCTCCACATGGGACATCTCCGCATGGGACATCTCCACATGGGACATCTCCGCATGGGACATCTCCACATGGGACATCTCCACATGGGACATCTCCACATGGGACATCTCCACATGGGACATTTCACCTCACAGGGCACATCCTTAGAGTGGACATCTCCACATGGGACATATCCCCTCATGGGACACCCTGAGGCGGGGCACACCCCACACCCGGGACATCCTGAGACGGGACGTCCCACACTCGGGCTCACGTGTGGGTGCGGGTCACGTGACGGCATCATGGCGGCGGTGGTGCCGGCGGGTGGACGCTCGGTGTCGCCGCTCCCTCTCCCTCTCCTCCTGCTCCTCCTCCTGGTCGCCCCGGCCGCCGCCGCCCTGAGTCCCCGGGACGGCCCGTCCCGAGAGCTGAAGCAGCTGGGCGGCCTGTGGAGCTTCCGGGCCGACGGCTCCCCCAGCAGGGAGCGGGGCTTCGTGGAGAAATGGTGGCAGCGGCCCCTGGCACAGGTGGGGAGGAGGGGGGGGGAGGGGGAGAGGGGAGAGGGAGAGAGGGGGAGGGGGAGAGAGGGGGAGGGGGAGAGAGGGGGAGGGGGAGGGGGGAGGGGGGAGAGAGGGGGAGGGGAGAGGAGGGAGGTGGAGGGGAAAAGGGGGGGAGAGGGGGGGGGAGAGAGATGGGGGATGGGGGGGAGCCAGTGGGGGTATGAGGAGAGAGTGAGGGGTGGAGGGTGTGCGGGGAGGGAGGGTTTGTGGGGAAGGGAGTGGGGGGAAGAGGGGGATGGAGTGGGGGGAGGGGTGGGGGAGACGGGGAGAGAGTGGGAATAGGGGGAGGGTGTGGGGATAGGGAGTGAAGGACAGGGGTAGGTAGTGGGGAGGGAATGTGGGGAAGAGGATAGGGAGGGAATGTGGGGAAGGGGTGGGGAGGGGGTTTGAAGGGAGTGTGGGGGTGCGGGTGGGGAGTGAGACTAATGTGTGGGGGTGGGGGCTGAGGAGGGGGCGTAGTAGGGAGGGGGGGGGTGGAAAGAATGAGCAAGGATTGGAGGATGGAAGAAGGAGTGAGGGAATGCCACAGGAGAACCTGTTTCCCTGTGGCTATCAGACCACAACTCCCCTTCTCTCATGGGGTAGACTGACCCCCCCCCCCCCCCCCGCATCTTTGCACATCCTTCATGCTGGACTTTTCCATTCGATAATTTAATTTAATGTTTGTGCAATATTACATACTCCAATCAGCCAAAACATTATGACCACTGACAGGCGAAGTGAATAACATTGATTATCTTGTTGCAATGGCACCTGTCAAGGGGTGAGATATATTAGGCAGTTAGTGAACAGTCAGTTCTTGGAGTTGATGTGTTGGATGCAGGAGAAACGGGCAGGAGTAAAGACCTGAGCGACTTTGACAAGGGCCAAATTGTTATGGCCAGACGACTGGGTCAGAGCATCTCTGAAACGGCAAGTGCTTGTGGGGTGCTCCCGGTCAGCAGTGGTGAGTACCTACCGACAGTGGTCCGAGGAGGGACAAACCACAAACCGGCGACAGGGTGTTGGGCGCCCAAGGCTCATCGATGCGCGAGGGCAACGAAGGCTATCCCGTCTGGCCCGAACTGACAGGGGGGGAATTCACAGAAAAATTTAATGGTGGTCACGGGAGGAATGCGTCACAATACACAGTGCATCGCACCCTGCTGCGTATGGGGCTGCACGCGGAGGACCAACAGCATATTAGGCAGGTGGTCATAATGTTTTGGCTCATCAGCGGTGTATGTGCTGTGCAATAACTGTCACTTAAATTTCATTATTATTATTATATTGGACATAACAATTTCAATGCCATGTTACTGTATCTTTTGACTGGTGGCAGACCAATTTCCCTCTGGGTTAAATAAAGCTGTATCGTAGGATAGTGGAAGGAGTGAGGGAAGTTAATCCAGTGTTGTCCTGTTCCATCGCTCTCACACCCACCTCTCCCTAGTGCCCTTAGTTTCTTCTATAGCATCCCTGAAACCCCAGCATTCCCCCCCCCCCCCCCCCCCCCCCCCCAAATCTCTTGGGCAAGACAAGAATTTTAGTTGCGACGGGTAATATTGCAACATCCCCCTGAGACCGATTATCTCTCCTGAAAATGTAATGTTGCAATCACCCCCAGTGAAGAAAGCCTAGTGTCAACATTGCCTGCAACAGCTCCTATGCAATTGTGCAATGCAGTAAAGCAATCACTTTAATTTTATGTTGCAACTCCCATTATTTGAGAGATTGTAAAACGTTTTGTCGTCAATAAAACACCTTGAAGTGAAGCCGTTGGAATGGAGGAAACAGTAGTCAAACTTATCTAATTTCTTCATTAGCAATATAGACAATAGACAATAGGTGCAGGAGTAGGCCATTCGGCCCTTCGAGCCAGCACCGCCATTCAATGTGATCATGGCTGATCATTCTCAATCAGTACCCCGTTCCTGCTTTCTCCCCATACCCCCTGACTCCGCTATCCTTAAGAGCTCTATCTAGCTCTCTCTTGAATGTATTCAGAGAATTGGCCTCCACTGCCCTCTGAGGCAGAGAATTCCACAGATTCACAACTCTCTGACTAAAAAAGTTTTTCCTCATCTCTGTTCTAAATGGCCTACCCCTTATTCTTAAACTGTGGCCCCTGGTTCTGGACTCCCCCAACATTGGGAACATGTTTCCTGCCTCTAACATGTCCAACCCCTTAATAATCTTATACGTTTCGATAAGATCCCCTCTCATCCTTCTAAATTCCAGTGTATACAAACCTAGTTGCTCCAGTCTTTCAACATATGACAGTCCCACCATTCCGGGAATTAACCTAGTAAACCTACGCTGCACGCCCTCAATAGCAAGAATATCCTTCCTCAAATTTGGAGACCAAAACTGCACACAGTACTCCAGGTGCGGTCTCACTAGGGCCCTGTACAACTGCAGAAGGACCTCTTTGCTCCTATACTCAACTCCTCTTTTTATGAATGCCAACATTCCATTGGCTTTCTTCACTGCCTGCTGTACCTGCATGCTTCCTTTCAGTGACTAATGCACTAAGACACCCAGATAACGTTGTACGTCCCCTTTTCCTAACTTGACACCATTCAAATAATAATCTGCCTTCCTATTCCTACCACCAAAGTGGATAACCTCACACTTATCCACGTTAAACTGCATCTGCCATGCATCCGCCCACTCACACAACCTGTCCAAGTCACCTTGCAACCTCATAGCATCTTCCTCACAGTTCACACTGCCACCTAGCTTTGTATCATCGGCAAATTTGCTAATGGTACTTTTAATCCCTTCATCCAAGTCATTGATGTATATTGTAAATAGCTGCGGTCCCAGCACCGAGCCTTGCGGTACCCCACTAGTCACTGCCTGCCATTCTGAAAGGGACCCATTTATCCCCACTCTTTGCTTTCTGTCTGTCAACCCACTTTCTATCCATGTCAGTACCCTACCTCCAATATGATAAATGATTGAATACTCTGTTGTGACACTGGCTGGGAGGGTAAATATTGAGAGAAAACATTTGGAGAATGCATGTGATGATCTGTAAATATTCTTTGAGCAAAAGGGAGAATTTCAGTTCAACATTTCAACTGAAAGGCAGCTTTTTGGATGTTTTATCAATCATTTAGCAGTTCGGTAGAATGTCGGGCTAAATATTGTAGCCATGTTTACTAACCTTGCTTTGTGCCTCTGCCTTGACTGTAGGGATTAACCTGGGTGTGAGCAATGCAAAATGTACTTTGGTAGATCATATTAATCATGCAGGAAGAAATGGGGTGGCACAGTGGCTCAGCCTGTCGAGCTGCTAGCTCGCAGTGCCAGGGACCCGGGTCGATCCTGACCCCGGGCACTGTCTTGGCGGAGTTTGTATGTTATCCCTATGGGTTTTTCCGGGTGCTCCGGTTTCCTCCCGCAGTCCAAAGACGTGCAGGTTTGTAGGTTAATTTGTGGAATTCTCTGCCTCAGAAGGCAGTGGAGGCCAATTCTCTGAATGCATTCAAGAGAGAGCTAGATAGAGCTCTTAAGGATAGCGGAGTCAGGGGGTATAGGGAGAAGGCAGGAACGGGGTACTGATTGAGAATGATCAGCCATGATCACATTGAATGGCGGTGCTGGCTCGTAGGGCCGAATGGCCTACTCCTGCCCCTATTGTCTATTGTTAATTGGCTTCTGCAAATTGCCCCTAGTGTGTAGGGCATAGAACTGGTGTGTGGGTGACTGATGGTCGGGGTGAACTCGGTGGGCCAAAGGTCATGTTTCCACACCTGTAGCTCTAAACCCTTTTTCTTAGACTGGGCCGGTGATCGACATGCCTGTTCCAGCCAGCTATAATGACATCACACAAGATCCCAAGCTGAAGAATTTCATCGGCTGGGTGTGGTATGAAAATGAAGTGTGGGTGCCTAGATGTTGGATCTCCCCAGAAGCTGGGAAGAGAGTGGTCCTCTATGTTGGAAGTGCCCATTATTTCTCAGTTGTTGTAAGTACTCCTAATTATTCTATATAATGCTTACGTTTGGAAATTTATTATTAACGTAAGTAAGAATTAAAACTCGATTCAATGGCAGCACGGTGGCGCAGCGGTAGAGTTGCTGCCTTACAACGAATGCAGCGCCAGAGACTCAGGTTTGATCCTGACTACGGGCGCCGTCTGTACGGAGTTTGTACGTTCTCCCCGTGACCTGCGTGGGTTTTCTCCAAGATCTTCGGTTTCCTCCCACACTCCAAAGACGTGCAGGTACGTAGGTTAATTGGCTTGGTAAATGTAAAAATTGTCCGTAGTGGGTAGTGTTAATGTGCGGGGGTCGCTGGGCGGCGCAGAGCCGGCGGGCCGAAGGGCCTGTTTCTGCGCTGTATCTCTAAATCTAAATCTACAAAAAAAAATCTAAAAATCAATGGATAAAGCATACAATACCATGAAATTATGGACATTGAGGTGATGATAAATGATTGGTGTAAGTACAGGTGTTTTGAAGTTTGAGTCTTGCAGATTTACCATATACACACTATATGCATTCTTGGTCTCTTGGAAGGAATTACTGAAATATCTTTTTCAGAACAATTCAGTTCTAGCATTTGTTAAATTTTCAATGCAGGTATCTTTTTAAAAATTAGTTTTATAACATGTAGATTCACTGATTTGCAGATAATCCCACATAAAATGGTGGAGATGATTTAAAGTGGATAATTAAGGTGGTTGGTGAGGAAATTGTAGGGGTCCCAGCCTCAATCTCTCCAAATATCTTTTCTCAGGAGAGCAATCTCAGCCTTTCTGGTGTATCTGCACATCTAATGTCCCTCCGGGCTTTACATTGCCCATTTCAATTCTTGGATTAATACAAAAAATGTAACACGTCACATTTTCAGCATTAACATTGGGGATTTTAGTTAGAGAAGCTTGTAACTGCGTGCCACCGGACTCAGGAACAGCTTCTTCCCCAATGTTGTCAGGCCTCTGAACCATAAGGTCGTACCATAAGCTCGGGTATTGTCTCATTCACTTGGGAAGCACACAGCCCCTAAAGCCTCCACCACCATTTCTCTAATTTCTGAAAACATTTAATTAATAGCTATGTTTTGTACAGCATTGGTTAGCAATAATCGAGTAAATCCTCCTCCTGACATGTTTTGCTAAATACTTTTGAATGCACTTGTCTATTCCTCTAGGCTTAGTGAAATCTTTAGTTAAAAGACTTGTGCAGCAATGAAGTGAAACTTTCTGTAATTAATCTTTTCTCGCCCCATCGAGTCGCTTGGCTGTGTGAGATGCAGCTTCTTTTTCTTTAGCTTTCCCAGCTTTTAAGTAGTTTTTCTTATTTGCAGTATGAAAAGAAAAATGTTTGTTCTACGACTACATGTATTGCATACCATAACCCCACAATTAAGAGAAGTCATTTAGTCAGAGGGTGGTGAATCTGCAGAATTCTTTGCCACAGAAGGTTGTGGAGGCCAAGTCAATGAATATATTTAAGGCAGAGATAGATAGATTCTTGATTAGTACGGGTGTCGGGGGTTATGGCGGGAAGGCAGGAGAATGGGGTTAGGAGGGAGAGATAGATCAGCCACGATTGAATGGCGGAGTAGACTCGATGGCCTAATTCTTCTCCCTATCACTTCTGACATAATAAAGAACAGGAAATTATTGCTCAAATAGCCTAATGTCAGTGGTTTATTTTAGAGAAAATAATAGTTTTGGGCCAAGTCAACGTGGATTTGTGAAAAGGAAATAATTTTTGTCAAATGTGTTCTTTTGTTTGAGGTGGTGATAACCAGAAGAGGCCAAGCCAGTTGATATGGTGCATTTGGACATAGAATGCATTTGTGATACGACAAAAGAGGAACATAAAATCATAAGTTATTGGAGCAGAATTAGGCCATTCAAATCCATCGTCTACTTAAATACAAAACTGAGGCTGAATGAACTGGGGAGACACATGAGATGCGTCAGGGGTTATAGACAGGCTAGGTGACAATGTATATACTTATATTATTTATATTTTGTTCACTCATTCCATATTCAGGTTTGGTTTAGAGATACACCATGGAAACAGGCCCTTCAAGTCCGCACCGACCAGCGATCCCCACACATTAACACTATTCTATGCACACTAAGAACAATTTTACATTTATACCAAGCCAATTAACCTATAAAAACCTGTACGGCTTTGGAGTGTGAGAGAAAACTGAAGATCTCGGAGAAAACCCACGCAGGTCATGGGGAGAACGTACCACATAACTCCGTACAAACAAGCAACCTAAGGCAGGATCGAACCATGGTCTCTGGCACTGTAAGGCAGCAACTCTACGGCTGTGCCACCCTGATGCCCAATAGGGTATTGGGTATTCGTTAGTTCAGTTCATTTAGGTGGTTGCAAAATGAAATATTTTACAGCAATGTGATTAACGAGCCTCTTGTCTTTTTGCAGTGGGTGAATGGTATTCAGGTTGCCTTCCACGAAGGGGGCCATCTTCCTTTTGAAGCTGACATCACTAAAATTATTCAGAGTAGTTCATCTCTTCAGCACAGGATCACTATAGCAGTAAACAACACACTTACGCCTTATACTTTACCTCCAGGAAAGATTGAGTACATGTCAGATACAAAAAGGTGAGACAAACTAAAATACATAATTAAGTAATTGATATTAATGAGGATTTTTCTGTCCTCTGTGTTCTGGAGTAATAACTGGATGTGCTTTTTGGTCATGTTGGGAGTAATTCATTTCTGGCTTTCGACTAAAATTACTTTTCTTGCGTTTATCCAATTCAGCCAAGGAACTGTGGGGGGGATCCAACAACGGAAATGTTTCCAGTGAAACACTAAACAGATGAACTAGTTGAATTCTTTCATTACTTAATGTTACTGGAATACTTGGGTTGCTAGAACTGTTGCTAAAAATCAAAGATGGGACAGATACAGTTAATCTAAATGTATTTTGGTCTTCTGAACAGTTGACATGGGATGTTTTAATGCATCATAAGATCATACGTGATAGGAGCAGAATTAGGCCATTCATCCCATCAGGTCTACTTCGTCATTCAATCATGGCTGATCTATCTTTCCCTTTTAAACCCCATTCTCCTGCCTTCTCCCCATGACCCCTGACACCCGCACTAATCGGGAATCTATCTCTGCTGTAAAAATATCCGTTGACGGCCATCATTGATGTGGCAATGAATCCCACAGATTTACCACCCTCCGGCTAAAGAAATTCCTCCTCATCTCCGTCCTAAAGGAACGTCCTTTAATTCTGAGGCTATGACCTAGACTCTCCCACTAGTGGAAACATCCTCTCCACATCCAGGCCTTTCACTATTTGTGTCATGGGTGACAGCTCTCCTGGTGGGAGTCTGTCCAAAGGCTGCCTATTGAGTCTGATTCTATTTGTGCCTGATGTTTAACCATTAGTGCGTCAACAGGGAAGTGGCAAATCAAGAAGTTTAACCCCTGTGCCAACAGCAATGCTCCAGCCATCACTTTACTTGATAAATCAGCTTACTTGATAGCATTTGTAATAAGTAGTGGATATCTTTGATATTCGAAACAATTACTGACGTTAAAGTCATTACATCAGTCATGGTTTATGATTAATACTAGAAGTCATTCCTTTTCAAAATTAGCATGTAGAAGAAAGTTCACATTAAAAATGCCGATTTTTAAAATACACAATGCAGTTAATTAAGTAAAATGAACAAATGCCAAGTAATGAACTTGCAAGCAAAATTGAAGCTCGTGGATTAAAGTATCAGTGGCCACCTGTTTCAAAATTTGAAGTCAGTACAGTGGAACAGAATATGAGGGATTTATACTGCATGTGTAGATGGAGACTGTTAGACATTGCTGCTTTTTATTAGTGACCTGCATTAGGGTAGGAGAGCATAGTTTAGTTTAGCTTAGAGATACCCCATGGAAGCAGGCCCTTCGACCCACCGAATCCACGCCAACCTGCGATCACCCGAACACTAGTTCTATCCTGCACACTGGTGGCAATTTACAGAAGGCAATTAACCTACAAGCCTGCATGTGTTTGGAATTTGGGAGGAAACCGGAGCACCTGGAGGAAACCCACACAGTCACAGGGGGAACGTACAAACTCCGTACAGACCGTAGTTAGGATTGAACCAGGATCTCTGGCACTTGAAGGCAGCGACTCTACTGCTGTACCACTGTGCCACCCCAATTTAGATGAAAACAAATGGAACTATAATAAACAGTGAGGAGGGGGGAAGGCCTGTATGGTGGGGGATTCTTGATGAGAGATGCTACCTATTACAGGCAGCGCCTCATGTGGATGCTTTTGCTGCAGGGGTGGGCTGCACCCATGATAGACCAGGTCGAGTCCACTGCTCTCTGCAGCCTCTTGCCTTCCTGTTGTATTCAAGAACTGTAAAGCTGCCTTAATTAATTGGGATTGTTAAATAAAATCGCGTTCCACAATTAAGTAACACTAATGAAAGAATGCAGATAAAAAAGGCAGATGTGTAGGAAGGAACTGCAGATGCCGGTTTAAAACGAAGATGGACACAAAATGCTGGAGTAACTCAGCGGGACAGGCAGCATCTCTGGAGAGAAGGAATGGGTGACGTTTCGGGTCGAGTCTGAAGAAGGGTCCAGACCGGAAACGTCACCCATTCCTTCTCTCCAGCGATACTGCCTGTCACTCCAGCATTTTGTGGAAAGGGCAGATGCTGGAAATAAAGAAGAAAAACAGAACAGGCTGTAAATGCTAACCGTGTCAGGGAGCATCTCTGGAAAGAAAAATGGTTAATAAGTTTGGTCCAAGGTCCTTCATCAGAACTCTTTCCCAAGATCTGAATCGTTAACTATTTCTCTTTCCACAGATACTGCCTGACCTGCTCAGTATTTCTTGCATTTAATATTTTTATGGTGCTTTGTGTTTATTTTGGTACCGTGAGCCAGAAGATACAAAAACACAGTCTTGTGCCCTTCATTTACCATCTGCACTAATTTACCTTTCTCTAGGTATCCTCGTGGTTATTTTGTGCAGATCATCCAATTTGATTTCTTCAATTATGCTGGGATTCACAGGCCAGTTCTACTATATACCACACCTAATGTCTACATAGAAGATGTAACGGTTGTAACAGACATCGTGGGTGATACAGGTAGATGATTAAACTTAAAAATATATATATTTTGTGGGTTTTGGGCATCACTGGTAAGGTTGCCATTCATTGTCACGCATAATTGCACACAAAAAACTACCATCGTGAACTTCTACAGTGAGTTTGATCCTTGCCTCGGTTAGCTGTCAACATGGAGTTTGAAAGTTCTCCAGGAAAAAAAACTGCAGATGCTAGTATAAATTGAAGGTAGACAAAAAATGCTGGAGTAACTCAGCGGGCCAGACAGCATCTCTGGAGAGAAGTAATGGGTGACGTTTTGGGTCGAGACCCTTCTTCAGACTGAAGGCTGAAGAATGGTCTTGACCCGAAACATCCCCCATTCCTTCTCTCCAGAGATGCCGCCTGGCCTGCTGAGTTGCTCCAGCAATCTTTGTCTACCTTTGAATGTTCTCTCTGTGTCTGCATGGGTTTCCTCCAAATTCTCTTGATTTCCTCCCACATCCCAAAGATACTACAATAAGTTAATTGGCTACTGTACATTACCACCATCCTGTCAGTAGGTTAGGATGGGACAGAGTGGAAGCTGATGGGCACGTGATAGTGTTTAGTTTACAGGTAATGGGGGGGGTGGGAAAGCACTGATGCTCTGAGGATCAATATAGATTCCTTTGGCCAATTGGCTCCTCACTGTATCAAAGAAGGGAAAGAATGAAGCAACTAGAGATGGTGTGAGATAGTTCTACAGTCATAATCTGGTGCTGGGATGATTGACCTTGAGTTATAGATAGTGAAATTGGTACATGTTCTCCTCGGGTCACAGTAAGGTAAGAACTACATGCAACCAGAACAGTTCACAAGTAGCAAATGTGACCATGGACTGACTTCCCACACGACAGAAGATGCCTGCAGCAGCCACTAATGCATCGCTCCAATCTCCCAAATGCTCATCCGTATGAATGGACAGCGCTTCAGATGGCGAGAACCTGCATATGACCCTCTTTTGATAGAAACGATGCAGATTGGATGGGTGTTAGAGTTCAGAGATACAGCATTGAAGCGGGCCCACTGGGTCCACACTGACCATTGACCGCACTCGCTCCCATTAGTTCTATGTTACCCCACATTCTCATCCACTGCCTACACAGGTGGACCAATTGTTCTACAAGCCCGCACGCCTTTGGGATGTGGGAGGAAACCAGAGCACTCTTGAGGAAACCCGCGTGGTCACAGGGGAGAATGTGCAAACTCCACACAGACAGCACTCGAGGGTACGATTGAACCTGGGTCTCGGGCGCGATGAGGCAGCAGCTCTAACAGCTGCGCCAATTGAATGAACTGGATTGGATTTGCCTGCTTTCTGTGAATAGAGCATACTGGCCATGATTTGACTTTATCTGGCATTAACTAGAAGCTGCAAACCTATCGTGTAAATTTTCTACATGCTCTTATTAGCTTCAAATATCTGATATTGAAAAGTGAAAGGCTACCATAAAGAAAATTACCTACCAACATTGTTGCCACATACTTGACAAGAACATGTGAGGCCCAGTGCAAATCGGAGAAATAGCACCTCATATTTAGCTTGGGTAGCTTACACCCCAGTGCTATGAACATTGACTTCTCTAACTTCAAATAGCTCTTGCTTTCCCTCTCTCTCCATTCCCTCCCCCTTCCCAGTTCTCCCATCAGTCTTACTGTCTCCGACTACATTCTATCTCTGTCCCGCCCACTCCCCTGACATCAGTCTGAAGAAGGGACTCGCCCCGAAACGTCACCCATTCCTTCTCTCCAGAGATGCTGCCTGTCCCGCTGAGTTACTCCAGCATTTTGTGTCCACCTTTCACAGGAGCATGTTGTGGTGTGACTTTTCCTTGACATTTGTCCCAGTTTAAGACTCCAAAGAAATAGCTTTCACTCAGACTTTCAGTAACTGATCCTGCTTTTCCTCTAGGACTTATAAATTACCAAGTGTCCATAAGTGGAAGCACACATTTTTCATTGTCACTAACGCTGCGTGATCACAGAGGGCAGGTTGTTGCTTCTGTCATCGATGGACCTCCATTTGGAGAACTTAAACTACTTGATCCTAACCTGTGGTGGCCGTACCTGATGCACGAGAATCCTGCGTACCTTTACAACCTCGAGGTAAGGTTTGCAGTATTTCCTGACTCAGTGTAAAAATAATATTGGTCTAACAATATCTACATATAATCATTCACAAAATGCTGGAGTAACTCAGCAGGTCAGGCAGCATCTCAGGAGAGAAGGAATGGGTGACGTTTCGGGTCGAGACCCTTCTTCAGTTTAAGAATAAGGGGTAGGCCATTTAGAACTGAGATGAGGGAAAACTTTTTCAGTCAGAGAGTTGTGAATCTGTGGAATTCTCTGCCTCAGAAGGCAGTGGAGGCCAATTCTCTGAATGCATTCAAGAGAGAGCTAGATAGAGCTCTTAAGGATAGCGGAGTCAGGGGGTATGGGGAGAAGGCAGGAATGGGGTACTGATTGAGAATGATCAGCCATGATCACATTGAATGGCGGTGCTGGCTCGAAAGGCCGAATGGCCTCCTCCTGCACCTATTGTCTATTAAACACCTTCGATTTGTACCAGCATCTGCAGTTATTTTCTTATATCTACGTATAATGTTGGTGACAGAATTCCCCCCTACAGCAAGCAAGAATTCTCGTTGTCCTGTACCTCACAAGACCTGTGCACATGCCAATAAACACATTGTACCTGTACAGGTGCTCTCCGGCTTACGATGCTTCCAGTTGCGACAGTTCGACTTTGCGACAGTGCAAACGTCAGCGACCCGTGGCGAGCCGCCGCTCGCTTCCGGCCACGTGATCGCGTGTATTGAATGCATTTCGACTCACAATATTTTCGGTTTCCGATGGGTTTCTCGGAACGGAACCCCATCGTAAGCTGAGGAGCACCTGTACCCCACCGTACTCCACTTGACTTAACCTCGTTGTTCTAGTTTTCCAATTCATATCCGGTGCACATTACAAACATGCACCCTTAACTCTTGAACTAGCAATTGGGGCTTATACAATCATACTTTTTTTTTTTTTTTTTTGTAGAGTAATTTGGACCGTTTTAATGCAGTTTAACAGCATTTGGATGTTATCATTCATATCCTATCTTAATTTTATAGAGAAATAGTTCATTGTTTGCTTACTTCTGAATGTAGCTTGCAGCTCAGGTTTTGTGCTGACAGCAAAATTGGTTAACGTAGCATTAGTTTCCACATTTATTGAGACAATTTTTCTCCCACATCTTTTCATACGGATGAGTGATCATTACTGAAGCAGCACCAGATCCTGTCAACAATAAAAATTCTGAATTTTATTTGGTTGTAATCTGGAAACTACCGATTGTAGTATAACTTAAATTTTGGATCTATCGACCTAATATTTAACAAATGCTAAACATTTTTTTACCTAGGTGCACATGAAGAGCAAAAATGACAACACTTTGTATGAAGATTTTTATACATTACCCGTTGGAATTCGCACAGTCCAAGTCACCAAGACTCAGTTCCTTATCAATGGAAAGCCATTCTATTTCCATGGAGTAAATAAACATGAAGACTCAGATGTGAGTATGAGCATCTGCCTATTCATGTTGTTTGTATCTCTTCTGTTTTGGCTTTGCCATCTTGTGGCATCACATGCGATTTTACATTTTCAGTTTGGTCATAAACTGTTTTATTTCTATTTCAACAAACATTGCTGACAGCGGAAATGTTTTAAAAATCATGCCAATGTAAAATTCACCCATTTAGTAAATATACCCAAGTTAACATTTAACATTATGATAAAAACTCTCACATAATTGTAACTAGCTACTAACTCGTATGGAGCTAGTCTTTATCTGCACTTTAGATTTGCGATTGGATAATTATTTGTTTCTGTTGATGTCCAACTTCCTTTTGCAGTTAAACATTATTTCGATCCTATTTCTGCATTACAGCTAAATAAGTTCATTAGTCACATGAGCAGAATGAGGCCATTCAGCCCATCGAGTCTACTCCGCCGTTCAATCCTGGCTCATCTACCTTTCCCTCTCAACCCTATTCTCCTGCCTTCTCCCCATAATCCTTGATACCCTTACTAATCAAGAATCTGTCAATCTCCGCCTTAAAAATGCCCAATGAATTGGCCTCCACAGCTGTCTGTGGCAATGAATTCCACAGATTCACCACCCCCTGACTAAAGAAATTCTTTCTCATCTCCTTTCTAAAGATACGTCCTTTTATTCTCAGGCTGTGGCCTCTCTGATGAGTGATTGATTGTTTATGTGACCTTGGGTATTTTGGTTCCTAAATAATTTATTTAGTTGCCCGAGACTCTCTTATAAATAGGAGGTGTAAATCCTAATACGCGAAGTTGCCAGAAACACAATTGCCATGAAAGGGAAGTTTCTCTAATTGTGTACGTCAATCGTCGGGTTTGGGGAGTAACATAGAATAATGTTTTGCGAGCTTGACTTGTACGAAACCTTCATTAATCACCACCACCACTAGATGCGAGGGAAAGGCCTTGACTGGTCAGTGATTATCAAGGACTTTAACCTTCTTCGATGGCTGGGAGCAAATTCATTTCGTACGAGCCATTATCCATATGCAGAGGAAATTATGGATCTGTGTGACAAATATGGGATTGTGGTCATTGATGAGTGTCCAGGCGTGGGCATCAAAAATCCGTAAGAACACTTCTTAAACTTTGCAAAACAGTCTGGTAAAATTCTCATGAGACTCTCCACTGCGGGAAGAATATTCTATATTCTGTTTGCTGTTAATTTCATATCACCTGAAAAGGAACTTTGATAACTGTTGTAAACATTTGTGTTGTAAAATTTGTACAATGAATTGATTGCATGCAATGGGGGAGCCGTAGTTAATTATGTTATGTTTGTGATCCTGTTGCATTTAAGTTGAAAAGAATCCACATTTGCTTTAAATGGAAGAGAGACACAAAAACGCTGGAGTAACTCGGCGTGCCAGATAGCATCTCTGGAGAAAAGGAATAGGTGACGTTTCGGGGTCGAGACCCTTCTTCAGACTGAGAGTCAGACAGGGAAACGAGAGATAAGGATGGTGATGTAGCGAGATATTGAACAAATGAATGAAAGCAACGGTGATAATGGAGCGGGAGGAATCACAGAGGGGGAGCAGCGAGAGAGAGGATGGGTAGTTTGGCACATTGGTAACTGCAAAGTCAATAATCACATTTCGTCTTAAGGGCCAAACCTGATCATTTTATTCTTTCCCCATCAAAGTAACTATATCAGTTGTTAAAACCAAATTTGATTTAATTAATTAATTTTGAAAGCTTTATTTTTCCCATCTCTCTGAGCGAAAACATGGGATGGCGGTTAAAATATGTTGCATTCTCAATGAAAATAATGAATCTATAATGAATCTAATCCTTTAGATTAGATTGAAGTTGGCAAGTCACACGAAATGATGTGAAGACACAAACATGATGTTATCTTTAGTTTAAGGCAGCGTCTGCAGTTCCTGTGCCACAATGTCATGCAATATAAAACCTAGCTTTTCTCATAATCAATATTTCATACGTCCAAATCTTAATGCTAACCTCTTATTTGCTTTCGTTTAGCTTGAGCTTTGGAAATAAATCCCTCGCTCATCATTTAGCTGTCATGAAAGAGCTGGTGCACAGAGATAAAAACAGGCCCTCAGTAGTAATGTGGTCTGTAGCTAATGAACCAGCATCTGAGTTACCACAAGCAGACCACTACTTCAAGTAAGAACTGAGTGCTGAGGTGTTCGTGTGCTCTTAATTACTAAATCTTTTTTTTTTTGTTGTGAAATCTAGCTGTATGTTTAAATGATCTTTATATTGTTCTTTAAAAACAGAACTCTAATTGCATCGACAAAAGCTATGGATCCAACCAGACCTGTTACCTTTGTAACAGACACTGACTACGAGACTGACAAAGGTGTGAGTAGAAAATGAAGTCCATTCAATGAATAGTTTCAACGTTCTACATTTGTAAAAGTCCAAAGCACGAGAGTAAAATTGGTCGGATGGACCCTGTGACCAGACCGCATTTTTATAAATCCTCCTCCATTGTCAGAGTGAGGCCCAGTGCAAATTACAGCCCAGCAGTATGAACATTGACTTCTCTAATTTTAAGTAGCTCTTGCTTTCCCTCTCTCCCCATCCCCTCTCCCTTCCCAGTTCTCCGACTACATTTTATCTCTGTACCGCCCACTCCCCTGACATCAGTCTGAAGAAGGGTCTCGACCCGAAACGTCACCCATTCCTTCTCTCCAGAGATGATGCCTGTCCTGCTGAGTTACTCCAGCATTTTGTATCTAGCCACATTTTTTCATAATTTGTGCTAAAAGCCATGCCTGGAACTGAGTGAGCAGCAGACTTGATTACTGTGTAATCCTTAAAAGTTAACAAGAGATGCTCAAATGGTTAAGTTTTCAGCTCTTACAAAATTGTTGCGTCCAATGTTCAGGATAAGTGGATAAATGAATAGAGAATTCATTAATTTAATCCAAGAACACTAGGGGATGGTCGCTCTAGAGGGTCGACATGATAGATGAGTATGAAAGAATGTATAAATTAGACAAAGAAATAGATGACTTGCATTTTGTTTGCCAATTAAGCATTCAAGAGGAAGTTTATGTACAAGGCCTAATCAATAGAAAATTACTATGGAAAGGTTTAACGCTGATTTGAAGGGCTAATAATGTTCTCTGACAGAGAGTTTGCGAGAAACGACTTCCACTCCTGTTTTGTTTAAATCTATAACATTTGATTTCTATTGAGAGAATATTTCCATTGTGACTTAGATGATAGACACAAAATGCTGGAGTAACTCAGCCGGACAGGCAGCATGTCTGGAGAGAAGGAATGGGTGACGTTTCGGATCGAGACCTTTCTCCCACTGAGTTACTCCAGCATTTTGTGTCTATCTTGATTTAAAGCAGCATCTGCAGTTCCTTCCTACACATTGTGACTTGAATGGATCTGTCACTGCAAAATAGAAACAGAACAAAATAGGTGCAGGAGAAGGCCATTTGGCCCTTTGAGCCAGCACCGCCATTCATTGTGATCATGGCTGATCATCCACAATATAGAAAATGTTCTTAAAGGGTGGGCTGTTTGAGTTGTATGATAAGAGAACCTTTTTTAATGCTTGTTCTTTGAAACCTGTCCGAAGTGAGTTTGAAGCTGCTTATTGGAAAATAACTCTTTGGATAAATGAAAGTTTGGTTATGTTTCACAGGTGCAGTACACAGATGTTATTTGTGTGAACAGCTATTTTTCCTGGTACCATGATTCGGGCCATTTGGAGGTCATTCAATTGCAACTTGCCAATCAGTTTGAGAATTGGTATAAAAAATACCAAAAGCCAATTATTCAGAGTGAATATGGAGCGGATACGATCGCAGGATTGCATAGTGTGAGTAAAGAAAACATGAGTTTGGCATGACACGTTCTGCATTTAAAAGTTTGGAATGAAAAACTAAGGCCTTCACATAATTTTATATCATGGCAGCTCTTGATTGAATAGCAGTGGTTAAAATACTGGAGCAATAATCCAGAAATCTGGACTAACAATCCAGAGATATAAATCCTTCATGGCAACTGTGAAATTTAAATTGTTAATTAGCTGGGGTTTGGGTAGAAAGTGAAACTAGCCATCGGTAATGAAGGCCAAAATAACTGCTGAACTGCTAGTAATGTTCTTCAGGGTAAGAAAATGTACCATCCTGATGAAGTATGGCCCACTTGTGGCCCCATACCTAGCAAGCCATTCGGATCAAGGGCAAGTGGGGATCGGCAATGTTCTGGCCTTGTCATCAATACCCACTCTAAAAGTGAATAAATAAAACTATCTAGAATAAATAGTGTTGAGAGAAGAAGCCTGTCTGATTGGGGTGTCTTTCTTTTGGCAAAGGTAGTTTGCTGTATTTACTTAGTCTGCCCAGTATTTATCTCCAAACTGAGCTGTCCTTTGAAATGGCCTTACCAGACACTCAATGGTTCTTTACAAGAGATGTCAGACAAATGTATATGACCACAAGGTGTCGACCTCAGCACAAAGATTCAACAAGGGCATCTGCACTACATATTTGGCTCTGGAATTTAGAAGGATGAGAGGGGATCTTATCGAAACGTGTAAGATTATTAAGGGGTTGGACATGTTAGAGGCAGGAAACATGTTCCCAATGTTGGGGGAGTCCAGAACAAGGGGCCACCGTTTAAGAATAAGGGATAGGCCATTTAGAACTGAGATGAGGAAAAACTTTTTCAATCAGAGAGTTGTGAATCTGTGGAATTCTCTGCCTCAGAAGGCAGTGGAGGCCAATTCTCTGAATGCATTCAAGAGAGAGCTCTTAAGGATAGCGGAGTCAGGGGGTATGGGGAGAAGGCAGGAACAGGATACTGATTGAGAATGATCAACCATGATCACATTGAATGGCGGTGCTGGCTCGAAAGGCCGAATGGCCTCCTCCTGCACCTATTGTAAAATCTTTCTTACTCAAAATGTGAGGACATGTGTCAAACCTGTGAAAGTTATTATGGCCTGGTCAAATAATGGCCTTGTGTGCTCATGCTCATAAAATAGTACCTTTCAGCCAATATCTGCAACTTCTCCCATTATTGGGCATGTCAGGATCCAGGACAAACACACCGAGGGTGTCAGCACTGAAGATAGACACAAAAAGCTGGAGTAACTCAGCGGGACAGGCAACATCTCTGGAGAGAAGGAATAGGTGACCTTTCGGGTCTGAAGAAGGGTCTCGACCGGAAACGTCACCCATTCCTTTACTCCAGAGATGCTGCTTGTCCTGCTAGATTACTCCAGCTTTTTGTGTCTATCTTCAGTTTAAACCAGCATCTGCAGTTCCTTTTTACACAAAGGTGTACAAGCAAGTGAAATTTGCTGTTCTCAAGATAGACCTATAGCATCAAGACATTGGGGTTGAGAGCCTTACTCCTCATTATAACCTTGCAGGCAAGGAATCAGTAATTTTCCATGTTGAAAACTATTTGGATTAAGGACTGGGAGAAACCAGGAAACGTGACATCCCCACCCATAGTTAACTTGCATCAATCGCTAGTAATGACTTAATTGTCATAATGAGATTTGAAGTTGATTTTATTGGATTATGTACATCTCTCTATAGGATCCACCAGTGATGTTCACAGAAGAATATCAGCGAGCTGTAATGCAAGAATATTTTAAAATGTTTGATGAAAAAAGGAAAGACTACTTAATCGGTGAACTAATTTGGAATTTTGCAGACTTCATGACTGCCCAATGTAAGTAATATTTTGTTATTATCTAATACTAATAAATCTCCCAGATTATATACACCCAACATGCTTTAGATTTTGAACTGTATCCTCTGAATTGTTGCTTAAAGAACTCTGATGATCGAAGCTATAAATAAATAATTTGGCCCACCATGTCTATGCCAGTCCTTAAGGCAATATCGTTCCCCATTAATTTACTCTAATCTTTTCTCCTATATGCCCATCAACCCCCCCTTCCCCCTTTTTCAAATTTTGCTGCTGACAAATGCAATGGGCAATTTAAGATGGCACCCATGTGATGTGGGAGGAAAACCACGTGGTCACAGGGAGAATGTGCAACCTTCACACACAGACAGCAGCGGAGGTCAGGATTGAACTGGGGATGCTGCTGCACAGCAGTAGACAATAGGTGCAGGAGTAGGCCATTCGGCCCTTCGAGCCAGCACCACCATTCAATGTGATCATGGCTGATCATTCTCAATCTGTACCCCGTTCCTGCCTTCTCCCCATACCCCCTGACTCCGCTATCCTTAAGAGCTCTATCTAGCTCTCTCTTGAATGCATTCAGAGAATTGGCCTCCACTGCCTTCTGAGGCAGAGAATTCCACAAATTTACAACTCTCTGACTGAAAAAGCTTTTCCTCATCTCCGTTCTAAATGGCCTACCCCATATTCTTAAACTGTGGCCCCTGGTTCTGGACTCCCCCAACATTAGGAACATGTTTCCTGCTTCTAACGTGTCCAACCCCTTAATAATCTTATGTTTCGATAAGATCCCCTCTCATCCTTCTAAATTCCAGTGTATACAAGCCTAGTCGCTCCAGACTTTCAACATACGCCAGTCCCGCCGTTCCGGGAATTAACCTAGTAAACCTACGCTGCACGCCCTCAAAAGCAAGAATATCCTTCCTCAAATTTGGAGACCAAAACGGCACATAGTACTACAGGTGCGGTCTCACTAGGGCCCTGTACAACTGCAGTAGCTGCAAGAGCTGTGCCAACCCAGCAGAGGGGGCTGCAGTCTGGGCTAGATGGAGTCTGGTACTTCTGGCTGGCTTCAAACTGCATTATTGTTTCAGTAGTCTTATGCTGTATTTGTATTTTGCATATACTGTAGTATCTGAGTCGGGCAGTGGCTCGTGGGTTTTTACACTTTAAAATGTCAGGCCATAACAGTGTGGTAAAGCATTGCTCATGAAGCACAGTTTGGTATGTGTTGGGAGATGCACAAAAGGTCACAAAGTGCTCGAGTAACCTGGAGTAACGTTTCCAGGTTGAGACCCTTTTCGACGTGCAACATGACCCGTCCCTGTTCTCCAGAGGTGCTGCCGGACCAGCTGAGTTACTCCAGAACCTTGTGTCCTTTTTGTGTATTAATCAGCATCTGCTGTTGCTTTGCTTCTCCGACCCTTTGAGAGATCATGTGTTGTGGCAATTTTTTGCTTTATAAATTGATATCTATATACTAAAACTCTCGTTTGTTATCTTGTTTGTGACTGAACTTCAGCCAAAACGGTACACGATAGCGCGACAATTTTAGGCCCACCATTGTCACTTTAGTGATAATGCAAGGTATTTATTCACAAAATGCTGGAGTAACTCAGCAGGTCAGGGAGCCTCTCAGGAGAGAAGGAATGGGTGACGTTTCGGGTCGAGACCCTTCTTCAGTCTGAAGAAGGGTCTCGACCCGAAACGTCACCCATTCCTTCTCTCCTGAGATGCTGCCTGACCTGCTGAGTTACTCCAGCATTTTGTGAATAAATACCTTCGATTTGTACCAGCATCTGCAGTTATTTTCTTATACTACTTAGTGATAATGCAAGTAGTTTTATTGAAATCGGTGTTCTATTTTTAAAGTTATTCACATTTTAAAGTTTAAAAGGGGGGAGTGGGGAGAGAGGGGAAGGGGGAGGACAGGGTGCTGCACCAATGCAGGAGAGGTTTGGGCCCAACGGGTCCACTTTGTCTAGTATATTATAAAGACTTTGCGGCATTGTGATTTATGGCTGCACAGGCTCTGAAGGGTTATCCATGAAGAATCGTTTTTTTTTAAATGGATAAATCGGAGGAAGTTGAATCCTGAACAATTTGTGGAATAGGAGGGGATTATATGATATTAAAATCAATAAAACAAAAGAATCTGCGTTTGACTTCAAGCGAAAATAGTCTGGAAATTGTAACTGCTGCTGAAAAATACAAGTTTTACATAACAGTCCCTGGTTGAGATGTGCAAACATAGTAATGCAATGATATGGCTTATCTTGAGTAGTAGTGAACTTCCAATCATCATAAGAACATTCACTATGAATTACCTACTTGTGGAGGTCATGCTCTTAAAATGCCTTGGTCTAAATATTTTTGTATTAGCAATATGGCCCACAGGGACTTTTCACCTGTAATTTAACTTGGTTGTACATGTTCTACTTTGAGCTGGCTGAGTCCTAATACGGATGTCAGGGGTGATGGGGAGAAGGCAGGAGAATTGGGTTAGGTAAGAAGGGAGAGATAGATCAGTCTTGATTGAATGGCAGAGTAGACTTGATGGGCCTAATTCCCCTATCACTTATGACCAATGCATTACTGAAAAGTCATTGAGAAAGTAAAATTTGAAATAGAAAATGTTACAGTAGCTGTAAGTGCTTTCTTAGTGTCTTCCTGCTGATGGCCTTGAGGGGTAGTGATTCTAAAAAATCTGTTCTTGACACTGAAATGTGGATGTGGGAGGAGATTTCATTGACAGATGCTGAATAACTGCTTCATTTGCCTGCAGCCGTAACACGCGTGGATGGAAACAAGAAAGGGATCTTCACTCGGCAACGGCAGCCCAAAATGGCAGCCTTCATTCTTCGGGATCGCTACTGGAAACTTGCAAATGAGGCCAGATACATTTCTCAGAGGTACAATGTCAGTGACCACCAATGAATACAGAAGTAGGCACAGTGCTACGGGAAATTATGTCTCACTTTCCTCAACATGCTTTGAAGAGAAGTACTTGAAGTTGAGGTGATGGTGCTGGGACGGACAATGTTTGCAAACAAGTACGAGCTTAACTTATAGGAGTAGAATTAGGCCATTTGGCCCATCAAGTCTGCTCTGCCATTCAATCATGGCTGATCTATCTTTCCCTCTCAATCGCCTTCTCCCCATAACCCCACTTAATCTCAATCTCAGCCTTAAAAATATCCACTGACTTGGTCTCCACATCCATTTGTGGCAATGAATTACACAGATTCACTACCCTCCGACTAAAGAAAATCCTCCCCATCTTTCTAAAGGTGTGTCCTTTCATTCCGAGGCTCTGGCCACTGGTCCTAGACTCTCCCACTAGTGGAAACATCCACTCTCTCCAGGCCTTTCGCTATTCAGTAAGTTCCTTCTAAACTCCAGCGAGTACAGACCGAGTGCCGTCAAACGCTCGTATGTTAAGCCAATCATTCCTGGGCTTACCTGTTTTAAATGCTATTGAGTGTTCTAGAATTGAAAAATACTTCAAGTCCAAGTGTAAAACTCTGAGGCAACCTTATCACTCTCAGCTTATACGAGATGTTCAGTACTTGCACAGGAATTGCAAAGTGTCCAAATATAAATCCCCACTTTGCAAATTTCAATCCTATTGTTTGGCAGGTTCGATTGCCAGTTTCAAAATGAAGACCAGGACATCTGCCAAAGGGATGAAAAAAACACCTGTACAGCCAAGCCTTAATTTCCAATGATGGCCCTATCCCCTGTAAAATGGGTAACAGAAAATCTAGTTGGAAGCAGATTTTTACCAAAGCAACTTAACCTTGACTATCTGGTGCTCATTTGCAATTATTTTCCCTGCCTTGTAAAAACAACACTAGGAATTTTAACAGGTCAATTGGAATGAATACCTCAACAGTTTGGCTTGGCGATACACCGTGGATACAAACTCTTTGGCCCACCGAGTCCACGCCAGTCAACGATCCTATACACTAGGAGCAATTTACAGGAGCCAATTAATCTACAAACCTCTATGTCTTTGGAATGTGGGCGATCGTACAGATTATAGTCAGGACTGAATACGAGTCTCTGGTGCTGTAAGGCAGCAACTCTACTGTCTATTTTGTATAAACTATTTTGTAGGATTTTTTCAAAGTGATACTGAAGTAGCAATAGGACAACTTTAAATAAACATTCAGATTACAATTTACATTAGGTAGATGAGATTGTTATTAGCTTTTGTTCAAAAAGCATATTCAAGGGCATCTTTAATGAACTTTTTCTAATAAAGCTGTTTGACTTAAGCATTCAAGAAATGTTTCCTATAGCTTTACTTTTTTTTTTAGAATGCACTTAAACTGAAACAAGATTAAGAGATCAGTTACCAGTAATGGGAAATTGAATACAGTTACTCTTTCAAGATGTGTGGCAGAATTAAGTTCATTATCTTTAAATAATGCATTTAAAGTTTGACAGACATTTTGCAATGTTTTTATAAAAATGTTTACCACCAATAAAAATTTCAATGACTGAAAAATAGTTTGTCAGACAAAGCATGCTTTCATCATAAATGTTTACAGGTTCAGGTACTAAATTGCACATAGTTAACATTTCAGCATAAACAGATTGTGCTTCTGGAAATATGTAATTCAATATATCCATTCATTGTACGTCGCGGTTAAATTCATAGGATGTTTTTTCAGCGCAGAAGAATTTAATCAAAACCTAATCAAATTAAAATCTTATTTGGTCGAATCACTGCTCCAGAAAACTATGGGCGATTATTTAAACAGCATTTTTTTTACACATCCTGATACAAGTGAAATTGACAGGATTATATGGGAGTAGCATGGAAAATCAATGAATGATGCAGGCAGGAGTTATTAAGTATCGATTCTTTAGTGAGCTTCCTGAGTTTATGGTTTGTTTTGAACAATTCTGCTTGCAGGAGTTATTAACGGTAGAAGCCATCCGACAAAATTAACATTCAAAAAGTACAAGACTCATGTAAATTCTACATTTATTTCATACCAAAAATTTTGTGCAATGAATACACATTCATACATATTTACAATTTTTGCCATTTAGCAAAATCATATTCCTGAACCTATGTATAAAAAACCGTTCTCGTCTGTGGCTGTGACGGGGATCAATGCCCAGAGAGTCCACCTTTAAAGTTTTAACATGTGTGCTCATGAGCATGAAGCAGCATTAATAAATAACTCTGATGGAACATATTATACAGATCAAGAACATAGTACTTCTGCCATGCTAGATACAGTTTACAAAAATAAAGAGCATCTGTCACCCTGCCACTTTCATAATGACAATTTACTGTAATGAAAACCATTTTACTTCACTGTCTTTAATAGGGGCCCATTTGCCTGTATTGATACTGATACCAGTGATATGTGATGATGAATCTAGTTTATATTCAATTACAGTACATTATGAGCAGTAAACATGGGTTTCATGCTAGACAGTGCAATATTTTCAAACAATGGTGGTGGAAGAGGGTTAATACAATTAGATTTCTGAGACCTTAAATGTGTCCATCTTTCTACTGCTGGTAAAATGATCTCAATACCAGGAGATACACAAAATTCGAACCCAACCCAAAAGTGGCATAAACCAATATTTTCAATTTGTTTTGTACCAAACATGTAGAATTGCAGTTACATAGTATAGTTTTACTCCAGAACAGGATCAAGAATGAGCATGACGTCCAGAGTTAAGGTGTAAAGTACCAGTATTAGAAACACGTTAACTCCTTTGGAATTTTTCTTTCTTTCTTACAACTTATCGGGCCAGGCAGAGGAATGTCACACGACAGGACAATAGCATTCCAGTGGTCATCTGAGACACTTACTAAACCCAGCAGCTTCAAGGAGCACAGATACAATAAATGTACTTCCCCCACATCCAGGATGCAAGCTTTAACTGTACCCAACTTCCTCTGGATTATCCGCATTCTATGAAGAATGTAGTAATGGCATTTAACATCAACTAAACATTTACAGTGCAAGGATTTTTTTTTAAAAATCACACATTAAAGGGCACACACAAAAATAAGTGTTGCAAAAATACCGGCTCCATAAATTACTGATTGCTTGTGCAACATCTTGCACGTTAACAAGCTTTAGCTTCAAAGTAAATTACTATGCGTTTGCTATACATGCAGTCCTTGATTGACATAGAACTCATCCTTTTCTGCCAGTGAGTCTGCTGATCTAAAACTGTCCCTTCCATTAGAGCATCAAGTAGGCACAGAAAGTTGACAATTGTGTGGATGACTCAACCATGTAAGATGGATCCTGTGCACATGTGCACAGTATCTGAGGTATACTAAAATTAACACTTTTTTTTTTTACGGAAAGTTGGTTCAAGGCATTAAAATTTACATTATAGGAAAAAAAAATTGGTTCAACTACCTCTGCAATAAACCAATATTTACCAGTTCAAAGTTGCAATCACATCATTTCATTAAACATTTTCACGATCCATGAAATTTAAAGCAACCTCATTCTAATGAGATCATCAGCTACTTTAAGAAATTCAAAACTGTTAGGATATCAATTAGTGCAATAGATCACAAGGTTTCTTGATGTGAATAATTACAGTGTTTGAAAAAGTCATTAAATTTGTTACAATCTCTACAACTTGTAGTTTCGGGGACATCATCATATTTAATTGAAATCTTTTATCTAGTGCAGTGATGAATACAAAATGAATCAGCCGGCATTGCACAGTGAATGCACATTCCCAACAATGTTTAAGGAGCACCACAGCTTCATAACCGGGAAGTCTCTGGGTCAAATTGTCATTGTGCTGAAAATGACAAACTTCCAAACAAAGCTCAAAGATGGTATTGAGCAAAATCGGGCATTTTAAATGGCAGTTATCTGTCTGTAATGAGAGAAAATCCTTTATTACAGTATTTGTCATGTATATTTTAATTAGTTTAATGGGACAGAATTGATTTAAAATACTTTCTTAATGCTAGTTATCAAACTTTTTAAATGTAAACTCTTTCTATCCGGTCAGTCCAATTAAATTGAAAGATGTTTAGTTTAGTTTAGAGATATAGGCCCTCCGACCTACCAAGTCCCCGCCGACCAACTTCACATTAACGCTATCCTACACAAACTTGGGACAATTTTACAATTACAATTATACCAAGCCAATTAACCTACAAACTGTACGTCTTTGGAGTGTGCGAGGAAACTGGAGATCCTGGAGAAAACCATGTAGGTCACAGGGAGAACGTACAAACTCCGTACAGACAGCACCCCTAGTCAGGATCGAACCTGGGTCTCTGGTGCTGTAAGGCAGCAGCTCTACCGCTGCGCCACCGTGCCGCCCATGAACATCCGTGCCACCCATTTGTTTAATGTAGCACTGGTTGTGAAATCAATTAATCTTAAACACAAACACTTGGCACAATGCTGTTAAATTATCGACAATAAAGGGGGCTTCAACATAATCAAAACTTTAAAAAACTTACTTAAATTTACAAACATGTTGTATATAGCACAATTAAATTCAAACCAATAGGGATCCATTAAATCAGGTCACTAAAGACCCTAGTTTTAAACATGGGTCTGGATGACCACACATTTATATAGACATGGTCCTGTTGCTTTACTCAACGAATTTTCAAAAGCTGAAATTAAAATTACTATGTCTAAAGTGCAATGTGGAAGTTCTTTTGTAAAAAAAAAAAAAAGTAAACTATTTTATACTGCACTTTTACTAAATTACATAAAAAATATTAACAAATTCTTAGTCCCATTTTAGTCACCTGCAAAGATTAGAGCTTTTGTAACTTTACCGAAAATACTCAGAAGCGTCATTTTAAACCATGAGCAAGCGGTGACTAGAGCTACCCAATACTATGAATAGTGCTGGTTTAAATACCTTTGTGGTACATTGTCGGCCTTTAAAAAAAATAACAAGCATGTACACAGATACGGCTTCAGCCTACAGGGCCCAAACATTTTTACATGGAAAGCTACTATTCAACATGTGATAAATTACTACGGCACTGAAAGAAAAATCGGACTTGCAACACTCACTCTGCCATTCAACCAAAATGTACATTTTTCTGACCCACGTATAAAAGCACCAAGACCCAGGACACCTGGTAACCAACTTTCTGTGCAATATAAAACACTTGAACAGGATTAAAACAAATGGCAAATTCCTCAGTAACACAAGGCACTTTCAATCACAATTTAACACAATTTGCATTATCGGAAAAGAAAGAGGAATGCTTAAAATTACAAATGCCACTTAGTGTATTTGTTTAAATTCAGATCTCCTAAGGAATGTGCACTACAGTTAAAGCTTGCTCTTTGTTGGTCTCTCAGTTATATCTTTGCAGGAGGGAGGATAAACCAAAGCCCAGGGCCCCACAGAAGTATTCAATTTTTAAAAAATTGGTTCTCAATGACTTTGATTTCCATAATATCATATATCTCTCTCTCTCTCTCTCTCTCTCAAAAAAAAAAATGACTGCCAAATAGACATAATGAAAGCAGGCTCTCCAGGTGCTAGGCTTGTAGATCATATACATTATTCCTGTTTGGATTGGAGTTGCTGTTTCCAGGCCTCATTCAAGTAAACGAGTCGTTTATAGTTGATAATAAAGAGAATGATGTTCAGGATATATGTAGTGATGCAAATTATGCAAAAGTCCTTCAGCACAAAATACAGGATGTAACTTAGATACAGTGCACCCACCACAGAAACTATGGAGGTCGTCATTAGTATTAAAGCAGCCATTGCACTCACGGTCATACCTGCGGGAAAGAAAATAAATGTCACTCCATGAACAAAGGTTATTCTTTGCTGTACAAAACAAACAGTTGTATATATTTACAGAAGTAAATGTCACTGCATTTGGAAACCATGATACTCTGTTGTACGCACAAAGGATGTTGGGTAGTGTAAGAAAATAACTGCAGATGCTGGTACAAATTGAAAATATTTATTCACAAAATGCTGGAGTAACTCAGCAGGTCAGGCAGCATCTAAGGAGAGAAGGAATGGGCGACGTTTCGGGTCGAGACCCTTCTTCTGAAGAAGGGTCTCGACCCGAAACGTCACCCATTCCTTTTCTCTTTAGGTGCTGCCTGACCTGCTGAGTTACTCCAGCATTTTATGAATAAATACAAAGGATGTTGGGTACATGGAATGAGCTGCCAGAAAAGGTTATTCAGGCAGATGCTATCACGTTGAAAAAAAGCATTTGGACAGGTACATGGACAGGACAGGTTTAGAAGGATATGAGCCAAATGCAGGCAAGTGGGACCGGTGGAGACGGGACATGTTGGTCGACGTGGGCAAGTTGGGCCGAAGGGCCTCTTTCCACGCTGTATGATTATCAAGTCCGGAGGGTCTGTTGTGCCAATTGGATATTTATGGCAGAGAACAAGAACAGTTTGGCAACGACTCTGCTCAAAACTACAAGGATTTGTAGAGAATTGTGGATGTAGCCTAATCCATCACACAAACCACCCTCTCCCCCCACTATTGAGTCCATCTAAAGTTCACGCTGCCTCGGGAAAGCAGTCAATATAACCAAGGACCATTTACACCCCAGTCAGTCCCTCTTTTTTCTCCTCTTCCATTGGGTAGAGGAGTTGAAAGCAAGTATCATCGGATTCAGGAACAGCTTCTTCCCCTCTGTTATCAGACTACTGCACACCCCTCCCACAAACTAGGGTGCAGTCCCAATCTTCCAATCTACTCCATTGCGCGGACCTTGCGCTTTTTCTTCGTAACTAATGTTATAATGCTGCCACACAATTTTCAGCAATCTTTTTTTCTCCTCTTCACACTACCTGGCGTACTTGTGTGTGGCTTGATGGTATAATATGATGTGACTGGATAGCAAGAAACAAGGCTTTTCATTGTACCTTGGTATACGTGACAATAATAAAGCAATACCAAAATTCAGTGGAAGCAGCAAATATTATTCCCGTACCATGTATGTCGTCTAACAACCTGGCCAAGTATTCGTTGAACGCTTATCCCAAGGCAATGGACGCATGCAACATCTTATAGATTTTGAATGCAATACAACACTTCATTTTACAGCATACAGAAAATTTGATGTTTACTGCTTTGCAAAACCACTTGCATCCATAAGCAAATATGCAGTTCACATGGATTCCTGCGTTTGACCCTAGACAAATTATATTTGAATAGATATTTATCTCTGTGCTCAGGAATGTACAATGGGTCCAAGACTCAATTTTTAAATGGCCATGTTGTTCAGTCCAGTCCCCCTCCAGTCATACATCTCTTCCTGAAACATTGATCTTCCAACTCTGATTTGTTATGTATCTTCTCCTTCAATGGTTCAATGGCACTTTATTGTCACATGTACCTAGGTGCAGTGAAATTATTTGTTTGCATACAATTCATTAACAATCTTACTGTACATTAGGCACAATCAGACTTAACTACAAGCGTGTAAGGTAGTGGATTACACTAAGGCCGTATACAAGAGCCGCCACATTTCTGGCGCCATCTTGTACCCTCTACCTTTACCAAGTATATTAAGGGCAGAAGAATTTCTTTGCGTTCTCCTTTATCTTATCTTCCAGCTTTCTTACAACCCCCTTTTGCCCTCCTGCTTTCCCTTTTAAGAGTATTCTTTCACCCTTCTAGACTCTTCACTTGATTCCAGCTGCCCACTCCTGACATATGCTTTTTCTCTTGACCAGAGCCTCAGCATCTCTTGACATTCAGTGTTTCCTACTTGCGCCAGGCTAGCCTTGCCTTTGCTCTTCATTAATAGGAACAGGACCGGCCCTGAACTCTCACAATCTCACTTTTAAAAACCTCCCACTTCCCAGATTTCCCTGCAAACTGCCTCTCCCAATCAATTCCCCCAATCCCTGCCCTCTGAAATTTCCTGAAAAAGGATAGGGCTTGTCTCGGGCAATTTCCCACAACTGTTTAACGGTCATTGGTTCCAAAATGCTCTCCCACGTCACTCACCTGCCCCGCCTTGTTTCCCAAGAGGTCAAATTTCTGCTCCATTTACAGCAGCACCATTTGCAGATTAATTGAGTAAATTCACCTGGACACACTTAACAAATTCCACCTCATCTAAGCCCTCAGCATGATGACTTAAAACTAAAATTTAAGATTTTAGAGTCACGCGTGGGAGTACATATACAAATATTCCAGTAAAAGTTCCATGAAACAGAATGATTTTACTATAACCATTGAATTTAATCACATAAAACTTCATCCCAAAAATGGTTAGTTTACAATATATTTCGTCAGTTTTAACCTATCAGGCCCTTAACTTCTGAATTTTCACGGTAAATCTTTTTCTGTTCCACCTGTATCCCTAAAAAATCCTGCTTGAAATCTATTTATGGGGCTAGACATTGGCTCGGCCATTAGTCCTACCGCCACCTAGGTTTGATCCTGATCTTCGGTACCATGTGTGTGGAGTTTACATGCTCTCCCTTTATCTATAAGGGCTCTCTTCCCCCCCCCCCCACCTCCCCCACCACCACTCCCATCACAGGGGTTTCTGTTTCCAATGCCCCACAGATGGAAAATAATTGGGAACTACAAATCAGACACAAGGAAGGTGGGCAACATGAGTATTGAGGGAGACGGTGGGGGAAAGACGAAGGCAGGTGAGAGAGAAAGGGTTATTGGAAAATGTGTGAAGGAATGCTCATAGTGACCCCCTCTGTTGTACGAAAATATGAAATATGTCAAATAATACTTATTCCACAATCCATTGAACCAACCCAAAGTCTACTTCTTTACCTCATGCCAATTTTTATTCAACTTCACACCAGTAAGATGGCTTGCTTGGGGTGCTTTACTATTACAGCAATACATAAATTAAAGTTGATGGTGAGAGGAATGTCAAACTAAAATAAAAGCAAAATATAACACATATCAGAAAGATCACAGATTCAGTTTCAAATAATTCCAAAATTTACAATATAAAAGTGAGATGGGCCCCATCTACTTGTATTTTCTGACTTGACCTTTGGAATAAAAGGGTCAAGTTCACTAAACCCCCCCCAGTTTATGCAGTTTCATAACCTTTCCTTGAATGCCCTTTCTCGCCCCTCTATGGGTGAAGAGAAAGTCACAGATTGGATACAGAATTGACTCGGTGTCAGGAAGGAAAAGGTTAATAAGCGATCGCAGTTTAGTGGCTGGAAAACTATATTCAGTAGCATTCTGCAAGGTTCAGTCTTTATGAGGTGTTACTGAATGATCAAACATAAGATAGGGTCCACACTTTGAAGTTTGCAGACAAACCAACACTGGTAATGCGATTAGTAGCAAGCAAGGAAGGTGAAGGCTGAAAAGGATGTCAACAGAATTAGTTAGGTGACCAAAAATAAAGCAAAATGGAATTCAAAACAGAAAAGCAAAAGTAGTGCACTTGGGGGTCATCGTATCAGGTTATAAACAGGAAAATTTAATATTCTGAATCCATGTCCACATTTCAGCGAAGATTGCAGGACAAATAGACAAGTTATTTAAGGTTGCACAAAGGACACTAACCTTTACTGGACAAAGCAAAAATATACAAGGGCAAGGAGTTCATGCTGCAAATGACGTCACCCTAAACAATAGGGACACTCTCCGGGCAAGTTCTGCTCATACAAAGCACGACAAATCCAATCCATTCCAGCCAACTATTGACCAATCTACTTCAGAACGATGATGGGACCTGACCTGAAACGTTGCCTGTCATATACGTCATCACAATCTGAAAATGAACCCAATCCAAAATGTCACCTATCCATGATCTCCAAAGATGTTGAGTTACTCCAGCACATTGTATCTTTGTTGTAAAGCAGCATCTGCACTTCCTTGTATCTTGCGCAATCAAAGGTGGCCCCACCTCATTTCTCTGACCCACAGCTGGAGACAAATTAGTTTGAACTGGGACAGGGGCCTGAAATGTCCCTCGCTTTCAGCATTAAGTTTTGCCCATCTTTATTGACAAATATCTACAGAAGATCAACACTTTTTTTTATTTTTCTTGATAAATTACTCTCTTATTCTACTATCCTTATCCATGCATGATCTTTGACACATTCCGTAAATGACCCCAATCTTCACACTTACTATTAATCTGTTTTCTCAGATCTAATACTATCTTTAACTTTTCGTAATAGTCATGGTTGAACCACTTTTCCTGTTGTTTTTTAAATTGCCTTAAAAGGATTTATTCATTTAACATTTCATTGCTTATCTACTGCCACTTTTTAAATGCAACCTCATAACTTTATTAGATGCAGGATCTAGGTTTCATCTTAAACTAAATCACTTTAAATGAAGATATAACATTTAGGCTTTGCACAGTTGGTCTTAGAGAAAGTCCCTTCAGTCTGCGATCACCTCGTGCACTAACACTATCCTACACACTAGCGACAATTTACAATTAACCTACAAACCTGAACGTCTTTGGAGTCTGGGAGGAAACCAGAGTACCCGGAGAAAACCCACGCAGGTCACGGGGACAACGCATAAACTCCATGCAGACAGCACCCATAGTCAGGATCGAACCCGGGTCTCTGGCGCTGTAAGGCAGCAACTCTACCTCTGTGCCGCCAAATATTCTACCATAGCAGCATCACAAGAAACTATAAAATATTGAAAGCTCCATAAAATCAGATGTGCTAATCTCACTTTGCATAAAAATCATACCTTCCTTGGATTTACACCAGAGTGAAATTTAAACCAAACTATTTGGTCTTGATCCAAATAAGTTCCAATTGCAGGATTAGAAATTAATTTCCATTCATGACATTCCCAAAGTGAAGCAGAATGTTGCAATAGGATTCTGAGCTTTAAGACAACACTGCTTTCTACTCACGAGCAAAACTGGTTAATGAGATCAATGAACCGTGACAGAGCACAATTCCAAAGTAGTTCATTGCCCACTAGATTCCTCACCCGCTGCCTGACCCGCTGAGTTACTCCAGCATTTTGTGTCTTTCCTTGAATTTAGTCTTTTCTTTAAGATACCAACGAGAATGATCAGCCATGATCACATTGAATGGTGGTGCTGGCTCGAAGGGCCTACTCCTGCACCTATTGTCTATTGTCTATTGAGAGGAACTTGAATGCAAAACAAGCATAAGTTAAACATGAGGCAGGGAGATTGAATCTTTTCACATAATCTGCAGTGTCAGTATTCAGAGAGCTAACATGGAGCAGAGTGAACCTACAGTCAGTCGTCTTCCACCCCCATCTTCATGGTGACAAAATATAATTACTGATCACAAGAATGCATCTGCAAAGTAGATCATCTTACCAACGGCATTTAACGGGTGAAAATAGGAATACCGAGACATTAAGAGCTGGAATCAGTAAATTCATAGTGCATAACGACGATTAATTTTGTTGATCAGTGGGAATAAAAACACTTTTTCCACAGTTCAAATAATGCAGATAGAGATGAATTTTAATTTAGTATTTGGAACGATAAAAAAAACATGTGGAAAACCTGGCTGGCCTCAACGAGATGGATAAACATTCAGTCACTATGGCAACGTTCTTAAGTAGGTTAAGGACTGATGAAGCTCAGCTCTGCACAAACTTTATAATTCAACAAGTTAAGCCTTCACTGAAGTTGTATGCATGATTGAAAGGTTACTTTGGTAAGCACTTAATCATTTTAAAATATCAGGATGCTAAAGTAACACTCCAAAATAAATTGTCATGGTTTTTTGGGTTCGGATCCAAACAATTGTTCTGAAAATCAAAGATAATTAATTTATTGATGTAGGAATTTAAAACAAGGCGGCAGAACTCAATGGAAATAATTTACTTAAACTCTCCTCTGCTGGTGAAAATTTTAATTGGTAGGCTTGTGAACATTGTTACTTATTCCCACAATGCAGTTGCAAAGTGAGGCACTAGTATTTCCCATTCATTCTGCAAGTTCCAATAAAAATATGGTGTGGTAGATTCCAGTATTTATGAGCAACCACGATTAAAAGGTACATCCAATTTTGCTGGAATATTGCTTTCCGTTGCCTTATTTCTAAAATTATATAATGGGATTGGAGGTAGTCCAAAAAAGATCTGCTGGATTTTTCCTCGGGTTGAGATGGCTGCGCTATCATGAGTGGCTAAAGAAATTAGATCTTTACTTTTTGGAGTTTATAAGAAACATATGAGGTCCTGAGGTAGCACGACACACCAGATGTTGAGATGTTTCTACGAGAGGAAGAGGAAGAGGAAGGAACAGTCACAAGATTAGAGAATGGTTGTTTAAATTGTAGGAAATAGGAACTTATCGCAATGGTTGGTGAATCTCTGGAATTTTCAACCCTGGATGGGCTAGGCAGTCTAGACCACTGTTGGGATTTCAGGAGAAAGTAGATAATTATTTTGAAAAAACAGGTAATTGAACTCTATGGGAAAGTGGCATTGGTGAGATGACTTGGGTAGATCAGCCATGGTCATGTTGAATTGCAGCACTGAGAGTCGTACTCCTGGTCCTGTAGGTTTCTACGGCACTTCGTAAGGTTTTGAATAGTAACCAACTGATTGTATGAACATTGCAATTGCTCCAGGTACGCTGGTTTAATTGGAGACAATTGGTTTGGTCAACAGGTTATAGGAAAAAAGTTGTTAAGCTGGGAGGGGAGCAGAGAAGGTTTGCGAAGATGTTGCCACGACTAGAGGGCCTGAGCTATAGGGGGAGGTTAAGCCAGCTAGGACTTTATTCCTTGGAAAGCAGGAGGAAGAGGGGTGATCTTTTAGAGGTGTACAAAATTGTGAGTGGAATAGATCATGTAAATGCACAGAATCTTTTGCCCAGAGTATGGGAATGGAATCAAAAACCTGAGAACATGGGTTTAAGGTGAAGGGGGAAGATTTAATAGGAACCTGAGGGATAACTTTTTTTTTTACACAAAGGGTGGTGGGCACATGGAACGAGTTGCATGGAGGTAGTGGAGGCAGGTACTATCGCAATGTTTAAGAAACATTGAGATAGGCATATGGATAGGATAGGTTCAGAGGGATGTGACCAAACGCAGGCAGGTGGGACAAGTGTAGATGGGGCAGGTTGGTCAGTGTGGGCAAGTTAGACAGAAGGGCCTGTTTCCACACGTTAGGACTCTATGATGCTGTGATCGCCAAATGTGAATCATATTAACTTAGATGTAAGCTGTACTCACCCAACAACATTTGTAGCACATAGAAACTAAGTCCATATATACTGTTTGGCTGATTCAAAGCACTCTCTGTTCCAAAAATGATCCCAACTAGTCCAAATCCTCTTCCCCACCTGCAACAAATAATAATTAGTTAAATGACATAGTAGGAACATAACTATTAGGAACACATGAATAACGTCACCCATTTACACACACATGGAAAAAAACATTTTACAAGAACGCCAAGGCACATTTATGAAAGTAATAATCAAAAACAAAGATAGAACAAATTATGACATTTCAACAAGTAGAATTGGTAAAAATAATTTTGAACCACAATCCTAGATACTATTTTTTTTTTCCATCTCTAGAAGCATTAGTTCAATTTTCATCTGTTAGCTAAAGGAAGGTATCATTTCCTGAACCAACAAAAGGAGGCTTTTTTCCCCCCAAAAAAGCACCACAAAATTAGCAACAGAAACAGCTGTGACAGGAAGCACTGAGGGGGAGAAAGGATATTGGCTCAATGTGCACGACAGCTCACAGGGCGAGGCAAAGGATGCAATTTGGACAAATATTTTCCATCCAGGAGACATTTCCACTTGGAGATAAGAGACTGCAGATGCCGAAATCTGGCGTGACACACAATCTGGGCCGAAGGAGATCAGCGGATCTAGCAGCATGTGTAGGTTGGGGAGTCGAGGAATTATCGATGGTACATTGGGATTGAGAGTGGAGATAGCCAGAAGGGAGTGGTGAAACAGGAACCACTGCTGGATCAAGGAGAGGCGAAGGGGGAAGTGACCCGATCCAAAACATCACCTATTCCTTTTCTCCATAGATGCTGCCTGACCTGTCATCCCAGCCTTTTTGTGTCTGTCTTTGGTGAAGGATAACAGTTGGATGAAGCCATATTTGGGATTAAGGGAGGGGGGGGGGGGAGATGGAATTATGAGACTGAGGTAGATGAATGATAGGAGGCAAACTAAAAAATATATCTTCAATTCCCTTTCGAAACTTAGCGTTGAATCAGTTTTCTCCATTCTTTAAGTTATGCATTGCGGACATAAACTGTAATGTAAAAAGAATTTCCATCTTCCCTCAGATCCTCGTGCATATTAATTTAAATTTGTTCACTGTGGTTTAACTTAGATATTGTACTTGCCCAACAACATTTGCAACACGGAGAAGCTAAGTCCATAGTACTGTTAAACTAATTCAAAGCACTCTTTGTTCCCAAAATGAGGTCAAGTAGCAACAGCAAATCTGCGGTAGCTCGAATATTTTCCACACATAAGTCATAGTTAAACAGCAGAGAACCAGGTCTGTCTGCCCACAAATTAGCACCAACCATCAATTTCCATCGTTACCAAGATCATTTTTTCCCTCTCTCACTATCAATCACTATTCCTCCTCCCCCACCTCTGTTTTCCTGTCACTCACCTGCACTAAAAGGCATTTTACAGTAGCAAATTAGCTTTACAATCGTTAATCATCGGCACATTAATCTATCTGCAGATAGAGTGGATGTGGAAAGGATGTTTCCACTGGTCTAGGATCAGAGGTCATAGCCTCAGAATTAAAGGGCACTCTTTTACAACAGAGGTGAGGAGGAACTTCTTTAGTCAGAGGGTAGTTAATCTGTGGAACTCATTGCCACAGAGGGCTGTGGAGGCCCAGTCAGTGGATATTTTTACGGCAGGGATAGACAAATTCTTGATTAGAACAGGTGTCAAAGATTAAGGGGGGAAGGCAAGGAAAATGGGATTAGGAGGCAGAGATCAGCCATGATTGAATGGCGGAGTGGACTTGATCGGCCTATAACTTGTGAACTGCAGAACCTATACAGTCGTAGTCTGTTCATGTAGCCTCCAATTTAGTTTAGTTCAGTGGTGCAGCATGAAAGCAGGCCCTTTGGCCCAGACCACCATCAATCACTCGTTCACACAGTTCTAGGTTATCCCACTTTCTCATCCACTACCTACACACTCGGGGCAATGTACACAGGCCAATTAACCAACAAATCCGCATATCCTTGGAATGTAGGTGGAGACCAAAGTATCTGGAGGAAACCCACGTGGTCACAGGGAGAGTGCGCAATCTCCACACAGACAGCACCTGAGGCCATTATTGAATCTGCGTTTCCAGGGGGGGAGGGGGGACTACTTTTTCCAATTCTGAAAATTCCTGCATCTCAACTTTTTCAAAAAGTTCAATTCTGTACTCCAGAACATTGGCTGAATAAGATCAGGTCAGAGAGCACTTCCTCACTGAGGAAGGGTCAGATTCTGTGTATTATTTAGTCAGCTTTGAGTTCGTGCCGGTGGATTAATTATCAATCAGGCAGGTTTTCGGCTAAAAGCTGGACAACTGCCAACTTCATACAATCATTGGGATTTGTATTTTTTTTTAAATTACAAGTCCCTATCTTTGTTCAACCTACATTTAAAAAAATTGTACATAGTCTTTTCAGCCAGAATTGTTTCGATTGATTTGAAATGCATTCCACGAGAAATGTTTGGTCATTTCACACAGGACCAACTATCCCCAGTCAGTACCACAGAGTGCCACTCGTTTACAGAAATTGTATACAGCCTAGTTTATGGCACAATGCATCAAAAGGTTTAGTTAGAAGCAACGAACGGTAAAGTTACCACCTGTGCTTGCCGCAAATAGCCAGCACTGTGGACAATGTAGACCACTGTACACTGATCCTGTCTCAATGGCGTTACAGAATTTCTGATATTCTCTGCAACTCTAAACACCAAGGCTGGCAGATACCGTGTATTACAGAAAGGATAAATTAATAATTAATCCAGCACCATGGGCAAAGTTAACACGGCACCATGCAGAACTGAATCGCATCCACGCTTTCTCCACTGGGACAGGCTATTAGCGGTACTTAAGCCGCTGCAGTCATTTCTTAATACTAATCATTATCCCAACCAAGAGAGAATTCAATTTTAAACACATCAGAATAAGATGGCTGGAACAATCAGAGGAGCAGAACAGAATGCTGTTGGCTTCAAATTAATCTTCCAGTAATATCTATAATAATGCGTCTGACTCGAAATGTCACCCATCCCTTTTTCTCCAGAAATGCTGCCTGGCCCACTGGGCTACTCCAGCACTTTGTGCAGCGTGCAGCGTAGGTTCACTAGGTTAATTCCCGGAATGGCGGGACTGTCATATGTTGAAAGACTGGAGCGACTAGGCTTGTATACACTGGAATTTAGACGGATGAGAGGAGATCTTATCGAAACGTATAAGATTATTAAGGGGTTGGACACGTTAGAGGCAGGAAACGTGTTCCCAATGTTGGGGGAGTCCAGAACAAAGGGCCACAGTTTAAGAATAAGGGGTAGGCCATTTAGAACTGAGATGAGGAAAAACTTTTTCAGTCAGAGTTGTGAATCTATGGAATTCTCTGCCTCAGAAGGCAGTGGAGGCCAATTCTCTGAATGCATTCAAGAGAGAGCTAGATAGAGCTCTTAAGGATAGCGGAGTCAGAGGGTATGGGGAGAAGGCAGGAACGGGGTACTGATTGAGAATGATCAGCCATGATCACATTGAATGGCGGTGCGTACAGGCTCGAAGGGCCGAATGGCCTCCTCCTGCACCTATTGTCTATTGTGTCTATCTTCCATGTCCAGATCACAATTCCATTCTAGTTATAAGAAAGATCTGCTCTGATCCTATCCTGGTTATCCAACTGGACCAATATGTTCAAGTTTTCTCAACACTTAATTCATCTGTGGAATAATGACCGCATCTTTATTCCAGCGGTTCGATTAATCAGCCGTGGTGGCATTACTGGCCACCTCATCTCTGCAGATCAATCCACACAAAACCTGTGCATTTTCTTCATGGGAAGGAACTCAACTCACCGATCTGCCCACCACAGGGGTCCCTTCCCCATTCCTCCCTGCTGTTCAAGGTCTGAACCCAACATTTAGGTTTCAATATGGGTTAAATTTTAAAACAAGTTTTTAAAAAAAGCACTTTGCACTTTCCTTTGTCTCATGTCTTTGTGCTTTCATCAATAGTCAATCTCTTCTCATGAGCAGTGTATCTTCACTTTTGATCCCATGATATTTTGTCTATATGCACCTGGTTCTGCTTTGGTGTAGAAAGGAACTGCAGATACTGGTTTATATCGAAGATAGACACAAAGTGTTGGAGTAACTCAGTGGGTCAGGCAGCTGGGTAATGTTTCAGGTCTGAAGAAGGGTCCTGATCCAAAACGTCACCCGTCCTATTACTCTAGAGATGCTGCCTGGCCCGCTGAGTTACTCCAGCACTCTGGTCGGAGCGGACTCGATAGGGGGGGGGGGGGAGCCTGTTTCCATGTTGCATCTCTAAACTAAACTAATCAAGTGATTAGAAGACTTTCTTCAGGAAGGGCAATCCAGAATAAGATGAGCTGTCTTCATGGGGTGGGCTTTGCCATCAGGAATGAAATAATCTGGAATCTCACCAGTCCACCGTGAGATAATTAACGTTGCAGCTCACTCGCTCATAAGGCAGGCTATAATCATCGGTGCATATGCTGTCACCCTGGAACTGTGCACAATCTCTACTCTCACCTGATATATTTTTTTAAATAACCCTGGAGTCAAACTGATCCTCCTGGGCAAATTCCAGAGCAGGGAAATATGCATTCCTCAGGCTAGGCACAATTAGCAAGGAAGGTGCAGTCAACGAAAACTCCAGCACAGCCCTCCTGCTGAAAAAATGCTCAGTGCCAGAGAGAAAAAGCACAAAACCTCATGCAACACCGCAAGTGCGGATCCTGGCACCCCTTACCGTTTATAAATCGAGGAGACGACTGCAAGAATGGCCACATCACCAACAACATGGGGTTAGGATGGAGAGATGGATCAGCCATGATTGAATTATGGGCCGAATGGCCTAATTCTGCTCCTCTTCCTTGTGACATGACCGTTGCTAACGTTACTCTGGTGATCACTTAATCTTCGTAATCTCTGTTAATCGTGCCCCAAAACAATGAAACTTTGCCAGTCGAAAATTAGTATTGAGGGCCTCGTGGGCCCTGCAGATACCTCTTTTCAGACATCAATTCGCAGGCAACCTGATCTCCCCGAACAACAGGAGCCACATAGGGTGTACAATGCGTTGCCTGTTCTGTGGTCCACCATAATTAGTACCTGTGAAAAGACACTGAGCTTTATGCCAGAAATCTCCCAAACTGGCTTGATGAGAATTACCTGGAGATAATTAACTATGAACATAGAACATTTTTTGATTGGAAATTCCACCAGATCTCAGGAGGGGAAAAAAGTATCTAAACAGGCACCATGGTCTGAGAGAAAGTCTGACAGAACATCAAATGGACAGGCCAGCTAGCAATTCACTGATAACCTGCCCATGTTCTGGTTTCTCATTGCTCCCAATGTCATCTTTAACTCAAAAATTCAAAGGTCCAGCCCATTAAGAACCTTTGAATATTTGACTTGATAAAGGACCAATAATCATTATTTTTGCCTGATGGAAAGTGCACTTCAAAAATTAAAGACCTCACGGAAACACAACGTCAATGGTGATAGAAGGTCACCACCTCAAAGCTACACCCCTGCCACCAAGAGAGTCATCTTCTGCCCCACCTGTGGCAGATTCTGTGGATCAAATCTTGGCCTCACCACCCACCTGAAAATCCACGGAACTGGAGTGCAAGTCAATCGTCCTTGATCCCCCAAGAACTTTATCATACTCTAATTATCCTTCTTAAATATTACTACTGTTCTTTCTTTCTTCCTCTGCCAACCTTTTTGATCACATTCATAGTTTAAGAAAAATAACTGCAGATGCTGGTACAAATCGAAGGTATTTATTCACAAAATGCTGGAGGAACTCAGCAGGTCAGGCAGCATCTCAGGAGAGAAGGAATGGGTGATGTTTCGGGTCGAGACCCTTCTTCAGAGTTTAGGTGAGTTCATAGTGTAGTTTAGAGATACTTTGTGGAAAACAGGCCCTGCAGACCACCGAGTGAGTCCGCGCCGACCAACCATCACCTGTAAACTATTAGATTTTTAGATTGTGCACGTCGGGTTGATTGCAATAGTCCAAACAGGGTGGACCACTTGAAAGTTGCAATCTCCCAATGGCCCAATCTCAAGCAATGGCTAACCCTGAACAGGATCCGCCCCCTCCATGCAAGAACAGCCCATCACCTGCACAAGCGGGGGATGGCAGACAGCCCTGCTTGCGACTGCAGATATCCAGACCAGACCATCCCACACATCGTGAGTGACAGCTCACTGAGGCTTTTCCCTGGTGGCGTCAAGGCCATCCACCCAGCAGCTGCTGCTGCCCTGGTCTGGATGTCTACCCTTGGCCTACAACTTTAGGCTGTGCACGCCACACGCAAGAGGAAGGCCTGTAAACTAATTCTATGTTATCCCTATGTGAATCCTACACAGTAGGGGGAATTTACAGAAACCACCAAACCTGCGCATCTGTGGAATGTGAGAGGAAACCAGAGCACACAGAGAAAACCCATGTGGTCACAGGGAGAACGTACAGTCAGCCGTCTTAGGATCAAACCCGGGTCTCTATCTGTAAGGCAGCAATTCCATCAGTGCACCACTCCGGCGTCCCTTTCTCAAACATTTTTCTCAAAGATTAATTACACAGTTCAAGCGCAATTTTCATGATGGGTTCGTGAGTGGGCAAAGGTACAACCAGACCACACAAAGGAAATTAGTAATCCAAGATAGGTGCAATAATGAATGCAACAAAATTGGCCTGGGGGTAGTTGATCTAAAAAGTCTTCCCCGTTTCTGATTATCAGAGGTTACTAACAGAATATGTGCAAAAACAAAATGGTGAAATCCTTCAACCACTATCCCATTTTCTGTTAAAACACTTGCAGAGATTCACTGGGTCAGGTGTCATAGGACACCGAGCGATTATGAACAATGGCCCAGATTCTGCAATCCACAAAGGAATTATTCAATACAATCACAACTGACAGCTGCCTTTGTGTAAACTTTTCAGTGTCAACATATGATTCCAGCAATAATTAATTTATTTTTTAAGTGATCAAGGTCTAAACAAATGTCAAAATCATGAACGGTAAGTTCTCAATATTTTTAAAAGGTTTGGCAATGATTAGCAGTTACCACAATGATAGAAAACAAAAATCATCCATGTGTGCACCGCTTTGGACTTTAGTGATACAGCGCGGAAACAGGCCCATCGGCCCACCGAGTCTGCGCCGACCTTGATCCCCGTACACTAGCACTATCATACACATTAGGGACAATTTACAACTTCAGAAGCCAAATTAACCCACAAACCTGTGGGAGGAAACCGGAGAACCCGGAGAAAACCCACGCGGTCACAGGGAGAACGTACAAACTCCGTATAGACAGCACCCGTAGTCAGGATTGAACCCGGGTCTCTGGCTCTGTGAAGCACCACAGTGCTATCCCGTAACTGTTGAGTTTATTTTGTTTAGAGGTACAGCGTGGAAGCAGGCCCTTCGGCCCACCAAGGGCATGCAGACTGTCGGACACCCAATCACATTAGTTTTACGTTATCCCACTTTCGCATCCACTCCCTACACACTCGGGGACAGAATACATTCGCCAACTGATCTACAAACCCGCACATCTTTGGGACTCAAGAGGAAACCCGAGCACCTGCAGGAAAGCAAGGCGGTCACAGGGGGAACGGGCCAAATCCACACAGACAACACCCAGGGTCAGGATCGAACTCGGGTCTCGGGTGTTGCGAGGCAGCGTGTCTACCAGCTGCATCACTGTACCTGCCACATTGAGCAGAAAAGGCCAGCATTGCCACTTCATTGCAGACATTTCACTCCCCAACTTAGCAGGAAAATACCATCGAAGCACAGCAAGGTCATTGAACCAAAAGTACCAGGTTTCCACATTTTCAGACTACAGAATTTGCTGCTGGCTCACTTATTCCGGAACAGAGTTTACTGATGGTCACCATTGTTCTTTAAATGCTACGGGAAACAGAATTTCCTCCCAAATTTGGAAGCAGAGAAGAAACCTGAGGTTGGGAAAGGAAGAGCTCTGGGAGCATTGTGTACTCCGAACTACACAGACAACACATTAATTTTACTCAAGACGAAGCAGGTTAACAGCTTCAGCTGGGATGGTTGTGGAACCGAGTTTTGGCAAATGCGTCAAGTACAGATGGCTAGCATGAATCTGGTGGGCTGAATGGCCTCTTTTTCTGCTAGATGATTATGACATACCTCGGTTTTGTCAAGAAAATCTCAAATATAAGGAATCAATTACATTGTCAACTTACACCATTGCTGAGAAATCATAACACAGAGTTCTACTGAATCAATAATTCACTCTCTGGAGGTTGAATTCAAAATAGATTTTCTGCCTGATAGGTCCTCAATCAAGTTCACATTAAGAATGGCCTGCAGATAAATAAATGGCTAATTGTCTTCAGGGAGGCAGTAGAGAAAGGTCCATTGATCACATTAAGCTGGGCTTAACAAAAAGAATTTGAGGAGAAATAGATTATAATATCCTCGATAGACACAAAATGTTGGAGTAACTCAGTGGAACAGGCTTGAGAGGAGGAATGGGTGACGTTTCAGGTAGAGACCCTTCTTCGGACCCAATACCCTACCCAGGTTATTTGTCCACGTATGAATAAGCCTGCTTCAGTTGACACCACTGTTACTGGGTCAGTATATTGCGTATGTATTACAAGATTATTTACAAGGGTTTGACAAGCCCCATACCAGCCATTGGAACGCAAATTAGGCTGGCACTCCAATCAATGAAAGCCACTTTGTCTGGTGCTGTACTTCTGGCAGACAAGATGTTTAATCAAGCTTTTGTCTGTTCTGGAAGATTTCAAGATCAAGATCAATTTATTGTCACATGTACCAATTAAGGTACAGTGAAATTTGAGTTACCAATCAGCCATACTAAGTGAATAGCAACAAGACACGCAGCCACACAAAGTAAAAATTAACATAAACATCCACCACAGCGGATTCCACATTCCTCACTGTGATTGATGGAAGGTAATAATTATGTTGGGGATGGGCATTCTCTCATTGTCTTGGCTGGATTCCTGCTTCCATAATCCCTATAAAAAAAAAAATCAGATTGTTTGTTTAGGCATTCTTGGCAAACAGAGACTGTCATGTTTACCTCAAGACCAGTCGATGCCATTCCTTCTTATCACTGAGCCAGTTTTTAATCCAATTTGTCATTGCTCCTTGATCTATAGGCTTGCGGTTAGTTATCTGGCCAATCTGCCGTGGGGAACTTATCAAGGCCTTGTTAACATTAGAAAATAACTGCAGATGCTGGTACAAATCGAAGGTATTTATTCACAAAATGCTGGAGTAACTCAACAGGTCAGGCAGCATCTCGGGAGAGAAGGAATGGGTGACGTTTCGGGTCGAGACCCTTCTTCAGACTGATGTCAGGGGGGCGGGACAAAGGAAGGATATAGGTGGAGACAGGAAGATAGAGGGAGATCTGGGAAGGAGGAGGGGAAGAGAGGGACAGAGGAACTATCTAAAATTGGAGAAGTCGATGTTCATACCACTGGGCTGCAAGCTGCCCAGGCGAAATATGAGGTGCTGTTCCTCCAATTTCCGGTGGGCCTCGCTATGGCACTGGAATAAAGGCCTTGTTAACATGCATGTTATCTAACCAAAATATTTGAATCAAGCTGGATAGAATGGATATGGAGAAGGTATTTCCACGAGTGAGAGATTCTAGCAGATGAGAAGGAATTTCTTCAGTTTGAGGGTGGTGAATCTGTGGAATTCGTTGCCACAAAAGGCTGTGGAGGCCACGTCAATGGATATTTTTAAGAGATAGATAGATTCTTGATTAGTACGGGTGTCATGGGTTATGGGGAGAAGGCTGGGGAATGGGGTTAAGAGGGAGAGATAGATCAGACATGATTGAATGGCGGAGTAGACTTGATGGGCCAGTTGGCCCAATTCCGCTCCTATCACTCATGAACCCATGAAGCAGATCAGATACGTGTGGCAAACACATTCACCATGTTTGCAAATCCATGCTGATCAGTCTCGATAGACTTTTTGTTACTGCTCATAAATGCTTGTTGTCTTTAATTGATTAAATTCCTTTCCCATTATTATTTCCTCAGGTTTTGTTCTGACTAATTTTACACCACTAAATTAGCCTGATGCCCTTTACAAAGATTAATATTAATATGAATATTTTTCAGTCCTTGAATTCCAGTACAAAAACTCTCTAAAGATAGTGACCACGACATGAGAGATATTTTCAGCTGCTGCGTGAAGCTCTAATTTGCGGTGCACTTCAAGGATTCTTCAATTTCTTCAGCCAAACACCTACGTGCTTTAGAAAATCCAATGAACGTATGACAAGGAACCGCAGATGCTGGCTTGTACCAAAAAAAAACAACAAAGTGCTGGAGTAAGCGGGCCAGGCAGCATCTCTGGAGAACATGGATGGGGGACGTCTCAGTCTGAAAGTCCCGACATGAAACGTTGCCTCTCCATGTTCCCCAGAGATGCTGCCTGACCTGCCGAGTTACTCCAGCATACGGTGTAATACAGTACTCTCCAAAATTTCAAGGGTCCTGGGACGGAACCAAGAGGGTATTAACCCAATGAATTCAAAAAGTAAACAAGAGTGTTGATGATTCAACTACCCTCTGAACGTTTTCTTCGACCGCTCTCAACCACGTCAATATTTACTTTAGATTTTAATTTTTTTTTTTTTTTTAGATTTAGAGATACAGCGCAGAAACAGGCCCTTCGGCCCACCGGGTCCGCGCCGCCCAGCGATCCCCGCACACACTAACACTATCCTACACCCACTAGGGACAATTTTTTTTTTTTAACATTTGCTCAGCCAATTAACCTACATACCTGTACGTCTTTGGAGACATACGTACTTACGTACTTCCTCCATGTCTTCACTCTAGCCAGAGTACAAGTAAAGGTCACCTCTTTGCCGAGTGGCCCCACCTCACAATTCCATTTACTGCATATTTATTTCTGAATATTTTCCATATGGGTTACTTTACCCACACTCAACCTAGTTTTTCCATTGGGTTGAATTTTCTGAAGAAGGGAAATTAACTGTATTTGACCGAGTGAAATGTGCCCTGGAATATTGTTAATATAACAAAGTTACCTGGTTTACAGGTGGGGAAAACAGATCTGGGACTAGTGGGGCAGGGCAAGCAAGTGCTGGAACATGGCAAGCAACTGAACGTCTTTATCAACCAGGCTGAAGGAAAGCGTCTGAAATTAAGAGCAATAACTCTTAGAGAATCAAGTGCACTGCAGAACATAATTTAATATTAAAAAAGGTCGGGAAGGAACAAGAAAATTGAAACATAATTGTAAAAGTTAAAATGCCTAGGAAGGAAATGCAGATGCTGGTTTGCACCAAAGATAGACACAAAATGCTGGAGTAACTCAGCGGGTCAGGCAGCATCTCAGGAGAAAAGGAATAGGTGACGTTTCAGGTCGAGACCCTTCTTCAGACTGAGAGTTTAGGGAGAGGGAAACTAAAGGTATGAAAAGGTACAGAACAAATCAGAGCCGGCACCAATGACTCAGGAAAGGTGGATCCTGCAATGGTCCATTAGGATTATTTTTTAAATTATGAATCATAGACAAAACATGAATGAATGGTATGCCACCCTTATAGTAATGAACTTATAAAAGTGACTGATTGGAAACAATTACCATTTGTCACATTACATGACGAGTCCTGGAATGTTTAGAGATACAACATGGGAACAGGCCCTTTGACCCATCGAATCCATGCCGACCATCATTCACCTGTTCACCCTCGTTCTATGTTATCCCACTTTCTCATCCACTCCTTGCACACTGGGGGCAATTATAGAGTCCAATTAACCTACAAACCCACACATCCTGGGGATGTGGGAGGAGACTGAAGCTCCCGTAGGAAACCCGAGCGGTCACAGGGAGAATGGGCAAACACCACACAGGCAGCACTCAAGGTCAAACCTGGGTCTGTGGTGCTGTGAGGCAGCAGCTCCATCAGCTGTACCCACTGTAGTGCGAAAAATTAAATCTGTGGAGAATTTAATTTGTTTCTGCTGTAGAGATAAAACAACTTTATGGCATTGATTTCAACAGCGAGTCAGATGAGATACTGTTTTTGTAAAATTAATTAATAGCCAAGCGGAGCAATGCTGACAGTGACCTTTTGATATTAAGCTTGCATCCAGCTGATAGTTGCTTAAGCATTCTGCTTTACAATGGTGGTGGTGTTGGACTTGCCATTATATTGGCAGGAAAAGTTGAGCATAATTTTCTTCATTGCTTTCACTGAGATTTTCCAAATTGGTAAGTTAACCGGCCTGTGTAAATTGCCCCTAGTGTGCAGGGAGTGGACATGGAAGTGGGATTATATTGAGTTTTGTGTGAACGGGTGAAGGATGGTCGGTGTGAACGCAGTGGGCCAAAGGACCTGTTTCCATGCTGCATCTTTAAACTAAAACTAATCTTTACTTAGCTCTCAAAGTGATGGCTTGCTGCCATTTCAGAGGGTGCATTAGATTCAACCACTTTGAGGGATCTGGATTCACATTGGCCAAATCAGGCAAGTCCAATGGGTTTCATTCCCTTAAGGACATTGGCAAGGCAGATAGATTTCTGAGATAATCATGCAGTTTCACAATCGTCTTAACTGTGATTAGTCTTTAAAAATTCCAGAGCTAATGTAATTACCTTGACTTGCATTGCTGGAAATACAGTCTCATCCCTCTGGATTAATAGTGCAGGTCTTGAGATATTAAACTAGCAACTTAACCACTGTGCTACTGTGATAATCAAGAGATTGAAATCAGTACAGCCACCATCTGACTATCTCCTTTCAAGTCACAAGTACCAATCATCATCCTCAGAATCTGGTCCAATTTAAATTCATTAATTTCTTCACTTCTCATTTCTTTTCGAAAAGTGAATAAACAGCAACATATTTTTCAGATGGCAGATGCGGTTTATAATAGTGCTCTAGTTGACAAGCAATGCATCATCCCATGGTCAAGAAAGGAAGCAAAAGAGGATTTAAAAAAAACTGTGGGAAAGAACGTATAAATCCACTAATATGTGTAGTAAGGAACTGGAGAAACTGGTTTACACAGAAGATTGACACAAAATGCCTTCTCCTCTTCTACTATTTGAAACCTTCCATTCTTCTGAAGGGTGTCAACCCGAAACATCACCCATTCCTTCTCTCCAGAGATGCTGCCTGTCTCGCTGAGTTACTCCAGCATTGTGTAAATTCACACATAATCCTGATTCTGGAGATTGCAAAACTGAAAGGAAGGTAAAAGATATTAAGATTTACTAAAAAGGGAAATGAAAAGGGAAGTGTTTTATTAAAACAATAAATGTTAAGCACGTGGGCCTTTCCAAAGTAGCCATACATTATATTAAAAATCAAAATAAGGAGTAGCACCGGTAAATAAGTACTTTGTTACAGGACACACCATAAAGAGGATCATTATTGAAAGTTAGCAGGTCACTATTTTGCCTCGACAAAGATTTTACCCAGCCTGACACCACTTTCCTTTCTCAAGTCCAAAACCTAAGGCTACACCAGTTTAAATGCAAACACAAATACTTTTTAAATGAAAGGAGGTTGCTGCTTCTCACCCTTACATGAGGCAAGGTCCAGATATCCCCAAAATTCCTTTGACAATCCCAGAGGAGTTTATTGAAGTGCCAAAGAATGAGTACAGACGGGACTAATAAAGCACTCTCCTTCCCATCATTCCAGTCCACTGATACCATCACACAATTTGCACCCCATTTTGTTCACTATTAACCACCCAATCTTTGTATCATTTCCAAACCTTTTAAATCATACCCTTGAGCTTATATCTCAATCATTAATGTACAGCTAAAAATCAAGGAAGCTAGTCTGAGCCCAGCAAAACCATTCTGGAAACAGCTTCCAATGGCAAACAAAAATGCAGACACTCGATGGTTCAATGGTACTTCTTTGTCATGTGTTCCTAGGTACAGTGACATTCCTCTTTTTTTTTTGCATACAGTTCATAGAAACATAGAAAATCGGTGCAGGAGGAGGCCATTCGGCCCTTTGAGCCAGCACCGGCATTCATTGTGATCATGGCTGATCCTCCACAATCAGTAACCCGTACCTGCCTTCTCTCCACATCCCTTGATTCCACTAGTCCCTCGAGCTCTATCTCACTCTCTCTTAAATTAATCCAGTGATTTGGCCTCCACTGCCCTATGTGGCAGAGAATTCCACCAATTCACAACTCTCTGGGTGAAAAAGTTCCTTCTCACCTCAGTTTTAAATGGCCTCCCCTTTATTCAGTTCAGTAACAATATTACTATACCTTAGGCATAATCACACTCAAGTACAAGAGATTAAGATAGTAAATTACACTGAGGCAGTATGCAAGAGTCGCCACATTTCTGGCACCATCCTTGCCCCTTTAAGACTAATCGACTGTCACCTTTTGCTTATTCACTGGACCCCTTGGAATGAACTATTCATCACTCAGGATTGCCAAAAGTCATTGTTGTCCAATTTGCTGTCGTTTCTGCGGCCATTAATACTTGCTTGCTAATTTTCTGCTGAAGTTTACCGCATTTATTCTTATCTTTTCTGAATAGGTTCTCAAACACCTGTAGACTTCTTCACAAAATTGGTCTCAATCCGACCATGTGGCAACCCATTTGATCGAAGCAGGTCTCACCTCCCACAAGGTGTGTCCCACTGCCCCTGGGAGTCTAGAGCCCCCTTTCTGCATCATTGTTCCACAGTCATCCTCAACAGGAATTGTCCGAACATTCAGCGAAAGCAATAATCAATCTAGGATTACATTGCACAGTAGATCATGTAGGAAAACAAAGAAAAATAACTTTCAAGATAGAAATGGCTGGAAGCTCACTCTGTTTCCGTCCCTGTACTTAACAGAGGTAGATGAAGAATTTGGCTCAAGCCATTACTTCTCAAAGTCCTCGTGATTTGGAAAATATTCTTAGGAAAACTTAGCAAATGCAATTCCATCCTTTAAGAAAATGGACAGAGGCCAGGAAAATATTGACTTGTTAGCCTGTCTTTTTAGAAAGGATAATTATGAACAGAATGATTGAGCACGGAGAAATACAAGTAGGTTAGAAAACAAACATGGACTTGTAAAGGTTGGAGCACGTTTAACGACCCTAACTGAATCTTACGCTTTTGGATATAGTTTAAAATGGCCTTCAATAATGTTCCACACAAACTAACTGTTAAATTAAATTGAAGCTGAAGCAACTGAATTAATTGCTGCTAGTTGGAAGATTATTTAGACATTAATAATGGGGATAATGGTTACGTACATACATTAGATAGTGACTATTAATATTCCACAGGATCAATGTTCGTCTCTCAGTTTTTCACGATAGTTTATGACATTACGCGAGAGCGTGATGCTAAAATATACCAGACGACATAACGAAAGATGTTGATAAACCAACTGTGGGCTTAATACTGGTGAATCTATACCCGAGGATATTCATGGAGAATCATAAAAACAGATCCAGGTTTTTTTTTAAAGGCTCCAAAGAGATAGAGAAATAAGGTGCATGAATGACCACATTTTTGGATAAAACCGTAAATCCCTGATTAGACTATACTCAAGTATTCTTTGCATGCATTAGAAAAAGGTATATTTGTCTTTGATGGAATACAATGCGCATTCATCATAATCTTTAAGTGTCAAATTGTAAAGTCACAGTATTTAACTGGAATTGTACCCCATGGAATAAAGATAAATGGAAGATTTGATTCTTAGGACTTCTGACGGAATTGATAGGGCAGAGAGACAAAGGTGTTCTCGACTGGTGAGAGAGAAGGGGTCATCTAAGACAAGTGGGATGTCATGTTTAAATTAGAGCCAAGTCATTCATGAGCGGTGACATAAATGCCAGAAATTGGAGACCATCTCCTCCACAAAATACCACTAACTCAATCAATAATATTTAAATCCAAGATCAATGCAATTGTGCTGGCCAAGATATGAAACAATATGGCATCAAAGGCCGGGAATGAATTTGGAATAATCTCACTGAGTAATGAAACAGGCTTAAGGAGCTGAAAACTTGCTCACGATCTTAACAGAATAGCTCACGTCCAGATAGTAAGAACAAGTATACTCCTATAACCTACTATTAAGATTTTAAACGTATCAATAAACTCATCCATATCGCAACAAGATATGACATATGATGCACTTTGCTCAATCAGCACAATGTTAAATTTACCAAAAACGTTAAAAATTGCTAAATGAAGCTTTCAGGTTGCTTGCCACATTACCATTACATTTTTAATAAGTCTCGAGGCGAGATATGCTCCCACAGGGAGAGATGTTGCAGACGACTGTCACATCTAATATTGTAAACAGTCATACATGTAACTGATGCAAGCTAAAGAGCAGATTACCTTTACATATAAATCAATAATAACATTTGGAAACTGAGACAGAAGAAGCAGAATTCTGTATTGGAGGAGAGGAAAGTCTCTCGGATCGGGGAGTCATTTGTAAGGGGAACAGAGAGATGATGCTGCAGCCGCAAAAGAAATTCCAGCACCCTCGGTCTCCAAGGTACCAATCAACGATATTTTAGAGCAGCCCCAGCACTTCCCAGAAGGGAGAAGATGAGCAGCCAGTTACTCTGGTACATGTCTGCACCATCATTACATTCCAGTTGCTGGTCATTTTAACTCCCTTCTCTTTAGTAACTTTTCTCTCCTTGGACTCCTCGACTGCCAGAGTATGGCCACAAGCAAACTGGAAGAAAAGCAATTTGGGTAGCCTCAAACCCAACGACGTGAACATTGAATTTTCCAATTTCAAGTAAACCCCTCGACCTGCCTTCTCATCCACTCCATTTTGGATCCCTCCCCTCCCTTGCACACCAGTCAAGCTGCTCCTTCCACTTCCTCCTTCTGCGTACTTCCCACCCACCCGACTCTGTCCCCCATTTTCCTGTTATCTCTCCCCCCCCCCCCACCCCTTTACTCTCTTCTCACTCCCCTTCCACCCTCGTTCTTTCCCTTCTGCTTTACATCTTACCCCTCTTTCTTCCTTATCTGGCACTCTTTTTATACTCTGGGTACAATTTACAGAAGCCAATTAACCTACAAACCACATGTCTTTGTAGTGTGGAGGAAACCGGAGCATCCTGAGAAAACCCATGCAGTCACAGGGAGAACATATAAACTCCACTCAGACAGCACCCGTAGTCAGGATTGGACTCAGGTTTCTGGCGCTGCAAGGGAGCAAGTCTATCGCTGCGCCACTGTGCTGCCCAAAAATGCCATTTGGCCCAAAGAGTGCCCAGACCATCAAACAAACCAACCTCCCTTCCATTGACTCCATTTATACCTCACACTACCTCAGCAAGGCCAGCAGCATCATCAAGGACAAGTCGCACCCTGGCCACTCCCTCTTCTCCCCTCTCCCATCAGGCAAAAGGTATAGAAGGGTGAAAACGCACACCTCCAGATTCAGGGACATTTTCATCCCAGCTGTTATCAGGCAAGTGAATCATCCTACCACAACGAGAGAGCAGAGCTGAACTACTATCTACCTCTTTGGTGGCTCTCGGACTATCCTTGATTGGACTTTGCACTTTACCTTGCACTAAACGTTATTCCCTTATCATGTATTTATACACTGTAAATGGCTCAATTGTAATCATGTATCGTCTTTCTGCTGACTGGATAGCACGCAACAAAAACAAAAACAAAAACAAATACAAAAGCTTTTCACTGTATCTCGGTACACGTGACAATAAACTCAACTGAAACAGAAACAGAATCAGAACCGTATAGCGACCACCCGTACACTAGTTCTAATCTACACACGAGCGACAAATTACCAATTAACCTAAAACCTGCGTGTCTTTGAAATGTGGGAGGAAACCAAAACACCTGGAGTAAACCCACACAGGTCACGGGAAGAACATACAAACATTATACAGAGAGTACCCGTAGTCAGGATCGAACCCGGGTCTTTGGCACTGTAAGGCAGCAACTCTACCACTGCTCCACTGTGCTGTCTTAAATCAGCTAAAATCTTTCAGGAGACAGCCTTGTCTTTTATCAAACTTAAATGATGGTCATTAGAAATGATATAGGGATCTTGTTGCTGCTATTTTAAGATCGTCATCTAATTGACACATTGAACTACTCTGATATTTCACTTTGTAATGAGCTGCATTTGACTCAAACTTCAATGTAGTGACCGGAACTATACTTGGTTCTCCAGATGTGGCTTAATTGGTGTTTCATGCAGCGTAATACGCCCTCCCTAATCTTTCCGTACGTCTCTGCCTTCAAAAGAAAGTTTCTAACAACCCTTGTCATGCTAAATTGCCTTTGGCAAATGCAATACATTATACTCTACCAAAGTATATTCCATTTGCCTCTTTCTTGTCCACCTTACTAATGGCTTTATATTACAAAGAATTATAAGGACATCTAGTGATAGAATGTTAATGTTAATTGACTTCTCTTTCAAATGGGTCCACGCTGTAGGTAGTTACACACTGATCTTCAAAATTAGAGTTGCCACGATCTTGAGATATTGGTATTTTTCTAGGTGCGAAAACTTTAAAAGGTTTACAAATGGAAGAAGCAAATGTAGTGTGTTGTTTAGATTAGATTCATGTAGATTATAAAGATGCTTGTAATTTTTTTTTCCTGAGCAGATCACGCAGGAGCTTCATAGTGAATATCTAAAATACAATCCATACACAAATATTTAATCTCCCGGTTGCTCAGCACTTTAACTCCCCCTCCCATTCCCAACCTGACCTTTCTGTCTGAAGAAGGGTCTCGACCCGAAACGTCACCCATTCCTTCTCTCCCGAGATGCTGCCTGACCTGCTGAGTTACTCCAGCATTTTGTGAATAAATCGATTTGTACCAGCATCTGCAGTTATTTTCTTATACTTTCGGTCCTGGTCCTCTTCCATTGTCAGAGTCAGGCCCAGCGCTTATTGGAGGAACAGCACCTCCTATTTCGCTTGGGTAGCTTACACCCCAGCAGTATGGACATTGACTTCTCTAACTTCAAATAGCCCTTGCTTTCCCTCTCTCTCCCTTCCCAGTTCTCCCACCAGTCTTACTGTCTCCGACTATATTCTATCTCTGTCCCACCCACTCCCCTGACATCAGTCTGAGGAAGGGTCTCGACCCGAAACGTCACCCATTCCTTCTCTCCAGCATTATGTCTTTAAAGAGATATCTTTTATATCGATTTTTGAAAACATTCTGCACAATGGCTGGTAAACAAAATTAATGCACATGGAATTAAAGTGCCACTCGTAGCCATAGAAAGGAATTGGCTTAAAGTCAGAATGTACTGGTGAGTGATTATACTTCCAAATTGGTAAAGCTGCTTGCTGAAGACTGGTTTGCTAAAGACTGGTATTGGGTCCACTGCTATTAGCTGAAATGTTTAAAAAAATTAGGCTTGAGTTTTCACAGTAAAATTTCCAAATGGCACAATGTTTGGAAGTAATATAAATAGTAAAGAAAATTAGAAAAAATGACAGCAAGGAGAAATTGATAGGCTGGTAGAATTGACAAGACACTATACACTGTAAATGGCTCGTTAGTAACCATGTATTATCTTTCCGCTGACTGGATAGCAGGCAACAAAAGCTTTTCTCTGCACCGCAGTACAAGTGACAATTAACTAAACTGTAAACACATGGCAGATGAAATTTAATACTGGGAAATGCACTTAGGAAGAAAGACTCTAAGGAAGTTGGGGAACGGGGAGTTACTGTGATGGATTTTTTAAAAAAAACAAAAAACTTGCCTGTGGGGATGTCGAAAGCAGAACCGGTTCTTTTCATGTGTAGGAAAGAACTGCAGATGCTGGTTTAAATCGTAGGTAGATACAAAATGCTGGATTAACTCAGCGGGACAGGCGAGAAGGAATGGGTGATGTTTCGGGTCGAGACCCTTCATCAGTGTGAAGAAGGGTCGACCCGAAACGTCACCCATTCTTTCTCTCCAGAGATGCTGCCTGTCCCGCTGAGTTACTCCAGCGTTTTGTGTCTACCCGGGTTCTTTTCATGCTGCACTATGTGGCTATTTCCATTAACACAACCGTATCACTAACTTGCAATAGTCAACAGCTCAGTAGCCTCTATCTTTTTACCAAAATTGCCTTTTATACTAAAATTGCTCAAAATATTACTGGATCCTTCTTAGGCAGTCCCTTGAGATGAAGGACGGGCTGCTTCCAAGCAAATGTAAAAGTTCTCGGCTAAGGGGTGACATCAATGCGAGAACCCGAGACTCCTCCAGAGCTGGTACATGAAAGAGTTGCCTGACAGGACAGGCATGTATGGAGTTTGTGAGGTGGTGTGGACCTTCTCAAGGCTTCCGTCTACTCTTGATGCATGAATGAAAGTTCCCATGCTCCAGTTCCACTTATAGCAGCCATGGACCATGGATTCTCAAGAGTCAGTGGGGATGTATCATTTTCTTCAAGAATGCTTTGAGCACATCGAATTTTTTCCTCTTTCCACCTGTTGATCCCTCCTGATGAGAGCTCAGAACAGAACATCTGCTTCAGGAGTCCAATGTCAGATATGAGATCAACGTGACTGCCCAATATAATTCAGGCCATAACATTGATATTGGTTCACTTAACCATTCAGTGAATGGAGTACTCTGCAAAGACAATATGTGATCACTTACGCTAGCAATGGCCCGTTACTATCATTGCCAATATTCAATGTGGAAGCACTAGGGAAGTCAACAATCAGAAAGCTTAAATCAAAATGTTAATTGAACCTATGTTAAAACAGCCAAAGGGTGCGAGGTAAATAGTTTAAGAATGATATAAAGAACTTTACAGCTTGATTATAATCATGGTTAGACACAAAAGGCTCTCTGGAGTAAAGGAATAGGTGACGTTTCAGGTCGAGACCCTTCTTCAGACTGAGAGTCAGGGGAAAAGGAAACGGGAGATATAGACGGTGATATAGAGAAAATGAATGAAAAATATGTCAAAATTAACGATGATCAAGGAAAGGTGGAGCCCACAATGGTCCATTGTTAGCTGTGGGCTAGGTGATAACGAGTCAGACAGACAGACAGTGAAACTCAACAGGATGATAGTGAAACTAGTAATCATGTATAGTCTTTTTACTGACCAGATGGCAAGCAACAAAAAAAGCATTTCACTGTACCTCAGTACACAAGACAATAAATGAACCAAACTAAAACAAAAAAATAATTTACTAAATTGTTTCAGGGATGAGGATGAGTGATTACAGATAAACAGAGAAGATGCGATTGCTCATCTTGGTGCAAAAGGGATCAAGAGAAGACTGAAAGAAGTGTACAGGATCATAAGTGATTTGGATAAGACTAAACAAAGGTAAACTGCTTCTAAATCCACATTGCCCATGGACCCAAAGATGAACAGGATTTTTATCCAAGTTCTGAGACTAATTATGACACCATTCTTTCAGCCTTAGCCACATCAAACTTATTGGACCAGTGGAGGTCACAGGTTATGACTGTTCCAGTCAAGACACCAAAGAACAGTCTTAACCTGTGAGCTGCACAAGTCAAACGTTTAAGGAGATTGATAGAAGTGTACAGGCTCATAGTACACTACTGATTGAGAATGATCAGCCATGATCACATTGAATGGCGGTGCTGGCTCGAAGGGCCGAATGGCCTTCTCCTGCACCTATTTTCTATTGTCTATTGAGATAAAGCACAACCTTTACTTACACTCAGATTATGTTGTTTTAATTAAAACAATGGTCACCATAATATTGTTTATTTGCACACTGTGCCACATATGTGTGTTCAAGATTGAAATAATAAAGGCAGTAGTCTTTCCAAAGTTTATGAGAAAGATAGCAACCATTTCAGATTTAAAACATTCAGGGCATGAATTGTTCCAAGTTACTATATTTCATTCAGGAATAAAATTACATTCACTTGTTTGTCTTTCATGAAGCTAAAACATAAATGAACATAGTAATGCAGATGTTTAATTACACCATACTGGTATTTATGCTTTATCCATGTATCGTCCCGCCCTATTTCATCTAATCTAACCATCGTCTTTTTTTTCTCCCTACTGTTCTTAACTTTCTTCCATTCGAAGGTAATAAATAATGCCATTCATCTCAACCACTCCCGAGGTAAAAATGATTCTTTAAAATACTTCCAGGTTTCAGAGTTTCTTTTCTGCGAAAGCCAAATGAAGTAACCCCATGTCAAATAAAGATTAAGGACAAAAGAAACTGGAAGAAAGCAAGAGATACAAAATTCCACCCTTATCTCCAGCAAAGATATCTCTTTTTAAAAAAAGGAGTGGAGGAACATGGGTGAAGGGCCAATGCCACAGTGCAGAAACTTCAAGCTATTTGAACAGCCTAGCATGTTAGGTGGCAAAGATGTGGTTGAGAATTCACAAGTTTAAGTCCTGTGGCTCTTCAAGCGAAGATTGTGAGATTGTGAGATGCTGAGTGTGAGTCAGAGGAAATGCTCAGAGACTTTGCACTTCAATGGTACGTTGGAAAAAAAAGAGCACAAATACAAAATGGGAAAATTACCTGGGACTGCAGATGGACTAATCACACAGAATTAATCTCTTCAAAAGACATTCTGAATTAGAATTAAAACTTACATTTCTAGTTTGGAGGAAAAGCTCCTGTAACAGTTCTACCATTTCAGAACAACATTCGTCCACTCCTGCCATTCTGAAATAAAACGCCAACTGTCTGAAGAAGGGTCTCTACCTGAAACATCACCCATTCCTTCTCTCCAGAGATGATGCCTGCCCCGCTGAGTTACTCCGGCGTCTTTGTGTCTATCTTCAGCCAATTGTATTTAACCCATTTCCAATCAATTTACTCCCAACCCTAAAACAAAATCCAGCGAGATCTTCAAACTCGTGTAAATTAATTGTATCTGTTGTATTCTGACAGATGATAAAAGTCTAGCATGTTCAACTCCACACAAAAGTAGGTACGCCAGACAAATCAATACTGCAAGCAATCAACAGTATCGTCAGTATGTGTGTCAGACATTTAAGTATCTTACACAACTGCCTTACTATCTTAATTCTATCATGTTTCACTATTTAAGGAAAGAAAATATTCAATTTTAAAGGAACAAATTTAATGAACAGAAGGCTTTACTGCTTGTACATGTTGCATTATATTTCTCAATGCAACAAGTTGCATATGAACTAAATGCACTGGTTCTTGTTTTCGTTATTTTTCTGGGCTTTTCTACTATTGATTGATATTTGTCACTTTATAAATCTATAATTCTATACCAAAAGTCAATAAATTAAGCCAGCGAAATTCAAAGTACAGCTGTACTCTTCCTATTAAAATAGCAAAATAGCATATTTCTTCTTTTGAAACACATATTTGCACAGAATGACAGCCACAATGCAGGGTAATATTCCTGATATTAAAGCACGTGCAATTAACATGTGAAAGTGTTAATGAACTGAACTTTGATGTAATGGAGGGAACAGTATTTGCATTTTATCTTTTCTGGCACAAAGTCGCTAAAATACTAATCATATTGTCGCTGTCTATTGATTGGAGGCATGCGATTTGTGACACGTTCTACAATAGATAGATACTTTATCACGCGTGACATGTCACAGTGAAATTGTTTGTATTTCATAGCATAGGAGGTATGGAAAGAGTTGCCACATATAGGGCGCCGACATAGTTACAACGCATTCATTACAATCGCCATTGGTCCCTCTTAAACCGTTCAATATCATTTCAAAATATTCTTCAATAAAATGTATTGAACATTGAGGGAGACAAATTGGACTATTCATATCATATCATATCATATATATACAGCCGGAAACAGGCCTTTTCGGCCCTCCAAGTCCGTGCCGCCCAGTGATCCCCGTACATTAACACTATCCTACACCCACTAGGGACAATTTTTACATTTACCCAGCCAATTAACCTACATACCTGTACGTCTTTGGAGTGTGGGAGGAAACCGAAGATCTCGGAGAAAACCCACGCAGGTCACGGGGAGAACGTACAAACTCCTTACAGTGCAGCACCCGTAGTCAGGATCGAACCTGAGTCTCCGGCGCTGCATTCGCTGTAAAGCAGCAACTCTACCGCTGCGCTACCGTGCCGCGGTATTCTGACAGCTTATAAAACAAAAACATAACTCACAGAACTTTACTGTACAGGCTGCCATCCAGGCCAACTAAGAAGAAAGCTATTTAAGACAACCCCACTTTCCAATTTTCGATCCGTGATCTGGGTATTAATGTAATGTAATTTTCTCCAAACATTTATTCAATTTTGGATTTATTAGACAAAACACCACCAATCTAATCTCATCCTATTTTCTATCAGCAACACTGATGGTTTCCTGGATTTTAAATGGAATCGCTTTTGTCAAAATCCATGGAAATAAAGGAGTTTTTGAAGATGTACGTGGGACTTTAAAACATTACTTTGCAAAAGAAAGTTCTCTAAATTAACAAATTCTCCCCAAAGGAATGCGGGCAGATGTCAGGGTTGAATCTAACAAATTTCCCTGAATCTTCTCCCTGACTCCAGGCACGTCCACCCAATAACCAACCCACTTGTCTACATGGATTTATTATTGGTTAAAGTCCCTTCTTCATGACAGTAATTGTAACATAAAAGGGTCTGAAGGGTCTTGACCAGAAACATCACCCATTCCTTCTCTCCAGAGATGCTGCTTGTCCCGCTGAGTTACTCCAGCATTTTGTGTTTATCTTCTGTAGAAAGAATATGCCACATGGTCCAAACAAGCAAACTTTTATATTCTTTTATATTTATGTTTGAATGAGGCTTTCCTTCCTTGCTTTATCTCAGCTGAAAATTATAAAAACTTTTTTTTTTTAAATAGACCCCAAACTATCTTGTCCACACACCAGTCTAACAATGTGAAATTACCGATGAAACCTCAGCTTTAAGTGATACCGTCAATTATTCTTTCAACAATATCAATAAATTCTTGAACAGCTCATTGTGGCTGCCTTAAATTTCACCTGTCACCAGAGAATAAAAGTTCAGGTTGTTTCAGGAATGCCCTCGTTGAAAGTTCAAGTTCAATGAAAGGCTTTTTTTTGGTCATAGCTGTGCACATTTACTCCTAACTAATATACATTTCCATCAACAAAATTAAATTCCAAATTTTCTTTCAGAGCACCGTAATGTTGCAAGTACACAAGGCTCATCTGTAACTCATACTGTACGAAACGGTTTAACTAATCCTCATAAAAGAACACATGATGCACAACAAGATCCTTCTGCATCAGTCGAGTCCTTCCCTAAAAAGTGTTCATGAAATTTTCAGCATTTAGCCGCATTGTAATTGAAACAAAAGACTGCAAAAAATGACAACCATGATTCTACTCCAACATAACGGTGTGCTTCAATTACCTCTGTTGGTACCATTGAGATATTTACCAATCTGTAACCCGTACAAACTAATGGAAAGATTAAGGCATAGATCTTGGCTGCACAGATAAAGAAAAACAAATTACAGAGTAACTCAGCGGATCAAAATTTTTTCACAAAGTGCATTGTAACTCAGTGGGACAGGTTGCATCTCTGGAGAACATGGACAGGTAACTTTTCTAGTCGGGACCCTTCTCCTATTGACATCCTCCAGATATGCTGCCTGACTCGCTGAGTTATTCCAGCATTTTGTGTTTCTTTTGTCAACCAGAATCTGCAACATTTAAAATTGTTTTAAACACCAATGACAGATCGTTAACTACCACATCTTCGATCTGGTAGTGGGGACTGAAATCTTTCGACCAGACCGCGCAAATTAGAACAGACGATACCCTGTGTAAGAAGAAACCACAGTTACTGGTTTACACCGAAGATAGACACAAAATGCTGGAGTAGCTCAGTGGGACAGGCAGGATCACTGGAGTACCCTGTACTACGTTATTCAAGTACAAAGCAGATGCTCTATAATCAATAAAACCTCAGTGACAACACCACAGCCCTGAACAACTCTGACCATCTCCTCCAGGAGATGGATTTCTCTTTCAGCGTTGGGTCCCACCACCTGTCAAAGGCTTACCCTGAAGGGATGGTGTGAGATGCAAATGTGAGTGCTCACAATCACGATGCTCGAGACAATCTAGAGAAACAAGTATAGTTTATTTGCAAGTCTGCAGAGTTGGGTGTCTCCCCTCTCTCACAGATGGCAACATTGAATGCTTACAAAACGTGTAGGAAGGAACTGCGGGTGCTGGTTTAACATCAAAGACAGAGACAAAAGGACGGAATAACTCAACGAGACAGGCAACATCTCTGGAGAACATGGATAGGTGTGTGTGTGAAAGAACTGATTTATACCGAAGACACAAAATGCTGGAGTAACTCAACGAGACAGGCAGTATCTCTGGAGAACATGGATAGGTGACGTTTCACAGAGTGCTGGAGTAACTCAGCGGGTCAGGCAGCATCTCTGGAGAACATGGTCTGGATAGGTGTGTGCAGGAAAGAACTGCAGATGCTGGTTTACACCAAAGATAGACACACAATGCTGGAGTAACTCAGCGGGGCAGGCAGTATCTGTGGAGAGAAGGAATGGGTGACGTTTCAGGTCGGGGCTCTTCTCCTGTCGATGGGGGATGAGGGGGGGGGGGGGGGTTGCGGGAAGGACTGGGGCTGGCCTGGCTCTCTCCTTCCCCTTCTCCTCGCCTTCCCTCATCTTCCTCCCTGCCGCCGCCAGACTCACCTCGACCCGAACACCTTGGAGCAGCTCATCCGCTCGCTCAGGTCGCACATGGCCACGTAGCCGGGGTCGCTGCCCCGGGCGCTCTCCACATGGTAGGCGTAGACGGAGAGCAGCGCCCCGAGCAGGCAGACGCTGCCCCGAGCTACTTTCTCCCACCTCGGGGTCGCCACTTTCAGGATGGGCGCCGCCATCTTGCCTTCCTCCCCCCCGCCGCCGCCGCCGAGACGCCGCGCACTCCCATTGGCCCGCGCCGGCGCCCACCACGTCACCGCCCCGCCCCTCCCCTCCCCCCCCCGCCGCCCGACGTCATTAGAGGTGCGCCCGCCTGTGGCAGCAGAGGTTTCAGGCTTGGCACTCAGCCACATGGTACCTGCCTCCAGAGACATGTCAAAAGTCAAGTTGGAAGTCAAGTGTCAAGTGTCAAAAGTCAAGTTGGAAGTCAAGTGTCAAGTGTCAAAAGTCAAGTGTCAAGTGTCAAACGTCAAGTGTCAAAAGTCAAGTGTCAATTTTGGAGTCAAAAGTCAAGTGTCAAAAGTCAAGTGTCAATTTTGGAGTCAACTGTCAAAAGTCAAGTGTCAATTTTGGAGTCAAGTATCAAGTGTCAAAAGTCAAGTGTCAAGCTTGAAGTCAAGTGTTAAAAGTCAAGTGTCAATTTTGGAGTCAAGTGTCAAGTGTCAATTTTGGAGTCTAGAGTCAAGTGTCAAAAGTCAAGTGTCAATTTTGGAGTCAAGTGTCAATTTTGGAGTCTAGTGTCAAAAGCCAAGTGTCAATTTTGGAGTCAAGTATCAAGTGTCAAAAGTCAAGTGTCAATTTTGGAGTCAGGTGTCAAAAGTCAAGTGTCAATTTTGGAGTCAAGTGTCAAAAGTCAAGTGTCAATTTTGGAGTCAAGTGTCAAGTTTGAAGTCAAAAGTCAAGTGTTTCAATGTCAGTTTATTGTCACATGTACCACGTGTAAAGTTTGGAGTCAAGTGTCAAAAGTCAAGGGTCAATTTTGGAGTCAACTGTCAAGTGTCAAAAGGCAAGTGTCAATTTTGGAGTCAAGTGTCAAGTGTCAAACGTCAAGTGTCAAGTTTGAAGTCAAGAGCCAAGTCCAGAGTCAAGCGCTTTATTGTCATATGTCCCAGATAGTACATTGAGATTCTTACTTGCAGCAGCACAACAGGATATGCAAACATAGTAGGCTGTAAACAATATAATGAATGAGAAAAAAAAAGTTCAGTGTGTATATATACACATACTTGCATATACATGCACTAAATGTGTAGGAAAGAACTGCAGATGCTGGGTTAAATCGAAGGTAGACACAAAATGCTGGAGTAACTCAATGAAACGTCACCCATTCCTTCTCTCCAGAGATGCTGCCTGTCAATAGACAATAGACAATAGGTGCAGGAGTAGGCCATTCAGCCCTTCGAGCCAGCACCGCCATTCAATGCGATCATGGCTGATCACTCTCAATCAGTACCCCGTTCCTGCCTTCTCCCCATACCCCCTCACTCCGCTATCCTTAAGAGCTCTATCCAGCTCTCTCTTGAAAGCATCCAACGAACTGGCCTCCACTGCCCTCTGAGGCAGAGAATTCCACACCTTCACCACTCTCTGACTGAAAAAGTTCTTCCTCATCTCCGTTCTAAATGGCCTACCCCTTATTCTTAAACTGTGGCCCCTTGTTCTGGACTCCCCCAACATTGGGAACATGTTTCCTGCCTCTAATGTGTCCAATCCCCTAATTATCTTATATGTTTCAATAAGATCCCCCCTCATCCTTCTAAATTCCAGTGTATACAAGCCCAATCGCTCCAGCCTTTCAACATACGACAGTCCCGCCATTCCGGGAATTAACCTAGTGAACCTACGCTGCACGCCCTCCATAGCAAGAATATCCTTCCTCAAATTTGGAGACCAAAACTGCACACAGTACTCCAGGTGCGGTCTCACCAGGGCCCGGTACAACTGTAGAAGGACCTCTTTGCTCCTATACTCAACTCCTCTTGTTATGAAGGCCAACATTCCACTGGCTTTCTTCACTGCCTGCTGTACCTGCATGCTTCCTTTCATTGACTGATGCACTAGGACACCCAGATCTCGTTGAACTCCCCCTCCTCCTAACTCCAGCATTTTGTGTCTATCTGGCTACACTGAACATAGTTTGCAGAGAGAGTAGAGCAGGGGACTGAGCATGCAGCCCTGAGATGTCCCTGTGCTGTTGCTCAATGAGGTGGTGTGGTTGCCAAGTTGAAGTGGAAGTCGAGGATCCAGTTGGATAGGGATAAGCAGAGATCCAGTTCCCCAGGTTTGAAAGGGATGATGGTGTGAAATGCTAGTCGATGAACAACAGCCTGACGTAATGTGTAGGAAGGAACTGCAGATGCTGGTTTAAACCGAAGATAGACGCAAAATGCTGGAGTAACTCAGCGGGACAGGCAGCATATCTGGAGAGAAGGAATGAATGGGTAATGTTTCGGGTCGAGATCCTTCTTCAGACCGATGTCAGGGGCGAGGGAGATACATAGATTAGGAAGTGTAAAGTGTGAAAGTAGGACTAAGGGAATGGAGATCAAGGAAAATGTAGAATAGATCATTGTTAACTGGGAGAAGGTAACAACAAAGCAAACAGATAAAATGTAATTGGAGACAGTCAGACTGGTCGGAGAACTGGGACGGGGGAGGGTTGGAAAGAGAGGGAAAGCAAGGGTTTCCTGAAGTTAGAGAAGTCAATATTCATACCGCTGGGGTGTAAGCTGCCAAAGCGAAATATGGGATGCTGTTCCTCCAATTTCGCTGTGACAATGGAGGAGGCTCAGGACAGAAAGATCAGTGTGGGAATGGGATGGGGAGTTAAAGTGTTTGGCAATTGGGAGATCAGGTAGGTTTAGACGGACTGAGCGGAGAGCCTGACGTGTATCTTCCTGGTGTTCAAATGGTGCAGCGCAGAGTGGAGAGACAGCAAGATTTCATTGGTGTCGATCTGTCGTGGCAGTGGGCAAATTGAGGTGAGTCCACATCGTTACTGCGGCAGGAGTTGACGTGTGTCATAACCAAATTATAATAATTCTTAAGCAAAGTACCATATTAAGGTGGATTCGTGCCAGATCTTATAGCGTAATGACACTATTACATTATGTATAAAAGGGATGCATAAATGAAATCAAGGTGATGCAGGTCAGAGCAGCAAATTAATAAGAACGTGACTGACACTATGTTCGCGACGGAATCATAATCGGTAAGAAATTTTAATTTCCTGTCGTCTTTGGCAAGATGAAAAATGGACTTGGGGGAAAGGGCAATAAAGCACTTATGATTTATGAAAATAGAGCCTTTGTTAATTCATTGTGTTGCAGCATAACATGTTGAAACTTGTGCGTAATGCTTTGAATTATGGAATGGGTCTAGACCAACCATTTGCATTTGTAACACATATTGATAAGGTCGTAAGTGATAGGAGCCTAGTTAGGCCATTCGGCCCATCATCTACCGTGCCATCCAATCATGGCTGATCTGTCTCTCCCTCTTAATCCCATTCTCCTGCATTCCACCCATAACCCTTGACACTGGTACTAATCAAAAAAAATATTGATGATCTCTGCATTAAAAATACTTATTGACTTGGCCTCCACAGCCTTCTGTGGCAAACAATTCCACAGATTCACCACCCTCTGACTAAAGAAATTCCTCCTCATTTCCTTCCTAAAGGAACATCCTTTAATTCTGAGGCTTAGGCCTCGGAGTCCTAGACTCTCCCACTAGTGGAAACATCCTCTCCACATCCACTCTATCCAAGCCTTTCACTATTTGGTAAGTTTCAATGAGGGTCCCCCCTCATCCTTCTAAACTCCAGCGAGTACAGGCCCAGTGCCGTCAAACCCTTTTGACAAATAATGAGCAAAATTATGCTCAAAGTGGCAGAGAAGCATTGCAAAATGTTTTAGGTGCAAACGTTTCTTCAACTTTTATTGGTTAGATTCTGGTCACAGATGATTAGTCTCCATTAGCAATTTTTGACCCTAAGTTGGCAATACCACCAATCGCTAAGTTATCGTCTTATCTTAATACGATCACACAATTGAACATACAAGTTCAAATCAAAATTTTGGATTTATGTTGTTGTGTATAATAGAAACTGATCCAGTGTGGAACAAATGACACAAAATTCGACTCAACTGATGGCACAAGACTCAACTGAATGGAGTCAGGTCTGAATAACAAGGACACTCCTTTTTATTGACCACAGCTCTGCCTTCTACACCCGTAATTCTAATCAAACTTATTTCCAAACTCTAGCACCTAGGACTTTGTACCTTCAGCAGCCTCCTCTGCGAATGGATCCTTGATTTTCTGCCCCATTGACCTGAATCTGTAAAGAGAAGCGACCAAACATCCTCCACAGTAATTCACAACACAAGAGCCCTGTACAGACAGCAGCCGTGGTCAGGATCGAACCTTGGTCTCTGGGGCTATAAGGCAGCAACTCTACCGCTGCGTCACTGTGCCGCCCATTTCTTCCTCCACGATTAAAATGGTCTACCTTGCCAACTATTCAAGGGAAAAAAGATTTGGAGTCTGTTGGAATAGGTGGGGCCTTTTGAAGTTGGTAGACTGTAGACCCAATGGTATGAACATTGAATTCTCCAATTTTAGGTAAACTCTCCCACATAACATCCACTTCACCCCCCCCCCCCCCCATCCCCCCCACCCCTCCCCTGAGCCCTGGATGACCTTGCACCTACCTCTCCCCTCTCCTCTACCTCCACCTACATTCCCTACCCTGGCTACACAATTCGCACCTCGTCCATCGTCGAGCTTCATAATTCACAACTCAGCTGAGAAGGTTGTTGGCTGCAACCTTCCCCCCATTGACGAACTGTACACTGCAAGGGCCAGGAAGCGAGCGGGCAAGATCATCTCTGACCCCTCTCACCCTGGCCACAAACTCTTCAAATCACTCCCCTCCGGAAGGCGACTCCAGACTGTCAAAGCCGCCCCAGCCAGACATAGAAACAGCTTTTTTTCCGCGAGTAGTAGCTCAACTCAATAACCAAAAGTCTGTAGCCTCCTTTTGCTCTGGTATTTTATTTCATTCACATGTTTAAACTATAATGTTTTATTAATGTTTTAAGCTTTATTCTTAATTGTGTACTGTATGTTCGTGTTGTTACTTGCGAGCGGAGCACCAAGGCACATTCCTTGTATGTGTACATACTTGGCCAATAAATTTATTCAATTCAATTCAATTTAATCCTTCCGTCTCACACCTTCTGTGCGTTCATCCCTGGCCTTTGTCCAACCACCAGTCCAGCCCCCTCCATCCTCACCTGTGTTTACCTGCCGTGCTTTGTCCTGCCTCTCCACATGTCTAGCGTTCTTTCCTCTCACCCCTGCAATCAGTCTGAAGAACGGTCCCAGCCTGAAACGTCACCTATTCATGTCCTCCAGGGATGCCGCCTGACCCGCTGAGTTACTCCACCATTTTGTGTCTTTCCTTGCTAAACCAGCATCTGCAGTTTCTAGTTTCTAGTCAAGAATATTTTATTGTCATATGTCCCAGACAGAATAATGAAATTCTTTTAGACTGTAAAGATATTGGAGTTGATACTTGCAATGGAAATAGGATTGGTGCCTACTTTAATTTTTTTTTGTTCTTTCGTTAATTTAGAGATTATCGTTTATAACCCTTTTTTAAAAATGCATTTTAAAATTGGATTATTGATTGATGGAGTAACCATCTTAATTGGCAATGACAAGCTCAGTCAATGTACACTTATGAGATCAATATTGTGGTCAGAGAGTGTGTATGTTGGCCGAGGATCATAGAGTCTTACAGCGTAGAAACAGATCTGTCGGCCAATCTTGCCCACACCGACCAACACGTCCCAGCTACACTAGTCCCACCTGCCTGCCTTTGGCCCATGTTCCTATAAACCTGTCCTATCCATGTACCTGTCCATATGTTTCTTAAACGTAGTGATAGTACCTGCCTCAACTACCTCCTCCGGCAGCTTGTTCTATACACCCACCTCCCTTTGTGTAAGAAAGTTACCCCCAAGGTTCCTATTAAATCTTACCCTGTTCACCTTAAGATTTTAGAGTCAACTATAAAGGATGGAATTCTCTGCCTCAGAAGGATCTGTGGAATTCTCTGCCTCAGAAGGCAGTGGAGGTCAATTCTCTGAATGCATTCAAGAGAGAGCTAGATAGAACTCTTAAGGAGAGCGGAGTCAGGGGATATGGGGAGAAGGCAGGAACGGGGTACTGATTGAGAATGATCAGCCATGATCACATTGAATGGCGGTGCTGGCTCGAAGGGCCGAATGGCCTCCTCCTGCACCTATTGTCTATTGTCTATGAGGTTATGCAGTACTTAGAAGTTCACAATAAACTAGGCCACAGCCAGTAAGGCTTTGTGAAGGGAAGATCTTGCCTGACGAATCTGCTGGAGGTCTTTGAGGAAGTTAATAGCAGGACAGACAGAGGGGAGGCTGTAGATGTCGTTTACCTAGATTTTCAGAAGGCCTTTGATAAGGTGCCGCATGTCAGGCTGCTAGGGAAGAGGAGAGCCCATGGTATTAAAGGGAAGGTGCTGGCGTGGACAGCGGGTTGGCTGGATGACGGAAGGCAGAGTTGCAGTAAAAGGCGCTTTTTCAGGTTGGCTGCCGGTGACCAGTGGAGTTCCACAAGGGTCGGTGCTGGGGGTGCTTCTCGTCACGCTGTATATTAATGATTTGGATAAGGGGATTAGACAAAAGACAATAGACAATAGGTGCAGGAGTAGGCCATTCGGCCCTTCGAGCCAGCACCACCATTCAATGTGATCATGGCTGATCATTCTCAATCAGTACCCCGTTCCTGCCTTCTCCCCATACCCCCTGACTCCGCTATCCTTAAGAGCTCTATCCAGCTCTCTCTTGAATGCATTCAGAGGTTTGGCCTCCACTGCCTTCTGAGGCAGAGAATTCCACAGATTCACAACTCTCTGACTGAAAACGTTTTTCCTCATCTCCGTTCTAAATGGCCTACCCCTTATTCGTAAACTGGGCCCCTGGTTCTGGACTCTCCCAACATTGGGAGCATGTTTCCTGCCTCTAACGTGTCCAACCCCTTAATCGATAAGATCCCCTCTCATCCTTCTAAATTCCAGTTTCGTTTCGGGTCGAGACCCATCTTCCCCATTGGCCATCCAAACTTCTAACCATGCTAGTGCCAAGAGGTTTGAGAAGTGTCGGACGGTGGACACTGTTACACGGTGTTTAGCAAGGGCTTTGACAAGGTCTCATATCTCTTTGACAAGGTCTGTGCAAACGCACACAATGGATCATGCCAAAATTGGATACAAAATTGGCTTGATGGTAGGAGGTAAAGTGTAGTCATGGAGGATTGTTCCTCAGATCGGAGACCTTTGCCCAGTGGTGTGCCACAGGAATTGGTGCCGGCTCCCTTATTTGTCATTGTTTGTTCAGCTCAATTGAGAAAACAGGCAAGGCAGGGAGTGACTGATGAAATTTAACATCTGTGAGCAATTTTGGGCCCCACACCTGAGGAAGGATGTGCTGGCTCTGGAGAGGGTTCAGAGGAGGTTCACAAGAATGATCCCAGGAATGAGCAGGTTGACCTATGATGAGCGTTTGTCGGCACTGGGCCTGTACTCGCTGGAGTTTAGAAGAATGAGGGGGGGGACCTCATTGAAACAGACTTGTGAAAGGCTTGGATAGAGTGGATGTGGAGAGGATGTTTCCACTAGTGGGAGAGTCTAGGACTAGAGGTCACAGCCTCAGAATTAAAGGACGTTTTTTTAGGAAGGAGATGAGGAGAAATTTCTTTAGTCAGAGGGTGGTGAATCTGTGGAATTATTTGCCTCAGAAGGCTGTGAAGGCCAATTCAGTGGATATTTTTAAGGCAGAGACGGATAGATTATTGTTTAGAACAGGTGTCAGAGGGTATGAGGAGAAGGCAGGAACATGGGGTTAGGGGGCAGAGATAGATCAGCCATGATTGAATGGCGGAGTAGACTGTCCATTCCCTCCACAGACCTGCTGGCTTCCTCCAGCACTTGATATTTAAAAGGGTGGCACAGCGGGGCAGTGGTAGAGCTATTGCCTTACAGCGCCAGAGACCTGGGTTCGATCCTAACTACGGGTGCTGTCTGTACGGAGTTTGTACGTTCTCTCCACGACTCTGCGGTTTTTCTCCGGGTGCTCCGGTTTTCCTCCAACACTCCAATGACGACAGGGTTGAAGGTTAATTGGCTTTGGCAAAGGGCGCATCAGTTTGCTGGGATCGCTGCTGGTCGGTAGGGACTCGGTGGGCCGAATGGCCTGTTTCCGCGCTGTACCTCTGAACCAGACTAAACTGAATGTACCGATGACCATTTATCCGCAGCACATTACTTCTTCAAATAACTGCAGTAAGTTGGTTAAACATGATTTTCCTTTCACGACACCATGTTGACTTTGCCTGATTACCTTGCATTATTGTCAGCGCCCTGCCGTAATGTAGTCAATAATAACTCCTAACTCCTAACATTGTCACTGTGCCAGATGTCGGCTCGCGGGTGGTGATGAATCAGCACATGGGCGAGAGATTCAGAATGCTCGGTTGAGTGGTGCTGAGACAACAGCATCTCCTTCAACGTCAACAGACCGAGGAGCTAATCGTCATCGGGGACCTGGGGTGGAGGGGACTGCACCGAGGAGTCCCCTGTAACCTGTTCCTCGTGCGGTTGGTACATAGACTCGCCAGCTGCCAGCCACTGTTGCGGGCTGGAAGAATGTGTGTACCACGTGTACACGGAGTGTGTGAGCCTGTGTACCGCGTGTACACGGAGTGTGTGAGTCTGTGTACCGCGTGTACACGGAGTGTGTGAGTCTGTGTACCGCGTGTACACGGAGTGTGTGAGTCTGTGTACCACGTGTACACGGAGTGTGTGAGCCTGTGTACCGCGTGTACACGGAGTGTGTGAGTCTGTGTACCACGTGTACACGGAGTGTGTGAGTCTGTGTACCGCGTGTACATGGAGTGTGTGAGTCTGTGTTCCGCGTGTACACGGAGTGTGTGAGTCTGTGTACCGCGTGTAGATGGAGTGTGTGAGGTTGCAGCCCCTGTTCCAATATCTAAAGGGGCTGCTCCTTGCCTTCTGGCTGCACTTCTCACCCACCATCCTCATCTTTGGACACCCTGTAGGGGAGAGGTAGGGCCAAAGATGTCCTGGTTGGGTTGCTCCTGGGCCTGGCCAAGCTGACCATCCGCGACGCACGGCGCCAGGCGGAAGAGGGCTCTGCCCGAGCCAACTGCCTGCCCCTTTTCCGGGGTTATGTCCGCGTTCGGGTGGTGTTGGAAAGGGACTATGCGCTGTCCACGGGCACCCTGGGAGATTCCCGGGACCGCTGGGGATTGGATGTATCCTGGATGGGGATTGTAATATAACTGTATACTAGTTTCATTTGGCGTATTTGTTTGCGTTGTACTCTGGCGGTGGGTTCTGTTTTGTTTTACTGCATTGTAAGTATTGTTTTTAAATAATTGAATACATTTTTATGATTGAGAAAAAAGGAGCTGGTCATCGACAAGTGAAAGGGGAAGTCAGAGGGTGGTGAAGGTGTGGAATTCTCTGCCTCAGAAGGCAGTGGAGGCCAGTTCGTTGGATGCTTTCAAGAGAGAGCTGGATAGAGCTCTTAAGGATAGCGGAGTGAGGGGGTATGGGGAGAAGGCAGGAACGGGGTACTGATTGAGAGTGATCAGCCATGATCGCATTGAATGGCGGTGCTGGCTCGAAGGACTGAATGGCCTACTCCTGCACCTATTGTCTATTGTCTATTGTCTATTGAGACCACGAGCCCAGTTTACAATTGGTGGGTTGGTGGTGCAGAGTCGGCAACTTCATACTCCTGGGCAACCCCTGTACGGAGCTCTGTCACAGGGTCAAAGGAACCCAAAGAAACGTTTCAAAGTCTGCATCCAGGACCGCCTCCAACAAGAACTGGCCCCACAAGAACTGGCAACCCCTTGCCAGTGACAGGCGTGTAACCACGAGGAAGGCGGGCAGCAGTTTCAAAGACGCCTCCTCCGTGTGAGACATTGCCATTAACCCAGGATGAGTCAGCCACTGGGTTGCTTGTTCCTTCACAGAAAAGCACTTTAATTCAGCACCGCCCCCTAAAACAATGTCACAGGAATGTTTGGGGACAAAGCAGCATTGTGGTTTAATCTCGAGCCTGTGCCGGATTTGGATTTCTGTCAGAAAAGCACTCAGAACTCAATAACTGTCCATGACCCATTAGGGCGGAGGCGGTGCAGCGGTAGAGTTGCTGCCTTACAGCGCCAGAGATCCCGGTTCGATCCCGACTACGGGCGCTGTCCGCACGAAGTTTGCACGTTCTCCCAGTGACCTGCGTGGGTTTTCTCCGAGATCTTCGGTTTCCTCCCACACTCCAAAGACAATGTAAAATTGTCCCTTGTGTGTGTAGGGTAGCATTAATATGCAGGGATTGCTGGTTGGCGTGGACTCGGTGGGCCAAAGGGCCTGTTGCTGCACTGTATCTCTAAACAAAACTAAACTAAATCCTCCAAGGCCAAACCCCTACACACCAGCCTCACATACTTCATGAATTCATGTTCATAAGCAGAATAATAATTCAGCCCCTCAAGTCCGTCATTCAATCATGGCTGATCTATCTTTCCCTCTCAACCCCATTCTCCTGCCTTCTCCCCATAACCCCAGACAAATCAAAAATCTGTCAATCTCCGCCTTAAAAATACCCATTGACTTGGCCTCCACAGCCTTTTGTGGCAATTAATTCCACAGGTTCACCTCCCTCTGACTAATGAAATTCCTCCTCGTCTACTTTCTAAAGGCACTTCGTTTTCAAGTGGACACATTCTTGAAATCCCAGTACGAATGGAGCTATTGAATTTCATAATTTAATCATCCATCCTCAAGGCATGCAGTCACACCTTCACTATTTACTTAGCCTCCTTTTAAAGAAATGAATCAAAACGAATTCATTGTTTTTGAGAGAAGTCCATTGCCTGTATCCATTACTCAGTGAAAAGTGATTCTTTGTAGTCACAGGGTTTGACGCTTAATTTTGTATCGCGTTTCCAAGTTTGGAACGACCGGGCGGCACGGTGGCGCAGCGGTAGAACTACTGCCTTACAGCGCCAGAGACCCGGGTTCGATCCTGACCACGGGCGCTGTCTGTACGGAGTTTGTACGTTCTCCCCATGACCTACGTGTGTTTTCTCTGAGATCTTCAGTTTCCTCCCACACTCTAAAGACGTACAGGTTTGTAGGTTAAATGGCTTTGGTAAAATTATAAATTGTCCCTAGTGTGTTTCTTAGGCCCCCCTCGGTCATGGCTGACCAGGGGTGATGCATCCTAGTTGGCTGCTTGCTCCACACCTCGGCTAGAGCAACGTCGCTTGTGGCTGAAGTGTGTGTAGGATAGTGCTAATGTGCAGGGACCGCTGGTCGATGTGGACTCGGTGGGCCGAAGGACCTGTTTCCGTGCTGTATCTCGAAACTAAACTCATCAAGTTTGCCAATAAATTGGCTTGGTGCAAATGTAAAATTGCCTGTAGTGTGTGTGTGTGTATGTGTAGGGGTAGTGTTAATATGCGGGGATCGCTGGTCGGTGAGGACTCAGTGGGCCCAAGGCCGGCCTGTTTCCGCCGTGTATCTTTAAACTAAAAAAAAACACCTAAATAAGATGTTTAAATGTGTAATTAATTCTCTTCAGTGTTTATAAAAATCTGTCTCATGACCCAGCCGAGACTACCCTCCAATTAAACCAAGTTAATGTTTGTGAAAAAAAGAAAAGTAGAAAATGTTGGAAACACATTTAGGATGTCAGTTTGGATGTGGAAAGAGGAAGCCTGTGAATATTAAGTTGGAAAAAAAGTTGCCGCACTTCTGCATTTCTTGTCTTGGTCAGTTAACCAGTCGCTCATTTGTAACCAGCAATCATCCCATACGCCAGCACAATTCTACACACACCGGGGACAATTTACAATGACACCAATCCAATTAGTTTACAAACCTGCACGTCTTTGGAATGTGGGAGGAATCCGGGGATCCCGAGGAAAACCCCTCGCAGGTCACGGGGAGAACGTACAAGCTCCGTGAAGACAGCACCCGTAGTCAGGATGGAACCCGGGTCTCTGGCGCTGTAAAGCGGCAACTCTACCGCTGCGCCACCGTGCCGCACTCAACCGTGCTTACGTTGTGCTATTTTATACAAACACCGAAACCAAGGTTTGTTTCTCCTTAAAAAACAGAAGCCCACCCAACTGATGAGCCTGACTTAATTAATCCCAGATCGATGAATGGATTCACTCAATCACAGTGAGAGCATTGCAGTATGCTTATTTTATTAAAGTAATATTATTCTGTGATAAACCTCTAATGGCACAGCTTTGGTGGCAGATGCAAACCTAAAGTAGTCATGGGATTTAGCTGGACGTTCGACATTCCCTATTCCTGCAACTGGTCCAAGGGCACAGGGTGGAGCAGCGGTCGAGTTGCAGCCTTACAGCGCCAGAGACCCGGATTCAATCCTGACCACAGCTGCTGTCTGTACGCAGTTTGTTCGTTCTCCCCGTGACCTGTGTGGGTTTTCTCCGAGAAGCTCCGGTTTCCTCCTGCACGCTAAAGACGTGCGGGTTAAAACATAGAAACATAGAAAATAGGTGCAGGAGTAGGCCATTCGGCCCTTTGAGCCTGCACCGCCATTCAGTAACCTGTACCTGCCTTCTCTCCATACCCCCTGATCCCTTTAGCCACAAAGGCCACATCTAACTCCCTCTTAAGTATAGCCAATGAACTGGCCTCAACTAACCTCAGGGTTTGTAGGCTAATTGGCTTGGTATAAATATAAATTGTCCCTAGCGTGTGTAGGATAGTGTTAGTTTGCGGGGGTCGCGGGTCGGCATGGACTCGCTGGGCCGAAGGGCCTGTTTCCGCGCTGTATCTCTAAACTAAACTAAGCAAAACTCAAGACAAAGGATCCAGATTCAGAGATAGTTTCTTCCCAGCTGTTATCCGGCAACTGAACCTTCCTATCGACCAACTAGAGAGCAGTACTGACCTCCCGTCTACCTCATGTGAGACCCTCGGACTATCTTTATTTTCTGGACTGTATCTTGCACTAAACATGATCCCCTTCATCTAGTATCTCTACGCTGTAGACAGCTTGATTGTAATCATGTGTAGACTTTCAGAATCAGAATAACCTTTATTGTCATCCAAAAAAACTAGTCTTTTGGACGAAATTCCGTTGTCCACAGTCCAACAATAAGAGCAATAAAAATAAGCAATTACACAATCACAAACCAACACAAAGCAAGAAAAAAGAAACATCCATCACAGTGAGTCTCCTCCAGTCACTGTGATGGAAGGCCAGCCCAGAATGTCTTTCAGCTACCTGCAACAAAAAAACCTATTCACTGTACCTCAGTACACGTGACAATAAACTCAACTAGACTGAATTCTTGGGTTTGTTAAAGTCACAATCAGTAAAAAAACAAACTGTAAAAAAACCTCCCTCCGCCCAAGAGTAATTTTACAACCTCTCTCTGCAGGTGGACCAGTTACACCCATGCTTGCACTCTCCTTTATCTGGCCACAATCAACAAACGTCCCCTCCTGCAAATTCCTTGCAATGAGTCAACTAATACTATAATTAGCCGCCCCACTCCCTTATCGGCATAACCCGTTCTGCAAAAGCCTCCTCAGTAAAAATACAAAATTAGTTCATGGATTTAGAACATTAGCTTTCGAACGTAGAACATCTTCAGTCTGAAGAAGAGTCTCGACCCGAAACGTCACCCATTCCTTCTCTCCCGAGACGCTGCCTGACCCGCTGAGTTACTCCAGCATTTTGTGAATAAATACCTTTGATAATACTGCACAGGAACAGGCCCTTTGGTCCACAATGTCCATGCTGGACATGATGCCAATTTAAACTCATCTCCTCTGCCTGCACCTGATCCATGTTCCTTCACAATGCATGGCGTCTGCAGACCACCTAAATGCTGCCTTAGGTCATAAGGAATAGGATTGTATTAGACCATTCGGCCCATCTAGTCTACTCCCCCATTCTATCACGGCTGATCTATCTCTCCCTCCTAACCCCATTCTCCTGCATTCTCCCCCTAACACCCGCACAAATCAAGAATCACCTTCACCAAAAATCGCCTTTTGGATGACGTTGAGCTTGGCGGTGCTAAGGTCTTCAACGTTGAGCTGCAGTAGCGCTAAACCTCGACAGTTGGCGGCATTTGACGGTGCCGCCTGGCCTGGGGAGGCGTGGCGTTTTGCGGTCTGCAGACGTGGCAAAAACATAAGGGCATGGCGGCGCAGCGGTAGATTTGCTGCCTTACAGCACCAGAGAACCAGGTTCGATCCCGACTAAGGGTGCTTGTCCGTACGTTCCCAGGAGGGACCCGTTGGGGAACCGTCGAGAATGAAAAGGGACCGGGCAGCGTGCTATTTAGAACGAAGGGGGACCCATCCGGGCGGGGGGGGGGGCCCAAGAATAATGAGGGACACAGTTGGGGGGGGGGGGGGGGGGGGAAAGAGGCCGAGAACGAGATGAGACCCCACGGGGGGGAGGGAGGAAGATGCCCAGAACGAAGATGCCCCGGCTGGGGGGCCTCCCAAGAACAAAGAGGAACGTCCACGCCCGGGTGGTTTTAGAGAGGGACTACGCGCTGACCACGAGTGCCCTGGGGGGAATTTCCGGGACCGCTGGGCACCGCGGAGGGTGGACTGCTTCCTTGACGAGGATTGTAACATAGCTGTTGAATTTTCAGTATATTGATATTGAAGAATATTTGTTTTACTTCGTGGCTGTGGTGGTGGGTATTGTTGTTTTGTATGGTAAATATTATTCTCGTAAATAGCTGATTTAAATTATATTTGGTAAAAGAAAGAACAACGAGGGACCGGGCGGGCAGCCACGGGCAGCGGCAGGCCATGTTCACCGCCGCGAGATGGTGGGCCATGTGGGACTGAGATGAGGAAAAATCTTTTCCACCCAGAGAGTTGTGAATCTGTGGAATTCTCTGCCACAGAAGGCCAAATCACTGGATGTTTTCAAGAGAGACTTAGACTTAGCTCGAAGGTATTTATTCACAAAATGCTGGAGTAACTCAGCAGGTCAGGCAGCATCTGTGGAGAGAAGGAATGGGTGACGTTTCGGGTCGAGACCCTTCTTCAGCCTTATGTCAAGATTTAGCTCCAAGGGCTAAGGGAATCAAGGGATATGGGGAAAAAGCAGAATGTATTCTCTGAATACATTCAAGAGAGAGCTAGATGGAGCTCTTAAGGATAGCGGAGTCAGGGGGTATGGGGAGAGGGCAGGAACGGGGTACTGATATTGAATGGCGGTGCTGGCTCGAAGGGCTGAATGGCCTACTCCTGCACCTATTTTCTATGTTTCTATGAGAAGATAAGTCTGTGCTAAGAACTTGTGAAACTTTGTCCACGCCAGAAACCTGGCCACTCTTTGTGCACTGCCTGGGTGCAGTCTGCTGTGTGATTTTACTGGATGCAAAAACAGAATTTCACCGTACCTAGATGTCAGTGAGGGATGATAGACAATAGACAATAGACAAGAGGTGCAGGAGGAGGCCATTCGGCCCTTCGAGCCAGCACCGCCATTCAATGTGATCACGGCTGATCATTCTCAATCAGTACCCCGTTCCTGCCTTCTCCCCATACCCCCTGACTCCGCTATCCTGAAGAGCTCTATCTAGCTCTCTCTTGAATGCATTCAGAGAATTGGCCTCCACTGCCATCTCAGGCAGAGAATTTCACAGATTCACAACTCTCTGACTGAAAAAGTTTTTCCTCATCTCAGTTCTAAATGGCTTACCCCTTATTCTTAAACTGTGGCCCCTTGTTCTGGACTCCCCCAACATTGGGAACATGTTTCCTGCCTCTAACGTGTCCAACCCCTTAATAATCTTATATGTTTCGATAAGATCCCCTCTAATCCTTCTAAATTCCAGTGTATACAAGCCTAGCCGCTCCAATCTTTCAACATATGACAGTCCCGCCATTCCGGGAATTAACCTAGCAAACCTACGCTGCACGCCCTCAATAGCAAGAATATCCTTCAATGGAGCAACCATTAACAAATGGAGCAACCATTTACAAATGTCTTTCTATAATTTAACGTGAAGAATAACCTTTTCACAAAATGGTTAAGCTTACACTTTATCTGTAAACCTGTATTAATTGTTCATTGTTAAGACATAACTGGAAGTCTAAATGTCAAATTGAGGATTATTATACAGCAGCTCCCTCTACAGGCAATGAGTTGGCAGGCAGAGAATTACTTTCACCACCAGGGCAGTATGGTGGTGCAGCGGTAGAGTTGCTGCCTTACAGCGCCAGAGACCCGTGTTGCATCCTGACTACGGGTGCTGTCTGTACGGAGTTTGCACGTTCTCCCTGTGACCCGAGTGGGTTTTCTCCGAGATCTTCGGTTTCCTCCCACGCTACAGAGACAATGCAGAGGTTAATTGGCTTGGTATAAATGTATGTATAAATGTAAAATTGTCCCTAGTGTGCGTAGGAAACAGGCAGAGAAAAAGTACAACAAAAAATGTTAGAACATACGTTGTGGAACTGGAGTTTAGAAGGACGAGAGGGGATCTTATAGAGACGTATAAAATTATAAAAGGACTAGACAGGCTGGATGCAGGAAAAAAATGTTCCCAATGTTGGGGAGTCCAGAACCAGGGGCCACAGTCTTAGAATAAAGGGGAGGCATTTAAAACTGAGGTGAGAAGGAACTTTTTCACCCAGAGAGTTGTGAATTTGTGGAATTCTCTGCCACAGAGGGCAGTGGAGGCCAAATCACTGGATGAATTTAAGAGAGAGAGGGTTAGATAGAATTCTAGGGGCTAGTGGAATCAAGGGATATGTGGAGAAGTTGGGCACCGGTTACTGATTGTGGACGATCAGCCATGATCACAATGATTGGCGGTGCTGGCTCGGAGGGCCGAATGGCCTCCTCCTGCACCTATTTTCTATGTTTCTATTTCACAAAATGCTGGAGTAACTCAGCAGATCAGGCAGCATCTCAGGAGAGAAGGAATAGGTGACGGTTCGGGTCGAGACCCTTCTTCAGACAGTCAGAAGGAATAGGAGTAGAATTAGGCCATTCGGCCCATCAAGTCTACTCCGCCATTCAATCATGGCTGATCCACCTCTTCCTCCTAACCCCATTTTCCTGCCTTCTCCCCATAACCTCTGACACCCGTACCAATCAAGAATCTATCTATCTCTGCCTTAAAAGGTCCCTCAGGTCGGCCGACTTGGGGCTACTCACTATCCCGCGGTCTAGGTTTAAGCTCAGGGGTGACCGCGCTTTTGCGGTTGCAGCTCCTAGACTGTGGAACAGCATCCCTCTCCCCATCAGAACTGCCCCCTCCATTGACTCCTTTAAGTCCAGGCTCAAAACCTATTTCTACTCCCTAGCGTTTGAGGCCCTCTGAGGGGGCGCTGTGAACTGTTTATGTATGTGCTGTTACGTTTGTGTGCCATTGCATGTTCATTCCGAGTACCTGAACTGATGTACAGCACTTTGGCCAACGTGGGTTGTTTTTAAATGTGCTATACAAATAAAATTGACTTGACTTAAAAATATCCACTGACTTGGCCTCCACAGCCTTCTGTGCCAAAGAATTCCACAGATTCACCACCTTACCTTCGTCTGTCTTCTGTATCTATCTACCCAAGAATCTGTTCCACAAAGCCTCTTGCACTGGTTAAATGTTTTGAATGAGATGCTAGGAGTCAACTAAATAGGGTTAAATGCCGTGCATCTGAAAATCAAAAGCCATTATAACTTGAATTTATCACAGCCATTTGAAGAGACTGTTTCAATTATATCCAATTTGTTGAGTTTGCTGCGCTATTTCAGCACAGATCTTGTGGGTTTTATAATGGGCCTTAACCTTGAGACTCACGAGTAAAAACAGAGGGGGTTTGTGCATGGATAGAAACAGTAGCACAGTGGCACAGTGGTGGAGGTGCTGACTTACAGCACCAGAGACTAGTCTGAAGAAGGGTCTCGACCCAAAAAGTTGACTAGTCTGAAGAAAAGGTCTCGACCCGAAACGTCACCCATTCCTTCTCTCCAGAGTTGCTGCCTGTCATGCTGAGTTACTCCAGCTTTTTGTGTCTATCTTTGGTTTAAACCAGCATCTGCAGTTCCTTCCTGAACAATATAACTTGCCATGCATGTTCTCAGCAATCCGCCAGAGTGTTATATTGGATTGCTTGCTCCAGTCCTCTGGAGTGGGACCAAAACACACCCAATCTCTGAGTCAGAGTCGGAGGCTGAGACTGCCATGAGACTGGACCGACAGAAGTGGGGTTTGCTTGACATTATCACCATGTACTACACAATGCCACCCACCAGGACATGTACTCTTATTAAGTTCAATGCAGGCGATGCAGCAGCAACATGCAGTCTTTCCTCCCCAACAACCAAGCCCTCTCTCTGTCCACAAGGGGGAGCCTACTCCAAAGTGTTAAAAAAAACACAGGGCGCAGCAGTGGAGTTGCTGCCCTGCAGCGCTAGAGACCCGGGTTCGATCCCGACCACGGGCGCTGTCTGTACGGAGTTAGTACCTTCTCTGAGAACTCCGTTTTGCAACCATACTCCAAAGACGTACAGGTTTGTAGGCTAATTGGCTTGGTATCAATGTAAAAATTGTCATTAGTGTCTGTGTGTGTGTGTCTGTGTGTGTGTCTGTGCCTGTGCGTGTGTGTGTATCTGCATGTGTGTATCTGCATGTGTGTATCTGCATGTGTGTGTCTCTGTGTGTGTATGTGTGTGTGTGTGTGTCTGCGTGTGTGTGCGTGTGTGCGCGTGTGTCTGCGCATGTGTGCCTCTGTGTGTGTGTCTGTGTGTGTGTATGTGTGTGTGTGTGTGTGTCTGTGCATGTGTGTGCGTGCGTGTGTCTGTGTGTGTGTGTCTGTGCATGTGTGTGTATGTGTGTCTGCGAGTGTGTGTATGTGTGTCTGTCTGTGTCTGTGTGCGTGTGCATGTGTCTCCGTGTGTGTCTCCGTGTGTGTGTCCGCGTGTGTGTGTGTGTCTCTGTGTGTGTGTGCGTGTGCATGTGTGTGTCTCCGTGTGTGTGTCTGCGCGTGTGTGTGTCTGCGTGTGTGTGTGTGTGTGTCTGTGTGTGTGTGTGTGTGTGTGTGTGTGTGTGTGTGTGTGTGTGTGTGTGTGTGTCTGCATGTGTGTGACTGCATGTGTGTGTGTGTGTGTGTGAGATAGTGTTAGTGTGCGGGGATCGCTGGGTCGGTGCAGACTCGTTGAGTCTGGGAGGAGTGTAGGAGGAAACCGGAGATGCCGGAGAAAATCCACACAGGTCACGAGGAGAACGTACATGGTCAGGATCGAACCTGGGTCTCTCGCAGTGTAATCAGTGTTTTGGGGGAACAGTACGTGTGATGATACCGTAGACATGCAGAACATATCTCATCTATCAATTCACAGATTTTTGTTATTTTTCTTTTAAAATGTTTCTGCAAGTTTCTGCCGACTAAAATGGCGCCGTGACGGGTCGAGTGGTCTATCTTGCTCTGCTCTGTTATCTTTGGTTAAAATTGTCTACTTTTTAGGTCAGTGAGTGGCTGTCAGGCCTTGCGCCCAAATATCACCTTACATTCATCACCAGCACTGTGGAATTCACGGTACCTCGGTACACACAATACAATACAATACAATATCCTTCATTGTCATTGTACAAGTACAACGAGATTTTGATTGTCGCTTCCATATCGATGCTATCAAATCAAATATTAAATAAATCATTGCGAACATGGAAAGGGGGGGGGGGGAGGAAAAAGAAAAGGGGGGAACAAGGTAAGGTTCAACAAAAGGTTCACGCAGGTGGTCAGTTGTGCCAGATGACCCCGAGGGCAGAGACAGATCATGGCGGGCTCTCAGCAGGACCGATTCAGAGCAGCTATAGCTCTAGGAATAAAGCTGTTCCTTAGTCTGGAGGTGCCGGCGTAGAAGGCTTTGTACCGTCTGCCAGATGGAAGTGGTTCAAACAGAGGGTGGCATGGGTGTGTGGAGTCCATGTAGATGCTGGTGGCTTTCCTGAGGCAGCGTGCGTTGAAGTGCCCATGTGACATTAAATTAAATTAAACTGAACCGAAGTTCATGCTCGATGGTTTCATGAATGATCCCGGATGCTTACGGGTTTTTTTTTTTCAAAGATGCAAGACAACTCGAAGTCTTTATATCTATATCTTCTCATCAATAAAATTAAGCGAAACAGATGAAACCATTACGGCCACCACCAGTTTCAAGCCGAGTGTGCCCAGAGGGAAAGAGTTGAATGAGAAGCCATGTACAATAAACAATGTCTTCATTACAGTGCCCCAAAATTCCACCCGAAAAAAAATCCATCAGACCTGCATGATATCCATTTGTCCTCAGCCACTCGGTTATGAAATAATGGAAATGAATAAAGCTTCTTATGAAATGGTTCTGTTTGATAATTCAAGGACAGTTTATGATTGTCACATGTACCAATTAAGGTGCAGTGAAATTTGAGTCACCACACATCCATACTAAGTGTAAAGCAAGACACAACCGCATGAAAGTTAACAGAAACATTCACCACAGTGGATTCCACATTCCTCACTGAGATGGAAGGCAATAAAGTTCAATCTTCTTCCTCATTGTTCTCCCGCGGTCGGGGCACTCAGACCATCCGCAGTCGGAGCGATCAAATCCCCCGCAGCCGACGATCGAAGCCCCCGTCGCGGTGATCGAAACTCCCGCGACGGGGCGGTGGAAACTTTCTCTCCGCGGGAGCATGGAGCTCCCGAGTCGGCCTCTTCTTACCAGAGACCGCGGGCTTCACGATGTTAACGTCCACAGGCCCCGCGGTTGGAGCTCCGATCGGCGGCAAAGGGATCGCAAGCTCCGCGATGATAAAGTCACGCAGACTCCCGCGGCTCGGAGCGGTCTTTCCGGGAAAGGCCACCAACTCCTCAATGTTAGGCCGCAGTGAGGACAGAGATACGATACGGAAGAAAAAAAAAGAAAGAAATAATATATATATTTTTTAAATCACATCTCCGTCGAGGTAAGAGATTGAGAAAAGTTTCCTTCAACACCCCACCCCACATAAAACAAACCAAGGAATGGCCTGTAATTTGCTGTGCTGCATTATATTTCATTGACTTCAGGAACTTAAATATCATTTCATTAGCACAGTTCTCAAAGGCTGCTTTTTTTAAAATTGGTACTTGGCTGAACTCTGGAAAATGTGCGTGGGTCAGGTCAGCTGTGGTATAATTTTATCCTGACAGTGAGTATCTTTGTTAGTTAATGCAAGCCTGCAAGCAATGAAATGACACTGCCCTGCTGTTGCTTATGTGTTTGATTAAATAGGCAGCGTGGAAGTAGGATAGAGTTACTTTTAATGTCCATCGCTTTAGTTTAGTTTACTGTATTGTCACGTGTACCGAGCGAGGCACACTGAAAATCTTTTTCTCCGTGCTAACCAGTCAGCGGAAAGACAATACATGACTACAATCGAGCCGTCCACAGTGCACTGATACATGACAAAGGGAATAACGTGAATAACGTTTAGCGCAAGATAAAGTCCAGCAAAGATAGTCCGAGGGTTTCCAATGAGGTAGATAGCAGCTCAGGACAGTTCACTGGTTGCGGTGGGATGGTTCAGTTGTCTGATAGCAGCTGGCAAGAAAATGTCCCCGAATCTGGAGGTGTGCGTTTTCACACTTCTATACCTTTTGCCCGATGGGAGAGGGGAGGAATGGCCAGGCTGCGACTCGTCCTTGATTATGCTGCTGGCCTTGCCGAGGAAGCATTTGAAAATGAAAACACCGGGGGGGGGGTTTAATACTGAGGGATGAAAACAAAATGGTGACACTGTGTTTATGGATGTCGGCAGAGTTCAAACCAATTGCAATGGCCACAGCACTATATCATCACTTCACAGATTACATTACACATTACTCAACAAGGATCGGAGCCAGACCATCAAACATGGAGTGTGACCTTTAGAGGAGCTTGAAGGGACTTTTAAAGTGTCATCCACAGAGAGAAGGCTTTACACCTCAGTAGCTGCCACGTGCAAAATGCCACCTCCACAGATAAAGTAGTCAAATAGTACAATAGACAATAGACAATAGGTGCAGGAGGAGGCCATTCGGCCCTTCGAGCCAGCACCGCCATTCAATGTGATCATGGCTGATCATCCACAATCAGTACCCCGTTCCTGCCCTCTCCCCATACCCCCTGACTCCGCTAACTTTAAGAGCTCTATCTAGCTCTCTCTTGAAAGCATCCACAGTCACAGTCTGAAGAAGGGTCTCGACCCGAAACGTCACCCATTCCTTCTCTCCCGAGATGCTGCCTGACCCGCTGAGTTACTCCAGCATTTTGTGAATAAATACCTTCGATTTGTACCAGCATCTGCAGTTATCTTCTTATTCCACAGTCACAATCTGGATAGGGTGGATATGGAGAGGATGTTTCCACTAGTGGGAGAGTCTAGGACTAGAGATCGTAGCCGCAGAATTAAAGGCCATTCCTTTAAGGAAGGAGATGAGGAGGAATTTCTTTAGCCAGAGGGTGGTGACGCTGTGGAATTCACTGCCACAGAAGGCTGTGGAGGCCACGTGAATGGATATTTTGAAGGCAGAGATAGATAGATGCTTGATTAGTACGGGTGTCAGGGGTTATGAGGAGAATAGGGTTAGGAGGGAGAGATAGATCAGCCATGATTGAATGGTTTAGTAAACTTGATGGGCTGAATGGCCTAATTCTGCTCCTATCATTTATGAACTTTTCATAATGTGGGTGTTACATATACAATTCTTGCTCTTCTTGGGGTTTGTCTATAATTTTTACTGAAAACAATAGACAATTCAAAGAACCCCTTTTCTAAAAGATGCAAAAATGTTCAAGAAAATACTTTTTACTTCAAATACAGTCATGAATGCAACCAGCAATAATGAACCTATTCATGTAATTACCACTGATTCACATTTTCCAAGTGCGACTTGACTTCTTTGAAAATTGCTATCCAAAGTGCCAAATTACAGCAATCATTAGGTAAATTGCATTTTCTGCACAAAATAATTTCAACATTATCAAGGAATATTTAGTCAAAATTAAATCAGAATACCCCATTTCCCTCACATTACAATTCCCCAAAGTTTAGTCTTGGTTCAAAGTGTTCACTTACTTGTTAATGCAATGCAGCAGATGGGAAAGAAAAAGAAAATGCCTTTGCAAAAGTATTCCTGCTTCGGTTATGAATGTAGGAGTGGGGAGGTATTAGCTTTGGGATGCTTACATTAAGCATGCACAGCTGCCAGCCGCAAATTGATTTTTATCTTACAACACTTCTGGGCAGCACATTGGCAGAGTTGCTGCCTCACAGCGCCAGAGACCCTGGTTCGATCCTGACTACGGGTGCTGTATGCTTTCCCCGTGACCTGCCCGAGTTTTCTCCGGGTGCTCCGGTTTCCTCCCACACTCCAAAGACCGTACAGATTGGCTTGCAATCATTATAAATTGTCCCGAGTGTGTGTAGGATAGTGCTAGGGCGTGGGGGGCCGCTGGTCGGCTCGGACTAGCTGGGCCGAAGGTTTCCGCGCTGTAAGTCTAAACTAAACTAAACAAATCAAGGTTCAATTGATTTCAATGATATCTATATACTAAAACTCTCGTTTGTTTGTTTATTTGTGACTGAACTTCAGCCAAAACGGTACACGATAGAGCGACATACCCCGGAGTGAGGGGGTATGGGGAGAAGGCAGGAACGGGGTACTGATTGAGAGTGATCAGCCATGTATCCGCCCACTCACACAACCTGTCCAAGTCACCCTGCAGCCTTATTGCATCTTCCTCACAATTCACACTACCCCCCAGCTTTCAAGAGAGAGCTGGATAGAGCTCTTAAGGATAGCGGAGTGGGGGGGTATGGGGAGAAGGCAGGAACGGGGTACTGATTGAGAGTGATCAGCCATGATCGCATTGAATGGCGGTGCTGGCTCGAAGGGCTGAATGGCCTACTCCTGCACCTATTGTCTATTGTCTATTGTCTATTGTCTATTGATAATTTTAGGCCCACCTTACTCACCGTCATCGCTTAAATGGTAAAGCAAGTAGTTTTATTGAAATCGGTGTTATATTTTTAAAGTTATTCACATTTTAAAGTTTATATCTATCTCCTAGGGAGGGAGGGAGGGAGGGAGGGAGGTGGATAAGGGGGGTTGAGGGGGATGGAGAGGGAGAAGGGGAAGTGGGGGGGGGGGGGGGGGGGAGGGCAGGGTGCTGCACCAATGCAGGATGAAGGGATTAAAAGTACCATTAGCAAATTTGCAGATGATACAAAGCTGGGTGGCAGTGTGAACTGTGAGGAAGATGCTATGAGGTTGCAGGGTGACTTGGACAGGTTGTGTGAGTGGGCAGATGCATGGCAGATGCAGTTTAATGTGGATAAGTGTGAGGTTATCCACTTTGGTGGTAAGAATAGGAAGGCAGAGTATTATCTGAATGGTGTCAAGTTAGGGAAAGGGGACGTACAACGAGATCTGGGTGTCCTAGTGCGTCCTAGTGAAAGGAAGCATGCAGGTACAACAGGCAGTGAAGAAAGCCAATAGAATGTTGGCCTTCATAACAAGAGGAGTTGAGTATAGGAGCAAAGAGGTCCTTCTGCAGTTGTACAGGGCCCTAGTGAGACCGCACCTGGCGTACTGTGTGCAGTTTTGGTCTCCAAATTTGAGGAAGGATATTCTTGCTATTGAGGGTGTGCAGCGTAGGTTTACTAGGTCAATTCCCGGAATGGCGGGACTGTCATATGTTGAAAGACTGGAGCGACTAGGCTTGTATACACTGGAATTTAGAAGGATGAGAGGAGATCTTATCAAAACGTATAAGATTATTAAGGGGTTGGACACGTTAGAGGCAGGAAACATGTTCCCAATGTTGGGGAGTCCAGAACAAGAGGCCACAGTTTAAGAATAAGGGGTAGGCCATTTAGAACTGAGATGAGGAAAAACCTTTTCAGTCAGAGAGTTGTGAATCTATGGAATTCTCTGCCTCAGAAGGCAGTGGAGGCCAATTCTCTGAATGCATTCAAGAGAGAGCTAGATAGAGCTCTTAAGGATAGCGGAGTCAGGGCGTATGGGGAGAAGGCAGGAACGGGGTACTGATTGAGAATGATCAGCCATGATCGCATTGAATGGCGGTGCTGGCTTGAAGGGCCGAATGGCCTCCTCCTGCACCTATTGTCTATTGTCAGGAGAGGTTTGGGCCCAACGGGTCCACTTGGTCTAGTATAATATAAAAACAGAAGAAACGCCATGTCCCTAACAACTCTCACCAATGTCTATAGATGTGCCATTGAAATTTAATCGGGATGCATCATAGCATGGCTTGGGAACAGTTCCATCTAAGATAGCAAGAAATTGCAGAGAATTGTGGACGCAGCCCAGACCATCACGCAAATCAACCTCCTTTCCATTCTGAAAAAGGGCCTCGACCCGAAACGTCGCCTTTTCCTTTTCTCCAGAGATGCCCCCTGACCCGCTGAGATACTCCAGCTTTTTGTGTGTCTATCTCACTTCCATTAACTCCATCTACACTTCACGCTGCTTCGGCAAGGCCACCAGGATAATCAAGGATGAGTCTCACCCCTCCTCTCCCCTCTCCCATCAGGCAAGAGTACGTAAGTGTGAAATCGCACACCTCCAGGTTCAGAGACAGTTTCTTCCCAGCTGTTATCAGGCAATTGAATCATCCTACTAACAACTAGAGAGCGGTCCTGAGCTACTGTCCACCTCATTGAGGACCCTCGGACTATCTTTACTCCGTCTTTACTGGACTCCATCTTGCAATAACCGTTATTCCCTTTATCATGTATCTGTACACTGTATCTGTACATTCAAGAGAGAGCTAGATAGAGCTCTTAACGATAGCGGAGTCAGGGGGTATGGGGAGAAGGCAGGAACGGGGTACTGATTGAGAATGATCAGCCACGATCGCACTGAATGGTGGTGCTGGCTCGAAGGGCCGAATGGCCTACTCCTGCACCTATTGTCTATTGGACAGTTCGGGTGTAATAATGTAGTCTTTCCGCTGACTGGTTGGCTTGCAACAAAAAGCTTTTCACTGTACCTCGGTACACGTGACAATAAACTAAAGTAAATAAAAGTAGTAGTAGCCTATGTTCAGGCCCCTTCCAATAAGATCATGTTTGATCCTGTACTTACCCATCTGACTGGCTTAACATCATGTCTTGAAGTCAAGGAGTCCTACATTCGTGCAGCTTGGTAACAGGCCCTTCGGCCCAACTGGTCCATGCTGATCAAGATGCCCCATTCACACTAATTTAATTTGTCCACGTTTTGGCTCATAACCTTCAAAAATGTTCCTATTTACACATTAGGGTCTTATGATTCTCTTGACCAAAAGTCTATCAATCTCAATCAGAGACTCACACACACAAGAAGATAGATACAAAATGCTGGACTAACTCAGCGGGTCAGGTAGCATCTCTGGAGAAAAGGAACAGGTGACGTTTTGGGTCGAAACCCTTCTTCAGACTGAGAGTCAGGGGAGAGGGAAATCTGATTTTCCTACTGCTCTCTGTTTTAACCAGAGCCAGCAACATTATGGGGGACCCCTACCGCCCCAGCAACGGACTGTTCCAGCTGCTACGGTCAGGCAAACGCCTCCGCTGTCACGCTGTGAAAACAGAGAGGATGAGACGGAGTTTCTTCCCACAGGCCATCAGGACTGTTGACTCTTATATCACCAGGGACAAATTTACTGTATTAATTTATTTTTTGTGTTGTGTCTTTTAAAAAAAAAAATCTATTCTGTTTGTAGTGTTAGCACAATCCGCAGGCATTGCCACTTTCATTTCACTGCACATCTTGTATGTGTATGTGAGAAATAAAGTTGACTTGACTTGAGACTTGCTACTTTTTCTTAGTGATTTTAAATTGCATTTGCATGTTTATCAACTGGGCCTTCTGAACACACAGATCAAGATCTCCCCATCTCTCTGTTTTAAAAAAACATCCCTCTTTCCCATTCTCACTACCAATGTCACAATTCCCCATATTATTTTCCACTGGCTTCCTCTTTGATCCCATTCGCTTAACTTGTTTGTAACTCTACGCAGAACTCGTTTCCCAGTTCTTTCCCCGCCCCATCTTTGGGTCATCTGCAAACTGGGATACACTTTGCACAGGATCCTTATAAAGTTGGATATATAATCCTCAAACTCAAAAACATTCAAACATGACCGAAGAATCGATGGGCAAAGATTCGGAAATGTCACCTTAAATACCACCAGGGGGCGCCGCATGATGGCTGCCTCGCCTACAGTACGTCTGTCCTTTTCAAACTTTTTTTGTTATTTTTGGTAAGTTTTAAAAGTTTGTGTAAATGTTCTCTGGTTTGTTTTATGTGTGGGGGGGGGGGGGGGGGACCAGTCTCGGGTTGAGACCGGTCGGGAGCTCCAAAAGCCGCATGACGTTCGACTGGTCCCGACCCGGGGTAGATCGCCGGCGCGGGGGAGCCAAGATTCCCCCCCCCCCCGATACAGGAGCTTGATCGCCCCGACGAGGAAGGCCCGCCACCGGCTACGGGAGTCCAGATCGTCCTGTCAACGGAAGGTTCGAGGCCCCCGACCGCTGGAGGACAAAGAAAGGAGAGATTGAACTTTTTTTCGACTTCCATCACAGTGAGGAATGTGGAGGAGTCACTGTGGTGGATGACAATAGACAATAGGTGCAGGAGGAGGCCATTCAGCCCATTGAGCCAGCACCGCCATGCAATGTGATCATGGCTGATCATTCTCAATCAGTACCCCGTTCCTGCCTTCTCCCCATACCCCCTGACTCCGCTATCCTTAAGAGCTCTATCCAGCAGTCTCTTGAATGCATTCAGAGAATTGGCCTCCACTGCCTTCTGAGGCAGAGAATTCCACAGATTCACAACTCTCTGACTGAAAAAGTTTTTCCTCATCTCAGTTCTAAATGGCCTAACCCTTATTCTTAAACTGTGGCCCCTTGTTCTGGACTCCCCCATGTTTCCGGCCTCTAACGTGTCCAACCCCTTAATAATCTTATACGTTTCGATAAGATCTCCTCTCATCCTTCTAAATTCCAGTGTATACAAGCCTAGTCGCTCCAGTCTTTCAACATATGACAGTCCCGCCATTCCGGGAATTAACCTAGTAAACCTACGCTGCATGCCCTCAATAGCAAGAATATCCTTCCTCAAATTTGGAGACCAAAACTGCACACAGTACTCCAGGTGCGGTCTCACTAGGGCCCTGTACAACTGCAGAAGGACCTCTTTGCTCCTATACTCAACTCCTCATTATGAAGGCTAACATTCCATTGGCTTTCTTCACTGCCTGCTGTACCTGCATGTTTCCTTTCAGTGACTGATGCACTAGGACACCCAGATCTCATTGTACATGTTAAAATGTATTTTATGAGTCCTGTTGCTTTTTATTGGTATGACTGTATGGCAAATGACATTCCTCGTATGTTGCAAAACATACTTGGCGAACAAAGTATGATTGTGATTGTGAAATGAAGTTTGGATTTGAATCAAGCCTTTCAATGTTTACACTAAGTCTCTGTTCTCCTCAAAGCAAAATTGGTTAATTCTTGTAAATCAATGCATATCCTTAAAAAATTAGGCAGAGAGGAAAATTAGTTGTTTACCAGGGAGAAAAAAAAAATCAGGCTGCAGTGAAATGTTTCAGAAGTTTAAAACTTAATGATTTTATATTTATGGCTGTCAAGGCAAGGGGGTCTGAAGAAGGGTCCTGATCCATGTTCTCCAGGGATGCTGCTTGACCCGCTGTTACTCCAGCATTTTGGCACTTTTTATAGTCTCAAGTATTTGGCTCACATGGAACAACTTTTTTTTAAAAAAGAAGTCCACAAGTCAACCATTGTTCCTTTGTCCGAAATTGGTTCAAAGCAAAAGCAATGATTGCTTTAATGCATTAACTTATTCCAGCAATCATTTATTACTAAACTTCCTGAGGCACAAGTCATTGCTGAGAAGTCAGGGCGGCGATTTTAGTAGAGCAGTCGACGATATCCATCTAGTTTAGATTAGATTTTAGATTTTTAGATTTAGAGATACAGCGCGGAAACAGGCCCTTCGGCCCACCGGGTCCGCGCCGCCCAGCGATCCCCGCACACTAACACTATCCTACACACACTAGGGACAATTTTTACATTTACCCAGTCAATTAACCTACATACCTGTACGTCTTTGGAGTGCGGGAGGAAACCGAAGATCTCGGAGAAAACCCACGCAGGTCACGGGGTGAACATACAAAGTTTCGAGATACAGCGTGGAAACAGGCCCCTCGGCCCACCGAGTCCGCGCCGACCAGCGATCCCCGCACATTAACACTGTCCTACACATGCTAGGGACAATTTACACTTATACCAAGCCAATTAACCTACCAGCCTGTCGACTGTTGAGCGTGGGAGGAAACCGAAGATCTCAGAGAAAACCCACTCAGGTCACGGGGAGAACGTACAAACTCCGTACAGACAGCACCCGCAGTCGGGATCGAACCCGGGTCTCCGGCGTGCATTCGCTGCAAGGCAGCAACTCTAACGCTGCGCCACCGTGACCGCCCTTAGCATGGAGATAAGGAAGAATTTATTGAGCCGGAGAGTGGTAAACCTGTGGAATTCATTGCAGCAGACGGCTGATGGAGGCCAAGACATTGGGTATTTTTAAAGTGGAGATTGATAATGTCTTGATTTGGATGGGCATCAAATGTTACAGGGAAAAGGCAGGAGAATGGGGTCGAGATGAGAAAATAGATCAGCCATGATTAAATAGCGGAGTGGACTCGATGGGCTGAATGGCCTAATTCTGCTCCTATGGTCTATCATGCGTCACACATAATAATCTAATGAGCTGCCCAATGTACTGAGGAAATTCTGACAAGACTTTCTGACAAAAATTCTGACGCTGCCCGTTTACTCACACACACCTCGATCCGTGACCATATCACCCCCGTCCTTTATAAACTCCACTGGCTCCCCATCCCCCAGAGAATCCAGTACAAAATCCTCCTCATAACCTACAAAGCCCTCCATAACCTGGCCCCATCCTACCTGACCGACCTCCTCCACAGGCACACTCCCACTTGCACCCTCCGTTCTGCCGCTGCCAATCTCCTATCCCCCCACATCCGGACTAAACTCAGATCCTGGGGGGACAGGGCTTTCTCCATCGCTGCTCCCACCCTATGGAAGTCACTACCCCAAACCGTTAGAGACTCCTCCACACTCACCACATTCAAAACATCGTTGAAGTCTCACCTGTTCAGTACTGCCTTCAACCACTGAAGGTCACCTCACCTTCTGTCTCCTTTCTCTGTTCATTTATTTATTTACTTATTTATCTATTTATTCATTTCCCTATGTTCTCAAAATCTCTGTAAAGCGTCTTTGAGTATATCATATCATCATATCATATCATATATATACAGCCGGAAACAGGCCTTTTCGGCCCTCCAAGTCCGTGCCGCCCAGCGATCCCCGTACATTAACACTATCCACTAGGGACAATTTTACATTTACCCAGCCAATTAACCTACATACCTGTACGTCTTTGGAGTGTGGGAGGAAACCGAAGATCTCGGAGAAAACCCACGCAGGTCACGGGGAGAACGTACAAACTCCTCACAGTGCAGCACCCGTAGTCAGGATCGAACCTGAGTCTCCGGCGCTGCATTCGTTGTAAAGCAGCAACTCTACCGCTGCGCTACCGTGCCGCCCTATATGAAAAGCACTATATAAATAAAATGCATTATTATTATTATTATTATTATTATTAAGACTCACCGGTGTTATCGTATGTCAATGGCAGGAATATCCAACTTTTACAGGATATTTTGTTACAGTGTGTTGCTGGAAAATTGTGTCGGTTGTTCCAACTATTTAATAGGTACATGGTTTCATTATTATCGCAACCAAGCACACTTTGTTCTACTTAAAATATACGCTGATAAGTAGTGTGATTGACAAGATTCACAGTCATTCTTGAGGGACAGATTGGAAAAGAATCGCTAACCGACCCGAGAATCTTGTGTATGAAGGAACTGCAGATGCTGGGTTTCACCGAAGATGGACACAAAATGCTGGAGTACCTCAGCGGGACAGGCAGCGTCTCTGGAGAGAAGGAATGGGTGACGTTTCGGGTCGGGACCCTGCTTCAGACAGTCTATCTTCGGTGTCCATCTACCCAAGAATCCGTTCCGCAAAGCTTCTCGCTTTGGTAAAATATTTTGGATGAGATTATAGGAGTCAACTGCCATACATCTGAAAGTCAAAGTCATCTTCACTTGAATTTATCACAGCCATTTGAAGAGACAGTTTCAATTATATCCAATTTTCTGAGCTTATTTCAGCACAGATCTGATAGAAACGTATAAAATTATAAAAGGACTGGACAAACTAGATTCAGGTTTAGATTTAGATTTAGAGATACAGTGCGGAAACAGGCCCTTCGGCCCACCGAGTCCGCGCCGCCCAGCGATCCCCGCACATTAACACTATCCTACACATACTAGGGATAATTTTTACATTTACCCAGTCAATTAACCTACATACTTGTACGTCTTTGGAGTGTGGGAGGTAACCGAAGATCTCGGAGAAAACCCACGCAGGTCACGGGGAGAACGTACAAACTCCATACAGACTGCGCCCATAGTCAGAATCGAACCCGAGTCTCCGGCGCTGCATTCGCTGTAAGGCAGCAACTCTACCGCTGCACCACCGTGCCTGAGATGGAGGAAACATGTTCCCAATGTTGGGAGAGTTCAGAACCAGGGGCTGCACACAGTCCAAGAATAAAGGGGAGGCCATTTAAAAATTAGATAAGGAAAAACTTTTCCACCCAGAGAGTTGTGAATCTGTGGAATTCTCTGCCACAGAGGGCAGTGGAGGCCAATTCACTGGATGTTTTCAAGAGAGAGTTAGATAGAGCTCTAGGGGCTAGTGGAATCAAGGGATATGGGGAGAAGGCAGGCACGGGGTTACTGATTGTGGATGATCAGCCATGATCACAATGAATGGCGGTGCTGGCTCGAAGGGCCGAATGGCCTCCTCCTGCATCTATTTTCTATGTTTCTGTGTTTCTATCTTGTGGGTTTTATAAAGGGCCACAGTGGAGGATTGTGCATGGATAGAAACGGTGGCCCAGTGGCACGGCGGTAGAGACAGAGTCACCGGCCAGAGCTCTTTACCAGCTGTGCCACTGTGCCGGCCACTGGAGGTACATGGTGGAATCCTGGGAGCAGTGGGTGAGAATGAATGAACCAAAGGGATTAGTGCAGGACGGAACCCGCGGCCGGCCCCTGTGCCTGCGGACCAGGGCAGACGCCATGGAAGAAGCGTCAGGAGGGGATCCGGCGGCCATAGTGGAGAGGTCAAGGTGCGTGGGGGAGGGGGGTCGACGATGGCGCCGACCGACGGACGAGGACAGACCACGTGGGAGTGAGGACGCCGCTGCTGGGGGAAGGAACGGAGGACCTGGCGTGGGGGGACCGCGGTGAGGGGGGACGGGGGGGGACGAACAATGGAGGACCGGGCATGGGGAGGACCGCCGTGAGGGGGGGGGGGGGGGGGGAGACGAACGATGGAGGACCCGGCATGGAGGGGACCATTGTGAGGGGGGGGAGAACAATGGGGATCTGGTGTGGGGGGGACTGCAGTGCGGGGGGAGGGAGCGAACAATGGAGGACCCGGCGTGGGGAGGACCGCCGTGGGGGAAGGGGGGAAAACAATGGGGATCCGGTGTGGGGAGGGGGGACCGTCGTGAGGGGGGGGGGGGGGCGAACGATGGAGGACCCGGCATGGGGGGGGACCGTCATGAGGGTGAGGCGAGGGGGAAACAAAGGTGGACCTGGCGTGGGGATACTTTATAACTTTGGCAGCGCCCTTTACGTGGCGACTCTTTGCACACCTTGGGTGTGCAAGCAAAGAATTTTACTGTGACTGTGACTTGCCACATGCAACAATAAAGCGTTCATTCGTTCATTCGACAGTACAAGTGAATGGTCAAGGATTAGCAGTAACTGGGTGGGCTAAGGTACCTCGTTTGCATGCTGCATCGTTCTATGACAATGTATGCACCAACTTATGGGGCGGCACAGTGGCCCAGCAGCAGAGTTGCTGCCTTGCAGCGCCAGAGACCCGAGTTCGATCCTGACTACGGGTGCTTATTTATTCACAAAATGCTGGAGTAACTCAGCGGGTCAGGCAGCATCTCAGGAGAGAAGGAATGGGCGACGTTTCGGGTCGAGACCCTTCTTCAGACTGATGTCAGGGGGGCAGGACAAAGGAAGGATATAGGTGGAGACAGGAAGACAGTGGGAGATCTGGGAAAGGGGAGGGGAAGAGAGGGACAGAGGAACTATCTAAACTTCTGACTACGGGTGCTGTCTGTGCAGAGTTTGTACGTTCTCCCTGTGACTGCGTGAGCTTTCTCCAAGGGCTTCGGTTTACTCCCACACTCCAGACGTACATGGTTGTAGGTTAATTGGCTTTTAATAAAAATGTAATCGTCCCTAGTAGGGGAATGTAGGGGGATCACTGGTCGGTGCAGACACAGTGGGCCGAAGGGCCTGTTTCCACGCTATATCTCTAAACTAAGCTAAACAATGCCCCAGATTAGGAAAGAAAAATACCTGTGGATCCCTTGCTGATCTGTAACTAGAGGATAGAAATTCATTTCTGTTGCCAGGATTAATTGGGATAAGCTGTTGGTATTCTCTTTTGGACAAAGTTTTCCGTTGACTGGGAGTAGAAGTTGGAAGGTCATGTTGCAGTTCTACAAGATGTTGGTGAGGCCGCACTTAAGACTATTGTGTTCAGTTCAGGGCACCATGTTACAGGAAAGATGTTGTCAAGCTGGAAAGGGTACAGAAAAGATTTACGAGGATGTTGCCAGGATTAGAGGGTCTAAGCGATAGGGAGAGGTTGAGCAGGCTGGGACTCCATTCTAGATTTAGATTTAGAGATACAGCGCAGAAACAGGCCCTTCAGCCCACCGGGTCCATGCCGCCCAGCAATCCCCGCACATTAACACTATCCTACACCCACTAGGGACAATTTTTACAATTGCCCAGCCAATTAACCTACAAACCTGTACGTCTTTGGAGTGTGGGAGGAAACAGAAGATCTCGGAGAAAACCCACGCAAGTCACGGGGAGAACGTACAAACTCCGTACGGACGGCGCCCGTAGTCAGGATCGAACCCGAGTCTCTGGCGCTGCATTCGCTGTAAGGCAGCAACTCTACCGCTGCGCCACCGTGCCGCTCTTCCTTGGAGCGCAGGAGGATGAGGGGTGATCTTGCAGAGGTGTACAAAATCATGAGAGGAATAGATTGGGTAGAAACGACTCTCTTGTCCAGAATAGGGGAATCGAGGACCAGAGGACATAGGTTTGTGAAGTAGAAGAGATTTAATAGGAATCTGAAAGGTAACTTTCTTCACACAAAGAGTGGTGGGTGCATGGAACAAGCTGCCAGAGGAGATAGTTGAGGCAGGGACTATCGCAATGTTTAAGAAACAATTGGACATTAACATAGATAGCACAGGTTTACAGGGATATGGGCCAAAAGCAGGCAGGTGGGACTATTGTAGATGGGACATGTTGGCAAGTTGGGCCGAAGGGCCTGTTTCCACGCTGTTTCACTCTGTGACTTTCTTGGTACAGATTTACAAGGTTGAGCAAATGATACAACAGGGATTAGAGAAAAGCTTTTTGACCATGGTCACGCTGTCTGAAGGACAGTGGAAACACAATCAGTTAGCATGTACCAAAAATAAATTGGAAGGAATTATTTTAGATTTCCACCATCTGCAATTTAAAAAAAAAAATTTTTAAATCACTTTCTGGAACTAGCAACTTATTCTGAAATGAATTTGCCAGATAGATCTTTAACTTACTTTATAACTGGAGGTACCTAATCCAAAATTAAGTCATGAAAGACGTTGCAAATCACTCCCTTCTGTGATCCACAATCACACCTCCTCCATCTTACTGGCCTGAATCCCGTCTGTCCCATTACTTTTGTTTACTCTCTGGAGGTTGATGGTAAAGATTTAGTATCAGTCAAAAGCCGCACAAGAAATCATCTCAACTCACCAGAGACATGAAACCTTCCTTCACCAGCTGTCAAACCACCTATTGAGATACCTTAACGTACTCTTGCCAAACAGCCTGGTGTGTGATATATTGGGGGGGGGGGAACAAAAAAATCTTCAGATTGCTTGCTTTCCAAATTCCAAATTTTCTCTGTCTGATGCCTGAACAAGTCTGAAGAAGGGTTCCGACCCGAAACCTCACCCCTCCTTTTTCTCCAGAGATGCTGCCTGACCCGCCGAATTACTCCAGCACTTTGTGTCCATCTTCGGTGCAAAGCAGCATCTGCAGTTCCTTCCGACACGTTGGGCATTGAGGACTGGGAGATCACGTTGCAGTTCTCCAAGACATTGGTGAGGCCGCATTTAGAGTGTTGTGTTCAGTTTTGCGCACCATATTATAGGAGAGATGTTGTAACGCTGGAAAGGGTGCAGGGAAGAGTCTCGAGGATGCTGCCAGGACTGGAGGGCCCGAGCCACAGGGAGAGGTTGAGCAGGCTCGGACTTTATTCCTTGTAGCGCAGAAGGTTGAGGGGTGATCTTATAGAGGTGTACAAAATCATGAGAGGAATAGATCAGGTAAACACACAGAGTCTTTTGTCCAGATGAAGGGAAAATCGAGAACCAGACGGCATAGGTTTAAGGTGAGGGGGGAAAGATTTAATAGGAACCCGGATGGGTAACTTTTTTTTTAAACACAAAGGTGTGATGGGTGTATGGAACGAGCTGCCGGAGGAGGTAGTTGAGGGAGGTATGATCGCAACATTTAAGAAACATTTAGACAGGTACATGTATAGGACAGGCTTAGAGGGGGTATGGGCCAAACGCAGGCAGGTGGGACTAGTGTAGATGGGGCATTTTGGCCGGTGTGGGCAAGATGAGCCGCTGGGCCTGGTTCCACACAGTACGACTCGGTAATAAAAATGAGTACAGTAAGCAAGTCACCGAGCCTTGGACATGACTTAGACAAAACAAATATTTCCATCCTTGCTTACACTGCACCAAAATCTCTCCCTTGGGAGTCATGTACCGTCTGAAGTCCAGTAACAGAACCATCGCGGGAAGAGGCAATAAGTCTATGGAGCTCATGGTAAGTATTCTCCATCATAACACAGTGTGTTAGGCATCCAGCATAGGTTACAGCAGAAATGTTTCCACTCTGTTTCCACTAGTGGGAGAGTCTCGGACCAGAGGTCACAGCCTCAGAATTAAAGGATGTTCCTTCAGGAAGGAGACAAGGAGGAATTTCTTTAGTCAGAGGCTGGTGAATCTGTGGAATTCATTGCCACAGACGGCTGTGGAGGCCAAGTCAATGGATATTTTAAAGGCAGAGATAGGTCATATTCTTGATTAGTACAGGTGTCAGGGGTTAAGGGGAGAATGTGGTTGAGAGGGAAAGATAGATCAGCTATGATTGAATGGCAGAGTAGACTCAACGGGCCGAATGGCCTAATTCTACTCCTACCACTGATGAACTCATGAGAAAGGCTTACAATTACTGCGGCACTTCTAGAAGTTAGGCTTCTTTGGCCTTCAGGCTCCTGGGAAGAGTTAAATGGTGGAAATCGCCTGATAATCCCTTCCAAAAGAAAATCAATTGGGCAATACACTGATCTGACAGCAAACCAAATTCCTCAGAGTCATAGAGTGATACCGGGTGGAAACAGGCCCTTCGGCCCAACTTGCCCACACCGGCCGACACGTCCCAGCTACACTAGTCCCACCTGCCCGAGTTTGGTCCATATCCCTCCAAACCTCGAAGAAAGGTAGGATGTATTCGTTGAGTGCCAAGACAATGAGATTTGGAGTTACATCCTGTGATTTTAAATGGGTCTAACACAGCCTAAAAACGTTAACACAGTTAACGAAAACAGTTGTCAAGTTTAAAACAAGGTCCGGAGTGAGTACACACGGGAAGGATATATCCTAGGAAAACAGAAGATTATTTATAAAACCCTCTTCCTGTTGAATTGTCCCATAGTTTGCCAACGCTTTTTAAAAAACAAACTCAGACAATAGAATCGTACGCTGTCACACAGAATAAAGACTTCAAATTCAATGACCTTCCATTGTGCATTTTGTTCACCTGATCCACCTTTTCATAAATCCATCATACTTACGATGAAGGATAATTATCACACTATTCACAAATCTCCTGGGAAGGTAGTTCAATAAACTAGTTCACCATAGCAACCAACACACTACATCCCTGCTACAACATTTGCAACCTTCTAGGTAGCGACTTGTCTACCTTGGAGAAAACTCCATCTACTTAACCACTAAGGGGATGAAAAGGGACAGAAGTGTGAAAACGCACACCTCCAGATTCAGGGACAGTTTCTTCCCAGCCGTTCACAAGTTATAGGAGTAGAATTAGGCCATTCAGCCCATCGAGTCTACTCCGCCATTCAATCAAGGAGGCTGATCTCTGCCTCCTAATCCCATTTTCCTGCCTTCTCCCCATAACCCTTGGCACCTGTTCTAATCAAGAATTTGTCCATCTTTGCCGTACAAATATCCGCTGACTGGGCCTCCCCAGCCCTCTGTGGCAGTGAGTTCCACAGATTAACTACCCTCTGACTAAGGAGGTTCCTCCTCAACTCCTTTCCAAAAGAGCGCCCTTTAATTCTGAGGTTACGACCTCTGGTCCTAGACTCTCCCACCAGTGGAAACATCCTCTCCACATCCACTCTATCTGTGCCTTTCATTATTCTGTAAGTTTCAATGAGGTCCCCCCTCAACCTTCCAAGCTCCAGCGAGTACAGGCCCAGTGCCGTCAAGCGCTCATCGTACGTTAACCCACTCATTCCTGGAATCATTCTTGTCAACCTCCTCTGGACCCTCTCCAGGGCCAGCACATCCTTCCTCAGATATGGGGCCCAAATTTGCCATGACTACAGAGCAGTCCTGAACTACTGTCTGCCTCATCAGAGACCCTCGGACTGTCTCCGATCGGACTTTACTGGCTCTACCTTGCACTAAATGTCATTCCCTTACCATGTACCCCCTCCATTGCGGACGGCTCGATTGTGATCATGTACTGCCTTTCCGCTGACTGGTTAGCATGCAACAAAAGCTTTTCGCTGCACCTCAGTACACGTGACAATAAACTAAAATAACCAAAATGCTTCCCCGGTGTTAGATCCATTTTCCACCTTCATTTTTATCCATGTTCTTTGGGAAGGGAATCCACATTGCCCTGTGCGTACAATACCACTGCAAGACCATGACGAGTGAGGGTAGCAGTAGTCTTCCTCAGTCTTGATCGCTCTGATTCATCTGAACTCAAGGGGGGGGGGGGGGGGAGAAAGAGTCCCAGGTTAAGGGGTGCCCTAGAATTTAGGTCCCCCCAATCCAAATGGCTGGGCCTGATGTAAACAACTCGGTAGACATTTAGAGATACCGCATGGAAAGAGGCCCTTCGACCCTCTGACTCCATGCTGACCAGTGATCCACGCTGCCACCCTGTTCTATCCCACACAGTAGGGAGAATTTACTGGAGCCAATTAACCTACAAACCCGCACGTCTTTGGGAGAGTGAGAGGAATCCGGAGCACTGGGAAAGAAACCTATGCAGACACAGGGAGAGCGTTCAAACTCCGTACAGACGGCACCAGTAGTCAGGATCGAACCCGGGTCTCTGGAGGAGCGAGGCAGCAACTCTACCGCTGCGCCACCCAAACTATCCCCAGAGACTCGTCCAAACGTAGCTGGCTGGCAGCCAAGAGCATGGAACCAAGAGGGAACGACCAGGGATCCATGGGTTCAGGCTCCTGCTGTCTTTTGGGGCTGGACATGCAGAGATCGTTGGTGATTTTAGAAGAAGCCAGATCACCAGGCATCGCAGGAGCATTAAGGGTCCACAAGGGACTTGGACAAGAAGGGGGTGAGGCTGAGAGAAATGAGACAGAAGGTAGGGTATGAAGTCGACAAGGCCACCTTATAGTCTTGGCCCGTAAGCAGAACCCCGACCATGAATTTGATGGACTTCTTACCACCTCCTGAGGTGGTTTTGTTACCGGATATCAGATGGGGCACCGCTCCCAGGCTTCAGATTGACACCAGGCCCTCAAATGGTGGAGGCTGTGGGCCTGGTGCTGAGCCTGGTACTCAGGTGAGGTGATGGTTTTGTTCAGTTTAGAGATACAGTGCGAAACAGGCCCTTCGGCCCAACGAGTCTGCACCGACCAGTGATTCCCGCACATTAACCCCACACACACTAAGGACAATTTACATTTATACCAAGCCAATTAATAGGATTTTGTGTTTATCTTCGGTTTAAACCAGCATCGGCCGTTCCTTCCCACACACCTCAAATGGTCCTTTACGCAGCTCAGAAATGCGGGTGGGAACAAACTCTCTCAGGCCAGTGAGTGAACACGATCCACTCTTAACTCCTGCCATGCAAAATGTTTGACGGTAGACACAAAATGCTGGAGTAACTCAGCGGGACAGGCAGCATCTCTGGAGAGAAAGGAATGGGTGACGTTTTGGGTCGAGACCCTTCTTCAGACTTGAGAGTCAGGGGAAAGGGAGATCTGTGGTTGCTCCTGCTCCACGTTTTAACGCAGACTCGCCACCTCAGCCACGTGTTAGCCTGCGCCTCTATCTTCCGCACACAGGGATTCCAACTCGGGTTCCACCAAGCCCCTCTCCCCTGACACTCAGTGCGAAGAAGGGTCTCGACCCGAAACGTCACCCATTCCTCCCCTCCAGAGATGCTGCCCGACCCGCTGAGTTACTCCAGCATTTTGGTGGCTATCTTCGGTGTAAACCAGCATCTGCAGTTCCTTCCTAAAAATGGAGAACTAGACGCCCTGTGTCTTCCGAGAAGGAGAGGTGGTGAAGCATTTCGCTGTGTGGGCATCCGATCACTCATATGATTACTTACAAATGAAAGAAACGATCAATGCATAGATCATTGCTTGAAGGGCCTCACCACGATATTTATTTTAGCCGAGTCACAAAAAAAAGCAAGGTTCACACATTGTTTCAAGAACAAAAGCACACACATTGGCCTTTTTTAAAAAAGTTTTTTTTTCTGTTTTTAATGAACACGTTACAAAGTACAAAATATACTGTCTTTCGTTTGAGACATGAATTAATTTTACTTACAGTACATAAATCTTCAGTTTCAGCTTAAGACTAGCAAACAAAAGCATGTGCACTTTCTCACATTCACCGAGAAATAGCACGAGTTTCGACCGGGCTGTTCCGTTTCCAATAGTTCCTTAGAATCTTGCTTTTGCTTGTCACTTTTAATGGTCATTATAATTAAGGAAACAAAAGTCTAGCTTTAAAGTAGACACTTGGACCAGAGACCAGATCAGTGGCTGTTTCAAAGGAAACCCTCATTTTGAACAAAGTAATTGCAATGTTTACTATCGTCAGGTAAAAATAACAATCATTTACTTTTGAACAGTATTCCAACCTCTAGTAAACGCTAACATTTCAGAATGACGTATCATTGTTGCTAGTTAAGATTGGTTTTTTAAAAACAATCCAGCTTTGTAGTGGTGGTTTCGTTTTGTTTAGTTTGGAGATACAGTGCGGAAAAAGGCCCTTCGGCCCACCGAGTCCGCACCGACCAGCGATCCCCGCACATTAACACTACCCTGCACCCGCACACTAGGGACAATGTTACATTTATACCAAGCCAATTAACCTACAAACCTGCACGTCTTTGGAGTGCGGGAGGAAACCGACGATCTCGGAGAAAATAAACACAAAATGCTGGAGTAACTCAGCAGGCGGGACAGGCAGTATTTCTGGAGAGAAGGAATGGGTTGACATTTCGGGTCGAGAACCTTTTTTTAGTCTGAAGGGGGGGGGGGGTCTCGACCCAAAACGTCACCCGTTCCTTCTCTCCAGAGATGCCGCCTGTCCCGCTGAGTTACTCCAGCATTTTGTGTCTATCTTCAGTTTAAACCAGCATCTGCAGTTCCTTTCTACAGATCTCGGAGAATGCCCACATGGTTGGGGGGGGGGGGGGCGCTACAAACTCCGTACAGACTACACCCATATTCAGGATCAAAATGATGTCTCTGGCATTACGAAGCAGCAACTCTACCGCTGCTCCTTGCCCTTGCAAACCTTACCGACAGCAGATGACAAGTTTAAGATTTTGGTGAGTACCAAATACTGCCAGGCCGAACTTAAGCCTCCCGTCCAGTCGTGAAGTGCTGGCGTTAAAATGGTGGCAGTAGGTCACACTATTACATTACATTGGCTTTCCACAACCTCCTCTTCAAAACAAAAGAACAAGCAAAGATCATTCTCAGAACTTAGCGAGATTCTGTGCACTACAAGAATCAGCAAGACTATTTAAATTAATTGGAATGCTTTGCCACAGAAGGCTGTGGAGGCCAAGTCAATGGATATTTTTAAGGCAGAGATAGATTCTTGATTAGGGGGTTGTGGGCAGGAGAACGGGGTTAGGAGGAAGTTAAATCAGCCATGAGTAAATGGCAGAGGAGGCTTGATGGGCCGAATGGCCTAATTCCGTCGGTTCCTATCACTTATGACTGTAATATTTTGGGACTCCTATATGCTGCCATGATTATTGTGTCATTAGGTAATCATCCAGAAATATATAAAAGATTCCATTTTGAATAAATCTACGCAATGCATCTTATACTAGGCAGATGTAATCTTGGGTGTTCAGTGCTTTCAGATAGTGGCACAAGACCAACATTAAAATTCTCTGTTTGGTGAATTTTACTAATTGTAAAGTACTTGGTTTGCATTGGCAGCCAAGTACCATGTAAAACAGAGTACTGTTTAAGGGGACGCGATAGAAAGTGTTAATCCCATTAGAAGTGTACATGTTTCTCACAGTGCGATTCCTAATTCAATATTTTGGAGCTAGAGGTGAACACTGAAAATCACTTTCACAGTCCAAGAAAGCAGATGGGGTGAAATGCGAAGCTTTTTCTCCTGTTATTTGCTCCCCGTGAACTCTGGAAGGGTGGGGTGTTTTTTTTGCGTGCTACCAAATATGTACCTTGGGATGTGGTGAAAACTGAGCCAGTTATTTCTGAAGGCTGGCTCCCTTTAGAAGGCACTGGAGGTGCCAATTTTAGAACTCCCCACAGTTTAAAAAAAAAATAAACACCTTTGATTTTTAACAGATGCGTCGATGCGAAGTGATACAAAAGGCACTTAAAATGAATAGCAAGTGAACACAAAATGAAAACCAGCGTTGTACACTATTAGAATATCACATTTCCATGTTGAGGGGAGCGTTTTAAAACATTTTCTTTAAAAGAACGCCTCATTTCCATCACCATAACCATCTCTTTTAGTGATATAATTACTAAAGCCACTGTATCAGCAAAAACCTGGTGAGGGGGCGAAGGAAGAAAGCACTAAATAAATCCCAAAGCAATAAGAGTTTTATTTATCCAGGTACAAGTGTTTGCTTCCAAGATGGCGCCCAACCCAAGATGGCGGCTATGTGCGTGCTGGCCACAGAAGCAGATCTACAATCACATATTACATTCGCTCCACACTCTTAAATCTCTACTCCCACAGCAACGTTTCTTACTTTATCGGACTTTGCTGTCTTTACCTTGCACTAAACGTTACTCCCTCATCATGTGTCCACACACACACACACACTGTAAATGGCTCAATTGTGATCACGGATTGTCTTTCCGCTGACCGGTTAGCACGCGGCGAGAGCCTTTTCACCGTACCTCGGTGCACGTGGCAATAAACCACACCAAAATTTTTCCTTCTCGATAGTTATTATCCACAATTGTCGCAGGCTTTGCAATTCAATAAACATTCAATAACCAACACCCTTGCAAGGCCAGTGCACAAAATGTTGCTCAAAGATATTCTTTAATGCTGTGTTTCTCACCAACATCTATCTGCTGGAGGTTTTTTTTTCCTTGCATCAAAAAACACCAGTGTTCTGATATCCTGCCCCTGCATTGCTAGCCCAAGAGTATTTATAGTACACCGTGACAAATAGTGACTGCTTTCTTAAATCTGCACCAATTAATAGTCGGTTTCTTTTGCGCACGTTTCATTCTGTACGCTACTTTTGGGCGTCACACCTCCGGGGATAAAACCAGCAGCCTAATAAGACCTAGCATTTTAATAGTTCGGTCACAAAGTTAAAAACAAAACAAGCAACAACAACAACAAAAAAAAAAAAAATCCGTTTTGATTTTCTTTAATGCTGTGTTTCTCACCAACATCAGTCCACACTATTAAAAGTGAGCAGCTCTCTTTACGATCGGAATAGTTTTGGGGGGGAAAAGTCATGCACTGCAAAACATAAGCTGAGACAGCATGATCAACTCTCCTTCACATTCAAAGTGTGCCAGTCGTATAGAGTATTAACGACCGTGTAGGCCATTTGGGCCAAGTCGCCCAGTTGGATTGCATCCGAGTGACGGGCTTTATATTAATTTGGTTATTGCTTTTAACGCGCTATAATTTATATTTGTGGATTTAAAGATGGCTCTGGCTCTTATTATTAATGTTCACGGGCTGACTAAACATCCTATACATCTTGCTCAAGGGATTAATGGATTGCAGTGGAAACAGTCTACGGGGGGAGGGGTGGGGTGTGGTGGAGTGGGGGGGGGGGGGGGGGGGGGAACGGGGAGGCAGCATAATAAGACCTAGCATTTTAAGAGTTCGGTCACAAAGTTTTAAAAAAAAAAAAAATCCTTTTCGATTTTCTTTAATGCTGTGTTTCTCACCAACATCAGTCCACACTGTTAAAAGTTAGGAGCTCTCTTTATGATCGGAATAGTTTGGGGGGAAAAGTCCACATAAGCTGACAGCATGGCAAAAAAAGAATTAGCAAGCAAGAAACCCAAATGACCTCAGTTTCATTCAGTCGGAAGTGCTTCAAGACTTTCGCAGCTTGTACGCGCTCAGATGAGATTGGTTATTTCCGAAAGAGTTAAATAGACTGGGGAAGTTGGTGTTGGGAAAGGCAGCGTCTCTGGAGAGAAGGAATGGGTGACGTTTCGGGTCGAGACCCTTCTTCAGACTAGTTATGGAAATGGGAAGCGAGAGATAGAGACGTTTATTTCATTTAGATTAGATACAGCGCGGAAACAGGCCCTTCGGCCCTTCGAGTCCACACTGACCCCCGATCCCCGTACACTAACACTATCCTACACACTCGGGACAATTTTGTTTCCAAGTTTATTTTAACAATAGACTTTCATTCTCTGGTTACTTATGTTGGTGAAATCATAAAGGACTTGCCCTCCCTCCCCCCCCCCCCCCCCCCCCCCCAACCCCCCAACTACCCACTCTTGCCGACATGGGCACAATAGAAACATTAATGGCAATAAAGAAGCTAGAAGCCCATGCCTTGTCAAACAGCCACCAGTTCACTGGATGAATTTAAAAGAGGGTTAGATAGAGCATTAGGGGCTAGTGGAATCAAGGGGTATGGGGAGAAGGCAGGCACGGGTTACTGATTGGGGACGATCAGCCATGATCACAATGAATGGCGGTGCTGGCTCGAAGGGCCAAACGGCCTCCTCCTGCACCTATTTTCAATGTAAATAAATCGAATGTAAAGTTCACTTAGATTGTCCTCAATTAGCCCAGAGTCAGAGGGTGACCGATCAAAAGTACCGTGTGGCGAGCAAAGCAGAAGCTCAATAGATATTGCAGTGACTACCTGTCCTTGTAATAGGGTAAGTAGCCCTCCTGTTCCCTGCCGTGTCCCAGGAAATGCCTAGATCCATTTGTGGTCAAAGCAGTCACTATTTGTACAATACTGTGCAAACAACAGACAACCTACTCACAACACGATCTCTGTAAACACACACACATACACACAAACATCTCTCTTTCAGATGTTTTTGTTTGAATACTGATCAAGTGGATTTCCCACTGCTCACATTACAGCACCACAGTAAGATTAAAGCATTTTACTGTCCAAACATTCAAAAATCTTATTACATTTTATTCCAAGAAACTACTTTTATTTTTTAACCTATATATATATATATATATATTGCTGCAAGTTAGCACATAACTGCAAAGAGTTGTTCTGTACAATTGTTGCTTCGAACGCATCGTATATTTAAGTTTCTAATAATCTCAAAGAACAACCTCACTAAAAATGAACAGAAATTAACTACGTTTAACTTGCAAAGTTTAAAAAAAAAAAATTAAAGTTGGATACAATCGGAACACTACCTAATTCCAGTTTACGCTGGTGTACGCAGATCCTTTCAAATAATTCACAACAGTTTCTGTCAAGAAGAAAAAACTGAAGAGAGAGAGAAAAAATAAAAATCAAACTTCAGCAAAAAACACTTGATTGCTGCAGAAGGCAATTGGAACAAGATCGGCAAATTTCAAGGCGATACGTCACAGGGTGACACTTCCATGTCCCCTTGTCACTGAAACTGCCCTCAACCACTCCCCTCCCAAACCAGTTAGTTCACCAAGAAATATTCGAGCATAGTTATACTTTGGTGCCCAAATCAAAAAAGTTGCCATTCCGAAATCCATCGAGAAGTCGACATTTAAAAAGTACATTCATTCCTTCCACGCTTGGAATCCCGTGTTCTTGAAACGCTGCAACACTGCTGCGTAAAAATATCAAGTTACCCTAACTACTTATGAAGAAAGAAAGAGGTCCCAGGGCAAATGGAAACAGATGAAAAATGTTCGATAGCTTGAAAACACGATTCCAGAAACTAGAAAAACTCTTTTCAATTCGCGATGAAAAGGGAAAAATTGCGGGAGTGTCATTTTAGTTTAGCTTAGAGACACTGCGTGGAAACAGGTCCTTCGGCCCACCGAGTCCGCACCGACCAGCGATCCCCGCACACACTCACACTATCCTGTGCACACTAAGGCCAATTTAAATGATACCAAGCCAATTAGCCAACAAACCTGTACGTCTTTGGAGTGTGGGGGGGAACCGGAGCACCCGTGCAAGACCCACGCAGGTCACGGGGAGAACGTACAATCTCCATACAGACAAGCACCCATAGATAGGATCGAACCTGGGTCTCTGGCGCTGTGAGGCAGCAACTCTACCGCTGCGCCACCTTGCTGACCTTTATAGGTTTTCTAAACAAAATGGAAAGCTCCTGACAGGGAGTGCTGCTATTGAAAGTACACACCAAATAATTTGGGTGCACACTTCACTTTCACAGTGGGATGCAAACTCATGTTCAGGACCCTTGAGCATGCTGAAGTGCACTCCAATGGGATGAAGCTTCCAACCAAGGATTGGGTATCCACACGTGATTGCAATTGGGCTAGTTTAGTTCAGCAATCTGGATAAGGTAGATGTGGGTGAGGTGGATGTGGAGAGGATATTTCCCACTAGTGGGAGAGTCTAGGACAAAGATAACAGAGCAGAGCAAGGTAGACCACTCGACCCTAAAAACCGTAGTATCTCACGGCGCCATTTTAGTAGGCAGAAACTTGCAGAGACATTTAAAAAGGAAAATAACAAAAATCTGTGAATTGATAGATGAGATATAGTGAGCATTTTTACGGTATCATCACACATACTGTTCCACCAAAACACTGATTACACACTAAAATGGCTCCTTTGCCGACTACACTTCAGTATAGATGATTTCGACAGAGTGGTCCATCTTGCTCTGATCTATTATCTTTGGTCTAGGACCAGAGGCCATGGTCGCAGGAATAAAAGGACGTACCTTTAGAAAGGAGATGAGGAGGAATTTCTTTAGTCAGAGGGTGGCAAATCCGTGGAATGCATTGCCACCAGGGGGGGGCAGTGCTGCCGGAGTGCCGTTCCAGCACCTCTGCAAAGCCAAAATAAACAGCGGGGAATTTTAACAAGCATGGAATTTAACAACGACCGCTCCTGTACCAGTGACAGCTCCGCCACCTAAAAAAATAGTACTGCAACACTGCTTGCCATAGACGGCTGTGGAGGCCGAATCAACGGATATTTTTAAGGCCGAGACTGATAGATTCTTGATTAGTACAGGTGTCAGGGGTTACGGAGAGAAGTCAGGAGAATGGGACTGAGAGGGAAAGATAGATCGGCCATGATTGAATGGCGGAGTGGACTCCATGGGCCGAATGGCCTAATTCTGCTAAATTCACTTTATGACAAAACTCAGCTTAATTTAGATAATTCAGAAAACATAACAATTGAATTATGAGACTGGAAATTGAAGAGGTTGGCTCCTTCAACTGAAGAACTTATGAATTCATAGGCAGGACTGCGTGACTTAACATGCAACACTAAAATACTTGAGGGACTGGAAACTTGGAAGGAAAACAAACTACTGGAACTATTTCTGAGGAAAGGTCACTGGCCCTCTTTCTCTCCAGGCCGCGTTGCCTGATTGACTAAGCGTTCCCCGCACTTTCTGTGGAGGTGGTGATAAATGGGCGGGGGGGGGAGAACCTGGTCCAAGAGCAGGGCACAGATTGTCATCATGGCCTGCAATAATAGCCCATCAGCTGCTGTAAATCCAGCTGCAATCTACTGGGTTATTTGGACGTGTCACGACTCCTCATCGCAGTGACCAGCCAGGCAAGAACACCAGAGTGAGATTGGGCTTCCCCACTCATGCGAGACGGAACAAATCAATAGCCACTTTTACACGGCGTCCAATTTTCTTTTCCTTTTGAAGTCACTGGAGAAGTTCAAGCATAGTGTGAAACTGTCGGCCTGTGATCCATTGATATTCCCTGTCGCTGGGGGAAGACCAATTTCACTCTCACACTTTAAACGGAACCACATAGCTCGAGGTGGATGGAGTACAATGGTCACAAGACACTGCAGAGGCTGAAATCTGGAGTTTAAAAAAACAACACATTTGGAGGAACTCTCAGCCAATTTTAGTTTTGTGTGCAGGAAGGACACAAAAAGCTAAAGTAACTCAGCGGGACGGGCGGCATCTCTGGAGAGAAGGAATGGGTGACGTTTCGGGTCGAGACGCTTTTAGTTTAGTTTAGAGATACAGCGCGGAAACAGGCCCTTCGGCCCACTGAGTCCGCAACGATCAGCGATCCCCACACATCAACTCTATCCTACACGCACTAGGGACAATGTACACATACACCAAGCCAATTAACCTATGAACCTGTACGTCTTTCGAGCATGGGAGGAAATTGAAGATCTCGGAGAAAACCCATACAGGTCACGGGGAGAACGGACAAACTCCGTACAGACAGCGCCCGTAGTCAGGATCGAACCCGGGTCTCTGGCGCTGAAAGCACAGGGTAAGGCAGAAACTCTACCGCTGCGCCACCGTGCCTTGCTGACCGACTTCAGGTAGCGTCTGTGGAGCGAAAGGAACAGACGACGTTTCAGCCTGAAGAAGGGCCCTAGCCCGAAACGCAGGCTGTCTCATTCCCTCCAAAGATGCTGCCTGATCTGCAGAGTTCCTCCAGCGGTTTGTATTTAACCGCAAATAATTGTAAGATTAGGGGCAGGAATTAGGTCTTTATTCAAAAAGGGGCAATGCATGCCTACCATTCACTGATGGCTACGAACACTGTGAAAACTCAAGGATAATTTCTTCGTTGCACCTTCTCACACTCTCTCTCTCCTCGGTTAGCCTTCACTTGCCATTGCCACAGAAGGCTGCGGAGGCCAAGTCAATGGATATTTTTAAGGCGGAGATAGATTCTTGATTAGTATGGGTATCAGGGGGTTATGGGGAGAAGGCAGGAGAATGGGGTTGAGAGGGAGAGATAGATCAGCCATGATCGAATGGCAGAGTAGACTTGATGGGCCGAATGGCCTAATTCTACTACTGTTCCTTATGACCCAATGAACTGAGAACTAAAGAGGTTAGGGTCACAATACTACCCCAGTATTCCCACCTCACCATTGCCACCAAATGAAACGCCACAAAACCAAGCAGTGCAAAACCACTAAAAGCAACTCATCCACGATAACAATCAGGCAGTCCCTGAGTGGTGTGAATGCTTTGGCATTAAATTAACTCAATCCGAAATCTATTTTTTTTTCTCCAACCTTTCTCACTCATATTCTCTGAAATGGTAGCACATCTGTACAAGGTCACCCCACATCACCATCATTGTTAGATCAGTCGGTACCAAAACAGCCTCCAAAATGGCAGCATTTCGTACCCTCCAGTACTTCTCCACAAAGAATCTAGTGTATTTACCTCAACAGTTTAAGGGTTTGAGGCCAAGGATTTTATCCAGGTGCTTCAGTTGCCATTAAAACAGACGACGGCAGGGATGTTCGGACTGTGTACACCTTGGTACAAAATAAACTAGCAGGAGGAAGAAAGTTTGAACACACGAGATGGTTCAAATACTACTTTCCTGAAGTTGCCTTGTCACGTTTTCCCCTGTTGCAATAGACATTGGAATCAGCTGGAAATCATTTCAATTAAGCAGATTGGCTGGGGGAACTGAATTAGATCAGAAGTGATCTGACTTGAACTAGTTTTGATTCAAAACATATGCTCCTGTCAGTCTGCAACAGTGCTGTTTAAAACAGGCCAGAAACCTGGGCAGAGCAAAAACTGCTCGAGTAAAAAAAAACAATGCAAGACCAAAAAAGAAGACAACTGCTTTTAGCTTAGTTTAGAGATACAGCGTGGAAGCAGGCACTTCGGCCCATCGAGTCCACACCGACTAGCAACCACCTGTTCACTCGCACTATCCTACACACTAGGGATAATTTATAATCTTTATCGAAGCCAACTAACGTACAAACCTGTAGGTCTTTGGAGTGTGGGAGGAAACCGGAGCACCCGGAGAAAAGGAGGTGAGGAGGAACGTCTGTAGTCAGAGGGTGGTGAACCTGTGGCACTCACTGCCACAAGAGGGCTGTGGAGGCCAAGTCAGTGGATGTTTTTAAGGCAGAGATAGGCAAATTCTTGATGAGAACGGGTGTCACGGGTTACGGGGAGAAGGCAGGAAAATGGGATTAGGAGGCAGAGATCAGCCGTGATTGAATGGCGGAGTAGACTCGATGGGCCGAATGGCCTAATTGTACTCCTACAACTTGTGAACTTGTGAAACCCCCCATGTGGTCACAGGGAGAACGTCGAAACTCAGTACGGACGACACCCGTAGTCAGGATCTAACCTGGGTCTCTGGCACAGTAAGGCAGCAACTCTACCGCTGCGCCACCGTGCTGCCCCAAATAGCTGGGAATCTGCCCTCATCTGGAAGATTGTTTTTGTGTTGGCACTCTTAAATCTCATTAATTTATTTGAGAGGTTATTGGCTAATACCACACATTATTGCTTGCTGCTTGGTCAAACTGCAGGCATGGAACTCCCGTGCACTGCCAAAAAACTAACTTAATCAGCTTGTCCTCAAGTCACATCCTTATGTAATTTCCAAACGTAAGTCCTTTTTGACTTAGTTCCTTCAAAATCGACGGGGTGATCCATCTGCGATCTGTTCTGGGTTGTCAGAGAACAACCAGTCTGTGATCTCACAAAGCTTCATGTAGCCAGGCAAGCTTTGGGTTCTGTACGGTCCCACCGATGCTGTGTGTTGGCATGAAATCCCTCACTCTGTTCCTTGAGGGAAGCATTGGGCTGTTCAATGGGACACACTGAATGGGACAGTGAGGGCTTTCAAGCTTAAGGTCTTCTCTTCTGCCAGTATCCGGGTGAGGCAGCACAAATCCATTACCTGAGCAGATTCATTACCTAATCCATTACTAGTGCTGTGCAGGAAGGAACTGCAGATGCTGGTTTAAGTCAAAGATGGACGCAGCGGTAGAGTTGCTGCCTTACAGCGAATGCAGCGCCGGAGACTCAGGTTCGATCCTGACTACGGGCGCCGTCTGTACGGAGTTTGCACGTTTCTCCCCGTGACGTGCGAGGGGGTTTTCTCCGAAATCTTCGGTTTCCTCCCACACTCCAAAGACGTACTGGTTTGTAGGTTAATTGACTGGGTAAATGTAAAAATTGTCCCTAGTGTGTGTGGGGATCGCTGGGCGGCGCGGACCCGGTGGGCCGAAGGGCCTGTTTCCGCGCTGTATCTCTAAATCAAAAATCAAGATGCTGGAGTAACTCAACGAGACAGCCAACATCTCAATGCGGTTGGTTCCAAAGAAGTTGTCCTTAAAATGTCCTTGGAAATAGAAACTTCATTCACATTGCCATTCCACTAATCCCAGTGTGATGTACGACAGTGAGGGCTTTCAAGCTTCTGGTTTTACAGAGTGGAGTTTGAGAGGGAAATATAGATCAGCCATGATTATCGAATGGCGGACAACATTCGATGGGCAGAATAGCCTAACTCTGCTGCTGTGTCTTGCCGTCTAAACTTCTCGGGGATGATTTACCTGTTAATTCAGCGGAACCAGTTCCATTATTTGATGCCGAAAATTTGGAAGCTCTGCCCATAATTTCATTTTCATTGAAATGACCCAAGCTCATGATGGAAATGCCAGCAGTTCCCTGATGTTAGAGGCTAGTGAGCCACTAGCATCAGCCGTTCTGTTACTTGTTTCCTACGGCATAATCCCACACCAACAATGCTCCTTTTTATTTGTTTTTCACCTTGTTTGTTTGGTGAAGAACACGGCATAAATCGCAACTCGTCATTAAATAGCTCTGTACAGCTCGAGCTTTAATATGAAGACACTGTGTTGTTAAATGATTCAGCCACATCTGCATTATTCCGTAAGGCAATAAAACATCTCACAAGCTTTCCATTTCAGGGCAACAGCAGTCTGTTACAATCAATCAAAATTCATTTCATGATTGTTAAATGCAGGGCATCTTCTCGATATTGAAACAGAGGTACTGGAAATGAACCCCTATTTGCTGTTGGATAGTGTTGGATCATGGTCACAAAGTGTGACTATACTGGGATTAGTGGAATGACAATGTGAATGATGCTTCTATTTCCAAGCATGTTAAGGACTTGGACATCTTCTTTGGAACCAACAGCATTGATTGCTTGCTCGGGTAATGGATTAATGCTGCCTCACACGTTTCATTAGGACACTGGCGTAAATCGACTAAGTAATATTGGACTAATAGAATAATAATCTATTGGAAAAACAAGGAACTACAGATGCTGGTTTATACAAAAGGGTCGGGGCGACACGATGGTGCAGCGGTCGACCCGGGTTTGATCTTGACCACAGGTGCCGTCTGCATGGAGTTTGTACGTTCTCCTGTGACTGCGTGGGTTTCCTCCGGGTGCTTCAGTTTCCTCCCATATCGCAAAGACGTGCAGGTTTGTAGGTGAGCTGGCTTCTTTAAATTGTCCCCAGAGTGTAGGAATGTGTTAGGAGTCGCTGGTCGACCTGGGCTCGATGGGCCGAAGGGCCTGTTTCCATGTTGTATCTCTGAACCAAACTAGACACAAAGTGGTGGAATAACTGAGCGGGTCAGGCAGCATCTCTGGAGAAGATGGACAGGTGACGCATCGGGTCAGGACCCTTCTTCAGACTGATTATGGGTGAGGGGGGGGGGGGTTGGAGGTGGAAAGAAAGTTGGATGAGAGGAGACAGGACAAAGCATGGCAGGTAATAGGTGGGCACAGATGATGGGCAGATGGTTGGAACAAAGGTTAGAGGTTAAAATATTGGAGCCAACCATACATGTCCTGTAGCCAAGTCTGTCTGTCCTGAGATGCTGCCTGACCTGCTGAGTTACTCCAGCATTTTGTGAATAAATGTCCTGCAGCCAATGTACATTTCTGCTCTCTTCCCCAACCAAAGGCTTATCATAAAAACAAAACTAAGTGTTTTGTACACATGCTTAAAAAAAAGGTGTCAAATTCTCTCAAACCATCACACCTTCAATAGATTCATCTAACAAGGTGAAGGGGAAAAAAAATTAATAGGAATCTGAGGGGTAACTTTTTCACACAAAGGGCGGTGGGTGTATGGAACGAGCTGCCAGAGGAGGCAGTTGAGTTGAGGCAGGGACTATCCCAACGTTTAGGAAACAGTTAGACAGGTACATGGATAGGACAAGTTAGGAGGGATATGGATCAAATGCTGGCAGGTGGGATGAGTGTAGCTGGGACATGTTGGCCGGTGTGGGCAAGTTGGGCCGAAGGGCCTGTTTTCCACACTGTATCACTCTATGACTCTACAACAGGATATTTTATATTTTGGGATGAAAAATACATGGTAATCAGCAGCTTTTTCTTACACGGCAATTCTACCCGTTACTTCATTGCCGAAGTTGCACTTTGCACTCATTGTCTCCTTCAAGCCTTGTTATCGCAGTTTACGAAGCAGTAACTTGCCTTACGGCACAAGAGGTCCCGGTTCAATCCTGACTACAGGTCCCTGTCAGCACGGAATTTCTACGTTTGTACATTCTCCCCGTGACCTGCATGGGTTTTCTCCGGGATCTCCAGTTTCCTCCCACTCTCCAAAGAATCACAGGTTTGTAGGTTAATAGGCTTTGGTAAAATGGTAAATTATCCCTAGTGCGTGTAGGATAGTGTGAGGTTAGTGTGTGGGGATCGCTGGTCGGCGCGGCCTCGGTAGGCCAAAGGGCCTGTTTCCGCACTGTAGCTCTAAACTAAACTGCACGGATTAAGAGTAAACATAATTTATAAAATTATAAAACATAATTAACATAACTAACACTGGAATTTAGAAGGATGAGAGGAGATCTTATCGAAACGTATAAGATTATTAAGGGTTTGGACACGTTAGAGGCAGGAAACATGTTCCCAATGTTGGGGGAGTCCAGAACAAGGGGCCACGGTTTAAGAATAAGGGGTAGGCCAGTTAGAACTGAGATGAGGAAAAACATTTTCAGTCAGTGAGTTGTGAATCTGTGGAATTCTCTGCCTCAGAAGGCAGTGGAGGCCAATTCTCTGAATGCATTCAAGAGAGAGCTAGATAGAGCTCTTAAGGATAGCGGAGTCAGGGGGTATGGGGAGAAGGCAGGAACGGGGTACTGATTGAGAATGATCAGCCATGATCACATTGAATGGCGGTGCTGGCTCGAAGGGCCGAATGGCCTCCTCCTGCACCTATTGTCTATTGTCTATAACGTACATGAGCAGATAATTGCCTGTCTCTAAATTATCTCAATAATCATAAACACTTGCTCTTTCCCTAGGAATAATTATTCGCCATTTTCAGTATTAGTCCCACCTCCACAATCCTCCTTCAAGAAGGTTACACACAAACAATTTCATGGAAGAACAGGCTTGTTAAAAACATGTAATGTTCTTCAACTTGGAGCAAAGCAAGCAGATGTTTAATCAAAACTAAACGAGATCGCATTGTTAGCATCTTAAATTAAAAAGTAGCACATTATTCTAATCCATTTGGTGTAAAGGGAGGAAACTAATGAGATGTCACTGGTGTCACCCTGTCTGAACAATGCAATCTGATTAGATATTGAGCACCAAACGTGTTTTAAATCCTACTTTAAAGTCTCACTGGTCTTTATTATCAAACATTGCTTATTTATAGCAAAGAACCTACGTTTGAAGTAGAATTTTGATGGAGAATACTATTGTAGTAAAGATTAACTGGAAGGATTGTTGTACTGTTTGGTTTAGTTTGGTTTAGAGATTCAGCACGGAAACAGGCCCTTCGGCCCACCGATTCCGTGCCGACCAACGATCTCTGTACACTAACACAGTCCCACACACTAGGGGCAATTTACAATTTTTACCGAAGCCAATTAACCTACAAACCTGTATGTCTTTGGAGTGTGGGAGGAAACCAGAGCACCCGGAGAAAACCCACGTGGTCACAGGGAGAACGTACAAACTCCATACAGACAGCGCCCATATATATATATTGATATATTTTTTTAAATTGCAGTATAAAGCTCCATTTTATTCTAACGAGAAGTTCTTGATAACACCCTAGAGTGAACAATGTTAACAACTTCTAACCTAGTTTAGAGATACAGCATGGAAACAGCCCCTTCGACCCATCGGGCCCACGCCGGCCACCTATCACCTGTTCACACTAGTTCTCTGTTGCACCCACTTTCTTATTCGCACACTACGGGCAATTTACAGAGGCCAATTAACTTAGAAACCCTCCCGTCTTTGGGACGTGGGAGGAAACCGGAGCACCCGGAAGAAACCCACGTGGTCACGGGGAGAACGTGCAAACTCCGCACAGACAGCACCCGAGGTTAGGATGGAAGCCGGGAGTCTGGCGCTGTGAGGTAGCAGCGCTGCCACACAGTGGCGCAGAGGGTTTCGAGTTGGAGAAGGTTTATTGCAATTTGCTTCCTGCTTTCCAGATGTGGCTGAACCTTGATCATCGACTTGCCCAGAACTTTGATCAGATTTATTTTCTGGAACGATAACATAATCATATATCTTGTCAAATGTCATAATATTTGGGTCTTAAGATTAATAACTTAGTTATCGTGTGACTGGTCATAAATTAAAATGATTGATCGTGCAAATAGGTCGTTTTTTTTTAACCTTTCTACTCATTATCATTAATCTTTCAGTAAAACAATGCTACCTTTACATAGTAAGTTAGTCAAACAGAGAAACATTCATACTGTATGGTTACTGTTTAACAACCCTGGCTAATATCTTTATATTTTAACTGCAAAGGCAATGAAGGAATGATAGGAACTTAACCACAGTTAAAATTTGCATGATATCGGACAGGAATTTCTCCTTTAAGAAAAATGGATGTCAGCTTAACTTATGTAAGGTGTGGGAAGGAACTGCAGATGCTAGTTTCCACCAAAGGTAGACACAAAATGCTGGAGTAACTCAGCGGGCCAGGCAGCATCTCTGGAGAGAAGGAATGGGTGACGTTTCAGATCAGGTCCACAAAGGGTCTCCTTTTCTCCAGAGATGCTGCCTGGCCCGCTGAGTTACTCCAGCACTTTATGTTTAATTTACTTGATAAATCGACATATGTCGAAAGCATCGAACGTTAAGCTACAACATTACTGAACGGGGCAAGATCCTGGGAATGTTATGTTGGAGATACATTATTGAAGAACAGTTTACTTTGAGAAGTTGTCCAGTACTTTAGCAGCAGGTGCATTCAAATCACATGGCTTATTAGGCACAGTTTACGCATGGAAAGGTTTGCTGCCTCTGAAATTGAAACAAACTTGGAGGATTTAAGAAGATTTAAACAATGCTTTTGGACCCAAGCCTTCAGCATTTCATCAAGATAATGTTCCAAGCTGCACTTGGCAAGAATTTGGTGTTAGATGACGTTCAATCCATTCGGAGTCAAAAATAAAAAAACATATGGAGGCCTGACCGGTTCAATACCTGGGGCAAGAAAGCCTTTGATCCTTCTTGTGTGAACTAGGTATCAATTAAAAAGCTGGTCTTCCACAAAAGTGCCATCAAAGCTATGCCAGCCTCAGGATTATGGAAGGCAGCACTGGCGGGCGTTTGAAGCACTAAATACAAATCCTCTGGAAGGATTAAAGGATTAACATTGTTTGATTCTCCAAGACTCTTTCATGGATCAGTGAATGACTACAAATGATTCTCGAGCAACAGATTGAGGTAAGGTAGGCAGGTTTATAAACCTTGCCAGACTGAATTGGGTTTAAATCTGTTTACTACACGTTAACGGTGGGTCAATGGTGGAGTAACTCAGCGGGTCAGGCAGCATCTCTGGAGAACATGGAGAGGTGACGTTTCACAGAGTGCTGGAGAGACTCAGCGTGTCAGGCAGCATCTCTGGGGAACATGGATAGATGATGTTTCACAGAGTGCTGGAGAGACTCAGCGGGTCAGGCAGCATCTCTGGAGAACATAGATAGGTGACGTTTCACAGAGTGCTGGAGTAACTCAGCGGGTCAGGCAGTATCTCTGGGGAACATGGATAGATGATGTTTCACAGAGTGCTGGAGTAACTCAGCGTGTCAGGCAGCATCTCTGGAGAACATGGTGAGGTGACATTTTGGGTCAGGACTCTTCTTCAGCCCTGGGGCTCGTTGTAAAATTGAAAACTATGGTGCTTTGTTACATAGACCATTGAGTGAATGAAAAATCATCGACAACTTGATTCCCACTAGGAGCATCATAGGTTCCCTCCACCGCTTAATTTTACTTGCCTGATGAGCTCTATCAGTTTCTTGCTGGGCCACGACATGAAGCATTAAGGGCGGCACGGTGGCGCAGCTGGTAGAGCTTCTGCCTCACGGCGCCAGAGACCCGGGTTCGATCCTGACTACGTGCGCTATCTGTGTGGACCTTGCACATCTCCCTGTGACAGCGTGGGTTTTCTCCGGGTGCTCCGGTTTCCTCCCGCATGCAAAAGACGTGCAGGTTTTATAGGTTAATTGGCTCGCTGTAAACTGCCCTTGGGTTGGATGAAAAAGTGGGGCACGATAGAACTAGTGTGAACGGCGCGGACTCGATAGGCCGAAGGGCCTGTTTCCATGCTGTATCTCAAAAGCAAAAACTATCCTTTTCAATTCTGCAGGAGGCCAATTGGGGGGGGGGGGATGGTCAAACCTACGTCACCTAAGTTCATAGGAGCAGAATGAGGCCATTCGGCCCATCAAGTCTACTCCGCCATTCAATCATGGCTAATCTATCTCTCCCTCTCAACCCCATTCTCCTGCCTTCTCCCCATAACCCCCGACACCCTGCCTCATTCATTAGCAGATTGGCCCTGCAGCTAGGAGAGATTGGAGGATGATGGTAGTTCCAAACCGCAATGATAATAGCATGATCATTTTAAGGGAATGAACGTAACAATAGAAATGAAAACATAGAACACAAACGATGTGACGTTGACGCAAGATATTGTCGGCCAGAGTGCTGGAAGACAATCTGAACACGGATGGGTAGTTTTGTTTCAAAAACAAACGGGGGGAGGGTCGAATTCTTACAGAATTTGATCTTTGTTCTCTTTTTAATTGTCCAGTCTGTGCCAAGGTTCATGTTAACAGGCCTGCGGCTGAGAAACAAGGCGGGGAAAAAAATATCGCAAGGGAGAAGTTGTAAGTTCTAACAATCAGTGGATATTTTTAAGGCAGAGATAGATAAGATTCTTGATCAGTACGGGTGTCAGAGGTTATGGGGAGAAGGCAGGAGAATGGGGTTATAGGAGGGAGAGATAGATCGGCCGTGATTGAATGGCGGAGTGGGCTTGATGGGCCGAATGGCCTAATTCTACTCCTATTCCTTATGACCTTACGACTTCAACCAGCCAGGTCACTGTGTGAAGCACCGTTTGACCGGTGGTCATTTTAAACTGCTAGTGGGCATACTCAAGCCACAATGGGGTAGTTTCGACATTATTAAATTTTAATCCAATTATTTGCGATAAGAGCACCTTCGCAGTTTGAGAAATAGGAAAACTTGATGCTGCTCTGCTCGTCGGGAGAGTGCGCTGTGGTTGCTGAAGCTTTAAGGATAAGGATAAGGGGGAAGTCTTTTAGGACCGAGATGAGAAAGGTTTTTTTCACACAGAGAGTGGTGAATCTGTGGAACCCTCTGCCACAGAAGGTAGTTGAGGCCAGTTCATTGGCTAAATTTAAGAGGGAGTTAGATGTGGCCCTTGTGGCTAAAGGGATCAGGGGGTATGGAGAGAAGGCAGGTACAGGATACTGAGTTGGATGATCAGCCATGATCATATTGAATCAGGCTCGAAAGGCCGAATGGCTTACTCCTGCACCTATTTTCTATGTTTAAGCTGGGTTGAGTGCATTTCCCACAGACGTGGCTTGCAATCCTGTCTTTATACTGCGTTAGACACAGAAATCCGTCAAAGTCTGCTTTCCACGGCATCATAATTAATCAATCACCAGGTCCATGCGAGACACAAAAAAGCTGGAGTAACTCAGCGGGACAGGCAGCATCTCTGGAGAGAAGGAATGGGTGACGTTTCGGGTCGAGACCCTTCATCAGACTGGTTAGGGATAAGGGAAACACTTTAAACCAGCATCTGCAGTTCCTTCTTACACACCAGGTCCATGCTGACCTCTTTGCCCATTAACACTCATCCCATTTGCCCGTGTCAGGACCGTTTCCTTCTATGCCTTAGATGGACCCAAAATGCTGGAGTAACTCAGCGGGACAGGCAGCATCTCTGGAGAAAAGGAATAAGTGACGTTTCGGGTCATGACCCTTCTTCAGACTCGACCCGAAACGTCACCCATTCCTTCTCTCCAGAGATGTTGCCTGACCCGCTGAGTTACTCCAGCATTTTGTGTCTATCTTCGGTGTAAAGCAGCATCTGCAGTTCCTTCCTGCACACTCCTTCTATGCCTAGTCTATGTAACTGGCCATCTAAGTGGCAAGATGGAGGTTGCACCATCTTTAGGGGTGTTCATCTGAAGCAAGCAAGGATAGGGGGGGGGGGGAGGGGGGGCAGGGAGCTAATCTCAGATCTCAACCCAAATGCTTGAAGAAACCAGTGTCTATTTATGGAGGCTTAGAAAGAGATGACTTAGGAATATAGACTATGAGGTTAGATTTTGGATGAGCCACATCAGTGAAATTAAAGATTAGTTTAGAGACATGGCCCAGAAACAGGGCCTTTGGCACATCGAGCGATCCCCGCACACTAACACTCTCCGACACACACTCGGGACAATTTTACACTTACACCAAGCCAATTAACCTACAAACCAGCACGTCTTTGGAGCGTGGGAGGAAAGTGAAGATCTCGGAAAAAAAAAACCCGAGCAGGTCACGGGGAGAAGTTACAATCTCCGCGCAGACAAGCGCCCGTGGTCGGGATCGAACCCGGGTCTCTGGTGCCGTGAGGCAGCGACTCTCCACCATTTTGGAGTTGCTTTCAGAATGGATACCACTGATGTGAGCTTGATAGGAACACGGAGGTTCTTAATGTTGGTTGGCAACTGACACGTTTCCACATGAGCACATTCTCCCCCCCGCCACGGGCTTGGCCAGTGGTTCACCAATTGCAGGGACAACAGGCAGCGAACAAACTAAAAGTCAGGACTAGCTGAATACACCCTTGCAATAAACGAAAACACAAGAGGTTCGTGAATGTGGCACAGCAAATACAGATATATTAATGACGAGCATGAAATTAAGAGTTCAAAAGTCACTAGCTTGTAAACATTGCTGCTACCACTGATTCAACAAGCAGCTGGAGTTTAAAAATTAAAAAAAACACTTTAAAAAAAATCTCTGGTTAGTGTTTCAGCACATCTTCCCCAAGAGTAAAATACAGCATCTACGATCAAGGATCAAACATCACTTCTGTAAACCAGGCCTTGAAATAAATGAAAAATGTCGTTCTAAAGAAAATAAAATCAATCGAAAGCAGACCAGCTTTGAACTATTTCATAACTTCATGACACAATTTGGAACCTGTCTCAATAACTACAACCTTAGCTTTGTCAATATTCCTTAATGAAACAGGCTGATGATCAAGCAGGCACTTCAGCACACAATTAGAGGCAGCCAAGTCTCTTGCATTGGCCTCTTGTGACCTGTGCAATCCGCCAGGTAATACTGTGGCATCTCGAAGAGCAAAAAAAATCCTTCCACTACCGACCGTTAAAAAAATTAAAGGAGTGGACTTTCCAGTGAACGTTCCGGAGTACAAGCAAAAGCGAAGTCCTATTTACTTTCACAACATGTGCATAAATTACATAGAAGGTCAGGTAAACGGTCGGTGAAGGAGGTCACCTGCATCAGGTAACGGTGCGATCAAGTTATCATTCAAGGGCTTTCTGGCAACTGTGTGCAAATTAGTGTACAAAATATAAATAGCACTCTACATTCTCCCTGCTCCTTAGGAACAAGTGGCACCTGTTTTAAAGTATCAGCAAACGCATCCATTGTCCATGGAGATAAAAGTGCCAGGTTTGGTGCTACCCTATTAAGAGAATAATCAATAAAATATACCACCAATTGCAGAATTAAAAGGGGGTGAACACAGCAATAAAAAGGTGCACTTCTTTCAACTCCGCCGAAGGTGACGAAAGAAAATTGGGGTCAGTTTTGAAGAGCAGAGCTTTTTAAAACAGCGACCACCATCAATTGTAAGTTAATAAAAAACCCAAGCCAATGGGACTCCATTATAACGTTACTTCTTGCTGCCACTTCGAAAGACATGACCTGCAATGATAGTGGAATGCTGAATATATATATATATCTATATTTTTTAATATTCCCTTCAAAGAATTTGTCTCTTCCCCCCTTTTCAGAACTCTGCAATGGATGGTGCATGATTCATTCTGGTGGCCCTCTCCGTGAACTATAAGTTCAGACGAGAAGTATTGTACATTATTTATCTTCATGCTACATCATTATTGGCTTGAACTATGTGAATCCGGAGGAGTGGCGACCGGAATGGAGCGCGGTTACATTTAAAATAGCAGGTTAGACCGCTATTCCTAATTGGGAATCTGAACGATTGGGTCGGAATCTCACGTCCCCGCACGTTCCAAATCAAGGATAAGATCCCTCCCTAAGGTCCCGGCAGTCCGATCTCCGAGTTTAGGGGATGCCCCGGCCAAAATTTGATCAAAACGCCATTGAAAGATAAGAGGAATTTCCCGATGGACTTCCTTCGTCCAGGTTTCGCAGAATGCCGGAGTAACTCAGCGGGGACAGGCAGCATCTCAGGAGAGAAGGGATGGGTGACGTTTTGGGTCGAGACCCTTCTTCAGACTGAAGATGCCATCGATTTGTACCAGCATCTGCAGTTGTTTTCCTTCACGGATTATCTACAATAATGGGCATTGTTTGAAAGGGGACGGAGCGAGCCTTGTCCGATCTTGCCATTCATTGATATTGTTTGCGGAAACCCATCTCGACTCTAATTGGGGGGGGGGGGGGGAAGGAAACACGCTGCCGGGATATTTGCCTCAATTATACGAACGTCAGCCTTCCACGGTGATTCTCTCTGTCGTTCCCCCGACGCTGGGAGTACAGAGGCGGCAGGCGGGGCGTATGGTCGATGCTCGTGTGGTGCTTTGTGCGAGGCCTGGACTTCCCACAGCTCGGGGCCAGTGCTGGAGGTGGCCACCTGTCCATTGACCCGCATCGTGTGGAGAACGTGTGGACGGCGCTGACAGCACACGGGAGGCCCCACCGCGCACACTCTCCACAGGGGACGGAGACAGCACCCCACTGACCGCCAGGCAGCGAGTGACCCGAGACCCGAACAGGATTTCAACGTCACCTTTGCCGTCGGTGGCACCTTGTGATCTCGCTCCGGGACTGGATGACTGCCTCGTCAGCACACCAGTACTCTGCAGATCGGGACAGGCCAGGTGATGCACTTGGCCAAAGCACGTTGCAAAATGCAACCCGCCTCTCCCTCCAGAACCCAGAAATGAATCTGATTTTGGTTCAGCAGGTACACTGTGGCATAAGGGGTCGACAGTTGGAAACCTGTTCTCAGCGTTGTTGCCAATAAGGTGAGTGTGTGTGTGCGTGCGTGTGTGTGTGTGTATGTGTGCGTGTGCGTGCATGTGTGCGTGCGTGTGCGTGTATGTGTGTGCGTGTGTGCGTATGTGTGTGTGTGCGTGTCTGTGTGCGTGTGTGTATGTGCGTGTGTGTGTGTGTGTGCGCGTATGTATGTGTGTGTGCGTGTGTGTGTGTGTGTGCATGTGCGTGTGTGTGTGTGCGTATGTGTGTGTGTGCATGTGTATGTGTGTATGTGCGTGTGCGTGTGTGTGTGCGTGTGTGTGTGCGTGTGTGTGTGCGTGCGTGTGCGTATGTGTGTGTGCGTGCGTGTGTGCGTGTGCGTATGTGTGCGTGTGCGTATGTGTGTGTGTGTGTGTGTGTCCACCAACCCCGATCTACTCGACACTTCAGAGCAGTGTTTTGCCGCACATTCACTTTGTACTGTTACGTACCTGCCCCTCGACTGCCCATACCTGCCCCTCGACTGCCCATACCTGCCCCTCGACTGCCCATACCTGCCCCTCGACTGCCCATACCTGCCCCTCGACTGCCCATACCTGCCTCTCGACTGCCCATACCTGCCCCAGACTTAATTAGCCACCTCAAAGTCCCCTCCCCCCGACTGAAATGAACTTGACTACGTCTCGCATCTTAAAACTAACCCGACCGATTCACAGAACGACAGTCAGTCACTGAGGCTGCGTCACAGAAGGCGGTGGGAGGGAGGGAGGGGGTGGGAGGGGGTGGGGGGGTGGGGGTGTTGGTTGAGGCAGGTGGTAAATATCGGTAGAAAGTAGTTTGACTTTACCAGCACAACGTGACACAGTCCACAAACAGAACACAAAGGGAACATTCACTTTGGGAACGGCTTCAGTAAGTCAACGGCTCACCGGGGGGGGGGGGGGGGGGGGGGGGGGAGGGGAGGGGGTGGGGGGAATGCGGGCTCTCCACCATTCAACACACACCCGGAGGATTCTTCTTCAAGTCTAGGCCCAGCTTCAAATACCGTGCGCGGAAGGAACAGCAGCTTCCCGGCTTTCCCGCCTAATGTCTCTTGTTCTGGCTGACCTGGAGAGCGTTGATCACGCTGTTGATATTTTCTTCAGGTACCTGGAAACAAACAGGTAAAACTGTGTTCAGTTCCGGGCACCACGTTGGAGGAAGGATATCGTCGAGCTTGAAGGGGTTCAGAGAAGATTTACGAGGATGTCGCCAGGGCTGGTGGGTGTGAGCCACGGGGAGAGGTTGAGCAGGCTGGGTCTCTAGGGAGGGGGGGGGAGGAAGGTGGATAAGGGGGGGTTGAGGGGGATGGAGAGGGGAAGGGGAAGGGGGGAGGGGAAGTGGGGAGGGGAGGGGGGTAGGAGAGGGTGCTGGAGAGGTTTGGGCCCAACGGGTCCACTTGGCCTGGTAACTTATAAAACCTGCGGCAAATTTGGAACGTCGGAGGAAACCGGAGTACCCGAAGAAAACCCACGCGGTCACGGGGAGAACGTAGAAACTGCGTACAGACAACAGCCCTGGCCAGGATCGAACACGGGTCCCTGGCGCTGTAAGGCAGCAACTCTACCGCTGCGCCACCGTGCCACACTATGGTGTCAAACGATAGTTAGCTCCGTGAGATTGGTCTACGCGTGACTAAATGCCTTCAGGAGGAATAAATGTGATTGGAAAAAAAATAATAAAGATGACAGCGTATCCTGGCTACACGGAAACTCCGACCCATTTCTTACTTGTAAAGATGATGCATTAGATTATTTACACATTCAAGTCAAATATAAAAGCTGTTAGATTGATGGCATGGATGATTTATTACGGGCCTTTTAATATTTAATTATTCAGTTTACAAAAAAAAAAATACTGGCTACTTACAGTAGGAAAACCTTGTTGGACAAAAACTAAAACGACAAGCCATGGTTAGGAACAAGGACTCAGCTCACTTTAAAAAATAGAATTGAGCTCACACAACTGGAACATGTGGTGACCAGAGTCAGCAGAGCAAAGAGGCTTTGTTTATGCAGTGCGGAAACAGGCCCTTCGGCCCACTGAGTCCTCACCCCACCTACGATCCCAGCACACCAACACCATCCTACACACACTAGGGGCAATTTACATTTATCCCAAGCCAATTAACCTATAACACCTGTACGTCTTTGGAGTGTGGGAGGAAACCGAAGATAGACATTAGACAATAGGTGCAGGAGTAGGCCATTCGGCCCTTCGAGGCAGCACCGCCATTCAATGTGATCATGGCTGATCATTCTCAATCAGTACCCCGTTCCTGCCTTCTCCCCGTACCCCCTGACTCCGCTATCCTTAAGAGCTTTAACTAGCTCTCTCTTGAATGCATTCAGAGAATTGGCCTCCACTGCCTTCTGAGGCAGAGAATTCCACAGATTCACAACTCTCTGACTGAAAAAGTTTTTCCTCATCTCCGTTCTGGACTCCCCCCAACATTGGGAACATGTTTCCTGCCTCTAACGTGTCCAACCCCTTAATAATCTTATACGTTTCGATAAGATCCCGGGGAAAACCCACGCAGGTCACGGGGAGAACGTACAAACTCCGTACGGACAGCGCCCGTAGTCGGGATCGAACCCGGGTCTCCGGCGCTGTAAGGCAGCAACTCTACCGCTGTGCCACCGTGCCGCCCATTCAATGGAGGCACTCCGCAGAGCTGCTGTGAGGAGCAGGTTGTGGATTGGGGTAGGGTGGGGGTGGGGCATTTCTGCAGCATGACACAGTTCAACAGGTTTGCACTCAAAAGGGGAAGGGAAAAGTGCAAACGCGACAAGAAAGATTCAAAAACAAAAATTGTGCAAGGTCGGTGCCTTCTGCTTTACCGGGCTGAAGCAATTAGCAATAATCAATGTGCTGATAAATCACGTTTAGTGCTGAGGGGCAGTGGAGCAGACAGCACACAAGCAAACACAGAGAACAACACTTCACACAAGCCTCAGTTTCAGCAGATTAACCTCACTCAGTAATCACAAAAAGCTGGAGTAACTCAGCGGGTCAGGCAGCATCTCAGGAATGGGTGACGTTTCGGGTCGAGACCCTTCTTCAGACTGATGTCAGGGGAGGGGGCTGGACAAAGGTAGGATGTAGTTGGAGACAGGAAGACTGAGGGACAACTGGGAAGGGGGAGGAGAAAGAGAGGGACAGAGGAGCTATCTAAAGTTAGAGAAGTCGATGTTCATACCGCTGGGGTGCAAGCTGCCCAAGCGAAATATGAGGTGCCGTTCCTCCAATTTCCGGTGGGCCTCACTCTGACAATGGAGGAGGCCCATGACAGAAATGTCAGACTGGGAGTGGGAGGGGGAGTTGAAGTGCTGAGCCACCGGGAGATCAGGTTGGTTAAGGCGGACTGAGCGGAGGTGTTGAGCGAAATGATCGCCGAGCCTGCGTTTGGTCTCGCCGATGTAGAGAAGTTGACATCTGGAACAGCGGATACAAAAGATGAGGTTGGAGGAGGTGCAGGTGAACCTCTGCCTCACCTGGAAAGACTGTTTGGGTCCTTGGATGGAGTCGAGGGGGGAGGGTAAAGGGACTCAGTAACATCAAGCAGTTCATGTGTGTAGGAAGGAACTGCAGATGCTGGTTTACACCGAAGACAAGACACAAAGTGCTGGAGTAACTCAGCGGGACAGGCAGCGTCTCTGGAGAGAAGGAATGGGTGACGTTTCGGGTCGAGAAGAAGGGTCGCGACCCGAAACGTCACCCATTCCTTCTCTCCAGAGACGTTGCCTGTCCCGCTGAGTTACTCCACCGTCTTGTGTCTACCTTGACTCAGTTCACATACAGCAGGCGAGTTCCTCAGAGTCTCGCTGGACCCATTGCCCTGATTCAGAGGAATGAATAGTTTTAATAAGCATCAGTAATGCAAATCGACGGGCTTGTTTCTGTGGCAGGGCGTAACACTGCAGCCAGCCTGCTTCACAACTTACCAGGGCATGGTCGAACTTAAACGTACTGATGTAGTATGCTGGTATATCTGCCGCTGCCAGGGGCTCTGCGATCTGAGCTACGATTCCACATTCATCTGATGGCAAGAAGTTCACAATCAGTTCCGTTCATTTATCATATCATATCATATCATATATATACAGCCGGAAACAGGCCTTTTCGGCCCTCCAAGTCCGTGCCGCCCAGTGATCCCCGTACATTAACACTATCCTACACCCACTAGGGACAATTTTTACATTTACCCAGCCAATTAACCTACATACCTGTACGTCTTTGGAGTGTGGGAGGAAACCGAAGATCTCGGAGAAAACCCACGCAGATACAGCGAGGAAACGGGCCCTTCGGCTCACCGAGTCCTCACCGCCCAGCGATCCCCGCACACTAACACCATCCTACACGCACCAGGGACAATTGACACCTTCACCCAAGCCAATTAACCTACAGTGTGGGAGGAAACCGAAGATCTTGGAGAGAACCCGCGCAGGTCACGGGGAGAGCGTACAAACTCCGTACTGACAGCGCCCGCAGTCGGGATCAAACCCGCCGTCTCCGGAGCTGCAAGCGCTTTAAGGCAGCAACTCTACCGCTGCGCCACCGTGCCCGCTGATCTCTTTAACATTCAGCTCTGAGTCAACTCCAGCAATAAACACAAGCCTCAACAGCGATCTGTTCAAATAACGACAGTCCGCCTGGCCAAACACGTTAACTCCTACACTGACCTTTCTGTCCTGGGCCTCCTCCACTGTCAGAGTGAGGCCCAGCACAAATTGGAGGAACAGCACCCCATATTTTGCTTTGGCAGCTTCCCCCCCCACTGCGTTACGAACATTGACTTCTCCAACCTCAAGTAGTGCTCGCATCCCCTCTCTCTCCGTCCCTCCCCCACCCTAGTTGTTGTACTAGTCTCACTGTCGTCCTGTTGAGTTTTACTGTCTGTATAACTCGTTATCACCAACCCCACAGCCAACAACGGACCATTGTGGGCTCTACCACTCCTTTATCATCAATGCTTTTTGCATATCTTTCATCCATTTGTTCTGTATCACCATCTACACCTCTCGTTTCCCTCTCCCCTGACTCTCAGTCTGAAGAACGGTCTCGGCGTGTGAACAGAGGTGAGGCATGTCACAAGCTGTTCAGATTTAACCATTGGGAAAATGCAACTTGATCCATTAAACCAATTTCCATGCGCGTGATAAACTTTAGACTTTGGAGATGCTACGTGGAAACAAGCCCTTCTGCCCACCGAGTCCGCGCCGACCAGCGGCCAATCGTACACTAGTTCCATGGACAATTTTACCGAAGCCAATCAACCTACAAACCTGTACATCTTTGGAAGTCACTCGAAGTCAGGATCAAACCTGGGTCCCTGGGGCTGCAAGGCAGCAACTCTACCGCTGCGCCACTGTGACGCCCAAACGCAGATGAATAACAAGAAATCAGTGAGGGAGTGAAAAGATAGTGTAAGAAAATAACTGCAGATGCTGGTACAAATCGAAGGTATTTATTTCACAAAATGCTGGAGTAACTCAGCAGGTCAGGCAGCATCTGAGGAGAGAAGGAATGGGTGACGTTTCGGGTCGGGAAGAAGGGTCTGGACCCAAAACGTCACCCATTCCTTCTCTCCTGAGATGCTGCCTGACCTGCTGAGTTACTCCAGCATTTTGTGAAATAAATACCTTCGAGTGAAAAGATAGTTACGTACCAAATCCCAGGGGCTGCCCACCTATTCGAACCATCTTCCAAAGTTCACCAGATGCACTTGTAAATAGCAGATTATTTGGAAACCTTAAACACGGGTGAGATTGGGAAATAAATTAGCTTTAGCTTGGCATCAACCGAAGTTATGTTATTATAATTTGACTACCATATTGAATTCTAAATATAATTTTTTACAGGTCTCCGAATAACTCTTTATTCTGATATTTTGTATTTTTAAAAAAAGTTTAGTTCAGTTTATTATTGTCACATGTACCGAGGTACAGTGAAAAACGTTTGTTTGCGTGCTATCCAGTCAAAGAAAAGACTACACATAATCATAATCAAACCATCCATAGTGCACAATGGCCTGTTTCTTTATCCTCTGGTCCTAGACTTTCCCACTAGTGGAAACATCGTCTCCACATCCACTCTATCCAGGCCTTTCACTATTCGGTACTTTACAATGAGGTTCCCCCCCTCATCCTTCTAAACTCCCCCCCCCTCATCCTTCTAAACTCCAGCGAGTACAGGCCCAGTGCTGTCAAATGCTCATCATACGTTAACCTACTCATTCCTGGGATCATTCTCGTAAACCTTCTCTGGACCCTCTCCAGAGCCAGCACATCCTTCCTCTGATATGGTGCCCAGAAATTGCTCACAATACTCCAAATGCGGCCTGACCAGCGCCTTGTAGAGTAAAAGATAGTATAAGAAAATAACTGCAGATGCTGGTACAAATCGAAGGTATTTATTCACAAAATGCTGGAGTAACTCAGCAGGTCAGGCAGCATCTCAGGAGAGAAGGAATGGGTGACGTTTCAGGTCGAGACCCTTCTTCAGACTGAAGAAGGGTCTCGACCCGAAACGTCACCCATTCCTTCTCTCCTGAGATGCTGCCTGACCTGCTGAGTTACTCCAGCATTTTGTGAATAAGCGCCTTGTAGAGACTCAGCATTACAACCCAAAGAGTTCTCGCACCTCTGTTGCGTCTGCACGTCCATTACTAGCGAGATGTAGCCCTCGATGAGGGAGAAGGAGAAGAACCGAATGTGACCACTTTCCTCGCTGCCTATTGCCGAGTCTTTCACACTGGAACCACAACAAACACATCACGGGGTCAAAGCGAAAAATTATAGACCAGTTAGTCTTACATCAGTGGGGAGGATGATGCTGGAGTCAATTATAAGGATGAGAGGGGATCTTATCGAAACGTATAAGTTATTAAGGGGTTGGACACATTAGAGGCAGGAAACATGTTCCCAATGTTGGGGGAGTCCAGAACAAGGGGCCACAGTTTAAGAATAAGGGGTAGGCCTTTTAGAACGGAGATGAGGAAAATCCTTTTCAGTCAGAGAGTTGTGAATCTGTGGAATTCTCTGCCTCAGAAGGCAGTGGAGGCCAATTCTCTGAATGCATTCAAGAGAGAGCTAGATAGAGCTCTTAAGGATAGCGGATTCAGGGGGTATGGGGAGAAGGCAGGAACGGGGTACTGATTGAGAATGATCAGCCATGATCACATTGAATGGCGGTGCTGGCTTGAAGGGCCAAATGGCCTCCTCCTGCACCTATTGTCTATTGTCTATTGTCAAATTCCACAATATTAATGTACGCTATCTATTTTTTTTTCATTTGATATGGCCAGTGTTGATACGATAGTACGTTGATAATAGAAGTGTGACTGTTAAAGGGGTCAATTTATGGAATAGTTGCAACAATGGCCTAGTCCTGCACCTATTGTCTATTGTCTATTGTCAAATACATTGTCGATTTGTCCTTGTTGAAATGCTCTAGCACACTTGCATACATCTGTAATCTTTTTCACTGAACGAGAATTGGCGTTAAGGTAATAGTTTATTTACAGCGCACATTTCTCCACAGAGGATTAAATGAATCAGCCAAGGTTGCGAACCAAAAAGTTGATTTTAATCTCGGTTTCTCACTGGCAAAAGAAAAACTTCACAAGGATTTGTGATTTTTGGTTCTCCTTCACACCAGTTCCATTGGCTTTTTTAAAATCACGGAACAAACACAAATCATCGCGATCTTTCTGACTTACCTGTTGGAATAAAACATGACATCCATGAGGAGGGTAGCTATGGTTGGTAAAGTGTCGGGATCCAAGCTGGTTACACAGAACATGTTACTGGGACTCGAGAGAGGATGAATCACTGGCCTCTGAACTGTGTGACAGGTGACAAAAACAAAATGGCCTAGTTAACAGTAACAGTAAAGAAAAGACACAGTAAATGATGACAATTATCCTTATTGACAATGATAATCCTTATTGATAATGACAATTATCCACATTCAAAACATCACTGAAGTCTCACCTGTTCAGTACTGCCTTCAACCACTGAAGGTCACCCCACCTTCTGTCTCCTTTCTCTGTTCGTTTATTTATTTATCTATTTATTCACTTCCCTATGTTCTCTAAATCCCTGTAAAGCGTCTTTGAGTGTATGAAAAGCGCTATATAAATGTAATGCATTATTATTATTATTATCGTTATCTCTATTTTTATTTATATTGAATGTCTCTTGCTATCCACTTTGCTGCTGTGACACTGCAAATTTCTCCGATGTAGGACGAATAAAGGAATATATTATTATTATTATTATTAAAACCCTTTGGTACAGGCAATGGTGGTCCAAATGTATCCTGCTATCATTGAGTCCGTCCTCACCTTCTCCATCATGGTCTGGTTTGGCTCGGCCACCAAGCACGACATCCGGAGGCTGCAACGGATCGTGTGCACAGCTGAGAAGGTTGTTGGCTGCAACCTTCCCTCCCCCCATTGACGAACTGTACCCTGCAAGGGCCAGGAAGCGAGCGGGCAAGATCATCTCTGACCCCTCTCACCCTGGCCACAAACTCTTTGAAGCACTTCCCTCTGGAAGGCGACTCCGGACTGTCAAAGCAGCCACAGCCAGACATAAGAACAGCTTTTTTCCACGAGTGATAGTTCTGCTCAATAACCAAAGTCTGCAGTCTCTTTTTTGCTCTGGTTTATTTTCACCCACATGTTTAGGCCGTAATGTTGTATCCTTATTGTTTTGATGTGGTTATGCTTTATTCTTAATTGTTAACTGTATGTTTGTGTTGTCATTTGTGAGCGGAGCACCAAGGCTTGAAATTCCTTGTATATGCACATACGTGGCCAATAAGCTCATTCATTCATTCATTCATTCATTCATTCATAAAATATGGTCACTGCCACATCCAGCCTGGTTCTACTGGTACATGAAGACAGGCAGGAGCTACGTCATGCACAACAAAGCACTGCATTCCAAAGACAAAGACACAAAAAGATGGACTCAAAATGCTGGAGTAACTCAGCGGGACAGGCAGTATCTCTGGAGGGCTCTCCCGAGATGCTGCCTGGCCCGTTGAGTTACTCCATCAATTTTGCGTCTGTCTTCGCTTTAAACCAGCACCTGCAGTTCTTTCCGACAGTCAAAGATGGAACAACTCAGATGTGAGTCAGGCATCATGGCTGGAGGGAAGGAAGAGAGGACATTCACCTCATCCCCCCCCCCCCCACGCCGGGTCCTCCATTGTTCCTTCCCCCCGGTTAGGCCGGCCAACGTTGCCAAGTGATGCACAAGTCCAAGTAGCGGCGTGGTTACAAGCTCACCTAGTTTTGGCTTGACAAATCCATTGGTGATCCCCAGATGATCTGCGACCACGGTCTCCCCATTCACCACCCTGAGGATGGTGAACTCCGCTGACAGGGTGTGCATGACCAGGGGCAGGTCTCGTTCCCGTACCTAAGACCGAAAGAAATGCCCGTCAAAGCCCTTCTGATGTCCTGGGTGGGAATGGGACACGAACAACTGTGGTGAGGCGTTGGGGCCGTCCCATCCCCTGACATCAGTCTGAAGAAGGGTCTCCACCCCGAAACGTCACCCGTTCCTCCTCTCCAGAGATGCTGCCTGACCCGCTGAGTTACCCCGGCATTTTGTGTCTGCCTTCGACTTAAACCAGCATTTGCGGTTTTCTTTCCTGCGGTTTCATATCCCACGCCTTCACAATCCACCCACTGCCCCCCCCCAAAATAGCCCGTCGAGCCACTTAGACATCACAGAGTGCAGTGCACCTGGAACGCAGTTCATTAAGATCAGAAGTGACAGGAGCAGAATTAGTCCATTCGGCCCATCAGGTCTACTCCGACATCCAATCATGGCTGACCGATCTCTCCCTCCTAACCCCATTCTCCTGCCTTCTCCCCATATTTAATCCCTGATTTAAATGTTCCGCATCTGACACTGCCCCGACACAATAATGAATTGGACTTAGACTGTACGTGCTACATTATCACAAAGCCTGCCTCCAAGTTAGCCAGTTTGGTTTGGTTTAGTTTAGCATTGATGTAACATCTAACGATAGTCTATTAAAAGTGATATGGGGTATTAGTAGAAATAACATCCAAAAGTCGGAGAAATCTGCACGAACAAAGTCATAGCGTGCTGGGACCACCGGAGTCCTTCTACATTTAGTTTCGTTTCATTTTGTTTATAGATACAGTGTGGAAACAGGCCCTTCAGCCCATCGAGTGCTGCCAGACAACGGTCACCCCTCCACTAGTTCCATCCCACACACTGGGGACAACTTACAGAAGCTAATTAACCGACAAACCTGCTTGGTTTGTTTTTGAAGTGTGGGAGGAAACCGGAGCACCCGGAGAAAACCCACGCAGGTCACGGGGAGAACGTACAAACTCCGTACAGACAGCACCCGCGGTCAGGATCGAACCCGGGTCTCTGGCGCTGTAAGGCAGCAACTCTACCGCTGCGCCACCGTGCCGCCCTTATAGTGCTTATTTGCCGCACGCACTCCCAGTCAAATCCTTCCTGCACCCGTAGTCAGGATAGAACCCGGGTCTCTGGCGCTGTAAGGCAGCAACTCTACCGCTGCGCCACCGTGCCCAGCTCTTGGCATGAATGAAATGGAGTCAGTGCACACCCAGGGAGAAGGTGGCACACGGTCTCCAAGCAGCGATGTCTTACCAGGATGAAGTCTGTCTGATAGGTGGAGAGCATGAAGACAGAGATGTTGTGGTCGGCGAGGGGTGCGATCACTGACTTGGCGATCTTGGTGACTCCGATCGGCTGCGAGCTGGAGAAGCTGCCGCCGCCAGACACGACGTTCAACGCCAGCCACATCTCATCTGCCACGCTCAGCTGCTCCGGCCCTGGTAGTTCTGCAAAGACAAGTAAAGAAGGCGCAGGCTGTCAATAGACAATAGACAATAGGTGCAGGAGGAGGCTCAATAGACAATAGACAATAGGTGCAGGAGGAGGCTATTCGGCCCTTCGAGCCAGCACCGCCATTCAATGTGATTATGGCTGATCATTCTCAATCAGTACCCCGTTCCTGCCTTCTCCCCATACCCCCTGACTCCGCTATCCTTAAAAGCTCTATCCAGCTCTCTCTTGAATGCATTCAGAGAATTGGCCTCCACTGCCTTCTGAGGCAGAGAATTCCACAGATTCACAACTCTCTGACTGAAAAAGTTTTTCCTCATCTCAGTTCTAAATGGCCTACCCCTTATTCTTAAACTGTGGCCCCTTGTTCTGGACTCCCCCAACATTGGGAACATGTTTCCTGCCTCTAACGTGTCCAATAATCTTATACGTTTCGATAAGATCTCCTCTCATCCTTCTAAATTCCAGTGTATACAAGCCTAGTCGCTCCAGTCTTTCAACATATGATAGCCCCGCCACTTTCAAACAAAGTGCACGCTTTAGTTTCGTTGAGCTTGGAGATACGGCGCGGAAACAGGCCCTTCGGCCCGCGCCGACCAGCGATCCCCGCACACTAATGCTATCCGGCACACACACACACACACACACACACACACACTAGGGAATATTTACAATTATACCAAGCAAACCCTACAAACCTGGTTGTTTATGGAGTGTGGGAGACAACCGGAGCCACCCGGAGAAAACCCACGAGGGTCACAGGGGGAACGTACAAACTCCGTACAGACAAGCACCCGTAGTCAGGATCGAACCCGGGTCTCCGGCGCTGTAAGTCATCAATAAACTCCAATACATCCAGAACTCCGCTGCCCGTCTCCCCGTCCCGTGACCATATCACCTCCGTCCTCTACAAGCTCCACTGGCTCCCCATCCCCCAGAGAATCCAGTACAAACTCCTCCTCATGACCTACAAAGCCCTCCGTAACCTGGCCCCATCCTACCTGACCGACCTTCTCCACAGACACACTCCCACCCGCACCCTCCGCTCTGCTGCTGCTAACCTCCTGTCCCCCCCCCCCCCCCATCCGGACCAAACTCAGATCCTGGGGGGACAGGGCTTTCTCCATCGCTGCTCCCACACTCTGGAACTCACTAGCTCAAAACATCACTGAAGTCTCACTTGTTCAACACTGCCTTCAATCATTGACCGTCGCTCCACCTTATTCTTCCTTTTCTGTTCGTTTATTTATTTATTTTTATGTTTTATCTATTATGTAAAGCGTCTTTGAGTTTCTAGAAAAGCGCTATATAAATGTAATGCATTATTATTATTATTATTAGTCTACTTTATTTGTCACATACACATACAAGATGTGCAGTGAAATGAAAGTGGCAATGCCTGCGGATTGTGCTAAAACTACAAAACACAATAGAATTTTTTTAACACAAAAAATAAATTAATACAGTAAATTAGTCCCTAATTGGTGATATGAGAGTTAACAGTCCTGATGGCCTGTGGGAAGAAACTCCGTCTCATCCTCGCTGGACTGAGTGGCAACGGGCCCCACACGGTCATGTGTGCGGCAAAAATTAATGCGAGTCAGTGGCCGCCGATTAGCTGAACGATCTTAACTGGACCGGCAGCAAGAAGGACGAGCAAAGTCAACTGTGTCACACGTTATGGGCAGATGTCCGGAAAATGGGTTTATCTCCATTATCAAGGGTGTCAGGGGTTACGGGGAGAAGGCAGGAGAATGGGGTTGAGAAGGAAAGATAGATCAGCCATGATTGAATGGCGGAGTGGACTTGATAGGCCCAATGGCCTAAATCTGCACATATAAACATAGAAAATAGGTGCGGGAGGCGGCCATTTGGCCCTTCGAGCCAGCGCCGCCATTCATTGTGATCATGGCAAATCTTCCACAATCAGTAACCTGTGCCTGCCTTCTCCCCATACCCCTTGATTCCACTAGCCCCCTCGAGCTCTATCTAAATGGCCTGTCCCACTTTAGGCGATCTTAAGGCGACTGCCGACGACTAGGCTGTCGCCAACAGTTCGCCAGGGTGTCGCGGGCATGATCGTGAGGAGTCTCCCAATGATCGTCGTGGATCTCAGCGCGTCGCTGGGAAATCAAACGGTTTGAAATCTCTCGGCGACAGCTGGCTTGTCGCCAGGTATCGTTGCTTATTGCGGGCGCTGTCGCATGCTGTGTCCAGGTTTGCTAGGTTCTCTTAAGATGCATTTAGAAGCACGTAATATTAAAATAAGTAAAGTCTTTTCAAAATACCATAAAATGCTTGTGTTTAACCAATTTATTTACCGTCAGGACATTTGACAGGTAGATTGGAGGCGACAGTTTGACGGTCAGGTAAGTGTGGGAATTTTCATGATGTTTTTGGCCTCAGCCATCTCTATACTAAAACTCTTGTTTGTTTGTTTGTTTGTTTGTTCCTGAACTACAGCCAAAACGGTACACGATAGCGCAACAATTTTAGGCCCACCTTACTCACCGTCGTCCCTTTGGTGCTAATGGAAGAAGTTTCATTGAAATCGGTGTTATATTTTTAAAGTTATTCACATTTTAAAGTTTAAATCTATCTCCTAGGGATGGAGTGGGGGAGGTGGAGGGAGGATAAGGGGGGTTGATGGGGATGGAGTGGGGGGAGGGGAGGGGACGGGAGGAGGGTTGGAGGGGGAGGGGAGGGAGGGAGGAGGGTTGGAGGGGGAGGGGAGGGGGTGGAGGGAGGGAGAGGGGTGAGGAGGGGAGGAGGGAGGGAGGGGGGTGGAGGGAGGGAGGGGGAGGGGGAGGAGGGGAGGAGGGAGGAGGAGAGGGTTTGTTGCACCAATGCAGGAGAGGTTTGGACCCAACGGGTCCATTTGGGCTATTACATTTAAAGTGGGCTCCCAACCCAGATATGCAACCCAGAAACCAGATATGCATCTCCCGTACATTTTCAAAGAATGCCCACACACTTTTCACAAAAATCCACTGAACCACTTTTCAAATTAATTTTTTTAATACAGCTATTAGTAAACTAGAAGTAAATCCGGTTTATTCCTTGTTACCGTGAAGCTTGGTTTTTAAGTAACCCATACAAGATGTTATAGTTCAAAACTCTCAAGTACTTACCGACTTGTCAGTGATTTCAGCGAAAATTAGTATGCCGGAGAAACATTGACAGCGTGGGAATTTCGCGATGTTTCCGAAGACGCTGTAATCTCGACCTGACTCGGCATTGTCGTGGTCATTGTCGTCGGGGTAAAAGAAAAGTTTGGCGATCTGCTACGACTTTGACAGTCGCCGGCAGTCGCCAAAAAAAATCACCTAAAGTTGGACAGGCCCTTTACTCTCTTTTAAATTCATTTTAAACTCATGGCACTTATGAACCTATGAGTTTTTATTTACTATCTTTTCCCTTTCTATTGTTAACATTTACCCGAGTAACTCAGTGGGTCAGGCAGCATCTCTGGAGAAAAAGGATCAGGAGGGTAACAAATTCGGGTCGGGACCCTGCCTCGATGGCATCGTGTTGGGACAGCACAAACATTGTGGGCCGAAGGGCCTGATCTTGCGCTGCAATGTTCTACGACAGAACTGCGGCAGAGTCTTACAGCATTTTCAAGTGATTTTCTTTGGCAAAACATGATAGCATTTGTGCAATTCTCCTAATTACTTGCTGAACTGTACATTCGCCTTTTGAAAATCATCTACAGTGACACCCTAATCCCGTCTGCATCTCAGAGTATTGCAGTCTCCCACAATTCACCTCATGCTCCATTTAGAATCTTCTTGCCAAAATGGACGTTAATTGTTCCAGTTGGCAGAATGCTCCTTTGCTTCGTCACGTTACCATTTCTCGGTGTCTTTGGAGCCTGCTTGTGTCTTACCCTTATTCTTCAGCTTATTCTTCGAGTCATCGGCAAACTTAATGAGCAATCCTGCAGTGACATCATCCTCATCATTAATATAAAGGTCAGGCCTGGTCACTAAACCCTCTGGAATTCATTGCATCTTGCCGACCAGAATAAAGATCTATTTATAGACAATAGACAATAGGTGCAGGAGGAGGCCATTCGGCCCTTCGAGGCAGCACCGCCATTCAATGTGATCATGGCTGATCATTCTCAATCAGTACCCCGTTCCTGCCCTCTCCCCATACCCCCTGAATCCACTATCCTTAAGAGCTCTATCTAGCTCTCTCTTGAATGCATTCAGAGAATTGGCCTCCACTGCCTTCTGAGGCAGAGAATTCCACAGATTCACAACTCTCTGACTGAAAAAGTTTTTCCTCATCTCCGTTCTAAATGGCCTACCCCTTATTCTTAAACTGTGGCCCCTGGTTCTGGACTCCCCCAACATTGGGTACATGTTTCCTGCTTCTAACGTGTCCAACCCTTTAATAATCTTATATGTTTCGATAAGATCCCCTCTCATCCTTCTAAATTCCAGTGTATACAAGCCTAGTCGCTCCAGTCTTTCAACATATGACAGTCCCGCCATTCCGCGAATTAACCTAGTAAACCTACGCTGCACGCCCTCAATAGCAAGAATATCCTTCCTCAAATTCGGAGACCAAAACTGCACACAGTACTCCAGGTGCGGTCTCACTAGGGCCCTGTACAACTGCAGAAGGACCTCTTTGCTTATTTACTTTTATTTTGTTTACTTATAAGCCAGCCAGCACAGTGGCGCAGCGGTAGAGTTGCCGCCTTATAGACCCGGGTTCAATCCTGACTACGGGTGCTGTCTGTAGTGAATCTGTAGAATCCATTGCCACAGATGGCTGTAAACCTATAAAATAGCGAAGGCCAAAGCTGATTAAAATTACCTGTCGATAATTTCTTTCTCTTTTCAGTTCAGCATCTTGCGTCTTACCTTTGAATATTCCCCTTCCATTTGCTTTTCCTTGATCAATAATGAACCCCATCCTCAGCCTCTGAAGACGGGCCCGGAACGCTGGAGAAACTCAGCGGGTCGGGCAGCATCTCTGGAGAAAAGGAATTTCTGGTCGAGACCCTGCATGAGTCTGAAGAAGGGTCTCAACCCGAAACGTCACTTATTCCTTCGCTCCAGAGATGCTGCCTGCCCCGCTGAATTACTCCATCATTTTGTGTCCAACTTCGGTGTAAACCAGCATCTGAAGTTCCTTCTTACACGCTATCTGATTTCTCTGCCCTTTGTTCTCCCGATGATTGCAAGGTTAACTGCATTTATCATCTTTTATAACTCCACATTTCACGGCTTTATGGTTGCTGGTGCAGATCTTCGATATTTCAAGCCGATACTAGTCTCAGATAACAGGCCGTTAAAAACTGCTTCGATGCCAACGTTTGTTTAGTGCAGATTCTAAGATAACAGTGTCCGTCCGTGTGAGAATTCATGGTGTTTATAATGATGACAATCGACTACATTCTCATGCCCATGAAAGAGACCAGGAGACATAGGGGCAGAACTCCGCCATTTGGCCCATCAAATCTGCTCCGCCATTTGATCATGGCTGATCTAGTTTTCCCTCTCAACCTCACTTTCCTGCCTTCTCCCAGTAACCTTTGACTCCCTGGACTAATCAGGGGTGGCACGGTGGCGCAGAGTTGCTGCCTTACAGCGCCAGAGACCCGGGTCCGATCCTGACTACGGTTGCTGTCCGTACGGAGTTTGCACCTTCTCCCCGTGATGTGCCTGGGTTTTTCTCCGGATGCTCCGATTTCCTCCCACACTCCAAAGATGCGCAGGTTTGTAGGTTAATTGGCTTTGGTATAAGTGTAAAATTGTCCCTGGTGTGTGTGGGATGCGCAGGCGAAAGCAATTTAATTGGGATGCATCACAGCTTGCTTTGGGAACAGCTCCAGCCAAGACTGCAAGAAATTGCAGAGAATTGAGGATAAAGCCCGGACCATCACTTCATTACACATTCCCCCTCTCACCTCAAGCTAAGCCCTCTAGTATAGGGCATTTCCACCCTCGGAAAAAGGTTCTGACTGTCTACCCTCTCATCTATATACTAAAACTCTTGTTTGTTTGGTTGTTTGTTCCTGAACTACAGCCAAAATGGTACCCGATAGCGCGACAATTTTAGGCCCACCTTACTCACCGTCGTCCCTTTGGTGCTAATGGAAGAAGTTTCATTGAAATCGGTGTTATATTTTTAAAGTTATTCACATTTTAAAGTTTAAATCTATCTCCTAGGGAGGGAGGGGGGATGGAGGGGGGAGGGAGGGAGGGGGAGGAGGGGGGGGGAAGGTGGGAGGGGGAGGGAGGCAGGAGGGAGGGGGAAGGAGGGAGGGGGGGAGGAGGGAGGAGAGAAGGAGGGAGGGGGAGGAGGGTGGGGGAGGAGGGAGGGGGAGGGCGGAGGAGGAAAGGAGGGAGGGGGGTGGAGGGGAGGGGGGAGTTTAAATCTATCTCCTAGGGAGGGAGGGGGGGTGGAGGGGGGAGTGGGGGAGGGAGGGGGGAGGAGGGAGGGGGGAGGAGGGAGGGGGGAGGAGGGAGGGGGGAGGAGGGAGGGGGGGAGGAGGGATGGGGAGGGGGAGGAGGGAGGGGGGAGGAGGGAGGGGGGAGGGGGGAGGAGGGAGGGGGAGGAGGGAGGGGGGGAGGAGGGAGTGGGGGAGGGAGGGGGGCGGAGGAGGGGGTGCTGCATCAATGCAGGAGAAGTTTGGGCCTAACGGGTCCACTTGGTCCAGTATCTCATAATTTTAAGTGCTTCAAGTCTCCCCTCAATGTCCAATATTCTGGACAAAACAATCCAAGTATATCCAAACTCTCCCTGCAGTTTAAATCCTCTAATCCAGGCAGCATTCTGCGAAACTGTTTAGTTTAGTTTTGAGATACAGCACGGAAACAAGCCCTTCGGCCCACCGAGTCCACAGCAACCAGCGATCCCCACACATTAACACTACCCTACACACACGAGACACCATTTTGCATTTATACCAAGCCAATTCACCTGCTAACTTGTATGTCTTTGGAGTGTGGGAGAAAACCGAAGATCTTGGAGAAAACCAACGTAGAGGGGAGAACGTACAAACTCCATACAGACAAGCACCCATAGTCGGGATTGAACCCGGGTCTCTGACGCTGTAAAGCAGCAACTCTACCGCTGCGCCACCGTGCCGACCTCTCCAGAACGATTGCATCCTCTCCAAAATATTTTTCCTGTAATGGAGTGACCAGAACTGCACGCAATACTCTAAATGGTGTCGCAAGGAACGTCCGATGCTGCTTTACACCAAAGATAGATACAGAAAGCTGGAGGTACTCAGCGGGTCCGGCTGCATCTCTGGAGAGAAGGAATAGGTGGCGTTTCAGGTCAAGACCCTTCTTCAGACTGAGAGTTAGGGGAGGGAGAAACGAGAGACACCAAAAGGTACATAGAACAAATGAATGAAATGTATGCAAAAGAACGAATCAAAGCCGGCAAACGATGACCAGGGAAAGGTGGAGTCCACAATGCTCCATTGTTGGCTGTGGAGAAGATGATAACGAGTAAGATACAAACATTGGAGCTCAGCAGGACGACAGTGAAACTGGTAACGACGAGGGTCTCGGGTGGGGGAGGGACGGAGAGAGAGGGGGAATGCGAGGGTCACTTGAAGTTAATGAAGTCAATATTACACAGTTGTAAGCTGTCCGAGAGAAATATGAGGTGCTGCTCCCCCAGTTTGCGTTTGGCCTCACTCTGACAGTGTGGGAGGCCCAGGACAGTGAGGTCAGTGTGGGAATGGGGGGTGGAGTTCATGATGTCTTGGTATTTTAGATACACACAGCCTCATATAAGAACTTACATGAGCAAGTTTGGGCACCATATTAGATTTTAGATTTTTTCTTTTAGATTTAGAGATACAGCGCGGAAACAGGCCCTTCGGCCCACCGGGGCCGCGCCGCCCCGAGCGATCCCCGCACACTAACACTATCCTACACCCACTAGGGACAATTTTTACATTTACCCTGTCAATTAACCTACAAACCTGTACGTCTTTGGAGTGTGGGAGGAAACCGAAGATCTCGGAGAAAACCCACGCAGGTCACGGGGAGAACGTACAAACTCCGTACAGACGACGCCCGTAGTCAGGATGGAACCTGAGTCTCCGGCGCTGCATTCGCTGTAAGGCAGCAACTCTACCGCTGCGCCACCGTGCTATCTGAGGAAGGACGTGCTGGCCATGGAGAGGGTCCAGAGGAGGTTTACGAGAATGATCCCAGCAACGAGTGGGTTAACCTATGATGAGCGTTTGACGACACTGGGCCTGTACTCGCTGGAGTTTAGACGGATGAGGGGGGGAACCTCACCGAAACTTACCGAATAGTGACGGGCCTGGATAGAGTGGATGCGGAGAGGATGTTTCCACTAGTGGGAGAGTCTAGGTCCAGAGGCCGTAGCCTCAGAATTAAAGGACGTTCCTTTAGGAAGGAGATGAGGAGGAATAGAGGGTGGTGAATCTGTGGAATTCATTGCCACAGGAGGCTGTGGAGGCCAAGTCAGTGGATATTATTACGGCAGAAATAGACAGATTCTTGATCAGTGCGGGTGTCAGGGGTGATGGGGAGAAGGCAGGAGAATGGGGTTAGGAGGGAGAGATAGATCAGCCATGATTGAATGGCGGAGTAGACTTGATGGGCCGAATGGCCTAATTCTGCTCCTATCACTTATGAACAATGCTGATGAACTTTCCAGTAACCTGCCCAATACTATTCAGAAGATAAGACAAAAAGCTGGAGATACTCAGGGGACACAGGCAGCAACTCTGGAGAGAAGGAATGGGTGCCGTTTCGGGCCGAGACCCTACTTCAGAAACGTCACCTGTTCCTTCTTTCCAGAAATGCTGCCTGTCCCCGCTGAGTTACTCCAGCTTTTTGTTCTCTATCTTGGGTTTAAACCAGCCACCTGCAGTTCCTTCTTACGCAGATCTATGGAGATGGTGATGTGTGCAATCTGCTGCTCCACAAGCTTGTGCATCAGAAGTACACTTAAAAACCCATGGCCTGTGAAATGGTCCAACATGCCCTCGGGTCATGTGCACGACAGTCCACATGTATTAACCTCACTGGTGACAAGTATTTTAATGACGGGCTCGCTTTCCGTCGCGATACGTTCTCTGGATAATTAATGCAATAGCTGGGAGTGAATAATTTACTGTCCCCAGCTGGGTTGGGATATATATATATCACACATTCTGGAAGATCCCTCCATAAATTAATAACAAAGTCTTCACAAAATGCTGGAGTAACTCAGCGGGTCAGGCAGCATCTCAGGAGAGAAGGAATGGGTGACGTTTCGGGTCAATAGACAATAGGTGCAGGAGGAGGCCATTCGGCCCTTCGAGCCAGCACCGCCATTCAATGTGATCATGGCTGATCATTCTCAATCAGTACCCCGTTCCTGCCTTCTCCCCATACCCCCTGACTCCGCTATCCTTAAGAGCTCTATCCAGCTCTCTCTTGAATGCATTCAGAGAATTGGCCTCCACTGCCTTCTGAGGCAGAGAATTCCACAGATTCACAACTCTCTGAGACTGAAAAAGTTTTTCCTCATCTCAGTTCTAAATGGCCTACCCCTTATTCTTAAACTGTGGCCCCTTGTTCTGGACTTCCCCCAACATTGGGAACATGTTTCCTGCTTCTAACGTGTCCAACCCCTTAATAATCTTATACGTTTCGATAAGATCTCCTCTCATCCTTCTAAATTCCAGTGTCGAGACCCTTCTTCAGGCTGCGAGAGAAGGAATGGGTGACGTTTCGGGTCGAGACCCTTCTTCAGATTTCGATTTGTACCAGCATCTGCTGTTATTTCCTTACAATAACAAAGTCTGATCATTTTAAAAGATGGCTTCTTGGGTTCAGTCACGGCGTCATCCTACCAACTTAGAGAGCAGTCCTAAGCTACTCCCTGAATGACTGGAGACCCTCAGACCATCTCTGATCGGACTTTACTGGACTTTATGACAATAGACAACAGACGCAGGAGTAGGCCACTCGTCCCTTGCACTAAAGGTTATTCGCGTGGTTCCCTTTATCATGGACCTGTCCACTGTGGATGGCCCACACCGACCATCGATCACACGTACACTAGTTGTACGTTATCCCACTTACCCATCCAACACGCTTTGCAGAGGCCGATTCACCTACATACCTGCACAGCTTTGGAATGTGGGAGGAAGCCCTTTATCGTGTATCTGGACACTGTGAGCGGCTCGATTGCATTCGTATATTGCCATTCCACTGACTGGTTGGCACGTAACAAAAGCTTTTCACTGTACCTCGGTACACAAGTTCACAAGTTATAGGAGCAGAATTAGGCCATTCGGCCCATCGAGTCCACTCCGCCATTCAATCATGGATGATCTCTGCCTCCTAATTCCGTTTTCCTGCCTTGATTTCCCCATAACCATTGACACCCGTTCTAATCAAGAATTTGTCCATCCCTGCCTTAAATACATCCACTGACCTGGCCTCCACAGCCCTCTGCGGCAGTGAGTTCCACACATTAACTACCCTCTGACTAAAGAAGTTCCTCCTCACCTCCTTTCTAAAAGAGAGCCCTTTAATTCTGAAGCTGTGACCTCTGGTCCTAGACTCACCCACCAGTGGAGACATCCTTTCCACATCCACTCTATCTGTGCCTTTCACCTGACAATAAGCTGCACTCAAACTAGCCAGTAAACGTATATTGCTGCTTTTCCTGACTCTGTGATCAGCCAGCACGATGGGAAACCCGGGGAATCTGGGAGGCTGTGAGAATTCGTCCTCCGCGTTTTGATTGTAGAGATACAGCATGGAAACAGGTCCTTCAGCCCGCTGAGTCCAAGTTGACCATTGGTCGCCCAAGATCTATGTTATCCCACTTTTGCATCCACTCCTGGCACACTAGGGGCAATTTACAGTGGCCAACAAACTAGCACGTCTTTGGGATAGAGTCATAGAGCGATTGAGCGTGGAAACAGGCCCTTCGGCCCACTTGCCCGTGCCGATCAACATCCCTCTCCAGCCGCACCTGCTGCGTTTGGCCCGTGTCCTTCTGAAGGGTCTCGACCCGAAACGTCACCCATTCCTTCTCTCCAGAGATGCCGCTGAATTACTCCAGCATTTTGTGTCTATCGTCGGTGTAAACCAGCATCTGCAGTTCCTTCAGGCACACATCTATCCACGTTCTCCAGGGATGCTGCCCGTCCCGTTGAGTTACTCCGTCATTTTGTGTCTATCTTTGATGTAAACCAGCACCTGCAGTACCTAGTCTGAAGTAGGGTCTCGACCCGTAACGTCACCCATTCCTTCAGCTTTTTGTGTCTCTCTTCAATATCCTTCCAAACCTATCGTAGAAACATAAAAAACCAGGTGCAGGAGCGGCCCATTCGGCCCTTCAAGCCAGCACCGCCATTCAATATGATCATGGCTGACCTATCCATATACCTGTCCGAATGTCTTTTAAACATCGTGATTCTGCCCCCCTGACATCAGTCTGAAGCATTTCGACTGACAATACTTTCGGTTTCCGATGGGTTTTTCGGAACGGAACCCCGTCGGAAGCTGAGGAGCGCCTGTATTCCCACGTGTGTGTAGGATAGCGTTAATGCGCAGGGAACGCTGGTTGGCGCAGACTCAGTGGGCCAATGATTCCACGCTGCATCTCTAAACTAAACTAAGAACATGGCTCGCCATTAAGAGTGTGTGTGTGTGTGAGAATGTGTGCGTATGAGAACGTGTGTGTGTGCGGGAGATTGTGTGTGTACGTGTGTGCGGGAGAATGTGTGCGTGTGTGAGAACGTGTGTGTGTGTGTGAGAACGTGTGTGTGTGTGTGTGAGAATGTGTGTGTGTGAGTGTGTGTGTGCGAGAATGTTTGTGTGTGAGAGAATGCGAGAATGTGAGTGTGTGTGTGCACGGATGCGTGAGTGCGTGTGCGCGTGAGGGAATATGAGTGTGAGTGTGAGTGTGAATGCGTGCATGCGTGTGTGTGTGTGTAAGGCGGCCCTTCCTGCACTCGTAGTACTATTCAATTCTTTCTTCCAACTGAATTCAAAGCACTTCACCAGAGTGGAGATCATCTCCTTGTAAAAACTGTCAAACGATTACATTCCCTCAACATCCCGATCTTGCGGCAGACGATGTGACTCGAGCCGTGCGAGCAGAGCGCCCTGCCTCGCAACCAGTCACAGATGGCCTGCCGATATCGTCTGAAGAAACAGAACAGGGACAAAACGTTGCTGGAAAAAAACCCGGTAATCAACTGCCTGGCTCGTTTACGACAGTATTCACGTTTCGAGCTGCAATAACCTTTTAATTGTGGCTTGATTTTAATCCTGGCTGGTTTTACGACTCTTGTTGCTGGTATTTATTGGGGTCCAAAATAATGGAGGCACTGATGTGGTGGCAAATCTTTCTTACAAACAGCCAGCTGAAATGGCCTCGAAGGCAAGAAAAATAACATCCTTCCCACACATTTTCGATGCACCAATGCTTTTTGTTTCGTTTCGTTTATTGTCACACGTACAAGTGGAAAGTGCTTTTAACCAGTAATCTGTACGTGGCCCTTCCCACCAGGATATCCCACAGGGCTGGTGATGAACGTAATGTGATACTTGGGTGCAAGGCCTTATAGCCACCTAAAAGTAGACAGCTTTAAACCGCCGCTGTCGGTCGGTTTCATTTTCTCTTTCTTTAAATAAATACCACCCACAGTTCCGTTCAGTTCAGTTTATTGTCACGTGCACTGAGGTACAGTGAAAAGCTTCTGTTGGGTGCGAACCAGTCAGCGGAAAGATAACCCGCGATTAATGAAAGACAATACACGGCTGCGAAATCCTCTCAAGAATAGCCTGCGAAGTCCTCTCAAAATCCTCTCAAGACATGCGAAGAGAGACAAAGAAAAGCTGGAGTAACTCAGCGGGACAGACGGCATCTCTGGAGAGAAGGAATGGGTGACGTTTCGGGTCGAGACCCTTCTTGCCGAAATGCCACCCGTTCCTTCTCTCCGCCTGTCCCGCTGAGTTACTCCGGCTTTTTTTTTTGTCCATCTATGGTTTGAACCAGCGACTGCAGTTCCTTCCTAAACGTGTCGCCTGCTTCGAAGAAGTTCCCCTCCTCTCTCCAACGGGACTTCTGCAACATCCTCTCTCGCTGCTCCCCCCTCTGTGATTCCTCCTGGAATCTCTCGTTACCCTCTCCCCTGCCTCTCAGTCTGAAGAAGAGTCCAGATTCGAAACGTCACCCATTCCTTCTCTCCAGAGACGCTGCCCGACCCGCTTAGTTTACCCCGACCTTTTGGGTCTATCTTCGGTGTAAACCAGCATCTGTGGTCCCTTCCTCCAAATATAATCACGCTCCTGGATGATGGAGAGGGCTCTGGTGGCTGGGGAAGTGTCTCGTGTGCTCGGGACACTTGGCTCTGCTGTGCTTAGTGGCGAGATTGCTCTTTTGAAATCTCAGATGCACAGCCATCTTTGCAACTCTTTGCATGGGAACCGACAAAAAACTAACTGATAATATTGTTTGATATTTTTCATCAAATGTCCAGAAGAAAGAGAAACAAAAGTGAGTCAGTGAACACCTCCCTCAGCACAGAACATTCAACAAAGAGGTGCTTCTGAGCTTTTATCAGCCATTCATTCTCTTCAGTGTTTGAGCCGGTCGGTGCAAGGCTTCCTGATTGTGGCAATTTATGGTGGGGAGAAAACCCGACAGAACTGATTCACCAATCTCTGGATTGGACGGCACGGTGGCGCAGCGGTAGAGCTACCACCGCCTCACGGCGCCAGAGACCCGGGTTCGATCCCGACTACAGGTGCTTGTCTGTACGGAGTTTGTACGTTTCCCTCTCAACCCCATTCTCCTGCCTTCTCCCGGTAACCTTTTGACACGTCCTTGCTGCTTAAACCTGGCATTTTGACTCCAGCCCAAGTTGGTGAGAAGTTGACATCTCTATGGCTAGTAACCTAAAGGGAATCCTTTACAAGGAACACAGCAGCCATTCCAAATTAACAGATAGAAGCTTCCAAATAAAGTGTATGGTGAAGGCAATCAATAGGGAAGATAATGCTAAGAAGTGAAATTGCACCTTCCTTACTCCAGGTGGCGCAGCAATAGAGTTTCGGCCTCACAGCGCTTACAGCGCCAGAGACCCGGGTTCGATCCCGACTACGGGTGCTGTCTTTACGGAGTTTGTACTGTTCTCCCCGTGGGTTTTCTCCGAGATCTTTGGTTTCCTCCCACACTCCAAAGACGTGCAGGTTTGGAGTTTAATTGGCTTGATATAAATGTAAATTGTCCCTAGTGAGTGTAGGATAGTGTCAATGTGTGGGGATCGCTGGTCGGCGCGGACTCGGTGGGCCGAAGGGCCAGTTTCCGCGCTGTATCTCTAAACTAAACTAAATTAATACTTATCGGGGTTTTATCCAATTTCCATCTTCCCATAGTTTTTCTCTTATGTTACTTTGCAAGTTTTTTTCTCAATCTGCATTTTTTCAGACTTTGGCCAAACACAAATTGGAGGATTTTGCTTGGGCAGGTTACAGCCCAGCGGTATGAATATTGATTTAGACAATAGGTGCAGGAGTAGGCCATTCGGCCCTTCAAGCCAGCACCGCCATTCAATGGTGATCCTGGCTGATCATTCTGAATCAGCACCCCGTTCCTGCCTTCTCCCCATACCTCCTGACTCCGCTATCCTTAAGAGCTCTATCTAGCTCCCTCTTGAATGCATTCAGAGAATTGACCTCCACTGCCTTCTGAGGCAGAGAATTCCACAGATTCACAACTCTCTGACTGAAAAAGTTTTTTCTCATCTCCGTTCTAAATGGCCTACCCCTTATTCTTAAACTGTGGCCACTTGTTCTGGACTCCCCCAACATTGGGAACATGTTTCCTGCCTCTAACGTGTCCAACCCCTTAATAATCTTATACGTTTCGATAAGATCCCCTCTCATCCTTCTAAATTCCAGTGTATACAAGCCTAGTCGATCCAGTCTTTCAACATATGACAGTCCCGCTATTCCAGGAATTTCTCCAACTTCTAGTAGCCCTTGCACCCCTTCCCTCTCCGACCCTCCCCCACCCTAGTCATCGTACTCGTTTCGCTCTCGTCCTGTTGAGTTTCACTGTCTGTATAACCCGTTATCACCTCCCACACAGCCAACAATGGACCATTGTGGGCTCCATCTTTCCTTGATCATTGTCGCTTTCTGCGTATGTTTCATTCTTTTGTTCTATTTACATTCTATACCTCTCTTTCCCCCCTCCCCTGACTCTCAGTCTGAGAAAGGGTCGAGACCCTGAAACGTCACCCATTCCTTCTCTCCCGAGACGCTGCCTGAGCCGCTGAGTTACTCCAGCATTTTGTGTCTACCTTCGATTAATGCTGTTCATATCAGTAAGTACTTCCCTCATGCATCACTGAGTCATCTGCTACAATGGGTACTTTGAGTCCAAAATAAGAGACCTTGCTGGCTCACTTGGTGAGTCACCACTTATTTTGAACAATGGAGGTTTGGATTGCCAGGTATTAAAAGGTTTTCACAATGGCGACCGAGACGTGAGCAATGAAGAGGAACTCCAATCAAATTATGATTCACCAGATGCAACATCTTGACGAGGATGTTGCCAGGACTAGAGGGTCTGAGCTATAGGGAGAGGTTGAATAGGCTGGGACTCTATTCCTTGGAGCGCAGGAGGATCAGGGGTGATCTTATAGAGGTGTATAAGATCATGAGAGGAATAAATCGGGTCGATGCACAGAATCTCTTGCCCAGAGCAGGGGAATCGAGGACCAGAGGACATAAGCTATTCTTGCTATTGAGGGCGTGCAGCGTAGGTTTACTAGGTTAATTCCCGGAATGGCGGGACTGTCGTATGTTGAAAGACTGGATCGACTAGGCTTGTACACACTGGAATTTAGAAGGATGAGAGGAGATCTTATCGAAACGTATGATTATTAAGGGGTTGGACACGTTAGAGGCAGGAAACATGTTCCCAATGTTGGGGGAGTCCAGAACAAGGGGCCACAGTTTAAGAATAAGGGGTAGGCCATTTAGAACTGAGATGAGGAAAAACTTTTTCAGTCTCGGAGAGTTGCGAATCTGTGGAATTCTCTGCCTCAGAAGGCAGTGGAGGCCAATTCTCTGAATGCATTCAAGAGAGAGCTAGATAGAGCTCTTAAGGATAGCGGTGTCAGGGGGTATGGGGAGAAGGCAGTAACGGGGTACTGATTGAGAATGATCAGCCATGATCACATTGAATGGCGGTGCTGGCTCGAAGGGCCGAATGGCCTCCTCCTGCACCTATTGTCTATGTTTAAGGTGACGGGGAAAAGATTTAATAGGAATCTGAGGGGTTTCTTTTTCACACAAAGGGTGGTGGGTGTATGGAACAAGCTGCCAGAGGAGGTGGTTGAGGCAGGGACTATCACACCAGTTAAGAAGTAGTTAGACAGGTACATGGACTGGACAGATTTGGAGAGATATGGACCAAACACAGGCAGGTGGGACTAGTGTAGCTGGGACATGTTGGCCGGTGTGGGCAAGTTGGGCCGAAGGGCCTGTTTCCACGCTGTATCACTCTATCTTCATCTTCAGAGAAAGGCAGGAAAGGTTAATGCCGAAATAGACACAAAAAGCCTGAGTAACTCAGCGGGGACAGGCAGCATCTCGGAAGAGAAGGAATGGGTGACGTTTCAGGTCGGGACCCTTCAATACCAGTCTGAAGAAGAGCTGGTTCGATCCTGACCTCGGGTGCTGTCTGTGTGGAGTTTGCACATTCTCCCCGTGACCGAGTGGGTTTCCTCTGGGTGCTCCGGTTTCCTTGCACACCCTAAAGACATGTGTGCATTGGTGGGTAACATGGCCTCTGTAAATCGCCAACGATGTGTGGGCGAGTGGGAGAATCTGGTGGGGAGAGTTGAAGAGGACGCGGGAGAATCAAAAGCAGGGCTCATGGAAAAATTAGTAGTCAATGACCGGTGTATACTCGATGGGCTGAATGGCCCGGTTTCTGCACCTTATCTCTCTGTGGCTCGATGTGAGGTAGAACATAGAAGAGTACAGGGAAATAAAAAACTGCAGATGCCGGTTTAAATCGAAGGTAGACACAAAATGCCGGAGTAACTCAGCGGGTCAGGCAGCATCTCTGGAGAGAAGGAATGGGTGACGTTTCGGGTCACGACTGAAGAAGGGTCTCGACCCAAAACGTCACCTATTCCTTCTCTCCAGAGATGCTGCCTGACCCGCTGAGTTACCTTCTACAGAACAGAACAGCACAGGAATAATGCTTGTGCCAAACATAACAGGTCAAACTGATCCTAGCTGCTTGTACACAATCCACGTCCCTCTATTGCCTGCACTTCCATGTGCCTCTCCAAAAGCCTCTTGAAGGCCACTGCTACATCTGCCTCCACCACCACCCCTGGCAATGCGTTTCAGGCCCCCACTGTTCTCTGTGTAAAGACACTTGTCCCCTCCATTAAACATTCCCTCTCTCACCTTATAGCGGAGCCCTTTAGCGTTCAATATGTCCACCCTTGGAAAAAGGTTCTGACTGCCGACCCTATCCATGCCTTCCCACACTTCTATCAAATCTCCTCCCGACCCAGAATGCGATGATATATATTCTTATAAAACAAGAACCCCCTGCTCTCTGATGTGTAGATTTGGTGCAAAATGTGTCTCATAGGCCCAAAAGACCCGGGTTTCGATCCCGACTACAGGTGAAGTCCGTACGGAGTTTGCACGTTCTCCCTGTGACCATGTGGGGAATAGACAATAGACAATAGGTGCAGGAGGAGGCTATTCGGCCCTTCGAGCCAGCACCGCCATTCAATGTGATCATGGCTGATCATTCTCAATCAGTACCCCGTTCCTGCCTTCTCCCCATACCCCCTGACTCCGCTATCCTTAAGAGCTCTATCTAACTCTCTCTTGAATGCATTCAGAGAATTGGTCTCCACTGCCTTCTGAGGAAGAGAATTCCACAGATTCACAACTCTCTGACTGAAAAAGTTTTTCCTCAACTCCGTTCTAAATGGCCTACCCCTTATTCTTAAACTGTGGCCCCTGGTTCTGGACTCCCCCAACATTGGGAACATGTTTCTTGCTAACGTGTCCAACCCCTTAATAATCTTATACGTTTCAATAAGATCTCCTCTCATCCTTCTAAATTCCAGTGTATACAAGCCTAATCGCTCCAGTCTAGTTTCTCCGCTTTCCTCCCACACTCCAAAGAGGTACAGGTTTGTCAGCTAATCGGCTTCTGTAAACTGTATATTGTCCTCAAGTGTGCAGGACAGTGCTGGCGTACGGGACCGCTGGTCGGCGCGGACTCGGTGGGCCGGGTGGAAACCGTGCCGGCGCTGTATCTCTAAAGTCTAAAGCAAGTCAAGTCAAGTCAAGTCAATTTTATTTGTACAGCACATTTAAAAACAACCCACGTTGACCAAAGTGCTGTACATCAGTTCAGGTACTAAGAAACGAACATACAATGAATGGCACACAAACATAACAGCACATACATAAACAGTTCACAGCGCCCCCTCAGAGGGCCTCAAACGCTTGTGCACAACCCGCAGGCATTGCCACTTTCATTTCACTGCACATCGAGTATGTGTATGTGACAAATAAATTTGACTTGACTTGACTTGACGCTAGGGAGTAGAAATAGGTTTTGAGCCTGGACTTAGAGGAGTCGATGGAGGGGGCAGTTCTGATGGGGAGAGGGATGCTGTTCCACAGTCTAGGAGCTGCAACCGCAAAAGCGCGGTCACCCCTGAGCTTAAGCCTAGACCACGGGATAGTGAGTAGCCCCAAGTCGGCCGACCTGAGGGACTTGGAGATAGAGTGGTGTGTTAGAAGATTTTTGATATAGGGGGGGTCTAAAGTCTAAAGTAAAGTCTAAAGGGTCAGACTTGTGGAAAAAAATAGAGCAAGAAATCTCCTGAGCAATGCTCTCTGGACAACCAGTTAATCTTTTTCAACAGATTTGTCCTTTTCACATAATCCTCCTTGAATAGTAATCCCCTGTTCTATAATTAACATTTCAAAAAAGCATGGAACAGCGGCTCTTTCATTGCCACAGGAAGGGCCAGTTACCACAGCACGTTGCAGCACGTACAGGTCCAAAGATACTAGAGGAGCAAGATAGACCACTCGACCCTAAAAACCGTAGTATGTCAAGACGCCATTTTAGGAGGCAGAAACTCGCAGAGACGTTTAAAAAGAAAAATAACAAAAAAATCTGTGAGTTGATAGATGAGATATATTCTGCATTTTAACGGTACCATCACACATACTGTTCCCCCACAACCCTGATCACACTGCGAGAGGCGGGTTTTGCTTACTAAAATGGCTCCTTTGCGTACTGCACTTCAGTATAGTGGTCCATCTTGCTCCTCTAGTATCTTTGCACACTAGATACTGTGCAAAATATCAGTAGGCCGATACTTTGGGGAGAGTGTGTGTGGGAGGGGGGAAAGAGTGGGGGATGTGGCAAGATCATACGTTAAAACGGTCAAGCTCTGAGAAGCAAATGAACTTGTGATAGGACAAATCTTACATTACCCAAACGCAAAAGGTTGCTGATATTAGTCCCTAATGTAGGCACGGCGGCACAGCGGTAGGGCTGCAGCCTTGCAGTGCTTCGAGCGCCGGGTTCGATCCCGACTACGGGTGCCGTCTGTACGGAGTTTGTACGTTTTCCCCGCGACCTGCATGGGTTTTCTACAAGATCTTCGGTTTCCTCCCACACTCCAATGACGTACAGGTATGTAGTAAATTGGCTTGGTAAATGTAAAAATTGTCCTTAGTGTGCGTACGATCGTGTTATACGCGGGGATCGCTGGGCGGCGCGGACCCGGTGGGCCGAAAGGGCCTGTTTCCGCGCTGTATCTCTAAAACTAAAAAACTAAAACTAAACTTAGATTTGAGTCACCTAATGTTTGTTCTTGGAATAAACCAGAGTGGTACAAAGCAAACAAATCAAATCTCTTCAAACTCTGGATGCTGGAGGTGCCTTGTATATGATGATATCGTGGGCCATGTACTGGAGTGTAGTTGAAAGTCAACTTAAAGCAGGGTGCTCTTTGGACAGCAGCTGCCATTTTGATCTGCCCCACAATCCAACTTTGTTGGGAGGTTGGTGAATGAGTCTGTGCCCGACTATAAGATGCTGCCAAGCTACAGGCTTGCGTCCCCCATTGTCAAGATGGCGCAGTGGTAGAGTTGTTGCCTTACAGAGCTCACATCGCCAGAGACCCGGGTTCAGCCGGACTGAAGCCGGCCTTGGGAACGGATCCGTCAGCTCCGGCCGGGCCAGAGTTCCAGAGCCCCGGCCGCCGGGAGCAAATACGACCCCTTCGATCGGCCGGGGATGCCCCGATGAGGTGGAGGTTGGCCGCCTCACCCGGCCCGGGCGCCACGTCTTCAGCGGACACTTCAAGTGACCTCTCGGGATTCTGTCCGGATTAAAGGAAGTGCCGGACCACCAGTTGCCAGAACAATCGGTGGTGAACCTGGGCCCATCATCAGGCTGTCTGAACCATTCTGGCTCCAAGCAGAGCAATCCCATCATTTCTCTTCTCCTTAAGGAGGAGATGAGGACGAATTTCTTTAGTCAGAGGGTGGTGAATCTGTGGAATTCATTGCCATAGAAGGCTGTGGAGGCCAAGTTAGTGGAAATTATTAAGGCAGAGATAGATAGATTCTTGATTAGCACAGGTGTCAGGGGTTATGGGGAGAAGGCAGGAGAATGGGGTTAGGAAGGAGAGATAGATCAGCCGCAATTGAATGGCGGGCTCGATTAGAAGGGCCGAATGGCCTAATTTCCTCCTCTCAGTTATGAACTTATCTCCCTGTAACCCAGTAATATCCTTCATTCACATCCATGATCAACGCCCCTCTGATTTATCTGCCACTTCATGACAAGGGTTCATTTACATTTGCTAATTCACCTTCCGGCACATCACAGCCAGCCAGAGTGCGCAAACTCTGCCCACACAGGGCGGCACGGAGGCGCAGCGATAGAGTTGCTGCCTTACACCGAATGCAGCGCCGGAGACCCGGGTTCCATCCTGACCCCGGGCGCCGTCTGTACGGAGTTTGTACGTTCTCCCCGTGACCTGCGTGGGTTTTCTCCGAGATCTTCGGTTTCCTCCCACACTCCAAAGACGTGCAGGTTTGTAGGTTAATTGGCTCAGTAAATGTTAAAAATTGTCCCGAGTGGGTATAGGATGGCGTTAGTGTGCGGGGATCGCTGGGCGGCGCGGACCCGGTGGGCCGAAAGGGCCCGTTTCCGCGCTGTATCTCTAAACTAAAAACTAAACAATACTCAAAGTCAGGATTGAAACAGGTCTCTTGAACTGTGAAGAGAGACACAAAATGCTGGAGTAACTCAGCGGGACAGGCAGTGTCTCTGGAGAGAAGGAATGGGCGACATTTCGGGTCAAGACCCTTCCTCAGACTGAAGGTCAGGGGAAAGTGGGAACTGTGTGGCAGCAGCACTAATTGCTGCATCCCATACGCACAGAAATAATGTGAGCCAACCAAAGCAAATGAGTCAGATCTGCCGCGATACAAATGGGTGCAGGGAAATCTAATTCAGCAGCGACAGTGTTCTGGAGAGACTATGGTAGTATCTGTAAGAAGGCTGGGTATAGCAAATATGCAGCAATACCTTCGTGATGTACTAGATATTATAGCAAAATCTATGGGCCAATGCTCCATTTTCAGTCAGAGAGTTGTGAATCTGTGGAATTCACTGCCTCAGAAGGCAGTGGAGGCCAATTCTCTGAATGCATTCAAGAGAGAGCTAGATACAGCTCTTAAGGATAGCGGAGTCAGGGGGTATGGGGAGAAGGCAGGAACGGGGTACTGATTGAGAATGATCAGCCATGATCACATTGAATGGTGGTGCTGGCTCGAAGGGCCGAATGGCCTACTCCTGCACCTATTGTCTAATCCGAGGCATCCTGCCCAGCGTAGGGGAATCGAGAACCAGAGGACACAGATTTAAGGTGAGGGGGGGAACGATATAACACAAACCTGAGGGGTAACTGAGGTGGGTGTAAGGAACGAGCAGCCGGAGGAGGTAGTTGAGGCCGGGAGCTATCGCAACGTTGAAGAAACATTTAGACAGGTACATGGATTGGGGAGATTTTGGGGGATATGGGCCAAAAGCAGGCAGGGGGGACTAGTGTAGATGGGGCATGTTGGTCGGTCTGTTTCAACGATGTATGTCTCTAAGAGTGCAGGAAAATAACTGCAGATGCTGGTACAAATCGAAGGTATCACAAAATGCTGGAGTAACTCAGCGGGTCTGGAACGACTAGGCTTGTATCCGCTGGAATTTAGAAGGATTAGAGGGGATCTTATTGAAACATATAAGATTATTAAGGTATTGGACACATTAGAGGCAGGAAACATGTTCCCAATGTTGGGGGAGTCCAGAGCCCAGGCCACAGTTTAAGAATAAGGGGTCGGCCATTTTGAACGGAGATGAGGAAAAACGTTTTCAGTTAGAGAGTTGTAAATCTGTGGAATTCTCTGCCTCAGAAGGCAGTGGAGGCCAATTCTCTGGATGCTTTCAAGAAAGAGCTAGATAGAGCTCTTAAATATAGCAGAGTCAGGGGGTATGGGGAGAAGGCAGGAACGGGGTACTGATTGAGAATGATCAGCCATGATCACATTGAATGGCCGTGATGGCTCGAAGGGCCGAATGGCCTACTCCTGCACCTATTGTCTATTGGGTCAGGCAGCATCTCTGGAGAGAAGGAATGGGTGACGTTTCGGGTCGAGACCCTTCTTCAGACTGTGTGATATCTAGGGCTCTATGAGAATCACTTGGACAGAACAACAATAATTTGCAAAACAAGTTTGCTTTATGGTCACGATTCTAGCTTTTACAGACTCTTGCATCAACAACAACTTGCACAAACTTAAGTTCATAAGTGATAGGAGCAAAATTAGGCCATTCGGCCCATCAAGTCTACACTGTCATGGCTGTCATGGCTGATCTATCTCTCCCTCCTAACCCCATTCTCCTGCCTTCTCCCCATAACCCCTGACACCCGCACTAATCAAGAATCTTATCAATCTCTGCCTTAAAAATATCCATTGACTTGGCCTCCACAGCCTTCTGTGGCAACGAATTCCACAGATTCACCACCCTCTGACTAAAGAAATTCCTCCTCGTCTCCTTCGTAAAAGAACGTCCTTTAATTCTGAAGTGATGACCTCTAGTCCTAGACTCTCCCACCAGTGGAAACATCCTCTCCACATCCACTCTATCCAGCCCTTTCACCATTTGAATGTAATTCACATGTACTGTATTAAGATGGGCTAATTTGAAACACTGCGTAAATTCCCACAGCCCCTGACAATTAAAGCACAAAGTACTTGTGCTAGAATATAACTGCAGATGCTGGTACAAATCGAAGGTATTTATTCACAAAATGCTGGAGTAACTCAGCAGGTCAGGCAGCATCTCAGGAGAGAAGGAATGGGTGACGTTTCGGGTCGAGACTGAAGTCTGAAGAAGGGTCTCGACCCGAAACATCGCCCATTCCTTCTCTCCTGAGATGCTGCCTGACCTACTGAGTTACTCCAGCATTTTGTGAATAAGTACTTGTGCTAAAACACCAGGATAAGACCTCAATCCAGCAAACCAAGGCCAAAGTACTGTCTCAACCAATTACACCAACTTATGCTGAGAACAATAACTAACTCCATATGCAATAGAGATTTCCTGCAGCCAGCCTGTCCAACCCCTTACGAATTTTATGTTTCTCCGAGAGGACCCGTGGAGTCCAAACCTCTCCTGCATTGGTCTAGCACCCTCCCCTCCCCCACTCCAAGAGCGCACAGCAAGATAGAAACATAGAAAATAGGTGCAGGAGTAGGCCATTTGGCCCTTCGAGCCTGCACCGCCATTCAATATGATCATGGCTGATCATCCAGCTCAGTAACCTGTACCTGCCTTCTCTCCATACCCCCTGATCCCTTTAGCCACAAGGGCCACATCTAACTCCCTCTTAAATATAGCCAATGAACTGGCCTCAACTACCTTCTGTGGCAGAGAATTCCAGATTCACCACTCTGTGTGAAGAAATGTTTTCTCATCTCGGTCCTAAAAGACTTCCCCCTTATCCGTAAGCTGTGACCCCTGGTTCTGGACTTCCCCAACATCGGGAACAATCGGGAAAGATCCCAGGGTATATCTTTCTTAAAACTTATCCCCTTGACAAAGTGCTTTCAGAAGCCATATAATTGTAAATTATTAAAAACATTTAAACTTAACTTAATAATTCAAATAAAGCTCTCTGTTTACCTTTCCACCGGCAGCTGACCCCCCTCTCATCCTTCTAAATTCCAGTGAATATAAGCCCAGTCGACCCATTCTTTCATCATATCTCAGTCCCGCCATCCCGGGAATTAACCTGGTGAACCTACGCTGCATTCCCTTTAATCTAAACTGATTGAACCAATTTATGCCCAGGACAGTAACTAACTCCAGAGCTACCTACATGTTAACAAGGACATAAAGACGGATCGTGTAGATGCCAGTATATCACTGGGGTTATCAAGTGGGCACCTCCCTTCACTGGTGTCTTGTTGAGTTAGGCACACGACACCTCGGGAAGGCTCAACAGCGTTCCAGAACCACCCCCTCAACACCTGCTCTCACCACCTAGGCTGCCGGTCGGTGCCTGCTAAATAAAGGAAACTACAGACGATGAAGTCCCTCTAACAAATGCTAAACACTCACACCCTCTCTTCCACCTATCCCCCCAATCTATTGTGGATAGGGTGAGCAGTTTCAAATACTTGGGAGTCCGCATCGCAGAGGATCTGACGTGGGCAACGCACATTGCCGCACTGGTGGGTAAGGCTAAGCAGCGCCTTTACCACCTTAGACAACTGAGGAAATTCAGAGTGTCTCTGAGGATCCTTCATTGCTTCTACTCTGGGGCTGTAGAGAGCATCCTGTCCGGCAACATTACAGTCTGGTTTGGGAACAGCTCTGCCCAGGACAGGATGGCCCTGCAGAGAGTAGTACGTTCGGCAGAACGCACCATGGGAACTACACTCATCCCCCTGCAGGACCTATACATCAGGAGGTGCAGATCCAAAGCAAGTAAGATCATGAGGGACCCCTGCCACCCCAGTAACGGACTGTTCCAGATGCTACGATCAGGCATATGCCTCCGCTGTCACGCTGTGAAAACGGAGAGGATGAGACGGAGCTTTTTCCCACAGGCCATCAGGACTGTCAACTTTTATAACCCCAGAGACTAAATTTTTGTCGACACTAATAGTAACTTATTAACTTTATTTATATGCTGTAACTGTAATTCTTTTTGTGCACAACCCGCAGGCATTGCCACTTTCATTTCACTGCACATCGTGTATGTGTATGTGACAAATAAATTTGACTTGACTTGACTTGACCCATCTTTAAACTCGTAACACCACAAATATCAAGTGTGAAGGAAAGAACTGCAGACGCTGGTTTTAAATCGAATGTAGGTGCAAAATGCTGGAGTAACTCGGCGGGACAGGCAGCATCTCTGGAGAGAAGGAACGGGTGACGTTTCGGGTCGAGAAGTCTGAAGAAGGGTCTCGACCCGAAACGTCACCCATTCCTTCTCTCCAGAGATGCTGCCTGTCCCGCTGAGTTACTCCGGCGTTTTGTGTTTAACCACAAATATCAACTTTGCCAAAAACCTGGAATACACCTGGAAAACCTGGAATAGGGTGAAGCCCTAGCAAGCTGAGAGATAGTGACTTGAGAAATAAATCAATGCCTGTGTTCAAACTGCTGACACTGGCTGTTAAACGTCTTGCAATAAGTGTCCATAATGTCAGGCTGCCACAATGTGCCATCACATAAGTGCTTTAAAATTCCACATAATAACTGTCTCTAAGTGTGCACAGAGAAGGTTCTGTGCTGGGGTCACTGATTTAACCAGAGGTACATCGAACCAGCTACATTCACACATCAGCTTGGACCAGTAATTTACAATCCTAAGAGCCTACCCTGGTGAGAGGTGTTATTTAACAAATTCCATCTCTGTGCCCACCTTGGCATTTGGTGCAAGCTCACGTACTGCACGCTTTAATACCCTGAACTAAGTCCGGTCACCATATCTGTATAAATGAGACGTTCATAGGAGCAGAATTAGGCCATTCGGCTCATCAAGTCCACTCCGCCATTCAATCATGGCTGATCTATCTCTCCCTCTCAACCCCGTTCTCCTGCCATCTCCCCATAACCTCCGATACCCTTACTAATAAGAATCCATCAATCTCCTCCTCCACTGACTTGGCCTCCACAGCCATCTGTAGCAATAAATTCCACAGATTCACCACCCCCCGACTAAAAAAAATCCTCCTCGTCTCCTTTCTAAAGGTATGTCTTTTTATTCTGAGGCTGTGCCCTCCGGTCCTAGACTCTCCCACTAGTGGAAACATCCTCTCCACACCCACTCTATCCGGGCCTTCCACCAATCGGTAAGTTTCAATGAGGTCCCTCCTCATCCTTCTAGACTCCAACGAGTACAGGCCCAGTGCCGTCAAACGCCCTTCATATGTTAACCCGCTCATTCCCGGGATCATTCTCGTAAACCCCTGGATCCTCTCCGGAGCCAGCACATCCTTCCTCAGATATGGGGCCCAAAACTGCTCGCAATTTTCAAAATGGGGGCTGACCAGGGCCTTATAGAGCCTCAGCATTACATCCCTGTTTTTATATTCTAGTCCTCTCGAGATTGCCTTCCTTGCAACCGGTTCGACTTGCAGATTAACCTGCACCAGCACTCCAAAGTCCCTTTGCACCTGCGACTTCTCGATCCACTCCCCATTTAGAAAAATAATCCACGCCCTCATTCCTACTACCAAAATGCTTGGCTCCTACACTTTTTGGCACGACCCAGAACAGAAAGCTGCAAATGTACTTTCACCGTAATACAATCATGATGAAAACTGACCCACGGCATGAGAAATATGTTTTTAATCAATATCGTTCAACCTTGGCGAGATTATCTTACCTCTGTGGAAGGTGTGGGCTGGTGTAATATGACATTCAAGGCGCAAGAACAAGATTCACTTTGTAAATTATGCTCCTTGCCAGTATCATTATCACCACAGGCAGCAGGAACAAGAGCACAAGCACTCCTAATACAAGTCACAGGGTGATACAGCGTGGAAACAGGCCCTTCAGCCCAACCTGCCCACACCGGCCAACATGCCCCAGCTACACTAGCCCCACCTGGCTGCATTTGGCCCGTATCCCCCCAAACCTGTCCTATCCATGTATCTGTCTGTTTCTTAAACGCTGGGATTATCCCAGCCTCAACTACCTCCTCTGGCAGCTCGTTCCATACATTCAAGAGAGAGCTAGATAGAGCTCTTAAAGATAGCGGAGTCAGGGGGTATGGGGAGAAGGCAGGAACGGGGTACTGATTGTGGATGATCAGCCATGATCACATTGAATGGCAGTGCTGGCTTGAAGGGCCGAATGGCCTACTCCTGCACCTATTGTCCATTGGGTCACGCAGCATCTCTGGAGAGAAGGAATGGGTGACGTTTCGGGTCGAGACCCTTCTTCAGACTGTGTGATACCTAGGGCTCTATGAGAATCACTTGGACAGAACAACAATAATTTGCAAAACAAAAGTTTGCTTTATGATCACGATTCTAACTGTTACAGACTCTTGTATCAACAGACGGCAGTGGAGGCCAATTCACTGGATGTCTTCAAGAGAGAGTTAGATTTAGTTCTTCGGGCTTAATGGAATCAAGGGATTTGGGGGAAAAAGCAGGAACGGGGGAGTACTGATTTTGGATGATCAGCCATGATCATATTGAATGCACAAACGTAGTTCATAAGTTCATAAATGATAGGAGCAGAATTAGGCCATTCGGCCCATCAAGTCCACACTGTCCTTCAATCATGGCTGATCTATCTCTCCCTCCTAACCTCATTCTCCTGCCTTCGCCCCATAACCGCTGACACCCATACTGATCAAGAATCTTATCAATCTGCCTTAAAAATATGCATTGACTTGGCCTCCACAACCTTCTGTGGCAACGAATTCCATAGATTCACCACCCTCTGACCAGCTCATTCCATACACATACCACCCTTTGCATGAATAATTTACCCCTCAGATTCCTATTAAATCTATTTCCCCTTCACCTTGAATCTATGTCCTCTGGTCCTTGATTCCCCTACTCTGGGCAAGGGACTCTGTGCGTCTACCCGAGCTATTCCTCTCGTGATTTTGTACGCCTCTATAAGATCACCCCTCATCCTCCTGTGTGCTCTAAGGAATAGAGACCCAGCCTGCTCAGCCCCTCCCTGTAGCTCAGGCCCTCGAGTCTTGGCAACATCCTCGTTCGTATGGGGTGTGTTTTTGCTGGTCCTCTTGTCTATTGTCTAAAAAGTTCCAGGTAGGGCCACTGGGGCCGACGGGCAGCTGGCCGCGGAATCCACTACGGAGTGTGCCCACGCTCCTGTCTCCTGTTCACCCCCAAAGATCGGCAACTGGGAGGAGGGGAGAGTCGGTCGAAGCTGGACAAAGGGCCGGTAGGAAGAGGTCCGGTGGGGGGGGGTCTAGAAATAGGTGCAGGAGTAGGCCATTCGGCCCTTCGAGCCAGCACCGCCATTCAAGATGATCATGGCTGATCATCCAAAATCAGTACTCCCCCGTTCCTGCTTTTTCCCCCAAATCCCTTGATTCCATTAAGCCCGAAGAACTAAATCTAACTCTCTCTTGAAAACACCCAGTGAATTGGCCTCCACTGCCGTCTGTGGCAGAGAATTCCACAGATTCACAACTCTCTGGGTGAAGACGTTTTTTCTCACCTCTCCATCATGCACCATCGTGACCCAAGGAACAGAGTCCCAGCCTGCTGAACCTTTCCCTGTAGCTTAGACCCTCCAATCCTGGCATCATCCTCGTAAATCTTCTCTGTACCCTTTCCAGCTTGACAACATCTTTCCCATAACACTGTGCCCAGAACTGAACACAATACTTACTCGCCTTCACCTTAAACCTGTGTCCTCTGGTCCTCCATTCACCTACTCTGGGCAGGAGATTCTGTGCATCTACCCGATTTATTCCTCTCATGATTCTATACACCTCTAGACAATATTCACAAAATGCTGGAGTAACTCAGCGGGACAGGCAGCATCACTGGAGAGAAGGAATGGGCCGAGACCCTTCCTTCAGACTGAGAGTCAGGGGAGAGGGAGACTAGGGGTATGGAAGGGCAAGGTGTGAAAACACAAACGAGACATCTAGAAGGTAAATGAAAGAAAGATGTGCAAAAAGTAACGATGATCAAGGGAAGGTGGAGCCCACAATGATCCATTGTTGGCTGTCGGGAAGGTGACAATGAGTTACACAGACAGTGAAACTCAACAGGACGACAGCGAAACTAGTGTCAACTGGTCTAAAGTTTAACGTAAAGTCTAAAGGTGATTAGTTCTACTGCTGGAAGGGCACCTTAGCCATTTAGTGCTTATGTTAAGGTGTGATATGCTCATGTAAATAGGTTTTCCTGATAGATGTACATTCGGTTTAGTTTAGTTCAGTTTAGAGGTGCAGCGCGGAAACAGGCCCTTCGGCCAACGAGTCCGCGCCGACCAGCGATCCCCGCCCATTAACACTCTCCTACACGCACTAGGGCCAATTTTATATTTATACCAAGCCACTTAACTTACAAACCTGTACGTCCTTGGAGTGTGGGGGGAAGCCGAAGATCTCGGAGAAAGTTCACGCAGGTCACGGGGAGAACGTACAAACTCCGTACAGACGGCGCCCGCAGTCGGGATCGAACCCAGATCACCGGCGCTGTCAGGCAGCAACTCTACCGCTGCACCACCGTGCTGCCCCTGTTATGTGCAGCTAGTCAGAACTGTTTTCCCAGCATGGAAATGTCATAGACTGGAAGGCCTAACTTTTAAATTGAGAGGGGCAAAGTTCAAAGGAGATGTGTGGGCCAGGTTTGTCACACTGAGAGGTGGTGGGTGCCTGGAATGTGCTGCCAGGTGTGGTGATGGAGAGATAGTGAGAGTCATCCAAGAGGTTTTTAGATGGGCACACGGAGATGCATGGAATGGAAGGACATGGAATTGAAGGACAGGCATCAAGTTTGGCATGGACATTGAGGACCAAAGGTAGACACACAAAGCTGGAGTAACTCAGCGGGTCAGGCAGCATCTCTGGGGAGGAGGAATAGGTGACGTTTCGGGTCGAGACCCTTCTTCGGGCTGAGAGTCAGGGGAGAGGGAGACATCGAGATATGGAATAGTAAGGTGTGATAAACACAAATGAAAGGGGACGATGATCAAGGAAAATGTAGAATGGTTCATTGTTGGCCGAGGGGAAGGTGACAACGAGGCGGGCGATCAGTGATATTCAATCAGGAGGACCGTGCGTTTCAAGCCCGGCGCAGATGAACGCATTACCCTGCCTCTTTCCTCGGACCTGAGTGACTGTGAGCCCCATCGCGGGGCGTGGACTTACCATCACCACACCTGGCAGCACACCTCTTAGATGACCCTCACTATCTCTCCATCACCACACCTGGCAGAACATTCCCACCACCTCTCAGTGTGACAAACCTGGCCCGCACATCACCTTTGAACTTTGCCCCTCTCAATTTAAAAGTTAGGCCTTCCAGTCTATGACATTTCCATGTTGGGAAAACAGTTCGGACTGGCTGCACATAACAGGGGCGGCACGGTGGTGCAGCGGTAGAGTTGCTGCCTTTCAGCGCCGGTGACCCGGGTTCGATCCCGACTGCGGGCGCCGTCTGTACGGAGTTTGTACGTTCTCCCCGTGACCCGCGTGGGTTTTCTCCGAGATCTTCGGTTTCCCCCCCACACTCCAAAGACGTGCAGGTTTGTAGGTTAATTGGCTTGGTATAAATATAAAATTGGCCCTAGTGCGTGTCGGAGAGTGTTAATGGGAGGGGATCGCTGGTCGGCACGGAATCGTTGGCCGAAGGGCCTGTTTCCGCGCTGCACCTCTAAACTGAACTAAACTAAACCGAATGTACATCTATCAGGAAAACCTATTTACATGAGCATATCACACTTTAACATAGGCACTAAATGGCTAAGGTGCCCTTCCAGCAGTAGAACTAATCACCTTTAGACTTTACGTTAAACTTTAGACCAGTTGACACTAGTCAACTTACCATCGGAGCCAGATTCCTTGCCTGGGATCGACGCTCCAACTGCGGACTTTAACGTCCAAGTCTGTGGACTTTAACATCCAGGAGCTCGCAGTCTTGGGTTGAGACAGACGTCGGGAAGCTCCAAAGCCGCACGAGGTTCGACTAGCCCCGACCCGGGGTAGATCGCCTGGCGCAGGGGGAGCTGAGATTCCCCCCCCCCCCCGCCCAAACCCGATGCAGGAGCTTGATCGCCCCGACGAGGAAGGCTCGTCGCCGGCTACGGGAGTCAAGATGGTGCGTGATAAAGAGATCCTGGAATTGATGGTACTCTTAAGGCATGAAGTGACCTTGACCCACAAGACTGACCGTTTCTTTCCTCGTGGACGCTGCTTGACGTGTCGAGTATTCGATCCGATACGTCACATATCCATGTTTTCCAGAGATGTGTCTTTCTGCTTTGTCATTCCATATTTAGTTTAGTTTAGTCTTAGTTTGGAGACACAGCACGGAAACAGGCCCTTCGGCCCACCGAGTCCGCGCCGACCAGCGATCCCCGCACTCTAGCACTACCCAACACACACTGGGGGACAATTTGATATTCATAACAAGCCGTGTAAGAAAATAACTGCAGATGCTGGTACAAATCGAAGGTATTTATTCACAAAATGCTGCAGTAACTCAGCAGGTCAGGTAGCATCTCGGGAGAGAAGGAATGGGCGACGTTTCGGGTCGAGACCCTTCTTCATACATAACAAGCCTGTTAACTTACAAACCTGTACATCTTTGGAGAGCGGGAGGACACTGAAGATTTCAGAGAAAACCCAGGTAGGTCATGGGGAGAGCGTACAAACTCCGTACAGACAAGTGCCCGTAGTTGGGATTGAACCCGGATCTCTGGCTCTGTAAGGCAGCAACTGTACCGCTGCACCACCGAAGATAGACACAAAAAGCTGGAGTACCTTCAATTGTTCCACATCTCCCCAGGTGTTATCTAGAAATGGTAGCTTGCTGTAAGCAGATAAATTAAAAGGGCAGTCGGATGATTGGCCTCAGCTGCGTAACACAGCATGTTTTTGTCTACCGTAGGCCGAGACCTTCAAACCACGGCCTATCCATCAACATCATTGTGAGGGATCTGTGGTGTGGACAAATATTTGGGACACGCTCAAGGCCGATTTACAAAGGAAAATGACATTTCCCTTTCCAAATTGTAAGTCTGTTCACTCTGCCACCTTGCCCACGACGTTACAGCCAGAAGCTGATCCGGTTTAGTTTAGTTTTAAAAACACAGCGCGGAAACAGGCCCTTCAGCCCACCGAGTCCGCACCGAACAGCGATCCCCGCACATTAACACCAGCCCACACACTCGAGGGACAATGTACGTTTATACCAAGCCAATTAACCTACAAACCTGTACGTCTTTGGAGTGTGGGAGTAGACCGAAGGTCTCAGAGAAAACAAAAATATTCCTCCTCCTTAGATGATGCATATGTGTGTGGGAAGGGGCATATCTCTCTAGATCACCGTCTATATCAGTCTGAAGAAGGGTCTCGACCCAAAAGTCACCTATACCTTTTCTCCGGAGATGCTGCCTGACCCGTTGAGTTTCTCCAGCTTTTTGCGTCTCTCTTGGATGATGCAAGCAGATTTGCTCTTCTTTAGACTTTAACAATACAGCATGAAAACAGTCCCTTCGGACCACCAAGTCCACACAGACCACTGCACACTGGGGACAATTTACAATTTTTACCAAAGCCAATTAGCCTACAAACCCGTACGTCTTTGGAGTGTGGGAGGAAACCGGAGCAACCGGAGAAAACACACGCAGGTCACGGGGAGAACGTACAAACTCTGTACTGACAGCACCCGTAGTCAGGATGGAACCCGGGTCTCTGGCGCTGTAAGGCAGCAACTCTACCGCTGCGCCACTGTGCCGCCCCACTACTCCTCTAACTAACATTTTGTAAATCTCTTTTTCCACCAAAAATGAGGAAAACTCTGGCTCTATAATAAAAAAAAAACGACCCCACAGTTTAACAAGCAGTCAGATCAGTCCGAGGTAGGGTCTCGACCCTTAACGCCCCCCATTCCTTCTCTCCAGAGGCGCTGCCTGTCCCGCTGAGTTACTCCAGCATTTTGTGCCCATCCGCGATTTAAACCAGCGTCTGCAGTTCCTTTCCTTAACACGCCCTCACTCCAGTTTTAATATGTTGTTCGACCACAAGCCGTGCAGGAACAGGGCTGGAAGGGGACTGCAAGGGTGCATCACGGTGACTGCTAACGCGTGTAGTTCTCCAAGCTTGAAGGTGTTTGGCAAAAGCTGGGGGAGTATAGCGACGGAGAAATAGTCTATTTGTTCAGCTGCTTTGTTGCTTCTCTGGCTCGGCCAGATCTGCAGAGTCAGCGTAATCGCACAAGCACTTTTGGCAGGCAGCAAGGAGAGAAGTCAAGCTCATCAAAATGTGAGGAAAGGCCATCAGGGCCAGGGAGAGTGGAGGCTTATTCACAAAATGCTGGAGTAACTCAGCAGGTCAGGCAGCATCTCGGGAGAGAAGGGATGGGTGACGTTTCGGGTCGAGACCCTTCTTCAGACTGAGAGAGTGGAGGCTGTTTCTTGCACCCTTTCCCACCGCTGCCCAACATAAATGCACTGGCCGGGGTCAGGTACTCAAGTACCTCATTTCAAGTCATTAGCCTTATCGGCACGGTGGCACGGCGGTAGAGTCTCTGCCTGACATCGTCAGAGGCCCTGGTTCGATCCCGGCCACGGCCGCTACCCGTATGGAGTTTGTACGTTCTCCCCGTGACCGCGAGGGTTTTCTCCAGGCATTCCGGTTTCCCCCCCCCCCACATTCCAAAGACATGCAGGTTTGCAGGTTTGAAGGTTATAGACAATAGACAATAGGTGCAGGAGGAGGCCATTCGGCCCTTCGAGCCAGCAACGCCATTCAATGTGATCATGGCTGATCATTCTCCATCAGTACCCCGTTCCTGCCTTCTCCCCATACCCCCTGACTCCGCTATCCTTAAGAGCTCCATCCAGCTCTCTCTTGAAAGCATCCAGAGAATTGGCCTCCACTGCCTTCTGAGGCAGAGAATTCCACAGATTCACAACTCTCTGACTGAATTTTTTTTCCTCATCTCCATTCCAAATGGCCTACCCCTTATTCTTAAACTGTGGCCCCTGGTTCTGGACTCCCCCAACACTGGGAACATGTTTCCTGCCTCTAGCGTGTCCAACCCCTTAATAATCTTAAACGTTTCGATAAGATCCCCTCTCATCCTTCTAAATTCCAGTGTATACAAGCCTAGTCGCTCCAGTCTTTCAACATACGACAGTCCCGCCATTCCGGGAATTAACCTAGTAAACCTACGCTGCACGCCCTCAATAGCAAGAATTGGCTTCTGCAAAGGTTAATTGGCTTCTGCAAATGGTGCAGTGTGTGTGTGTAGGACAGAACGAGTGTGTGGGTGATCTTTGGCGGGCGTGGACCTGCTGAGCTGAGTTTAGTTTTGTTTTATTGTCCCGTGTGCTGAGGTACAGCGAAAAGCCTTTTTGTTGTGACTATCCAGCCAGCAGCAGAAAGACACTGCACGATTACAATCGCGTGTGGCGTTGATATATGATAAAGGGAATAACCTTCAGTGCAAGGACAGGCTAAAGGGCCCGTTTCCACGCCGTACCCGTAAACTAAACTAAAGGGAGGTACAGGGTGAATAATCCAGCCTCACTTTCCAAGATGGATGGACGTTACAGCCAGATTTGGGGCAGGACTGCCAAAGCCATTTCAGCATTTTGAAATGAGACGTTTTGTAGTGTTCAGTCCCCCTGAGGGGTGGCGCAGCGGTAGAGTTGCTGCCTTACAGCGCCAGAGACCCGGGTTCCATCCTGACCACGGGTGCTGCCTTATGGAGCTTGTACGTTCTCCCTGTGACCATGAGGGTTTTTTTCCGGGTGCTCCGGCTTCCTCCCATATTTCAAAGACGTGCAGGTGTGTTGGTTAATTGTCCTTACTCTGTAGCTGAGAACTAGTGTGTGGGGATCCTGCTCGGCACAGACTTGGTGGGCCGAAGGGCCTGTTTCCACACTCGAGCTCTAAATTAAACTGAACTAAAATACCATTATTTCACAAAATGCTGGAGTAACTCAGCGGGTCAGGCAGCATCTCAGGAGAGAAGGAATGGGTGACGTTTCGGGTCGAGGCCCTTCTTCAGACTGATGTCAGGGGGGCGGGACAAAGGAAGGATATAGGTGGAGACAGGAAGACAGTGGGAGAACTGGGAAGGAGGAGGGGAAGGGAGGGACAGAGGAACTATCTAAAGTTGGAGAAGTCAATGTCCATACTGCTGGGCTGCAAGCTGCCCAAGCGAAATATGAGGTGCTGTTCCTCCAATTTCCGGTGGGCCTCACTATGGCACCGGAGGAGGCCCATGACAGAAAGGTCAGACTGGGAGAGGGAGGGGGAGTTGAAGTGCTCGGCCACCGGGAGATCAGGTTGGTTAATGCGGACTGAGCGAAGGTGTTGAGCGAAACGATCGCCGAGCCTGCGTTTGGTTTCGCCGATGTAAAGAAGTTGACATCTAGAGCAGCGGATACAATAGATGAGGTTGGAAGAGGTGCAGGTGAACCTCTGTCTTAAAATACCAGTTTTTCTTGGTTTTCTTGGTGTGAAGGATGGTCTCGGCCCGATACGTGACTTATCCGTGTTCTCCAGAGATGCTGCCTGACCTGCTGAGTTACTCCAGCACTCTGTGTCCTTTTGTGAATTAACCAGCATCCTCAGTTCCTTGTTTCTACTTAGAAATCCTGTGGTTATTGTGAGTGATTGTAAAGTTACACAGCAATTCAGAATATACTAATCTTTTTTAGAGATCTGTATCAGAGAATGTAAGAAAATAACTGCAGATGCTGGTACAAATCGAAGGTATTTATTCACAAAATGCTGGAGTAACTCAGCAGGTCAGGCAGCATCTCAGGAGAGAAGGAATGGGCGACGTTTCGGGTCGAGACCCTTCTTCAGACTGAAGAAGGGTCTCGGTCTGAAGAAGGGTCTCGACCCGAAACGCCACCCATTCCTTCTCTCCTGAGATGCTGCCTGACCCGCTGAGTTACTCCAGCTTTTTGTGAAATAAATACCTTCGATTTGTATCAGAGAATGGACAGATACCATTTTTAGAAGAAAGTCTGAAGAAGGGTCTCGACCCGAAACGCCACCCATTCCTTCTCTCCTGAGATGCTGCCTGTCCCGCTGAGTTACTCCAGCTTTTTTTGTGTCGATCTTCGGTTTAAACCAGCGTCTGCAGTTCCTTCCCCCACCAGCCATGTCAGTGCTCCGATTAATAGCTGCTCGCATTAGGAGCAAAGCTCACAGGACCAGAAACAAATCCCATTACATGCAAGACTGCACGTTCAATGCATTTCTTCGGCGCCTGCAGGTCGCTGCGAAAACCACAAGTTCCTTCTTTTTTTTCTCCCCCCTTTAAGAGGAAGCCGCATTATTTTTGTTGAATGTATTTTTGTACTTGGCTTCAGTGGAGCAATTCCACTTCGCTAATTCTCCTGCGCTTCTCCTGGCAACACGGGGCAACGAGGAGCGGCTTTGAAATAAACAACTCTCTCCTTGTCCAACTTGTGCAATTGCACTTTAAAATAAGATTAACTCCTCCTTGTGCAGCTGGAACATCACATCAGGACCCCCACCGTCTCAACTCTCCGCTCCTGCCTCTCTGTGCCTCTGTGCCTCTCTCTCTCTCTCTCTCTCTCTCTCTCTCTCTCTCTCTCTCTCTCTCTCTCTCCCTCTGCCTCTCTCTCTCTCTCTCTCTCTCTCTCTCTGCCTCTCTCTCTCTCTCTCTCTCTCTCTCTCTCTCTCTCTCTCTCTCTCTCTCTCTCTCTCTCTCTCTCTCTCTCTCTGTCACTTTTAGCTTAGTTTAGAGATACAGCGCGGAAGCAGGCCCACCGGGACCGGCGCTCACCAGCGATCCCCGCACATTAACGCTACCCTACCCTACACGCACCGGGGACAATTTACACGTGCACCAAGCCAATTAACCTCCAAACCTGTACGTCTTTGGAGTGTGGGAGGAAAGCGGAGATCGCGCGGAGAAAAGGAAGTCTGTAGTCTCCCCGTGACCAGCGTGGGTTTTCTCCGAGATCTTCTGTTTCCTTCCCACACTCCAAAGACGTACAGGTTGGTAGGTTAATTGGCTTGGTGCAAGTGTAAATTGTCCCTAGTGTGTGCAGGATAGCGTTAATGTGCGGGGATCGCTGGTCGGCGCGGACTCGGTGGGCCGAAGGGCCTGTTTCCGCGCTGTACCTCTAAAAAAAAAGAAATATCTCTCGTTTTCCTTTTCCCTGATTCTCAGTCTGAAGGAGTCACCCATTCCTTCTCTCCAGTGATGCTGCCTGACCTGCTGAGTTACTCCAGCACTTTGTGCCTATCTTCTGTGTAAGCCAGCATAGGTTGGTAGGTTAATTGGCTTGGTGTAAGTGTAAATTGTCCCCAGTGTGTGCAGGATAGCGTTAATATCATATCATATCATATCATATATATACAGCCGGAAACAGGCCTTTTCGGCCCACCAAGTCCGTGCCGCCCAGCGATCCCCGCACACTAACACTATCCTACACCCACTAGGGACAATTTTTTAAAAAACATTTACCCAGCCAATTAACCTACATACCTGTACATCTTTGGAGTGTGGGAGGAAACCGAAGATCTCGGAGAAAACCCACGCAGGTCACGGGGAGAACGTACAAACTCCTTACAGTGCAGCACCCGTAGTCAGGATCGAACCTGAGTCTCCGGCGCTGCATTCGCTGTAAAGCAGCGACTCTACCGCTGCGCTACCGTGCCGCCCTATGCGGGGATCGCTGGTCGGCGCGGACTCGGTTGGCCTGTTTCCGCGCTGTATCTCTACACTAAACATCGATGCCTGATTGCAAGAGGTCAGGGCCCTTTCACTGCACTTACTTGCATCTTACCAACACCAACTATGTTACTAACCCGCCATGGTGAATCATCTCTGAGACTCGTTCCTGGGAGACACCGTGACCTGGCCTTGTCCCCGTGAGTGGTTACACAGTGTTCCAGCAGCTCGTTGCCCCGCGCGCACACACGCACGCAAATGGACGGAGGGAATATAAACCACATCAGAGAATGGACAGATACGAGGGAGTCAGTGAGGTTACACAAGATCGTGGAGAGGCCAGCAAGTAGTTAAAGCCTGCTGTCATCTGCGATTCAATGTGTTGAAGTGGCCATTGAAGATGGAATGGCTGAAAGTGTAGTTCAGACACAGGTAGACTCGTAGAAAACAGGTGCAGGAGTAGGCCATTCGGCCCTTCGAGCCAGCACCACCATTCTATGTGATCATGGCTGATCATCCACAATTGGTACCCCGTTCCTGCTTTCTCTCCATATCCCTTGATTCCGTTGGCCCTCAATCTAACTCTCTCTTGAATACATCCAGCGAATTGGCCTCCACTGCCTTCTGTGGCAGAGAATTCCACAGATTCACAACTCTCCGAGTGAAAAAGTTTTTCCTCATCTCAGTCCTCAATGGCCTAACCCCTTATTCTCCAAGGTGGAGATTTGGGGAGGGTGGGGCGTTGGGCAAGGAGGATGAGGATTATGTCATAGAGTCTTGGAGCGTGGAGACTCAGTGTCTTACTCAATTAAAGACACAAAATGCTGGAGTAACTCAGCGGCGACAGGCAGCATCTCTGGAGAGGAGGAATGGGTGACGTTTCGAGATCTCGACCCAAAACTCCAGCATTTGGTGAAAAGATGCAATTAGCTGGGGTAAGTCAATTATATAATGAACACAACTGGCGACCAGCAGCAATGACAGAGCATTTGAAATCCATTGAAAATATCAAGTTTGCAAGCAGATTACAAGCTCTTAATTTGCACCTACTAACTCCCATGGGCACTGACAGCATCTTCAGAGAGATGCCACCGTGATTCATTAAAGCACCCTTGTGGAGGCAGTAATTTAAGAACCTCCCATTGTGATTCGTTTGAGTGGGGAGGGACTGCTAACGCTGGTTTAAACCAAAGATGGACACAAAAAGCTGGAGTAACTCAGCGGGTCAGGCAGCACCTCTGGAGAGAAGGAATGGGTGACGTTTCGGGTCGAGACCCTCCTTCAGACAGAATCAGGGGAGAGGGGAACGAGAGATATTGACGGTACTTAGGAGAAATGAATGGAAGATATGCAAACAGCAACGATAATCAAGGAAATGTGTTTGAGGTCTGTTAATTCAGTCGCAAGGCCCGATGCGTGCAGGAAGGAACTGCAGATGCTGGCTTACACAGAAGAGAGGCACAAAGTGCTGGAGTAACTCAGCGGGTCAGGCAGCATCACTGGAGAGAAGGAATAGGTGGCTCCTTCAGACTGAGAATCAAGGGAAAGGAAAACGAGATATATTTCTTTTTTTTTTACAGACACAGCGTGGAAACAGGCCCTTCGACCCACCGAGTCCGCACCGACCAGCGATCCCCGCACATTATTGCTATCCAACACACACTGGGGAACAATTTGCACATATACCAAGCCAATTAACCTACAGACCTGTACGTCTCTGGAGTGTGGGAGGAAACCGAAGATCTCGGAGAAAACCCACGCGGGTCACGGGGAGAAACGTACAAACTCCGTACAGACGGCGCCCGTAGTCGGGATCGAACCCGGGTCTCTGGCGCTGTAAGCGCTGTAAAGCAGCAACTCTATCGTTGCACCTCAGTGCCGCCCATAGACAGTGATTATGGAGAGATACAGAATAAGTGAATGAAAAATGTGCAGGAAAGTAACGGTGATAAAGGGAACAGGCCATTGATAGCTGTGGCCTAGGAGAAGACGAGTTACAGACAATGGGACTCAACAAGATGGCTTTGGCAGGCATCAACATTTTAAAAGATTCACATAGACAATAGGTGCAGGAGTAGGCCATTCGGCCCTTCGAGCCAGCACCACCATTCAATGGGATCATGGCTGATCATTCTCAATCAGTACCCCGTTCCTGCCTTCTCCAAATATGGCAGTGAATAGCTCAAAGCATCTCCCGTATACGTGGACACGGCCGAAGCGGCAGCAAAGGTGGTGCTCACCCTTAAAACCCTCCTCGTCAACGATGATAGTGTAGTCTTCAGGAGTCTCCGTCAAGCTGAAGAACTTGCACCTGGAGGAGAGAGATTGAAAACAAGGCCATTAGCTTGAGATAATTCAGCCACAGATCTTCCCGCCGTCAAACTATTCTGAATTGAAACTCTGAACAAACGACGATTCTCAAATTAAAAGCACAGAGAGAGAGAGAGAGAGAGAGAGACACACAGACAGAGAGAGACAGAGACAGAGACAGAGAGACAGAGAGACAGAGAGAGAGAGACACAGAGACAGAGACAGAGAGACACACACAGAGACAGAGAGAGAGAGTCAGAAACAGAGAGAGACAGATATATCAAAACTAAGAATAATCCTTGGCGAAGGAAATAGGGCACATCTTGGTGCACAATACGTACCAGCATGCCCCAACCTGAGAGACAGTGAATGACCAACATGTACACATACACTCATACATAAATTTTGACTAAGGAAATTAATATCGACCTGCTAAACGTGCTATCTTGTTGTACTGTTTCCAACTGCAAGAACGAGTAGCAATCAATAAAAGGCTATAAATGTATTGTGTGAATATATATATATATATATATATATATGTGTGTACAGGGGCATATCGACCCATGCATTGTATACTTGTGTTTATACTTGTGTTTATATTCATGCATTTCAAATATGTATGTCATGTTCTGTACTTTGGAAATATAATGATGTGTCTTATCATGCCAATAAAGTATTTTAAAAAAGAGAGAGAGAGAGAGAGAGAGAGAGAGAGAGAGAGAGAGAGAGAGAGAGAGAGAGAGAGAGAGAGAGAGAGAGAGAGAGAGAGAGAGAGAGAGAGAGAGCGAACTGGGGGCGGTATTTATTTAGAGAAAGAGAAAATGCTTTGAAAAGAAATCGAGCAACAGCGGAGTTTTAAAGCTGTCTACGTTTTATGTCACTGAGTGGCTGTAAGGCCTTGAGCCCAGGTATCACCTTACATCCATCGCCAGCACTGTGGAATATCCTGGTGGGAAGGGCCACGCACACATTACTGGTAAAAAGCACCCGATACTGTGTACCCATTAATCAAACGATCTGATCGAAGGTCGCGAGGCTGTCTGTGTGAGAAGGTTTCACGTGCAATGATTGAGCCAGAATCCTGCACAGAAAAAGACCAAATTCACCAACAGCCAAATTAGTTTTGATGGGAGAACTATCTGCTGTCACAGATAGAGAAACGGGCAGGGCCTAGGGATGAGAATGGCTGAGTACGTAACGGTTTCCTTGTTGCCCCAGGGATGCAGGAGCATGCATCACAGGTTATAGGAGCAGAATTAGGCCATTCGGCCCATCCAGTCCACTACGCCATTCAATCATGGCTGATCTATCTCTCCCTCCTATAACCCCATTCTCCCGGCTTCTCCCCATAGCCCGACACCCGCACTAATCAATAATCTATCTATCTCTGCTTTAAAAAAATATCCCATGACGACCTCCACAGCCTCCTGTTGCATTGAATTCCACAGATTCACCACCCTGAGCCACCGGGAAAGCAAGTGGGGCCAACACAACTCTAATGAGGTATCACAAAATGCTGGAGTAACTCAGCGGGTCAGGCAGCATCTCAGACTGAAGAAGGGTCTCGACCCGAAACGTCACCCATTCCTTCTCTCCTGAGATGCTGCCTGTCCCGCTGAGTTACTCCAGCATTTTGTGATACCTTCGATTTGTACCAGCGTCTGCAGTTATTTCCCGACATGACTCTAACGAGTACTTTGGGATCTTTGTCAGCAACAGAAACGCGGTGACTCTTGTGCATTTTGCATATAGTATGCAGAAAAACAAGAACTTCACGGTACCTAAGCAGATGAGACAATAAAACATCATTGAACTGAATCATTGAGACCCAGGTTTAATCCTGACTACGGCTGCTGTCAGCATGGAGTTTGTACTTTCTCCTCCGTGACTCTTAATCCTCCCTCAATCTTCTGTACTCGCTGGAATTTAGAAGATTGAGGGGGGATCTTATAGAAACTTACAAAATTCTTAAGGGGTTGGACAGGCTAGATGCAGGAAGATTGTTCCCGATGTTGGGGAAGTCCAGAACAAGGGGTCACAGTTTAAGGATAAGGGAGAAGTCTTTTAGGACCGAGATGAGAAAGTTTTTTTTCACACAGAGAGTGGTGAATCTGTGGAATTCTCTGCCACAGAAGGTAGTTGAGGCCAGTTCATTGGCTATATTTAAGAGGGAGTTAGATGTGACCCTTGTGGCTAAAGGGATCAGGGGATATGGAGAGAAGGCAGGTACAGGATACTGAGTTGGATGATCAGCCATGATCATATTGAATGGCAGTGCAGGTTCGAAGGGCCGAATGGCCTACTCCTGCACCTATTTTTTATGTTTCTATGTGACCACGTGGGTTTTCTCCAGGTGCACCGGTCTCACCCTCCAAGGTTTGTAGGTTAATTGGCTTCTGTAAATTGTCCCTCGTGTGCAGGATAGAACTGGCGTATGGGTGATCGCTGGTCGGCGTGGACCGAAGGGCCTGTTTCCACGCTGTACCTAAGTCTAAAGTCTACATCCATCACCTCACAACACTCATCATTTATCGGGGCTGCAAGAAAGAATTTTTCATTGTTCCATCTGGGACTTGTGGTAATAAAGCGCTCTCTAACCCCTCAGTCGCTGGGTTCATTTGAAACAGGGGGCAACTGTCTTCAATCCGTCAGACCTTCAGAGGACGTGTAGAATCATGCGTCGGAGAGCAGGCCTGGGGTGGGGGGGCTTCAGTACAGAACAGGCTGCAGCACAGACAGGACGAAGGGAATTTTTCCGGCGACTGGAATGTTTCACAATGAACAGCGCCTCTGGAATTTGCTGAGGCAACAAACACCGAGCGCCAGCTACAAGACTCAAAAAGTAAGACTAATATACAGACCGACAGCTGAGGGGATCAATAGAGTGCAGCAAAGGCCACAGATATGTAATGAAACAAGTATTTGCACAAACCTACTTCAGAAGCCATGCTAATGAAATCTTGAAGAGACGATTCCAGTGTGCAATACAGCAAAAACTAATTTTAGCAGCTGACTGCAATAAAGTTATTGAATTGAATTGAATTGAATTGATTAAATTTTAGTAGCCTAGTACGGATACACACAAGGAATTTGCCTTGGTGCTTTGCTCGCAAGCAAAGTTATCGCAAAAGGGCGGCACGGTGGCGCAGCGGTAGAGTTGCTGCCTTACAGCGAATGCAGCGCCAGAGACTCGGGTTCGATCCTGACTACGGGCGCTGTCTGTACGGACTTTGTGCGTTCTCCCCGTGACCTGCGTGGGTTTTCTCCGAGATCTTCGGTTTCCTCCCACACTCCAAAGACGTACAGGTATGTAGGTTAATTGACTGGGTAAATGTAAAAAAAATTGTCCCTAGTGGGTGTAGGATAGTGTTAAAGTGCGGGGATCGCTGGGCGGCGCGGACTCGGTGGGCCGAAGGGCCTGTTTCCGCACTGTATCTCTAAATCTAAATCTAAAAATCTAAAAGTTGCACTTTCATTAGAACTCAATTTACCAACAACTGATGCCTCGGTAGAATTTTGAGAATTCTAGCTACAAACATATATTCAACATGGTAAAAAAAGAGCTTCTTTAATACTCCGTGGTACAGAAGTTTGAACATGCATATCTCCACAGATTCAAGTAGTAACGCAGGCTCGGCGATCGCTTCGCTCAACACCTGCGCTCGGTCCGCATTAACCAAACTGATCTCCCGGTGGCCGAGCACTTCAACTCCCCCTCCCATTCCCAGTCTGACCTTTCTGTCATGGGCCTCCTCCAGTGCCATAGTGAGGCCCACCGGAAATTGGAGGAACAGCACCTCATATTTCGCCTGGGCAGTTTGCAGACCGGTGGTATGAACATCGACTTCTCCAACTTTAGATAGTTCCTCTGTCCCTCTCTTCCCCTCCTCCTTCCCAGATCTCCCTCTATCTTCCTGTCTCCACCTATATCCTTCCTTTGTCCCGCCCCCCTGACATCAGTCTGAAGAAGGGTCTTGACCCGAAACGTCACCCATTCCTTCTCTCCCGAGATGCTGCCTGACCTGCTGAGTTACTCCAGCATTTTGTGAATAAAAACCTTCTACAGATTCAAGGACAGTTTCTTCCCTGCTGTTGTGCAGGAAGGAACTGCAGGTGCTGGTTTAAACCAAAGGTAGACACAAAATGCTGGAATAACTCAGCGGGGACAGGCAGCATCTCTGGAGAGAGGGAATGGGTGACGACCCAAAAGGTCTGAAGAAGGGTCTTGACCCAAAACGTCACCCATTCCCTCTCTCCAGAGATGCTGCCTGTCCCGCTGAGTTACTCCAGCATTTTGAGTCGATCATCCCTGCGGTTATCAGGCAAACCATCCTAGAGGGCAGTGCTGACCTCCCAATGACCTCATTGGAGACCTTCGAACTCTCTTTAATCAGACGGTATTGGATTTTATCTTGCACTAAATGATAGACACTTTATCCTGCCAGCACCACCATTCAATATGATCATGGCCGATCATCCTAAATCAGTACCCCGTTCCTGCTTTCTCCCCATATCCCTCGATTCCGTTAGCCCTAAGAGCTACTCTAACACTCTTTTGAAAACATCCAATGAATTATCCAGTCTTCTGTGGCAGAGAATTCCACAGATTCACAACTCTCTGGCTGAAAAGTCACTGAAAGGAAGCATGCAGGTACAGCAGGCAGTGAAGAAAGCTAATGGCATGTTGGCCTTCATAACAAGAGGAGTTGAGTATAGGAGCAAAGAGGTCCTTCTGCAGTTGTACAGGGCCCTGGTGAGACCGCACATGGAGTACTGTGTGCAGTTTTGGTCTCCAAATTTGATGAAGGACATTCTTGATATTGAGGGAGTGCAGCGTAGGTTCACGAAGTTAATTCCTGGGATGGCGGGACTATCGTATGTTGAAAGAATGGAGCGACTGGGCTTGTATACACTGGAATTTAGGATAACAGGATATCATTGAAACATATAAGATTATTAAGGGATTGGACACGCTAGAGGCAGGAAACGTTCCCGATGTTGGGGGAGTCCAGAACCAGGGGCCACAGTTTAAGAATAAGGGGTAGGCCATTTAGAACGGAGATGAGGAAAAAAAAATTCACGCAGATAGTTGTGAATCTGTGGAATTCTCTGCCACAGAAGTCAGTGCAGGCCGATTCTCTGGATGCTTTCAAGAGAGAGTTTGATAGAGCTCCTAAAGATAGCAGAGTCAGGGGGTGTGGGGAGTCTTTGGCTCGGGCCGCTTGGATGCCGACAACGGGAGCTCCGGCAGCGACAGCGTGTTTGCCCGCCCCGGATCGCGGGGCTTGGGTCAGCCCACCGCGGACATTTCACCGTCCGGCGCGGCCTAAAATAGGCCGCGGGATTTTTCTCTGCTCGGCGGGGGCTTCAATGTCGGGAGCCACGACCGCCCCGACGTGCAGCAGCAGCGTCTTCGCCCGCCCCGGATCGCGGGGCTTAGGTCGGCCCGCTGCGGACCTTTGATCGTCCGGCGCGGCCTGGAACGTGGCAACTTCAACAGCCTGACCGCGGGAGAAGACGGCGGGGAAGAGAAAAGAAATTCTGGCCTTCCATCACAGTGAGGAGGGGACTGGAGGAGACTCACTGTGATGGATGTTTCTTTTTTTTGTGTTTTGTGTTGGTTGGGGTTGTGTAATTTGCTTATTTTATTGCTCTTATTGTTGGACTGTGGGTGACGAAATTTCGTCCAAAAAACTTGTTTTTTGGATGACAAATAAAGATATCCTGAATCCTGAAGGCAGGAACGGGGTACTGATTGAGAAAGATCAGCCATGATCACAGTGAATGGCGGTGCTGGCTCGAAGGGCCAAATGGCCTCCTCCTGCGCCTCTTGTCTATTGAAAAGAGGGCCGGAAGTGTTTAGTTGCAAGTCTCCCGCAGCGAACAATGGACCATTGTGGGCTCCACCTTTCCTTGGTCATCGGAGCCGGCTCTGACTTGTTCTGAACCTATTCATACCTGCAGTTTCCCTCTCCCCTGACTCTCAGTCTGAAGGGTATCGACCCGAAATGTCACCTGTTGCCTCTCTCCAGAGGTGCTGCCTGACCCATTGGGCTTGACCTCCAGCACTTTGTGTCTATCTCCAGTGTTTAGTTGTCACATGTACCAGCAATGGAACAATAACATTATCATTTGCTGTAGTTCAACAGGCCTATTAACGCAACAACGCACAGATTAATATATAATAATCGATAATACAGTGAATTAATAACCGTAATAATAGGTAACTATAATAGTGCAAAACCAAAGTCATAGTCCATTGAGAATCGTAGTTGCTGAGGTGACTCCAGCATTGTGCAGTGTTCAGAAGCCTGATAGTTGCTGGGAATAAGCACTAACCTGGGGTTTAAGAAATAATTGAGATCTATATGCAGAGTCTTTGGAATTTACTTTAAAGATACTTTAAAGCGTGGAAACTGGCCCGTCGAGTCCGCGCAAACTAGTGACCACCACGCACACTAACAACTATCCGACACACACTACGGGAAAAAATCACAACTTTACCAAAGCCTATTAATCTGCAAACATGGCGGTCTTTGGAGTGCGGGGAGGAATTTAGCGCAGCGGTAGAGTTGCTGCTTTACAGCGAATGCAGCGCCGGAGACTCAGGTTCGATCCTGACTACGGGTGCTGCACTGTAAGGAGTTTGTACGTTCTCCCCTTGACCTGCGTGGATTTTCTCCGAGATCTTCGGTTTCCTCCCACACTCCAAAGACGTACAGGTATGTAGGTTAATTGGCTGGGTAAATGTAAAAATTGTCCCTAGTGGGTGTAGGATAGTGTTAATGTACGGGGATCGCTGGGCGGCACGGACTTGGTGGGCCGAAAAGGCCTGTTTCCGGCTGTATATATATGATGATATGATATGAAACCCGAGCGCCTGGAGGAAACTCACACGGTCACGGGGAGAACGTACAAACTCCGTACAGGCAGCACCCGTAGTCAGGATCGAACCCGGGTCCCTGGCGCTGTAAGACAGCAACTCTACCGCTGCGCCACTGAGTAGCCCCAGAGATCATTGGATTGAGAATGCTCTGCCCCGTAGAATAAAGTGATCAAGGATGCCCTCACCTTCTGATGTGCAGTGCCCGACAGGCCCAGTGACGGAGGCACACTTACATCCATTGTACATTTGCAGCCGCAATATCGCCAATGTTTCTTGCACTGAAGATTATTAAGGGGTTGGACGCGTTAGAGGCAGGAAACATGTTCCCAATGTTGGGGGAGTCCAGAACAAGGGGCCACAGTTTAAGAATAAGGGGTAGGCCATTTAGAACTGAGATGAGGAAAAACTTTTTCAGTCAGAGAGTTGTGAATCTGTGGAATTCTCTGCCTCAGAAGGCAGTGGAGGCCAATTCTCTGAATGCATTCAAGAGAGAGCTGGATAGAGCTCTTAAGGATAGTGGAGTCAGGGGGTATGGGGAGAAGGCAGGAACGGGGTGCTGATTGAGAATGATCAGCCATGATCACATTGAATGGCGGTGCTGGCTTGAAGGGCCGAATGGCCTCCTCCTGCACCTATTGTCTATTGTCTATTGAAACGTAGAACCTTCTGTTAATTTATGGCTGGAAATTGTCAACCCTTCAGATTGATTCTTTCCCAATTGTTTCTTCCAGTTCACTCGCAGTGAGTGGCTTCCTGATGTCACCAGCTTGTGAAGTAATTACAGGCTGTGACATTATTCAGCCAATTGGGAAATAAACCACTTTCAAACTTGTTTTAGGTCAACGAGCTGGCAAAATCATATCGCCACAGCTCCGAGCAGACGTTGATAGCTTCTCGACTGACTTTTGATACTATTGCACTGCACTCTTTTTTGTTTAAAGCTCCAGGTTTCCGTTGAAAGAAATGGCAATATTGATTGAAACGCCCCGGTTTTCAAGGTGAAAAACAAACAGCGAAAGGCAGGTGTTGTCTGTTCTGCATTCCTCAGATCAGTGTGTAGGCCATTTGTGCTTTTGTACCAGAGACAGTTTGCAAGAGAGATTTGTAAGGTCCAGGACCATTGGCAAATTAGTCATGCAACTCATTCAATGATCACAACGGTCATGTTCATAAGTGATAGGAGAGGAATTAGGCCATTCGGCAAAATCAAGTCTACTCCACCATTCTATCGTGGCTGATCTATCTCTCCCTCCTAACCCCATTCTCCTGCCTTCTCCCCATAACCCCTGACACCCGAGCGACTAGGTTTGTATACACTGGACTTTAGAAGGATGAGAGGGGATCTTATTGAAACATATAAGATTATTAAGGGGTTGGACACGTGAGAGGCAGGAAACATGTTCCCAATGTTGGGGGAGTCCAGAACAAGGGGCCACAGTTTAAGAATAAGGGGTAGACCATTTAGAACGGAGACGAGGAAAATCTTTTTCAGTCAGAGAGTTGTGAATCTGTGGAATTCTCTGCCTCAGAAGGCAGTGGAGGCCAATTCTCTGAATGCATTCAAGAGAGAGCTGGATAGAGCTCTTAAGGATAGCGGAGTCAGGGGGTATGGGGAGAAGGCAGGAACGGGGTACTGATTGAGAATGATCAGCCATGATCACATTGAATGGTGGTGCTGGCTCGAAGGGCCGAATGGCCTACTCCTGCACCTATTGTCTATTGTCTATTGTCTAATCAAGAATCAAGAACAATGTTCCAGGATTTCAAGTCACTTCGTGGTGTGCTGCAATGCCAGCCAAAGCTGTGCAGGATTTTGTTTGGGGTCATTCAATGGCAGAACTCCTTAGCAATACCTCAGTGGGTGCAACAATCTTTACTTTACTTTTAGACTTTAGACTTTAGAGATACAGCGTGGAAACGGGCCCTTCGGCGATCCATGCACACTCACACCATCCTACACACGCCAGTACAATTTATAATGACACCAGGCCAATTTACCTACAAACCTGCACGTCTTTGGAGTGTGGGAGGAAACTGGAACACCCGGGGGAAACCCACGCAGGTCACGGGGAGAACGTACAAACTCTGTACAGACAAGCTCCCGTAGTCAGGATCGAGTCAGCGTCGAATAAAGCAACAACTCTACCGCTGCGCCACCGTGCCGCGCTATCTGTCCTGCATTCTTCAAATCAGTCTCCAGGCCACTTGTACGGTTGTACCAGAGACGGTTGGCAAGAGCGATTTTAAGGCCCAGGCTCATGATGAGGGCGAGGCAGGGAGACGAGTTTAGTTTATTGTCACGTGTGCCGAGGTACAGTGAAAAGCTTTTGTTGCGCGCTAACCAGCCAGCGGAAAGACAATGCACAGTTACAATCGAGCCATCCACAGTGTACAGGTACACGGATAAAGGGAATAATGTGAATAACGTTTAGTGCAAGGTGAAGCGAGTGAGGAGGGTGAGTGGGAGTGGAGGGCGAGGGAAGAGTGAGGGTGAGCGTGAGGGGGGGGGGGGGGGGGGGACACAAAGGGTGATTCAGGAACAGAGTTTTAAGCAAGGGGTTAACAAACCTATCCTGAATCAGTGGTATGAATATTGATTTCATAAGGTCATAAGTGATAGGAGTAGAATTAGGCCATTCGGCACATCAAGTCTACTCCGCCATTCAATCGTGGCTGCTCTATCTCTCCCTCCTAACCTCACTCTCCTGCCTTCTCCCCACAACCTCTGACACCCGTACTAATCAAGAATCTATCCATCTCTGCGTTAGAAATATCCACTGACTTGGCCTCCACAGCCTTCTGTGGCAAAGAATTCCACAGATTCACCACCCTCTGACTAATTTCTCTAACTTCAAGTAACCCCTGCATTCCCTCTCTCTCCATCCCTCCCCCACCCAAGTCGCACCAGCTTCTCGTTCTCACCCAGCAAACAGCTAACAATGGCCCGTTTCCTTTATCATCGTCACTTTTCTCGCCTATCTTTCATTCATTTGTTCTGTAAGACCCAACACCACTGTCTGTATCTCTCGTTTCCCTCTCCCCCGACTCTCAGCCTGAAGAAGGGCCTCGACCCGAAAAGGTCACCCATTCCTTCTCTCCAGAGATGCTGCCCGTCCCGCCGAGTTACTCCAGCAGTTAATGTCTGTCTTCGGTTTAAAACCAGCACCTGCAGTTCCTTCCCACACTGAACAAAAGACCTCTCTCTGATTGGAATGTGAATCCACTGTGAATTTTTCTTTTTGATTTAAAAAAAAAAAGCAGATTCCCAAAACTCAATCCACAAAGTGACACTGAATTGTCCAACCAGCTGTTGTGATCAGAGCTGCTACTGACAGTACAACGGGCAAAGTCCCTGGTGGATTGCTGCACAGATTGCAATTAATTGGATTTTCATTTTACTTTTTTTGGCATTAATGTTTCCCTTTTTGCACGGGGGGGGGGGGCTGAGATAGCCCCTTGCCACCACTTCCTGGATACACACACACACACAGAGTTCCAACCTTGCTGGCCTCAAGCCACCGAGTACCATCTCTAACTCTCGCTCCTCTCTCCTTTCGTTTGAGTTTGTTTTAGATTTAGATTTAGAGACTCAGCGCGGAAACAGGCCCTTCGGCCCACCGAGTCCGCGCCGCCCAGCGATCCCCGCACATTAACACTATCCTACACACACTAGGGACAATGTTTACATTTACCCAGTCAATTAACCTACATACCTGCACGTCTTTGGAGTGTGGAGTCTAGTTTATTATTGTCATGTGCAGTGAAAAGCTTTTGTTGCGTGCCATCCAGTCACCAGTCCGAAGAAGGGTCTCGACCCGAAACGTCACCCACTCCTTCTCTCCGGAGATGCTGCCTGTCCCGCTGAGTTACTCCGGCATGTTGTGTCCAGTTGTTTGTGGTTGTTGGTGGTGGGTGCACTTGGAGGGAGTAGCGTTTGCCGTTGGGAAGAGCAGGAATGCTCTGCTTTCATGATACTGGGTTAAGGGGGAAGAACAATGATACATACGGGGTGGAGTCATTACTATAGAAGGAACGAACTTCTGCTACCACACTAGTGACCCCAGTGAAGAGGTCAACAGCTCACCCTGTGGGTCAAGAATACAATCGACCATCAACGGCAGGAAGATAGACACAAAATGCTGGAGCAACTCAGCGGGTCAGACAATAGACAATAGGTGCAGGAGTAGGCCATTCGGCCCTTCGAGCCAGCACCGCCATTCAATGTGATCGTGGCTGATCATTCACAATCAGTACCCCGTTCCTGCCTTCTCCCCATACCCCCTGACTCCGCTATCATTAAGAGCTCTATCTAGCTCTCTCACGAAAGCATCCAGAGAATTGGCCTCCACTGCCTTCTGAGGCAGAGAATTCCACAGCTTGAGTGAAAAAGTTTTTCCTCATCTCCATTGTAAATGGCCTACCCCTTATTCTTAAACTGTGGCCCCTGGTTCTGGACTCCCCCAACATCGGGAACATGTTTCCTGCCTCTAGCGTGTCCAATCCCTTAATAATCTTATACGTTTCAATGAGATCCCCTCTCATCCTTCTCAGGCACCCATCTCTGGAGGATTGGAATAGGTGACGTTGCAGGTCAGGACCGTTCTTCCGACAGAGTCAGGGGAGAGGGAAATTAGAAGTACGAAAAGGTACAGAAGAAATCAAAGCCGGCACCAAATTTAAAACAAACATCGCCTATTCCTTTTCTCCAGAGATGCTGCCTGTCCCGCTGAGTTACTCCAGCATTTTGTGCTTGTCTTTGGTGTAAACCAGCATCTGCAGTTCCTTCCTGCACAAATGGAAGGTAGGAGTTGGGTGCAAAAATGCAGAAAGAAAAGATGTGAAGAAGAGAGATCGCTGTGATCAGCAAAACCGAAAACAACAAGCTACTTATTTAAAGTTGGGGGTATTAATAGTTCCCTGGCACTGTGCCAGATGTTCTAACAAGATGCTGAAGTTCACAGTTTATCTTCAAATGTACTCCTTAGAATGTGACGTGAAGAAGAGATTAGCTAGGACACCGCGGCTAAGCTGGGCCAGGCCGACCCTGTAACACAGCCAGGACACCAGACAGTCATGGTCAGGTCAACATCCTTGCACTTACAACAACTGGGACTCGAAAATGGCGGCAAACTGGCCACTCTGGGCACTGTCTCAGTGTGCTGCTGCTGTACACTTGCACTGTATCTGAGACGCTTATCTAAGATGTATCTACGCGCTTAGGTATGGCGTAAGAGGGAACTGCAGATGCTGGTTTAAATCGAAGATTGACACAAAATGCTGGAGTAACTCAGTGGGGCAGGGAGCATCTCTGGAGAGAAGGAATGGGTGACGTTTCGGGTCGAGACCCTTCTTCAGTCTGATCTTCGGGTCGAAACTCTTCTTCAGACTGACGAAGGGTCTTGACCCAAAATGTCACCCATTCCTTCTCTCCAGAGTTGCTGCCTGTCCCGCTGAGCTACTCCAGCTATTTGTGAGTCTATCTTCAGTTTAAACCAGCATCTGCAGTTCCTTCCTGCACACTAGATCTGTGTAATCCCACTTTGGCGTCCTGCACACTGGGGGGGCCAATTTACCGAGGCCGATTAACCTACAAACCCCCACCGCTTTGGAGTGTGGGAGGAAACCCTTTATCACGTATCTGTACACCGTGAAAGGCTCGATTGTAATCACTTATTGTCTTTCCACTGACTGGTTAGCACGCAACAAAAGCTTTTCACTGTACCTCGGTACACGTGACAGTGAACTAAAGCAAACCAGAGCACCAGGAGAAAACCCACGCGGTCACGGGGAGAATGTACAAAATATCGCACACAGACAGCACCTGTGGTCAGGATGGAACCCGGGTCTCTGGCGCCGCGAGGCAGCAACTCTACCGCCAGGCCATCGTGCCGGCCTAGGTAGTGGAGTCCCTTCCTCAAAGGGATAGCAACGATGCAGACGGGTTTTCATGACAATCCAGCATTTGCATTGTCACCGACTCTAATACCATATTTTACATTACAACATCTACATTTATTTAATGATTTGAATTTAAGACCTACATGTTTCACAGTGGAAATTGAAGTCATGTCTCGGCCTGCTAGTCCATTAACCTAATCACTGTACCACGTAGGCCGTACTGTACTGAATTAGAAGTACGAACATGTTGGCTAAATAATTGGATTTGTAATCCTAAGATCCCGGCTAATGAGCTGGAGACGTGATTTTAGATCTGGGGAATTTTAATGTAATTAATTAAACGGCGTAAAATTAAAAAGTCAGGTGCAACAATAGTGAAACGTATAATGAAAGGCCAGTGGGATGGAGCAAATGTGGAGAGGATGTTTAGACTAGTGGGAGATGTGGGGGGAAACCGGAGCACCCGGAGAAAACCCACGCAGGTCAAGGGAAGAACGTACAAACTCCATACAGACAGCACCCGTAGTCAGGATCGAACCCGGGTCTCTGGCGCTGTGAGGCAGCAACTCTACCGCTACGAATTAAGGCTTTTAAAATTCAAACAATGGTGCACTGAGAATTGAACGAATGGAAATGAACATTTTAAGTAGAAACATTTCATTTCGAGAGGGTTCACGAACTGGACCTGTGTTCTTGGGAGCTTCAACAAGACAAGGTGTCTCTGGTTCACTGCTGGTAACCCTGCCTTGGAGTCACAAGGCCGTGGGTCGCCACCGCACACAGCATGTAATCCAGTTTAGACACAAAACGCTGGAGTAACTCAGCAGGACAGGCAGCATCTCTGGAGAGAAGGAATGGGTGACTTTTCGGGTCGAGTCCCAAAGATCTCAAGAGGGGTCTCGACCCGCAACGTCACCCATTCCTTCTCTCCAGAGATGCTGCCTGTCCCGCTGAGTTACTCCGTTTCTTTGTGTCTACCTTCGGTTTAAACCAGCCATCTGCAGTTCCTTCCCACACATGTAATCCAGGCTGACAGTCTGGTGCGGACATCAGGCAATGTCAGATCCCAGACGTACCCACATTCAGATGGAACTTCTGCCCTCCAAAAGAACTCCATGTTGCTACTTAAAGGCAGTTACCTTTTCCTGGCGTTTAGATTCATAGAGCCGTTACAGTACGGAAACAGGCCCTTCGGCTCAACTTGCCAATGCCAAAAAAGATGCCCCATCTATGCTAGTCCTCCCTGCCCGCTTTTGGTACAAGCCCGTCCAACCTTTCCTATCCATGTACCTGTCCAAATGTCTTTTTTTTTTAAAAATTTAAAAAAAATTAAAATATTTTTTATTTTTGAAAAGCATATGTACAGATAGAAATAAGAAAAAACACATTTGTTACAAAGTTCTTACATAGCTTCAATTTTAAATTTTTGAAGAGAGAAAGTAAAAATAAAAATAAAAAACTATAAACTTGGGGAGAGAGAGTAAGAGGGTTAAAAAAAAAAAGGGATCTAACAATAAAAATTAAAGGGAGTAGATCCGTGAGACAATAACCACAGTTGTACATCCAACCCCTAACTCAAGTTTCAACTTTTAATTTAAATTTTTTATTTTAGTCCTGTGCCAAACCCATTTACTTTTCTAAAAATTCAATAAATGGAGACCATATTTTTAAAAACAACTCAGGTTTGTCGATTAAGGCAAACCTTATTTTTTCCAAATGCAGGATCTCTGTCATTTCCGTAGTCCACATTTTAATTGTGGGGGTTATTGGTTTTTTCCAAAATTTAAGTATTAATTTTTTCGCAGTTATTAGACTGTAATCAAGAAAATGTACCTGAATTACTGTAAAATTTGTAGTATGTTCTGATAATCCTAATATAATTAATTTTGGGTCCATATCTAATTTTTTATTAATAACTTTAGAAACTATTTTAAAAATCTCCAACCAGAAGTTTTGCATTTTTATACGTTACGAAAATATGAGTTAAATTAGCTTCTTGAAATTGACATTTATCACAAATAGGAGAGATACTAGGAAAAATCCTATTTAATTTCGTCTTCGAATAATGTAATCTATGTATTATTTTAAATTGTATTAAGGAATGTCTAGTATTCAATGAACATTGATGTATATGTTGTAAGCTTTCATCCCATATATCTTGCATTATAAATTGATTCAATTCGTCCTCCCATGCTCGTCTTTAAGATTCTGATGACGGAATGTCAGTGTCAAGGAGAGTATTGTAAATAAAGGATATTAATTTATTTGAATTATAATGTCGATTCAGGCATACATCAAGTGTTTCTGGACCTCTAAACTTATATTCTTGCATGTGTGATTTTACATAATCTCTAAGTTGTAAATATCTAAAATAATTATTAACATGTAATCCGTACTTCTGCTGTAAATCCTGAAAAGAAAGAAAAGTTCCCTTATGATAAAGATCTCCCACCCTTTTAATTCCATAACTTTTCCATTGAGCAAAGCCTCTATCTAAGACAGACGGTTTAAAAGAGGGATTATTCGCAATAGGAAGGAAAACAGATAATTTACTCAATTTTAACGTAAGCTTTAATTGTTTCCAGGTACGGATAACACCATATAATGGGATTACCGGCATATGTTTTTTTATTTAAATTTATTGGAGCTAAGAGGATCGCACCAATATCGAATGGTAAACAATCCTCTTTCTCCATCTTTAACCAATCCGGTTGTTGATCAGAATCATCCAACCAGCAGGTTATATTTTTAATATTAACCGCCCAATAATAAAATAAAAAATTAGGTAAAGCAATTCCTCCATTAATTTTAGACTTACATAGATGTCTTTTATTTATTCTATGAGTCTTGTAGTCCCAAATAAAATTAGTAACAATTGAATCAATTTAAAAAAAAAACTTTTTTGGAAGATAGATCGGAATTGCTTGAAATAAGTATAGTAGCTGTGGAAGAAAGATCATCTTTATAGCATTACTACGACCAACTAATGATATAGGAAGTGTTTTCCAAAATTGGATATTTCTGTGTAATTTAGTGAGTAAAGGAGGAAAATTTAATTTAAATAAAGAAGTATATTTCCTAGTCACGTAAATTCCAAGATATTTAAACTTTTCATAGGCAATTTTAAAAGGAAATTGTTGAAGTATGGCCGGATTATGCTCCATTATTGGCATAATTTCACTTTTATACCAGTTAATTCTATAACCTGAAAATGAACCAAATTGAGTTATGAGATTTAATAAATTCGGAATGCTAATTTCTGGCTTTGTAATATATATTAATACATCATCCGCATATAAAGAAATTTTATTGGTTGTATGTTTAGTGTTATAGCCATGAATATCTGAATTTGATCTAATACTATCAGCAAGTGGTTCTATAATTAGGGCAAATAGAAGCGGGGATAGTGGACATCCTTGTCTACAACTCCTAGCTAAATGAAATTTAGATGACAGCATTTGATTAGTTAATATTCTAGCTGTTGGGGATGTATATAAAAGTTTCACCCATGAACAAAAATTTTCACCTAGTTGAAATTTTTCCATCACTGAGAAAAGATAGGGCCATTCTACTTGATCAAATGCTTTTTCAGCATCTAGCGAGATGATTGCTAAATCTTCATTTAATAGTCTATTTGAATAAATTATATTATATTAAACAAGCGTCTCAAGTTGAAAAATGAATATCGTTTGGCTATAAAGCCTGATTGATCGGGGTGTATCAATTTATCTATAACTAGACTTAATCTCTGAGCTAAGATTTTCGCTAATATCTTCTGATCAGTATTTAAAAGAGCTATCGCCCTTCGGCTCAACTTGCCAATGCCAAAAAAGATGCCCCATCTATGCTAGTCCTCCCTGCCCGCTTTTGGTACAAGCCCCTCCAACCTTTCCTATCCATGTACCTGTCCAAATGTCTTTTAAACGTTGCCATATTACCTGCCTCAACTCCCAAGTTTCACTGTCCTTCGGATTAATTTTACTGATTATATGCCTCATTGTTACCTTCCCCTCTGCTAACAATGTACGGCTACATTTCCTTGATCATCGCCTGCTGTGATCTGTCGTTTTCACACCTTACCCATCCATATCTCTCGACTCCCTCTCCCCTGACTCGGGAGTCTGAACTAGGGTCTCGACTCGGACCCTCACCCCATTCCTTCTCTCCAGAGATGCCGCCTGTCCCGCTGAGTTATTCCAGCATCTTGTATCTGCCTCTTCTGGTAAATCATTCCATATGCATCATTGTGTGAAAACGTTGCCCCTCAGGTTCCTATTAAAATTTCCCCTCCCACCTTAAACCTATGACCTCTGGTTCTTGATTCTTCTACCATGGGTAAAAGATGGCGCATTCACCCTATCTGTTCCTCCCACGACTTTATACGCCTCCAGCGGCCCAAGGAATAAAGTTCTAGCCTGCCCAACTACAGCTCAGGCCTCTTCATCATATCATATCATATCATATCATATCATATATATACAGCCGGAAACAGGCCTTTTCGGCCCACCAAGTCCGTGCCGCCCAGCGATCCCCGTACATTAACACTATCCTTCACCCACTAGGGACAATTTTTACATTTACCCAGCCAATTAACCTACATACCTGTACGTCTTTGGAGTGTGGGAGGAAACCGAAGATCTCGGAGAAAACCCACGCAGGTCACGGGGAGAACGTACAAACTCCTTACAGTGCAGCACCCGTAGTCAGGATCGAACCTGAGTCTCCGGCGCTGCATTCGCTGTAAAGCAGCAACTCTACCGCTGCGCTACCGTGCCGCCTTCTCCCCTCTCCCATCCAGCAGGAGGTACAGAAGTGTGAAAACACACAGCTCCACACTCAGGGACAGTTTCTTCCCAGCTGTTATCAGGCAACTGAATCATCCTACCACAACCAGAGAGCAGAGCTGAACTACTATCTATATCATTGGTGACCCTCGGACTGTCTTTGATCAGACTTTGCTGGCTTTACCTCGCACTAAACGTTATTCTGTAAACGGCTCAATTGTAATCATGTACTGTCTTTCTTGTCAACTCCTGTGCATCGGCGAGACCAAGCACAGGCTCGGCGATCGTTTCGCTAAACACCTCCGCTCAGTCCGCCTTAACCTGCCTGGTCTCGCGGTTGCTTAGCACTTTAACTCCCCCTCCCATTCCCAGTTTGACCTTTCTGTCCTGGGCCTCCTCCATTGTCAGAGTGAGGCCCAGCGCAAATTGGAGGAACAGCACCCCATATTTCACTTGGGCAGTTTACACCCCAGCGGTACGAACATTGACTTCTCTAACTTCAAGTAGCCACTTGCTTTCCCTCCCTCTCCATCCCCTCCCCCTTCCCAGATCTCCCACCAGTCTTACTGTCTCCGACTACATTCTATCTCTGTCCCGCCCACTCCCCTGACATCAGTCTGAAGAAGGGTCTCGACCCGAAACGTCACCCATTCCTTCTCTCCAGAGACGCTGCCTGTCCCGCTGAGTTACTCCAGCGTTTTGTGTCTACCTTCGATTTAAACCATTTTTTTCCTACACATGTGCTGAATTCTACGCTGACTGGCTGGCACCCAGCGAAAGCGTTTCGTTGTACCTCGGTACATGTGACAATCAGCTAAACTGAACCGAGGCCCTCGACTCCTGGCTTTTGACATCCTGCTGAGTATTTATCCCTCTACTCATGTCACAATATAAAACTGATCCAGTGCTTGTAAGAATTTGCAGCTCATTCATTTATTGCACAGAATGTACAGCTTTACAAAGAGGCCATTTCAGTCGAGTTGCTCTGTTGCACAGGTTGGAGTCTATGTAACTTCCCCCATCCCACCCCAACAGTGGATCATTCTATTCCTTTCTCTTTCCTGTTTACCCAGCTTTGCCTGGCTACTGGCAATCGGCCCAACTATTCCTCGCGGTAGCGACCTCCACAATCTAATCATTCTATGGGTAACAATGCCTGCAGAATCCATACAGCTCCTCTGCATCTCATTACCGCCAAGTGCTCGACTGGCTTCCTGTGCATTTGGCATCGGGTTAGCTCGTAACTGAAGACGAGACACAAAACGCCGGAGTAACTCAGCGGGTCAGTCGGCATCTCTGGAGAAAAAGAATAGGTCGGAACCCTTCTTCACGCCCGTAACGCCCACATAGTCTTTTTGTCCAGTGAACACAGGTGCTGTCTGTACGGAGTTTGCGACCTGCCTGGGTTTGCTCTGAGTTCCTCCCACTCTCCAAAGACGTACGGGTTTGTAGGCTAATTGGTTTAGCTAAAATTGTAAATTGGCCCTATTGTGTGTGTGTGTGTGTGTGTGTGTGTGTGTGTGTGTGTGTGTGTGTGTGTGTGTGTGTGTGTGTGTGTGTGTGTGTGTGTGTGTGTGTGTGTGTGTGTGTGTATGTGTGTGTGTGAGTGTGTGTCAATAGTCAATAGTCAATAGTGGTTTATTTGTTACATACACATAAATGTGTAGTAAAATGAAACATTACCCGCAGTTGAACAATAAGACCAATAAGATTAATCAATAAAAATGCAATAACACATACAATCACAACTAACACCAAACAAAAAGAAACATCCATCACAGTGAGTCTCCTCCAGTCCCTCCTCACTGTGATGGATGTGTGTGTGTGTGTGTGTGCGTGCGTGCGTGCGTGCGTGCGTGTGTGTGTGTGTAGTGTTAGTGTGTGGGGATCACTGGTCGGCATTGAATCGCTGGACCGAGGGGCATGTTTCCGCGCTGTAACCCTAAGCTCAATTAAGATGCTGCCTGACCCACTGAGTTACTCCAGTAATTTGTGTCCACCTTTGGTATAAACCAGCATCTGCAGTTCCTTCCTGCACATTCATACCTGCCTGGATTTAACAGTTTGTGCTTGGCAGTCAGGGTCAAACTCAGCCGTTTAAGAGCCATGAAACACACACGATAACTTGGATGAGTTGAAAGACAAAGACCAACATGACTCTTGTCTTTAGCGGGAAATTTAGCAATGGTAATGAAATGGCCTTTAAAACGATAAGCAACGCTAGAGGACATAATCCTGAAATTGAAGAAAATCCTTCGTAAGCCTACTGCTGCTGAATTGCAATGAAAACACAAAGTAATTGCTACAACACCTAGGATAAGGGCTCAACCAAGAAAGCCAAGCCCAAAGCGCCATCTAAACTGATGACGCAAACTTATGCGAAGGACAATAACTAAAGATAGACCCAAAAAGCTGGAGTAACTCAGCGGGGCCAGGCAGCATCTCCGGAGAGAAGGAATGGGTGACTGAAGAAGGGTCTCGACCCGAAACGTCACCCATTCCTTCTCTCCAGAGATGCTGCCTGTCCCGCTGAGTTACTCCAGCTGTTTGTGTCTATCTTCGGCTTAAACCAGCATCTGCAGTTCCTTCCTACACAAGGACAATAACTAATTCAGTATGCAATAAACAGCTACCTAGATGTCAACAAGGACATAAAGACTGATCGTGTAGATGCCAGTGTGTCACAGGGGTTATCAAGTGGGCACCTACCTTCACTGGTGTCTCGTTGAGTTAGGCCCACGACACCTCGGGAAGACTCAACAGTTAGTTCTGGCATCCCAGAACCACTTCCCTCAATACCTGCTCTCACCACCTATGCTGCCAGTGTCTGCTAAATAAAGGAAACCACAGACGATTCATTCACTCGAACAAATGTCTTGAATCGCACAATGCGATTGGCCTTCTTGACGTTTGATATCAGCGACTATCACAGGACATTAGGTAGAATTTATTTGTGTAGGAAGGAACTGCAGATGCTGGTCGAAAATCGAAGATCGACACAAAATGCCAGAGTAACTCAGCGGGACAGGCAGCATCTCTGGAGAGAAGGAATGGGTGGCGTTTCAGACTGAAATCACCCCGGTCGAAATTATTTTTCGGTTAATGCAGTTATCACTCAAGATTTAATAGTGAATGCATTCTGCGGCGTACAATAGACAATAGGTGCAGGAGGAGGCCATTCGGCCCTTCGAGCCAGCACCGCCATTCAATGTGATCATGGCTGATCATTCTCAATCAGTACCCTGTTCCTGCCTTCTCCCCATACCCCCTGACTCCGCTATCCTTAAGAGCTCTATCTAGCTCTCTCTTGAATGCTGTGCAATGGTGCATTTAGTTGATAACTAGAAAAGTCCATAAATTCCAGGAGCAGAATTAGGCCATTCGGCCCATCAAGTCTACTCCGCCGTTGAATCATGGCTGATCTATCTTTCCCTCTCAACCCCATTCTCCTGCCTTCTCCCCATAACCCCTGACAAACCTTTACTAATCAAGAATCTGTCCATCTCAACCTTAAAAACATCCACCGACTTGGCCTCCACAGCGGTCTGTGGCAGTGAATTCCTGAAACAGTCCCGATCCGTCAAACTTAAGAAAGGAAAGAACCGAGGTTTAAATGGAGATTGATATTTAAAACTGTTTAGCTTAATTGTTTACTTCCTGGAAGTGTTTACCAAGGAACAGTCTAATATTATGACACTGGGTACTTGAATCCACATCGTAAGCAGCCTTGTGGGACCTACGACTAATTACATTTCCAAGAATCAATGATCTTCGTTAGGGCGCTAAATGAGATTAGGGACACGCTGTACCAAGTGTTTGGGAGGAACCAAGATTCAATGAAAACACAAGGGAGCTTCCACCCAACTGGAAAAATGCCACGCGGTTTTTCATTTCAGTAAAAGGCAAACAATTGTGAAACTTGGGAGTTCATCACGAAGGCTAGAAATTATTCAACCATGCTAAAATGATGCTGCTTGGCCAGTTTAAGTGCAAGGCTCCACCGCTGAATTAATCTCTCAGATGCACAAAGCCCAAGGTATTCAGTGTGGCTGAATAAACTAGATACACCAATCTTGGATAAACAGGGGGCGGCACGGCACCAGAGACCCGGGTTCGATCCCGACTACGGGCGCCGTCTGTACGGCGTTTGTACGTTCTCCCCGTGACCTGCGTGGGTTTTCTCCGAGATCTTCAGGTTCCTCCCACACTCCAAAGATGTACAGGTTTGTAGGTTAATTGAATTGGTGTAAATGCAAATTGACCCTCGTGTGTGTCGGACAGTGTTGATGTGCGGGGATCGCTGGTCAGCACGGACTCGGTGGGCCGAAGGACCTGTTTTCGCGCTGTATCTCTAAACTAAACTAAAAATTAATCTCGAGAAAGGAAACAAGGAGGAACTTCAATAGTCAGAGGGCGGGTGAATCTGTGGAATTCATTGCCACAGACGGCTGTGGAGGCCAAGTCAATGGATATGTTTGAGGTAGAGATTGATAGATTCTTGATTAGTACGGGTGCCAGGAGTTATGGGGAGAAGGCAGGAGAATGGGGCTGAGAGGGAGAGATAGATCAGCCATGATTGAATGGGGGAGTAGTCTTGTTGGGCCAAAAGGCCTCATTCAGCTCCTAGAACCGATGAATATGTTTGCTCCATGATAAAATTTTGGGTGCAGTCTCTTGTGCCCATTAAATGAACGCATTTCTCAGGTTGTTGGAAAGAAGTTAGCGATTCGCACCGTGAAATCAGCCTCTTAAACACCGCTCATCCCCATTACGGAGATGGCCAATCTTGTGGACTACTTTGGAAGAAGAGACACCCATAGCAAGCACTAAAAGGCCAAAGGTTTAAACTTCTGGGAGGCTTAACGACTGCACTTCAAAGCCATTTCTCTGTCCATAAAGCACTTTTTATGGGAGGCAGAGATAATGAAAGGTACTCTGTAAATGTGCGTCTTTGCTGTAAGAAAGTGGAGAACATCGGACACTCGAGGAAGGAGAGAGAGAGAGAGAGAGAGAGAGAGAGAGAGAGAGAGAGAGAGAGAGAGAGAGAGAGAGAGAGAGAGAGAGAGAGAGAGAGAGAGGAGGGAGAAAATCCAAATGTGTCGTTCACTCCGAAATTACTCTACAACCATTCAGACACACTGCGGCTCACACAAAAAAAAAACCAGGGCGGATAAAACATAAGGCCGACAGTGTGTGTGTGTGTGTGTGTGTGTGTGTGTGTGTGTGTGTGGGGGGGGGGGTGGTGGAGAAAGAGCACGCTTGTGCCAAAATAAAAGTAATTAGTGGTTTAATTTCGACATGTTTTTTGGTAAACAGCCAGCCCTTTTCTCTCAACAGCAGAGCAAGATGGAATTACCAAATGCCACTCCGTTTCACTTGGTTGTAAACAACATTTCATTTACCTTCCCTTTCACAGATTTCTTTAGTCCCGTGCATGCGAACAAGTCGCGACGGAAGATTTTGCGTCTCTTTGAAGGACGGCGGGCGGGGCTTTTGCGCGAGTTTTCTGTCCTAAGAGTGTGCAAAATCTGACAGCTTCAATAAAGCTAAAGGGACTTGGCTGATATTTTTTTTCCTGTATTGGGCCAGAGAGACCACTGGAGAAATATATTATCTGTTTACTGCTAGCCGGGATTGGAAATTTCCACCGGCACAAAGCCTTCTTCAGTCTCGAGCAAGATTGCAGTCCAGCCCCCTCATACAGTCAAGTCTCTCAGGAATGGGGGTATCATTTAATCCAGGGGGTACTGTACAAACACTCGGTACGAGACGGCTGGACAAGGCCATAAAAACCTGCAAGAAAATATATGTGCCGATTGTTCTACTTTGAAGACGGAGCTATCATTTTGAACTTTTCATGTAGAAAAAGGCTGTGGCTGCTTTGGAAGCGATGAATTGCACGCTCGGTTTGCAAAAAAATAAAAAATAAAACAGCTGTTGAGCAACAACCTATGCACTGATTAAAATTGCTCTCAACAATAGACCAGGAAATCATCATTTTGCAGATGCTAATTCTGCTGGAGCAAAACAAAAAATACAGACTGCCGGCCACAGCAATGCAAATTTTTAATGCGAGAAGCAGAAACGGCTTGCAATGTCTTTATTTCAGTTTAGTTTTACAGACACAGCGTGGAAACAGGCCCTTCGGCCCACGCCGAGCAGCGATTCACCCGCACTCCAATAGTGAAAGGCTTGGACAGAGTGGATGTGGAGAGGACAATTCCATTGGTGGGAGAGTCTAGGACCAGAGGTCACAGCCTCAGAATTAAAGGGTGTTCCTTTAGGAAGGAGAGGAAACATAGAAAATAGGTGCAGGAGTAGGCCATTCGGCCCTTCGAGCCTGCACCGCCATTCAATATGATCATGGCTGATCATCCAACTCAGTATCCCGTACCTGCCTTCTCTCCATACCCCCTGATCCCTTTAGCCACAAGGGCCACATCTAACACCCTCTTAAATATAGCCAATGAACTGGCCTCAAGGAGGAGGAGTTTCCTTGGTCAGAGGGAGGTGAATCTGTGGAGAATCTTTGCCATAGCAGGCTGTGGAGGCCAAGTCAACGACTCAACGAGGTGGCGTAGCGGTAAAGCTAATGCCCGACACCGCCAGAGACCCGGGTTCAATCCTGACCAAGGGTGCTGTCTATACGGAGTTTGTACGTTCTCCCCGTGACCTGCGTGGGTTTTCTCCGAGATTTTCGGTTTCCTCCCACATCCCAAAGACGTACAGGTTTGTAGGTTAATTGGCTCAGTGTAAATGTTTTTTTTTAAATTGTCCCGAGTGTGTGTAGGATAGCGTTAATGTGCGGGGATTGCTGACTGGTGCAAACTCGGTGGACCAAAAGTGCATCTCTCGACTAAACTAAACATGCTGCCCGACTCGCTGACTACCACCAGTACTCTTTGTTTCGATAGATGAAAACCTTTTGCCTCCATCGCCACCGAGAAGCTCGCAACACGCTGAATGGTGTCAAGTTAGGAAAAGGGGACGTACAACGAGATCTGGGTGTCCTAGTGCATCAGTCACTGAAAGGAAGCATGCAGGTACAGCAGGCAGTGAAGAAAGCCAATGGAATGTTGGCCTTCATAACAAGAGGAGTTGAGAATAGGAGCAAAGAGGTCCTTCTGCAGTTGTACAGGGCCCTAGTGAGACCGCACCTGGAGTACTGTGTGCAGTTTTGGTCTCCAAATTTGAGGAAGGATATTCTTGCTATTTGAGGGCGTGCAGCGTAGGTTTACTAGGTTAATTCCCGGAATGGCGGGACTGTCATATGTTGAAAGACTGGAGCGACTAGGCTTGTATACACTGGAATTTAGAAGGATGAGAGGGGATCTTATCGAAACGTATAAGATTATTAAGGGGTTGGACACGTTAGAAGCAGGAAACATGTTCCCAATGTTGGGGGAGTCCAGAACAAGGGGCCACAGTTTAAGAATAAGGGGTAGGCCATTTAGGACGGAGATGAGGAAAAACTTTTTCAGTCAGAGTTGTGAATCTGTGGAATTCTCTGCCTCAGAAGGCAGTGGAGGCCAATTCTCTGAATGCATTCAAGAGAGAGCTAGATAGAGCTCTTAAGGATAGCGGAGTTAGGGGGTATGGGGAGAAGACAGGAACGGGGTACTGATTGAGAATGATCAGCCATGAAAACATTGAATGGCGGTGCTGGCTCGAAGGGCTGAATGGCCTCCTCCTGCACCTATTGTCTATTGTCTGTAACACACTGTGCGTGGTACCAGAAAAAGACACAAAGTGCTGGAGTAACTCAGCGGGTCAGGCGGCATCCCTGGAGAAGACGGCTAGGCGACGTTTCGGGTTGAAATCCTTCTTCAGACTGTTGAGGAAGGGTCCCGACCCAAAACGTCACCTATCCTATCCTGGGCAGCCAGCTATTAATTGGTTGATTGAATCACTCATTCCGGGCCCCCAAATCCCTGGATTCCCATTCCAATCATCTCCTCTTCTTCCACACTCTCTGCCATTTTAAGACACTTCCTAAAATCTAACTCTTTCACCAAGCTTTTAATCCTCTGTGCTAATATAGCCCAGTGTCTATTTCGAAGGTATCACAAAATGTTGGAGTAACTCAGCAGGTCAGGCAGCGTCTAGGAGAGAAGGAATGGGTGACGTCACCCATTCCCTCTCTCCTAGATGCCGCCTGACCTGCTGAGTTACTCCAGCATTTTGTGATACCTTCGATTTGTACCAGCACCTGCAGTTATTTTCCTACACTAGTGTATATTTCTATGCAATAGTTCTACTGCCAAGTTTAGTTCAGTTCATAGCTACAGCTTGGAAACAGGCCCTTCGGCCCAGCAAGTCCGTGCCGACCAACGCTCACCTGTACACTAGTTCTATGTTATCCTAGTTGGGCATGCAACACATGAGGGGGAATTTACTGAAGCCAATTAACCCACAAAACTGTACGCCTTTGGAGCGTGGGTGGAAACCCCGGCACCCGAAGAAAACCAAGTCAAGTCAAGTCAAATTTATTTGTCACATACACATACACGATGTGCAGTGAAATGAAAGTGGCACTGCCTGCGGGTTGTGCACAAAAAGAATTACAGTTACAGCATATAAATAAAGTTAATAAGTTACTATTTACCCACGTAAACCCTGTACCCACGCGGTTACAGGGAGAAATCCGTACAAAATCTGTACAGACAGCATCCGTAGTCAGGATCGAACCAGAGTCCTGGAACTGCAAGGCAGCAACTCTACCGCTTGCAAGGGTCATGTATGCGTGCTAAATTCCCCATAGAAAAGGCAAGTTGTTGTTAGTGCTGCACATTCTAACACCACTGAAGCTGAGAGAAACGGGTTTGACAGAGAAACAATTCAAGAAAAGCTCTGGAAAGTGATTAAAAAGGGCAATCCCAACGAAGAACAGAAAGGTGTTTCCACAGATACGACACGGTGGTGCAGGGGTAGAGTTGCTGCCTTACGGTGCTAGAAACCCGGGTTCGATCCTGACTATCGGTGCTGTCTGTACGGAGTTTGTACGTTCTCCCTGGGACCGCGTGGGTTTTCTCCGGGTGCTCCGGTTTCCTCCCACATTCCAAAGATGTGCAGATTTGTAGGTTCATTGGCTTCCGCAAAGACTGTAAATAGTCCCTCGTGTGAAGGATAGTGCTAGTGTCCGGGGATCGCTGGCTCGGTGGGACAAAGTTCCTGTTTCCTAAGCTGTATCTCTAAACTAAACTAAGATCATTTAATCCCACCACGTTTCTTTGTATTTTTAATAAGGTCCAACGGTAAGTGGATTTAAAATTGGTGGAAGAGAAGGATGGTCGGCTGGCTACAATCTGAATACAAGTTCACCTACCCGTCTTTCAACGCCTCTCTCCTACACCAAGGAGGAGTGAGGAATGTGATGCAGAGTTGTGGATGTCGACCACAAGGAATTGCAGTGAGTTGTGGACGCGGCCCAGACCATCACACAAACCAACCTCCCTTCCACCGACTCCATTTACACCTCACGCTGCCTCGGCAAGGCCAGCAGCATCATCAAGGACCAGTCGCACCCCGGCCACTCCCTCTTCTCCCCTCTCCCATCGGGCAAAAGGGTACAGAAGTGTGAAAACGCACACCTCCAGATTCAGGGACAGTTTCTTCCCAGCTGTTATCAGGCAAATGAACCACCCTACCACACCCAGAGAGCAGTGCTGAACTACTATCTACCTCTTTGGTGACCCTTGGACTATCCTTGATCGGACTCTGCTGGCTTTACCTTGCGCTAAACGTTATTCCCTTATCATGCTATATTCCCTATATGCTGTAAATGGATCGATTGTAATGATGTATTGTCCTTCTGCTGACTGATAGCATGCAACAAAAGCTTTTCACTGTACACGTGGCAATAAACTAAACTGTAACTGTAAATAAACTGTAACTGTACTCATTTGACTGGGCTCGGTGGCAACAACACTCAAGACGATCGACAACGTATGATTCACTATTCAAGATTCAAGATCAATTTATTGCCACATGTAGCAATTAAGGTACAGTGAAATTTGAGTTACCACACAGCCATACTGAGCACAAAGCAACAAGACACACAGCAACATAAAATAAAATTTAACATAAACATCCACCACCTTCCTCACTGTGATGGATCATCTCAATCATCTTCCTCGTTGTTAACCCGCTGCCGTACGCGGCCCCTCACGTCTGGATGATCGAAACTCCTCGCGTCGGGACGGTTGAAACTCTCTCCGCGGCATGGAGCTCCCGACTCGGCCTCTTCTTACCAGAGACCGCAGGCTTCACAGTGTTCAAGTCCACAGGCCCCGCGGTTGGAGCTCTCCACGGTCGACCCTCGGCAAAGGATCGCAGTCCTCAACCAACAGCTTTGCCGCGATAGTGCCACGTACCAGTAAGTTTAGTTCAACGATAACTCCCAGTCCTGCAAGCCTTACTACCTGGAACAGCTCCATATCCAAGACCGCAATAGACAATAGGTGCAGGAGGAGGCCATTCGGCCCTTCGAGCCAGCACCGCCATTCAATGTGATCATGGCTGATCATTCTCAATCAGTACCCCGTTCCTGCCTTCTCCCCATACCCCCTGACTCCGCTATCCTTAAGAGCTCTATCAAGCTCTCTCTTGAATGCATTCAGAGAATTGGCCTCCACTGCCTTCTGAGGCAGAGAATTCCACAGATTCACAACTCTCTGACTGAAAAAGTTTTTCCTCATCTCAGTTCTAAATGGCCTACCCCTTATTCTTAAACTGTGGCCCCTTGTTCTGGACTCCCCCAACATTGGGAACATGTTTCCTGCCTCTAACGTGTCCAACCCCTTAATAATCTTATACGTTACGATAAGATCTCCTCTCATCCTTCTAAATTCCAGTGTATACAAGCCTAGTCGCTCCAGTCTTTCAACATATGACAGTCCCGCCATTCCTGGACCGCAAGGAACTGCAGAGAGTTGCGGACGCAGCCCCGACCATCACGCAAACCAACCTCCCTTCCATTGACTCCATCTACACCTCACGCAAAGGCCACCAGCACAATGAAGGACGGGTCTCACCCTCTGCTCCCCACTCCCATCTGGCAAGACGTAACGAAATGTGAAAACGCACACCTCCAGATTCAGGGACAGTTTCTTCCCAGCTGTTATCAGGCAACTGGGGAGCTGTCTTGGCCTACCATTAACCCTCGGACTATCTTTAATCGGACTTTACTGGACTTTATCTTGCACTCGACGTTATTCCCTTCATCCCGATCTGGGCTTGATTGTAAACATGTATAGTTTTTCCGCTGACTGACTACGGGTGCTGCACTGTAAGGAGTTTGTACGTTCTCCCCGTGACCTGCGTGGGTTTTCTCCGAGATCTTCGGTTTCCTCCCACACTCCAAAGACGTACAGATAAGTAGGTTAATTGGCTGGGTAAATGTAAAAATTGTCCCTAGTGGGTGTAGGATAGTGTTAATGTACGGGGATCGCTGGGCGGCACGGACTTGGTGGGCCGAAAAGGCCTGTTTCCGGCTGTATATATATGATATGATATGATAGCAGGCAACAAAAAAGCTTTTCACTGTACCTCGGTACTCACAACAATAAACTAAACAAAATTAAGTTCAACATGCAGCGGTGTATTGGGGGTCAACATCTCCTAGTCACACACCATTCTTTCATGGTTGCTTATTATTATTACCTTGTTGCCGTTGAAATTCCGTTCCCAATGCCAAGGGGACGGCATCTATGCCAAGGGACGGACGGTGGTTCAAGGTTCAAGACATCCAAACATTCTCCTAATAAATAGGATGTGGTCAATAAATTTTGCCAAACCCGGCCCACATCCTGCGAACCAAACAAAATGATAAACCGCAAACTTAAAGCAGAAAAACAAAATCTTCACAGGAAAAGTACACGTCCACGGTGGCGCGGCGGTAGAGTTGCTGCCTTACAGCGCCTGCAGTGCCCGAGACCCGGGTTCGATCCCGACTACGGGTGCTGTCTGTACGGAGTTTGCACGTTCTCCCCGTGACCTGCGTGGGTTTTCTCTGACATCTTCGGTTTCCTCCCACGCTCCAAAGACGTACAGGTTAATTGGCTTGGTGTGAGTGTATTTTAGATTTAGATTTAGAGACACAGCGCGGAAACAGGCCCTTCGGCCCACCGAGTCCGCGCCGCCCAGCGATCCCCGCACATTAACACTATCCTACACCCACCCACTAGGGACAATTTTTACATTTACCCAGTCAATTAACCTACATACCTGTACGTCTTTGGAGTGTGGGAGGAAACCGAAGATATGTCGGAGAAAACCCACGCAGGTCACGGGGAGAACGTACAAACTCCGTACAAACGGCCCCCGTAGTCAGGATCGAACCTGAGTCTCAGGCGCTGCATTCGCTGTAAAGCAGCAACTCTACCGCTGCGCCACCGTGCCGCCTATTGCCGTATATTGTCCCTAGTGTGTGTAGGGTATCATTAGTGTGCGGGGATTGCTGGTCGGTGCGGACTCGGTGGGCCGAAGGGCCTGTATCTCTAAACTAAACTATTGGAAAACTCCACTGGGCCACTAATGGAACAGAAGAGTTTGTTAAAGTTCAGCTCGATTGGACGGTAGCAAAGAGAGTTTCACGTCAGTGAACTATGAACTTTTCATTATCCTTATTCCATGCAAACATTTTTGGTTAAACAGTATCATATTTCAGACACGAGGAACTACAGTTGCAGATTTACAAAAAAAAGACACAAAGTGCTGGAGTAACTCAACGGGTCAGGCAGCATCTCTGGAGAAGGTGGATACGTGACCTTTCGGGTCAGGAACCTTCTTCGGACTGAAGAACATCACCTTTCCAAGTTCTCCAGAGTGGAGTTACTCCCAGCACTTTGTCGCTTTTTTTTGTTGGTGTAAACCATCATCTGCAGTTCCTCGTCTGCAACACCCTGGTCCATCTTTTGCGCCCCCTCTAGCTTAATCATATCCTTCCTTTAATGTGGTGACCAGAACTGCACACAATACCCCCAGGTGCGGCCTAACCAAGATTCTTTATGATTGTAACACAACATCCCAGTTGCAAAATACCACCAGAGCATCATCAGCATAAAACAAAATTGTGAATTGTGGACGCAGCCCAGACCATCACACAAACCAACCTCCCTTCCATTGACTCCTTTTACACCTTACGCTGCCTCGGCAAGGCCAGCAGCATCATCAAGGACGAGTCGCACCCTGGCCACTCCCTCTTCTCCCCTCAGGCAAAAGTGAAAACGCACACCTCCAGATTCAGGGCCAGTTTTTTCCCAGATGTTTTCAGGCAACTGAATCACACAACCCCAACTAGAGAGCGGTCCTGAACTACTATCTACCTCGTTGGAGACCCTCGGACTGCCCTTGATCGGACTTTGCTGGCTTTACCTTGCACTAAACGTCATTCCCGTATCATGGTAAATGGCTCGATTGTAATCATGTATTGTCTTTCCGCTGACTGGTAAGCACGCAACAAAGGCTTTTCACTGTACCTCGGTACAGGTGACAATAAACTAAACTGCAACTGTCAATTGCACATTGATTTAAACATCTCCCAAAGCATAATTAAATTGGAAGTTGAAACTGTTTCTTAAGTTAATAAAAAAAACGCACCAGGCAGAAATGATATCAACGGTCTAGGAATATTCTCACTCAATGTCATCTGCCCTCGGGTACGAGAAAACAAATGGATATCCAGTTTATGTCCTAGTTGGCGAAGACAAAACATTATCTGATTGCAGTTTGAATTCTGGTACGGGGGAAGATGGAGAGAGTTTACAGTTAATGACATTTGGTTGAATTATATTTGGCTGCTTTCCATGAGAGTCAGATGGAGCATGAGGGGCTAGTAGAATCAAGGGATATGGGGAGAAGGCAGGCACGGGTTACTGATTGTAGATGATCAGCCATGATCACAATGAATGGCAGTGCTGGCTTGAAGGGCCAAATGGCCTCCTCCTGCACCTATTTTCTATGTTGCTATGATCTGAGAACGACCAGCGATCACATGCAGGATGTCGCAACCATCCTACACACGGGGCAATTTACAGAAGTCTGGATTGAACCCGGGTCTCTGGCGCTGTAAGGCAGCAAATCTACCGCTGCGCCACCGTGCCGCCCCTGATGGAATCAATGCAGGGAAGTTCAGAGAACAAACAGGTTAGTTACCTTGCAGTGCCAATCAGAAAGGCCAGAAGGATCGTTTCTACGTGAGATTATGTAGTGATCGGTAGGTGGCATCAACTTTTTAAAGATGGGAACAGGAAACTTACTCTATCATCACTTGTAAATTGGAGTTGAACGAATTTGATAGCAGGTGACGCAGCGGTAGAGTTGCTGCCTTGCAGCGCCAGATACCCGGGTTCGATCCTGACTACGGGTGCTGTCTGTACAGAGTTTGTACGTTCTCCCCGTGGGTTTTCTCCGAGATCTTCGGTTTCCTCCCACACTTAATTGACTGGGTGTAGATGTAAATTGTCCCTAGTGCGTGTAGGATAGTGTCGATGTGCGGGGATCGCTGGTCGGTACGGACTCGGTAGGCCGAAGGGCCTGTTTCCGCCCTGTGTCTCTAAACTCATTTAACAATCTCAATACACAGCAGTCATTGAATGCAAGTTGTGCGTTGCATTAGTAATAAGCTCACACATTAAAAAAAAAGTTGCAATGGAAGCAAATTTGCACAGATACACAGCTCCAGCAGTAACTCTGAGGCAGCTTGTTCCTTCCTCCTCAGTACGAGTGATATCACTGGTCAAGATGAAAATAAATCAAAAGGGTTTCAAAGGGTGATAAAATTTCTATGCTGAAGTGCAAAAGTGTTCATATATTAAAATCCATTAAATGTTTATGATGTATAAGAAGATAACTGCAGATGCTGGTACAAATCGAAGGTATCTATTCACAAAATGCTGGAGTAACTCAGCAGGTCAGGCAGCATCTCGGGAGAGAAGGAATGGGTGACGTTTCGGGTCGAGACCCTCCTTCAGACTGATGTTTATGATGTCTTGTGCTTCTGAGAAGTTGAATAAACTGAGAGCCTAGGAGACACCTTCAGCAAAAGCAAAAGCCCACCACAAGAATGATCCCAGGAATGAGTGGGTTAACATATGATGAGCATTTAATGGCATTGGGCCTGCACTCAGTGGAGTTTAGAAGGACGAGGAGGACGGGGGGCTCATTGAAACTTACCGAATAACGAAAGGACTGGATAGAGTGGATGTGGAGAGGATATTTCCACTAGTCTAGGACTAGGGGGCAAAGCCTCGGAATAAAAGTACTTGCCTTTAGAATGGAGATGAGGAGGAATTTCATTAGCCAGAAGATGGTGAATCTGTGGAATTCATGGCCACAGAAGTCATTGGCCAAGTCATTGGCCTCCACAGACGTCTGTGGCAATGAATTCCACAGATTCACCACCTTCTGGCTAATGAAATTCCTCCTCATCCCCATTCATTGGGAGATGACTGCGTTCATTGGGTATTTTGAAAGCGGAGATTTCTAGGTTCTCGACTAGAAAGGGCATCAAAGGTTACGGAGAGAAGGCAGGAGAATGAGGTTGAGAGAGAAAACAGATCATCCATGATGGATGGCGGAGCAGGCTCGATGGGCCGAATGGCCTAATTCTGCTCCTAAGTCTTATGGTCTTATTCCGATTGCTTGAAGAATGGCCTTGGACAGCAATTCCAAACGACAGGTGCACAGGGGACTGCAGGGCACGGTGGACTCAACTTGGTCCATCATGGGCACAGCCTTCCTCACCATCGGAAGCATCAACACGAGATGTTGCCTCAAGAAGGCAACATCTATCATCAAGGATCCCCACTATCTGGGCGATCACCTGGGGGTGGCAGGAGAGTAGGGAGCACGGTGGCGGAGCGGTAGAGTTGCTGCCTTACAGCGCTAGAGACCCGGGTTCGATCCCGACTATGGGTGCTTGTCTGCACAGAGTTTGTACATTCTCCATATCACCGCGTGAGTTTTCTCCGGGTGCTCCGGTTTCCTCCAACACTCCAAGGACGTACAGGTTTGTCAGTTAATTGGCTTTGGTAAATCATGTGTGTAGGATAGTGCTAGTGCATGGGGTGGTCGGCGTGGTCTCGGTGGGCCGGTGGGCCAATTTCCATTTGAACCCGGGTCTAAATTCGGTAGCGCAGCGGTAGAGTTGCTGCTTTACAGCGAATGCAGCGCCGGAGACTCAGGTTCGATCCTGACTACGGGTGCTGCACTGTAAGGAGTTTGTACGTTCTCCCCGTGACCTGCGTGGGTTTTCTCCGAGATCTTCGGTTTCCTCCCACACTCCAAAGACGTACAGGTATGTAGGTTAATTGGCTGGGTAAATGTAAAAATTGGCCCTAGTGGGTGTAGGATAGTGTTAATGTGCGGGGATCACTGGGCGGCACGGACTTGGAGGGCCGAATAGGCCTGTTTCCGGCTGTAGATATATGATATGATATGATATGATAATTCTGGCAAGTTCAGGAATGGCCACTTTCCTGCAAATTATCCGGTTCTTGAATCGACCCGTGTCCCCCCAAATCCTTCCTCAGCAAGGGACCACTCTAGACCACCTCCTGCACGGCAATGGAGTTGTTTTCCAATTATGTATTTTTGCCGTCTTTTCTCATTTCACCGTCTTACAGAATTGATATATTATTTACATGTAATTTATCTTCTGTTGCGTTATCTGAATCGACAGCCTCCCAATGCTGCAGCAAGCAAGATTTCCACTGCACCTGTATCTCACCAGTGTTGTGCTTGTGACAATTAACCTGCCTTGCCTTGAATTAGACAGTAGACAATAGACAATAGGTGCAGGAGGAGGCCATTTGGCCCTTCGAGCCAGCACCGCCATTCAATGTGATCATGGCTGTTCATTCTCAATCAGTACCCCGTTCCTGCCTTCTCCCCATACCCCCTGACTCCGCTATCCTTAAGAGCTCTATCCAGCTCTCTCTTGAATGCATTCAGAGAATTGGCCTCCACTGCCTTCTGAGGCAGAGAATTCTGTGGCCATTCGGAGACTTACTTAACTGTAGATACAAAATGCTGGAGTGACTCAGTGGGTCAGGCAGCGTTTGTGGAGGACATGGACAGGTGACGTTTCAGGTGAGGAACATTCTTCAGAACCTTCGACAGACTGAAGATTTTTAGTGCATGAAGGAACTGCAAATGCTGGTTTAAACTAAAGATGGACACAAAATGCTGGAGTAACTCTGGAGAGAAAAGATGTTGTCTGTCCCGCTGAGTTACTCCAGCATTCTTCACATGTTTAAACTATAACGTTTTATTCTTAATTGTTTACTGTATGTCATGTTGTTATCCTTGCGAGCAAAGCACCAAGGCAAATTCCTTGTATTCAATTCAATTCAACTAATATTGTGTCTATCTTTGAAGATTTTTAGTTTTTTGGACCAACTATTTTGAAACCAAGAAATGACCTCAAGTGCTGAAGTACTCAGTGGGTCAGGCAACATCTCTGGAGTATGTAGGATAGGTGACATTTCATGTCGGGACCCTTCCTCAGACTGAAGGGTTCAGACGTCATCTGTCCATTCCTTCCACTGAGGCTGACTGACCTGCTCAGTTCTTCCAACATTTCATGTTCTGCCCAGCGATGCCTCAGGTCATAGACTCACAGCCATACAGTGAGGAAACAGGCCCATCGGCCCAACGTGCCCACACCGTGCCCAACATGTCCCATCTACACTCATATCATCATATCATATATATACAGCCGGAAACAGGCCTTTTCGGCCCTCCAAGTCCGTGCCGCCCAGTGATCCCCGCACATTAACACTATCCTACACCCACTAGGGACAATTTTCACATTTACCCAGCCAATTAACCTACATACCTGTACGTCTTTGGAGTGTGGGAGGAAACCGAAGCTCTCGGAGAAAACCCACGCAGGTCACGGGGAGAACGTACAAACTCCTTACAGTGCAGCACCCGTAGTCAGGATCGAACCTGAGTCTCCGGCGCTGCATTCGCTGTAAAGCAGCAACTCTACCGCTGCGCTACCGTGCCGCCCTATTCCCCCGTGCATGCGTTTGGCCCAATATATCCCTCTAAACCTGTCCTATCCATGTTCCTGTCCAAATGTTTGTTGAACGATGCGATAATCCCTGCCTCAACTACAATAGACAATAGGTGCAGGAGGCCATTCGGCCCTTCGAGCCAGCACCGCCATTCAATGTGATCATGGCTGATCATTCTGCCTTCCCCCTGACTCCGCTATCCTTAAGAGCTCTATCTAGCTCTCTCTTGAATGCATTCAGAGAATTGGCCTCCACTGCCTTCTGAGGCAGAGAATTCCACAGATTCACAACTCTCTGACTGAAATAGTTTTTCCTCATCTCCGTTCTAAATGGCCTACCCCTTATTCTTAAACCTCCTCCGGCAGCCGGTTCCACATGCCCACTACCCTTGGTGTGAAAAAATTACCCCTCAGGTTTCTATTAAATCTTTCCCCCCCCCTCACCTCTGGTTCTCGATTCCCCTACTCTGGGCAAGAGACTCTGTGCGTCTGCCAGATCTACTCCTCGCCTGATTTTGTACACCTCTGTAAGATCATCCCTCTTCCTCCAGCGCTCCAAGGAATAGACCCCAACCTACTCAACCTCTCACTGTAACTCACGCCCTGGAGTCCTGGCAACATCCTCTTATTGCTGTCTACAATTCTGCTGTAAAGGCAAGTTTACATGAGATGAGCTAGCTGTCGTTGGCAGTGACTGCCTGGTGCGTTGAGAGCTGTCATTGTACTTAATTTATACTTTATTTATACTTAATTACCTGATCCCTCCACCAGATTCCAGGCCGGAGCGCTATAAACAAGTCTCAAGTGCCTCGATTACAAAACGCGAAATCCTAGAAGACGGCTGGGTTTGCCAACTCCACGTCTTGCAACTTCACCCGTGCTCTGCCACATCTCAAAACAGCTTCAGGTGGAAGCTCCGACGAAACAGAACACTGATGGAACACAGATGGGAATGCAAAACACGGCGATAAACGGGCAGCAGTTTTACGTTGAAGATAGACACCAAGATGCTGGAGTAACTCAGCGGGACAGGCATCTCCTCTGGAGAGAAGGAATGGGTGGCGTTTCAGGTCGAGACCCTTCTTCAGACGCGTCTGCATTCCTGACAGGGTGCAATATGTTAGACATAAAATGTTGGAGTGCATGGATAGGACAGGTTCGGAGGGGTATGGACCAAACGCGGGCAGGTGGGAGTAGTGCAGGTGGGACTAGTGCAGCTGGGACATGCTGGGTGGTGTGGGCAAGTTGGGCCGAAGGGCCTGTTTCCACCCTATCACTCTAGGACTCCATAACTCAACAGGTCAGGTCTGTCCCGCTGAGTTATTCCAGCATTTTGTGTCTGTCTTCTGTGCAAACTAGCATCTGCAGTTCCTTATTCACACAATGCTGGAGTAACTCAGCAGGTCAGGCAGCATCTCGGGAGAGAAGGAATGGGTGATGTTTCGGGTTGAGACCCTTCTTCAGACTGCAGTTCCTGCAGTTCCTTCCTGCAAAAACAGTTCAGATTTTGTTGCTGTTCAGACCTGGATCTGGTCCATTTGAAACGTGCCCCAAAAGAAATCCAGGGCCGAGCTCTGGATCATTTCTGAGTGTGAATGCTGTGATGCTGTAAACTACAAAATCTCCAGGGAAACATTTTGGTGCAGAAAGCAGCTGAACTATCCTACCAACATCTGGAGAGGAGTCCTGAGCTAATATCATATCATATCATATCATATCATATATATACAGCCGGAAACAGGCCTTTTCGGCCCTCCAAGTCCATGCCGCCCAGTGATCCCCGCACATTAACACTATCCTACACCCACTAGGGACAATTTTCACATTTACCCAGCCAATTAACCTACATACCTGTACGTCTTTGGAGTGTGGGAGGAAACCGAAGATCTCGGAGAAAACTCACGCAGGTCACGGGGAGAACGTACAAACTCCTTACAGTGCAGCACCCGTAGTCAGGATCGAACCTGAGTCTCCGGCGCTGCATTCGCTGTAAAGCAGCAACTCTACCGCTGCGAGACCCTCGGACCATCATTGAGCGGACTTTATTTTGCACTAAATGTTATTCCCTTTATCGCGTACCTGTACACTGTAGATGGCCCGATCATAATCGTGCATTGTCTTTCCGCTAACTGGTTCGCACGCAACAAAAGCTTTTTACCGTTCCTTGGTACACGCCACAATGAACCGAACTCAAACTCAAGTCCGACTTTCTCAACAAGGGCAATGCTGTCGTGGTTTCCATTGGCGTTAAGTTAGGGAATGGAAACCTGGGTTTATGAATGGCGCCACTCTGTCCCATTTGAGGTTTGGTAACCACAGACCAGAGCTAGTAGTGTTGTTGTTGTTGTTGTTGGTCCTTCGGGTTCGAAGATGACCATGACTTCACCTTTCGACCGCTGATTGGGATCGCCGCCAGCCGCGCGGTATGCTGGCGAGGTTGAAGTCACGACTTGCGCCTGACTTGGATTTAACTGAGGGGGAGTTGCGCAGACTGAGACTAATTCCCCTCCCCCAACTCCCCCCAATCTTTGCACGCCCCCAATCCTTTCCACTCGTCACTTTTAATTTCATGTTTCATGTATCTTGTGTTTATATGAATGTTGGAAGATCAATCGGCCTCACTCTCTAGTCCTGGCCTATCGGGTTCCAGCAACAAGACCCAGTCGAGACCAGAGCTAGTAGTGACAAGCCGATAGACGGTGTCAGACTACGTCCAAGCTAGAAACGTACTTACTTTAAAGAGAAATACAGAAGTCCTTAGGCCCACCGAGTCTCCACAGACCAGCGATCACCCCGGGCACAAGCACTACCCTACACACACTAGGGACAATTTACAATTTCTATACAAGGTCTCAGACGATATTGTACGATACGATAGAACTTCATTTATCCCAGGAGGGAAATTGATCTGCCAACATTCATACAAACACAAGATACATGAAACATGACGAGTGGAAAGGATTGGGGACGTGCAAAGATTGGGGGGGGGGGGGGGGGGGGTTGGGGGAGGGGAGACAGTCTCAGTCTCAGTCTACCCCACGACAGAAGGGGGAGGAGTTGTACAGTTTGATAGCCACAGGGAAGAAGGATCTCCTGTGGCGTTCTGAGCTGCGTCTTGGTGGGACCAGTCTGTTGCTGAAGGTGCTCCTCAGGTTGACCAGTGTGTCATGGAGGGGGTGAGCTGTATTGTCCAGGATGCTCCGCAGTTTGAGGATTACGTCCAAACAAGAAATACGATTACTTTAGAGAGAAGTGCAGAGGTCCTTCGGCCCACCGAGTCCGTGCAGGCCAGCGATCATCCCGTACACGAGCGCTATCCCACACACACACACACACACTTGGGACAATTTACAATTTCTTGAAGCCAATTAACCCCAACAACTTGCGTGTCTTTGGAGTGCGAGAGGAAGCCGGAGCACCCGGAGAAAACCCACGCGGTCACGGGGAGAATGGGCAAACTCTGTACAGACAGCGCCCGTAGTCAGGATCAAACCCGGGCCTCTGACACTGTGAGGCAGCAACTCTACCGCCGCGCCACCGTGCCGCCCCATTGACTGGAAAATGACCAGCGCAAGGAAGCCCATTCCCAAGAGTCACGAACTGTACATGAGCTTTGGGAGTGGGAGTGAACTACATGAGTTGTCAGAGCAGAATTAGGCCATTCGGCCCATTCAAAACACGGCTGATCTATCTTTCCCTCTCAACCCCATTCTTCCTGCCTTCTCCCCGTATCCCCTGACACCTGTACTAATTAACCCATACTTTGGTACTGAGATGAGGAAAAACTTTATCACCCAGAGAGTTGTGAGGCTGTGGAATTCTCTGCCACAGAAGGCAGCGGAGGCCAATTCATTGGATTTCAAGAGAGCGTTAGATATAGCTCTTTAGAGTTAACAGAATCAAGGGATATGGGGAGAAAGCAGGAACGGGGCACTGATTCTGGATGATCAGCCGTGATCATATTGAATGGCGGCGGTGCTGTCTCAAAGGGCCGAGTGGCCTCCTCCTGCACCTATTTTCCATGTTTCTGTGTTACTGACTTCCTTGAACTATTCTGTCTTATGTTTTGTGGGCAATGGCTACCTTTTGCCAGCACAGGGTACACTTGTACAAAGTCACTTAGATTCCTTTGGCAGCATCTCCTGCAGTCAATGGTCATTTAATTTACTCACCCTTGAAAAGCAATGCTCTCTCCTCACGTGTTCTGCTCAGGGCTGCTCTGTGCATTGAGTAGCGGAGGTCACGTGGCGAATGCCCAGCTAGGTGTCCATGTTACCACCACAATACTAGTGCTGGGAGTAGTCCCAGCTTCCCCCGATCCAAAATCACGTGCCACCTCTCAACACAAGCTAACCCTCTTCCAATCTCCTCTCGCAATCGGTTTTTAAAGAGGATTTCCAGCGGGTCCTTGTGGCCTCGAGATCTCTCAATTTATGCAGGGAATCATTCCCCGCAAAATCCCACTGGAATCAGGGGGTGAGAAATGAACAGCTCGGACTCCAAGGCTACAGTGTGCCCTTAATAAAGGGCACTTAGGGCGGCACGGTGGCGCAGCGGTAGAGTTGCTGCCTTACAGCGAATGCAGCGCCGGAGACCCGGGTTCGATCCCGACTACAGGTGCTGTCTGTACGGAGTTTGTACGTTCTCCCTGTGACCTGCCTATTGGGTTTTCTCCGAGATCTTCGGTTTCCTCCCACACTCCAAAGACGTACAGGTTGGTAGGTTCATTGGCTAGGTACAAATGTTTTTTTTTAAATTGTCCCTAGTGGGTATAGGATTGCGTTAATGTGCGGGAATCGCCGGTCGGCGCGGACCCGGTGGGCCGAAAGGGCCTGTTTCCGCACTGTATCTCTAAACTAAATAGACACAAAGTGCTGGAGTAACTCAGTGGGTCTCTGGAGGAAAAGGATGGGTAGATAACACGCAACAAAAGCTGTTCACTGTACCTCGGACTGTACAGGTGACAATCAACTAAACTGAAGTATCACTCACACCCCAAAAAAGGAAGAGATGAACTGCCCCAAGATTTCACTGATGAAAGACAAAGACCAGGCATAATATGGTTAAAACCACCAACACAAAAACAGCATAACCACCTCAAGGAAGCACTCTCCCAGTAACCTGTGTCTCATCAAAACAACGCTCACATGATTTAATCAACAACTTTCCTCTACCATTTTCTTGATTATCATATCATCATATCATATCATATATATACAGCCGGAAACAGGCCTTTTCGGCCCACCAAGTCCGTGCCGCCCAGCGATCCCCGTACATTAACACCATCCTACACCCACTAGGGACAATTTTTACATTTACCCAGCCAATTAACCTACATACCTGTACGTCTTTGGAGTGTGGGAGGAAACCGAAGATCTCGGAGAAAACCCACGCAGGTCATGGGGAGAACGTACAAACTCCTTACAGTGCAGCACCCGTAGTCAGGATCGAACCTGAGTCTCCGGCGCTGCATTCGCTGTAAAGCAGCAACTCTACCGCTGCGCTCCGCTCTCAGGTAACTGACTCTAGCTGGTTAGACTTCCAGACATCAGTTTCCTCCCCACAAGCTGATCCAAATAGCTAAATGTCAGCTTAGTTTTATTGTCACGTGTACCGAGGTGCAGTGAAAGGCTTTTGTTGCGTGCCATCCAGTCAGCGGAAAGACAACACATGATTACAGTGTAGAGATACATGATGGCGGAATAACCTTAAGTGCAAGGTAAAGCCAGCAAAGTTCAATCAAGGATAGTCCGAGGGTCACCAATGAGGCAGATAGTAGTTCAGCGCTGCTCTCTGGTTGCGGTGGGAATGGTTCAGTTGCCTGATAACGGCCGGGAAGAAACTGTCCCTGAATCTGGAGGTGTGCGTTTTCACACTTCTATACCTTTTGCCCGATGGGAGAGGGGAGAAGAGGGAATGGTTAGGGTGCGACTGGTCCTTGATGATGCTGCTGGCCTTGCCGAGGCAGCGCGAGGTGTAGATGGAGGCGATGGATGGGAGGTTAGTTTGTGTGATGGTCTGGCTGCTGGCCTTGCCGAGGCAGCGTGAGGTGCTGATGGAGTCAATGGAAGGGAGGTTGGTTTTGTGATGGTCTGGGCCGCGTCCGCAGTTCGCTGCAATTTCCAGCGGTTTTAGATGGAGCTGTGGTGGGGTATTGTAAGCATTAAAGCGGAGCCTAATTGTATGACCTCCCTATCATTCAATGTCCTTCCGCAGATGCTGCCTGACCCGCTGGGTGCCTCCAGCAATTTGTTCACGATCCCAAGCACATGCAGTCTCTGGTGTCTTTTTGTCATGTATTGTATGCCCCTTGGATGTGTTATGGTGGAAAAATGAATTCTAGACCATGTTCCTCTCCTCCTACCAGGCAACTTCCCACCAATCTCATTATCTCTTAACTACCATTAATTCATTAACAGTGAAGGCCAGACAACTCAGGACTGGGCAGTCAAGTTAATCTCTTAAGTCTCTGCTGCTGCTGTTCCACAGTTAGTCAGTTTAGTTTAATGCCACTTGTACCGAGGTACAGTGAAAAGCTTTTAGTTTATAGACAATAGGTGCAGGAGGAGGCCATTCGGCCCTTCGAGCCAGCACCGCCATTCAATGTGATCATGGCTGATCATTCTCAATCAGCACCCCGTTCCTGCCTTCTCCCCATACCCCCTGACTCCACTATCCTTAAGAGCTCTATCTCGCTCTCTCTTGAATGCATTCAGAGAATTGGCCTCCACTGCCTTCTGAGGCAGAGAATTCCACAGATTCACAACTCTCTGACTGAAAAAGTTTTTCCTCATCTCAGTTCTAAATGGCCTACCCCTTATTCATAAACTGTGGCCCCTTGTTCTGGACTCCCCCAACATTGGGAACATGTTTCCTGCCTCTAACGTGTCCAACCCCTTAATAATCTTATACGTTTCGATAAGATCCCCTCTCATCCTTCTAAATTCCAGTGTATACAAGCCTAGTCGCTCCAGTCTTTCAACATATGATAGTCCCGCCATTCCGGGAATTAACCTAGTTTAGTCCAGTTTAGAGATGCAGCGCGGAAACAGGCCCTTTGGCCTAGCGAGTCTGCACCGACCAGCGATCCCCGCACATTAACACTATCCTACACACACACACAAAGGGGTCAATTTACATTTTAGACCAAACCCAATTAACCTACAAACTTGTACGGCTTTGGCGTGTGGGAGGGAACCGAAGATCTCGGGGAAAACCCACGCGGTCACGGGGAGAACGTACAAACTCCGAACGGACAATCACCCGTAGTTGGGATCGAACCCGGGTCTCTGGCGTTGTAAGGCAGCAACTCTGCCGCTGCACCACCGTGCCACATGCCAAACCAACCAGTGGAAAAACAACACACGATTACAATCAAACCATTTACAGTGTACAGAGCTCTTAAGGATAGCGGAGTCAGGGGGTATGGGGAGAAGGCAGGAACGGGGTACTGATTGAGAATGATCAGCCATGAACACATTGAATGGCGGTGCTGGCTCGAAGGGCCGAATGTACTCCTGCACCTATTGTCTATTGAAACATAAGGGAATAACGTTCAGTGCAAGGTAAAGACAGTAAAGTCCGATCAAAGACAGTCCGAGGGTCACCAATGAGGTAGATAGATAGTAGTTCAGCTCTGCTCTCTGGTTGTGGTAGGATGATTCAGTCACCCGATAACAGTTGTAGAATTCAACTAAAAAAAAGGTACTTTAAAAATGTAATTATTTACAGTGTTAAGAGACACACCATCTCACATTCTGGCTCTTGCTGAGGTTCACATACATAAATACTCTTGCTGCAGATGGATGGTCTACAAATAGCAGAGTTATTTTTACTACTGAAATAGCTCAGCAACAGGAGAATCGCAAAGCTCTTGATGCCGTTAATGTGATGACTTTTTCGAAATGCCACCTTCTTAACTCACACTGGGCGGCACGGTGGCGCAGAGGTAGAGTTGCTGGCTTACAGCACTCACAGCGCTAGAGACAAGGGTTCGATCCCAGCTACGGGCGCCGTCTGTACGGAGTTTGTACGTTCTCCCCGTCACCTGCGTGGGTTTTCTCCGAGATCTTCGGTTTCCTCCCACACTCTCCAAAGACGTACAGGTTTGTAGGTTAATTGGCTGGGTAAATGTAAAAATCGGCCCTAGTGGGCGTAGGATGGTGTTAATGTGCGGGGATCGCTGGTCGGCGCGGACCCGGTGGGCCGAAAGGGCCTGTTTCCGCCCTTGTATAATCGAAACTAAAAAAAAAAAAAAGCTTTCCACTGTACCTCGGTACAAGTGACAATAAACTAAACTGAACCAATGGGAAAAGTTAACTTGCAAAGACCTGGAGGAGGTGACCTGCCAGGAATTACGGAATACAAGTCCTTATTTTATTTTAAATTATTGATTCACTTCCAAAACCAGCCAGTGAGTTTATGTTCGCTGTTCAGTCTATGAAATGCTGAGTTAAGAAAACTGAGCTATTGTCCACAATAGTCAACAAGGCAGTAGGGTTATTAGGGTGGACAAAGAGAGATTGATGGGAGGGTAGCGTTCTATGCTGGAAAGGGAGGGCAGCCAAATAAGCAAAGAGGCCTCAGTTCCAACGTTCAACATACAAAGCATCCGGTTTGGAGATAGATATAAAAAGCTGGAGTGACTCAGTGGGACAGGCAGCATCTCTGGAGAGGAGGAGTGGGTGACGTTTCGGGTCGAGACCTTTCGTCAGTGGGTTAATTGAACAAAACGACCAAAGTACCTTACCCATTGGTAATATAAGAAAATAACTGCAGATGCTGGTACAAATCGAAGGTATTTATTCACAAAATGCTGGAGCAACTCAGCAGGTCAGGCAGCATCTCGGGAGAGAAGGAATGGGTGGCGTTTTGGGTCGAGACCCTTCTTCAGACTGAGGTACAATCCTCCAACGAGATCTACACTGGATAATCCCCTCCCACCAAAACACATCCAAATATGCACATAATCACTTCCCAATTCAATTGCAGGGAGTCGGTCATTCAGCGTAGAAACGGGTCCTTCAGCCCAACTTGCCCACGCCGACCAACATGCCTCATCTGCACTGGTCCCATCTCAGGTCGTGCTTGGGCTGCTGACATCCCAGCGGTATGAATATTGATTTCTTTAACTTCAAGCAGCCCTTGCAAACCTTCTCTCTCTCTGTATCTCTCATTTCGCCTCTCCCCTGACTCTCAGTCTGAAGAAGGGTCTCGACCCGAAACGTCACCCATTCCTTCCCTCCAGAGATGCTGCCCGACCCGCAGAGTTACTCCAGCATTTTGTGAATAAATACCTTCGATTTGTACCAGCATCTGCAGTTATTTTCTTATATTACCAATGGGTAAGGTACTTTGGTCGTTTTGTTCAATGAACCCACTGACGAAAGGTCTCGACCCGAAAGGTCTCGACCCGAAAGGTCTCGACCCGAAACGTCACCCACTCCTCCTCTCCAGAGATGCTGCCTGTCCCGCTGAGTTACGTCAACCAGCTTGGTTCTCCAAAGACGGCCATCTAAGGTCAACTCAGCTCAATGAGATAAAGCTCTAACTGGGTCAGTGTAAAACTAATCTTCCGTTTACCAGGACTGCGGGAGCTCATTCTTAAAGAGGCTTCAGGTTGAGGCTTTTTTTTTTTAAGGGAAGAGTTTCTGGAATGCACAGTTCTGCATCCCAATCATACTTTCAACTTGCTCCCACATGGCATCTTGCAAAAATAACAGGAGCCGCCGCCACATATTCTGCTCAGCAACGAAGAACTGGGAGCATTGCTGTGCACATAACGCGCGGCTATTAATCTGAACAAAATCCGACGCTCTTTAACTGGAATTCAGAAAATGTGGTGTCAGAAATACCTTTGTATTTTCCAACTTCAACATATGTACTTTCAAGATCTCTGCGTTGTTCAAAAATTATGCTTGTTTTGTTTTTTTGCCTCGCACAACGTAAACAATTTTGGCCATTTCTGTGGCAAGAGGCACAATGGAACTGAACGACAGGATTTAAACACTAGTGTGGCTTTGTAAATAGACACAAGGTCACGACCACCCGCAGTGTTTCATTTCTCTTGCTCTGACAGCTCACTAACACTTCTCCCAAATATGCACCATTTGCAGCATCATCAGATCTTTTTTAATCGAACCTTTCACGCGCTTTTTCATCGTCTTTTGGTTGCTTCCCCCCCCCCCCCCCCCCCCTCCCCCTCCCCCTCCCCTCTTTCCGGCTCTCATGACTGTCTCTGCAATCCTTTCCCACTCTCCTTTCAAAGGCCAGGGCAGTGGTCCTGTTGGCAAATTTGGCCCAGTTCCAGTTTTGAAGTGGATTTGTTTGTTTAGTTTAGAGGCGCAGCGTGGAAACAGGCAGGCCCTTCGGCCCACCGAGTCCGCGCCGATGAAGATGTTTGTATTTACCTGCACAGTCAAGGGCTTGTCTTAAAAGGAGTGCTTTGTTTTGTGCTACCGGTCACTGCAGCACCAACTTATGCCAACATTCAAGTTTTAGAGACACTGGCCCTTCGGCCCACCGAGTCTGTGCTGACCAACGATCGCTACAAACACTAGTTCCATCCTCCACACCAGGGACAATTTACAGAGACCAATTAACCTACAAGCCTGCTTGTCTTACCACCCACACCAATGGAATGTTGGCCTTCATAACAAGAGGATTTGAGTATAGGAGCAAAGAGGTCCTTCTGCAGTTGTACAGGGCCCTAGTGAGACCGCACCTGGAGTACTGTGTGCAGTTTTGGTCTCCAAATTTGAGGAAGGATATTCTTGCTATTGAGGGCGTGCAGCGTAGGTTTACTAGATTAATTCCCGGAAAGGCGGGACTATCATATGTTGAAAGACTGGAGCGACTAGGCTTGTATACACTGGAATTTAGAAGGATGAGAGGAGATGAGAATTTAGAAGGATGAGAGGAGATCTTATCGAAACGTATAAGATTATTAAGGGGTTGGACACGTTAGAGGCAGGAAACATGTTCCCAATGTTGGGGGAGTCCAGAACAAGGGGCCACAGTTTAAGAATAAGGGGTAGGTCATTTAGAACTGAGATGAGGAAAAACTTTTTCAGTCAGAGAGTTGTGAATCTGTGGATTCTCTGCCTCAGAAGGCAATGGAGGCCAATTCTCTGAATGCATTCAAGAGAGAGCTGGATAGAGCTCTTAAGGGATAGCGGAGTCAGGGGGTATCGGGAGAAGGCAGGAACGGGGTACTGATTGAGAATGATCAGCCATGATCACCTTGAATGGCGGTGCTGGCTCGAAGGGCCGAATGGCCTCCTCCTGCACCTATTGTCTATTGACAATTTACAGAGACCAATTAACCTACAAGCCTGCTTGTCTTACCACCCACACCACCGCAACTAATTTACTTCAGAATTAAATTGGAGTTAATTTAGTTCAGAAGTAAATTAGACTTAATCTCAGAGTTGAAGTCATCTTGGTGCTGGGCAAAAAAAGGTTCAGCCACAAAAGACCATGCCGAGACAGAGAAAGAAAGAAATTCAAACAGAACGAGTAAAGAAGTTCGCACAGGCAAAAGGAAAACAATTTTTGGATAAAGATTTCAGATGAACATGTACACAAGGATTAGGATTTACAAGCCTGCCAGAACAAAGAGACAAAAGATCAGCCACTCGCTTTTGTCTGTCTTTGGTATAAATCAGCACATCTGCAGTTCAATTTTATGACATTTATAGTTAAGTACATAGTTAACTGCTGCATCCAAAATGGCGCCCAACCCAGGCGACTGTCTTTGCGTGCTAGCCACTGAAGCAGATCTACAATCACACATTACAATCGCTCCACACTTTTAAATCTCTACTCCTACAGCAACATTTCTTACTTCAACTATGCACTAAACATTATTCCCTTATCATGTATCTATGCGCTGTAAATAGCTCGATTGTGATCGGGTATGGTCAACAAAAGCTGTACCTCCGTACACGTGACTGACTGTAAACTAAGCTGAACATGACTGAAGTACACGTCCTTGATTAGTACGGAGTTCAGGGGTTATGGGGTGAAGGCAGGAAGGAGAATGGGGTTGAGAGGGAAAGATAGATCAGCGATGATTTAATGGCAGAGTAGACTTGATGGGCCGAGTGGCCTAATTCTGCTCCTGGTTCTTATGAAAGATATAGTCACAAATTCAGACATGAAAGGAGATAGAAGAAATGAAGCATTGAAGAGAGACAGAGATTGCCTTTAGCCGTTTACAAACACAAACAAATAATTTATCTGACATGGCTTGGTATAATTGTAAATTGTCCCTTGTGTGTGTAGGATGGTGTTAATGTGCGGGGATCGCTGGTCGGTGCGGACTCGGTGGGCTGAAGGGCCTGTTTCCGCGCTGTATCTCTAAACTAAACTTTAAAAAAACCATAACAGCGTGAGCGAGCTTGTAGTGCATGGATTTGTTTTATTTACTCTCATCTGTCGGCAGAGTTTCTAATGAAGCATGTCATTTAATGCTCTGTGGCCCTGTTGTTGCTGCATTGCAGATTCAGTTGCTGGGGGTCGGGGTATTAAAGCCAGCTCTCGGACACCTCCTCCTATTTACCCTTGGAACAAGACCCCACAGATGTGCACCAGGCCACAATCTCACAGTCCGTTCCTGATTTTATCACTTCCGAAGAAAGACAATAGACAATAAACAATAGGTGCAGGAGTAGGCCATTCGGCCCTTCGAGCCAGCACCGCCATTCAATGTGATCATGGCTGATCATTCTCAATCAGTACCCCGTTCCTGCCTTCTCCCCATACCTCCGAATAGACAAAGAAAGACCTGGAGTACCTCAGCGGGGCAGGCAGCAATCTCTGGAGAGAAGGAATGGGTGACAATTCGGGTCGAGACCCTTCCTCAGACTGAGAGTCAGGGTGAGATGGAGAAGAGACGGTGAGTATAGAGAGACATAGAACAAATGAACGAAAGATATGCAAAAAAGTAACAAAGATAAAGGATAACAGGCCATTGTTAGCCACAAACTCCGTACAGCCAGCACCCCGAGTCAGGATGGGACCCGGGTGGCTGGCGCTGTAAGACAGCAACTCTACCGCTGCGCCACCGTGCCGCACGTACACTACAACCTATTCCACACCGAGAGCATTGTGCACCTTGATTGTTCGGTAAACAAACTACAAACACGATGCCTGCCACATTCAGTAAACATTGGACAGAAAGTGACATTTAAATCCCAGACGTCAGCGTTGCATTATTTATATCAATGCAAATGTACGGACGGAGCTTGTCGGAATGAGTTTTCAGGACATGGTGAAACTAGATCTGTTGTGACAGTATTTTGCCCAGCAGGTCCAGGTCAACTGCGTTAAGATACGTCCTGGTAAATATCCGAAGTGGGAAAGTAAGAAAGTAAAGTCTGAGGGAAGGGTCTCGACCCGAAACGTCACCCATTCCTTCTCTCCAGAGATGCCGCCTGTCCCGCTGAGTTACTCTGGCATTTGGCGTCTATATTTAAGAAAGACTGCACTCAGTTAACAGATTGGGGTTCTATTAAAAGAAACTGTCACGCCCATAAAGTCATTAGAATGATGAAAACCAAAAATAAAATAAATCTCAGATGCTAGAAATCAGAATTAAAAGCAGGAAACACGAGAAAAAACACACAGCAATTCTGGCAGCAAAGAAAACGCAAGGTTGATAATTCAAGTCAAAGAAAACTTCGATGACATTATCTATCCCTTGCCTTTGCTTGCAACCTTTAAAAAAATACCAACATATATATTATATTTACCTTTCATATCAATTTTCATAAGTTTGTAAATTCCAGGAGCAGAATTAGGCCATTCGGCCCATCAAGTCTATTTCGCCATTCAAACATGGCTGATCTATCTCTCCCCCTCAACCCCATTCTCCTGCCATCTCCCCGTAACCCCTGAGACCCGTACTAATCCAGAGTCTATCGATGTCTGCCTTAAAAATATCCATTGACGGCCTCCACATCCTTCTGTGGCAATGAATTCCACAAAGAATTCGGACCCCCTAACATTTGGGATCTCCCGAGGCACTCTGTTACGGATGGAGTGGTATTTTTGCTGGTGCGGTCAAGGTGCCCGGACCCCAGCTCGACCCCGACAGACCTGGGCGGCACGGTGGCGCAGCGGTAGAGTTGCTGCCTTACAGCGAATGCAGCGCCGGAGACCCGGTTCGATCCTGACTACGGCCGCCGTCTGAACAGAGTCTGTACGTTCTCCCCGTGACCTGCGTGGGTTTTCTCCGAGATCTTCGGTTTCCTCCCACACTCCAAAGACGTACTGGTATGTAGGCTAATTGACTGGGTAAATGTGATTTAAAAAAAAAAAAAAAAAAAAAAATTGTCCCTAGTGTGTGTAGGATAGTGCTAATGTACGAGGATCGCTGGGCGGCGCGGACTCGGTGGGCCGAAGGGCCTGTTTCCACGCTGTATCTCTAAATCTAAAAAAAAATCTAATGCTTATCCAGGGATCAATATTGGCCAGCAGACATGGTAACTTCCTCTCCTTTAGAACTGTGCCATGGGATAAGGCAGAACCGGAGATTAATGTTGCATTCAGAAAAAGCACAGTGCAACAACACCGTAGGAATTGCCCGGCTACCAGACCTGTGTGTTTACGCATCATCACTGCCAGGGTCATAAGGTCATACAGGATAGGAGCAGAATTAGGCCATTCGGCCCATCAAGCCCACTCCGCCATTCAATCATGGCTGATCTCTCTCTTCCTCCTAACCCCATTCTCCTGCCTTCTCCCCATAACCTCGGACACCCGTACCAATCAAGAATCTATCTAACTCTGCCTTAAAAATTTCCACTGGCGTGGCCTCCACAACCTTCTGTGGCAAAGAATTCCACAGATTCACCACCCTCTGACCAACGGAATTTCTCCTCATCTCCTTCCTAAATTCTGAGGCTATGACCTCCAGTCCTAGACTCTCCCACTAGTGGAAACATCCTCTCCACATCCACTCTACCAAAGCCTTTCACTATTCTGTATGTTTCAATGAAGTCTCCTCTCATTCCTCTAAAGTCCAGCGAGTACAGGCCCAGTGCCGACAAACGCTCATCATAGGTTAACCTGCTCATTCCTGGGATCATTCTTGTAAACCTCCTCTGGACCCTCTCCAGAGCCAACACATTCTTCCTCAGATGTGGGGCCCAAAATTGCTCAAGGTGGTGAGAAGTAATCCATAGCTCAGAATAAAGGACACACCTTTGGAAAAGAGATGAGGGTGAATTTCTTTGGTCAGAGGGTGGTGAATCTGTGGAATTCATTGCTACAGATGGCTGTGGAGGACAAGTCAATGGGTATTTTATAAAGGTGGAGATTGACCGATTCTTGATTAGTACGGGTGCCAGGGGTTACGGGGAGGAGGCAGGAGAATGGGGTTGAGAGGGAAAGATAGATCAGCCATGTTTGAATGGCGGAGTAGACTTGAAGGGCCAAATAGCCTGATTCTGCTCCAGTAACTTATGAAGGAAATATTAAAAATTAACAAACCCCTCTAACTCAAAACAATATTATAGATTGTCTCATTTCCCAACTTGGTAAGTGGCCTGATACAAATTAAAATTCAAACTAGGCTAAAGGGCTTGGTTAACCATAAAACAGTTAGATTCATTTGATCTTTAGAATCATATGATCCAGGGTAAATTATTAACCGCCCGGATAACACTCATCTAGCACGCCAAAATCTTGAAGCCACAAACTTTGATAATGTGGAAGACGTTTGTGGTGTTTGTAATTAGTTTATAGACAATAGAAAATAGGTGCAGGAGAAGGCTATTCGGCCCTTCGAGCCAGCACCGCCATTCAATGTGATCATGGCTGATCATTCTCAATCAGTACCCCGTTCCTGCCTTCTCCCCATACCCCCTGACTCCGCTATCCTTAAGAGCTCTATCTTGCTCTCTCTTGAATGTATTCAGAGAATTGGCCTCCACTGCCCTCTGAGGCAGAGAATTCCACAGATTCACAACTTTCGGACTAAAAAAGTTTTTCTTCATCTCTGTTCTAAATGGCCTACCCCTTATTCTTAAACTGTGGCCCCTGGTTCTGGACTCCCCCAACATTGGGAACATGTTTCCTGCCTCTAACGTGTCCAACCCCTTAATAATTTTATACGTTTCGATAAGATCCCCTCTCATCCTTCTAAATTCCAGTGTATACAAGCCTAGTCGCTCCAGTCTTTCAACATATGACAGTCCCGCCATTCCGGGAATTAACCTAGTAAACCTATGCTGCACACCCTCAATAGCAAGAATATCCTCCCTCAAATTTGGAGACCAAAACTGCACACAGTACTCCAGGTGCGGTCTCACTAGGGCCCTGTACAACTGCAGAAGGACCTCTTTGCTCCTATACTCAACTCCTCTTGTTATGAAGGCCAACATTCCAGTTTAGTTTAGTTTAGAGATACAGCGTGGAATCAGGCCCTTCGGCCCACCGAGCCCACGCCGACCAGCCAACGATCACCCATAAATTAGATCTATCCAGGGGTGCAATTTACAGAAACCAGTCAACCTACAAACCAGCACGTCTTTGGAACGCGAGAGGAAGCCGGAGCTCCCTGGAGAAAACCCACGCAGGTCACGGGAAGAACGTACAAACTCCGTACAGACAAGCACCCGTGGGACAGGATCGAACCCGGGGATCTCTGGCCCTGTAACGGCAGCAACTCCAAATGTGCCGCCTCCATAAACTAAAAGTAAACAAGGACTTGACATAGCAATCGCACAGAGCTTTGTTCCAGCAGCGGCCAAACCTAGCCTTCCATTCTTCAAGACTTGATAAACTCCATTCCAAATGACTAATGTAATCAATACAATACAAGACAATACAATATATCTTTATTGTCATTGTACAGGGGCACGACGAGATTGGGAATGCACCTCCCATACGATGCAATAAACGAATTAGCTAATCATTATAAATTTATACAACCCAGTGAAGTAAAATTAGAAACAGTTTTAAAACAGTATAAAGTTCAAGTAGGTCTGTGCCGGTTCACTCTCGGCTGATCAGAGCGGTCACAACAGGGGGCTTTGAAGCAGGGAAACCTCTGGATGTGCTGTCACTGCATTACTAAGCATTTACCATGGGAGTTGGCTCAGTACATTTTAACAATGAAGGAAATTCAGCAGGCAAAGCTAGGGACGGGGACAATGGTTCGATAGCGATCTACGCCAACTTCTGGCGTTTTGTGACGTGGCTGGTGGGCGGGGAGAGGGGAGTGAAATCAACATTTGCTGACACAAAACATCATAATTAGCCCTTTTCCTGAGAGCTTTGCACTGCACTTGAAAACCCTGAGGCCAGAAAAACGCGAAATCTACTTCTGTGCTTAATAGTCAGTCATAGAGTGATACAGTGCGGAAACATTCTTTGCCACAGATGGCTGTGGAGGCCAAGTCAATGGATATTTTTACAGCAGAGATCGATAGATTCTTGATTAGTACAGGCTGTCAGGGGGTTATGGGGAGAAGGCAGGAGAATGGGGTTGAGAGGGACAGATAGATAAGCCATGATTGAATGGCGGAGTGGACTTGATGGGCCAAATGGCTAAATTCTGCTCCTATCACTTACAACCTTATGACTCCAAAGACGTACAGGTTATGTAGGAAGGAACTGCAGATGCTGGTTTAAACCGAACACAGACACAAAATGCTGGAGTAACTCAGCGGGACAGGCGGCATCTCTGGAGAGAAGGAATTGGGTGACGTTTCGGGTCGAGACCCTTCTCCAGTCTGAAGTAGGGTCTCGACCCGCAACGTCACCCATTCCTTCTCTCCAGATATGCTGCCTGTCCCGCTGAGTTACTCCAGCATTTTGTGTCTATCTCAGGTTTGAAGGTTAATTGGCTAGGCAAAATTGAAAATTGTCCCCAGTGTGTGTAGGATAGTGTTCGTGTGCGGGGATCGCTGGTCGGTGGTGGGGGTCCGTTTCTGTGCTGTATCTCCAAACCTATCTAAACTAAACTAAAAACTCCAATCCTACACCAAGAGACAGCTGCACTACAGCAAGTTATAGTGGTGTCAACTTTCAGATGGGGAAAAGATCAAACGACACTCCTTCAAAGAAGAACATGGGAGTTAAACCTGAAGTTCCAACAGATAGTCATCTGCAATTAAAATGTCGCCAGGCATTAACTAGTCACCTCCTTTGAGGGAGCATGCAATATAAACAGGCTGCAGTAAATCCTGCAAAACTACTGCTTCATGAAAAAGTACTTGCAGAAACAAAGAACCCCAGTCTGAAGAAGGGTCCAATCTAAACGCTGGAGTAACTCAGCGGGACAGGCAGAACTTGGGATAGGTGATGTTTCGGATCAGGACCCTTCTTCAGACCGCAGTGTAGCACAGAGGGAGCTCTACGGTGCTGGAAATGCCAATGCATCAAGGCACTATCTCCTCTCTTACTTTGAAGTACAAAAGGTATAGAAGTGTGAAAACGCACACCTCCAGATTCTGAGACAGTTTCTTCCCAGTTGTTATCAGGTAACGGGACCATCCTACCGCAACTCGAGAGCAGTCCTGAACTACTATCGACCTCATGGGTGACCCTCGGACTATGTTCGATCAAACGTCACTGGCTTTAAACCCACCTACACTGCAAATGGTTCGATTGCAATCATGTCTTTCCGCTGACTGGTTAGCACACGACAAAAGCTTTTCACCGTACCTCGGTACACGTGACAATACATTAAATTAAGGGGATCATTTATCCCGTCTGGTAATTGATCTGATGGCTGTCTGTGGAATCTAGCTGAAGGCTAAGAATTATTTTCCCCTATATTACAACATTACCTCACCCGAAAATGTCACCACTGTTAAGACTCTCAGACATCCCGAAACCTGCTACAGAAATGCAAGATCTAGAATTTTGCAATCCTTCCTTCTGAGCAAGGAGCTATAAACAAGCCCGTGATTCACAGGCCAGGCTCCAATGCTGAAACGCGGTCCTAGGGACATTTCCCTGCCTATCCAGTTGCAGCCAGGTTTAAGGAAATACCCTTGGTGCATGTTACCCTATGAGGAGAGGAATAAAGAAGGAAAAATAAACTTTGAAAACTTTGTCCAAGCTCAGTTTCTAAACTGCAGTTCTAATTAATACAGCCTTCCCAAAGTTCAATTGCCATAAACCAAAAAGATAAGACACAAAATGCTGGAGCAACTCAGCAGGACAGGCAGCTTCTCTGAAGAAATGGAATGGGTGACGTTTCGGGTCAAGGCTCTTCTTCAAGACCTTCTCGACCCGAAACGTCACCCATTCCTTCTCTCCAGAGATGCTGCCTGTCCCGCTGAGTTACTCCAGCATTTTGTGTCCAGCTTCGGTTTAAAGCAGTTCCTTCCTCCACTTTTTGTCTGCCATAAACCCGGTGTTATAGACAATAGAAAATAGGTGCCGGAGTAGGCCATTCGGCTCTTCGAGCCAGCACCGCCATTCACCGTGATCATGGCTGATCATCCACAATCAGTACCCCGTTCCTGCCTTCTCCCCATATCCCTTGACTCCGCTATCATTAAGAGCTCTATCTAACTCTCTCTTGAAAGCATCCAGGGAATTGGCCTCCACTGCCTTCTGAGGCAGAGAATTCCACAGCTTCACAACTCAGTGAAAAAGTCTTTCCTCATCTCCGTTCTAAATGGCCTACCCCTTATTCTTAAGACGTGTTCTTAAGACTTGCAACCTCCCTGGGTGGGGAAGGAGGGGAAAATTGCAGAAGGTCCTTGAGGCTTTAGGAGCATCAAGGTAGTTTGCTCACAGAGGAAGTCACCAAAAAATATATATAGACACAAAATGCTAGAGTAATTCAGCAGGTCAGGCAGCATCTCTGGAGAAAAGGAATAGGTGACGTTTTGGGTCGAGGTGGTCAGTTTCTGAAGAAGGGTCTCGACCCAAAACGTCACCTATCCCATTTCTCCAGAGATGCTGCCTGACCCGCTGAGTTACTCCAGCATTTTGTGACTTTCTTCGGTGTAAACCAGCATCTGCAGTTCCTTCCTACACAAAACAACAAAAAAAAAACTCATCACACTCATTGCCAAGGCCACAGGTGTATTAGCAACACCTGGATGGGTGCAACGCCATTAAATGTGCAGATCATAAATTCATCAGGCCTTTATGGGGTGGGAAGGCCACATGGTTTGTTGTGTTTAAGGTGGGAGGGACTTTAGTTCAGGCTAGCTTAGAGATACAGCGCAGAAACAGGCCCTTCGGCCCATCGAGTCCGCGATCCTACACACACGAGGGACAATTATTTTGACATTTATACCAAGCCAATTAACCTACAAACCTGCACGTCTTTGGAGTGTGGGAGGAAAACCGAAGATCTCGGAGAAAACCCACGCAGGACACGGGGAGAATGTACAAATTTCTTAGACGGCATCTGTCTCTGGTGCTGTAAGGTGGCAGCTCTACCGCTGCACCACCGTGCCGCCATTTAGTTCATGGAGGAAGGGATCGACTGCTACAAGGTGCAGTTGTAGGTTCGTAAGTCCATATGACACAGGAGCAGAATTAAGCCATTCACGCCATCGTCCACTCTGCTATTCAATCATGGCTGATCTTTCATTCTCTCTTAACCCCATTCTCCTGCCTTTTCCCCCATAATCCCTGACACCCTCACTAATCAATAATCAGTCAATCTCTGCCTTAAAAATTATCCAATGACTTGGCCTCCACAGCCGTCCATGGCAATGAATTCCACAGATTGACCACCCTCTGGCTAAAGAAATGCCTTTAGAAGGATGAGAGGGGATCTTATCGAAACGTATAAGATTATTAAGGGGTTGGACACGTTAGAGGCAGGAAACATGTTCCCAATGTTGGGGGAGTCCAGAACAAGGGGCCACAGTTTAAGAATAAGGGGTAGGCCATTTAGAACGGAGATGAGGAAAACCTTTTCAGTCAGAGAGTTGTGAATCTGTGGAATTCTCTGCCTCAGAAGGCAGTGGAGGCCAATTCTCTGAATGCATTCAAGAGAGAGCTAGATAGAGCTCTTAAGGATAGCGGAGTCAGGGGGTATGGGGAGAAGGCACGAACGGGGTACTGATTGAGAATGATCAGCCATGATCACATTGAACGGCGGTGCGTACAGGCTCGAAGGGCCGAATGGCCTCCTCCTGCACCTATTGTCTATTGTCATCTCCTTTCCAAAGGTACGTCCTTTGATTCTGATTGGAAGTAAAGGTGCTGGAACCTGGAACTGGTGGAGCTCAGCGGGTCGGGCAGCATCCGTGAAGGGAACAGACAGGCACATTATTGGGTGGGGGCCCATCTTCAGACAGATCGCAGTGTGGGGGATGGGATGGGGATGGGGTGGAAGCTGGACACGAGAGGTCGAGGCAGAACAAAGCTTGGCAAGTAATAGGCAGAAGATAGACACAAAATGCTGGAGTAACTAAGCGGGACAGGCAGCATCTCGGGAGAGAAGGAATGGGTGACGTTTCAGGTCGAGACCCTTCCTCAGGTAGGCAGATACAGGTGACCGGACTTAGACAGGCAAACGTGTGGAGTAAATGGCAATGGATGTCAGATAAGCAAGGGGAACATTGAAATATAAAGCCAAAGCGAGGGACATTGGAAGGGTACAGAGGACACAGAGAGAGGTAAAAGGGAGAGGAAGTGATGAGAGGGGGCTGGGTAAAGAGGTGAGAAGTGGGTGTGCATCGGGAAAGGGGAGGTACAATGTTTATGTGTTTACCCAGGACCCGCCCCCTCCCGACATCAGTCTGAAGAAAGGTCTTGACCCAAAACGTCACCCATCCCTTCTCTCCCGAGATGCTGCCTGACCCGCTGAGTTACTCCAGCATTTTGTGTCTTAATATCCAGTTGCTTGGTTGTTGATTTTAGACAATAGGTGCAGGAATAGGCTATTCAGCCTTTCGAGCCAGCACCACCATTCAATGTGATCATGGCTGATCATTCTCAATCAGTACCCCGTTCCTGCCTTCTCCCCATACCCCCTGACTCCGCTATCCTTAAGAGCTCTATCTAGCTCTCTCTTGAATGCATTCAGAGAATTGGCCTCCACTGCCTTCTGAGGCAGAGAATTCCACAGATTCACAACTCTCTGACTGAAAACGTTTTTCCTCATCTCCGTTCTAAATGGCCTACCCCTTATTCTTAAACTGTGGCCCCTTGTTCTGGACTCCCCCAACATTGAGAACATGTTTCCTGCCTCTAATGTGTCCAACCCCTTAATAATCTTATACGTTTCGATAAGATCCCCTCTCATCCTTCTACATTCCAGCGTATACAAGCCTAGTCGCTCCAGTCTTTCAACATATGACAGTCCCGCCATTCCGGGAATTAACCTAGTGAACCTACGCTGCACGCAAGCCTGGCTTGGAAATGGGGAGAGCAATTCGAGTCATCCAACACTTTGACGATTGCCGTCCATGCCACATCGCAAGAAGCTTTGACATCCTCTGTGTCCGTACACGCCTGCCCCCCCCAAGCCATGTGACTAGATCACATGTCCATTCCTGCGGCCCATATTGTGAAGACAAACAGTTACCGCCTCATTGCTGACCATAGAACAGTGAAAGGCCTGGATAGAGTGGCTGTGGAGAGGATGTTTCCACCAGTTGGAGAGTCTAGGACCAGAGGCCACAGCCTCAGAATTAAAGGACGTTCTTTCAGGAAGGAGATGAGGAGAAATTTATTTTGTCAAGACGGTGGTGAATCTGTGGAATTCTTTGCCACAGAAGGCTGTGGAGGCCAAGTCAGTGGATATATTTAAGGCAGAGATAGATAGATTCTTGATTTGTACGGGTGTCAGAGATTATGGGGAGAAGGCAGGAGAATGGGGTTCAGAGGGAAAGATAGATCAGTCATTATTGAATGGCGGAGTGGACCTAATGACCTAATTCTACTCCTATTCCTTGTGACCTTACGACGCCCACAAAGTTGTACGTATGAACACAAGTTTCAAGCTTTGCAGACTAATTTAAACCGTGCAATCCTGGCATCAAGATGTCCAAACTAGAGTGCATCTCTGGAGATCCTTGGCCTATCTTCAATGGGACTTATTCACAAACTGCTGGAGTAACTCAGCAGGTCAGGCAGCATCTCGGGAGAGAAGGAATGGGTGACGTTTCCTTCTCTCCCGAGATGCTGCCTGACCTGCTGAGTTACTCCAGCATTTTGTGAATAAATACCTTCGATTTGTACCAGCATCTGCAGTTATCTTCTTATACTTCAATGGGACTTTACTGGACTAAGTGTTATTCCCCTTATCATGTGTCTGCACCCTGTGGATGGCCCGATTATAGTCATGTACGGTTAGTTTCAGTTCTGATTAGTCTATTGTCACATGTACCGAGGTAGAGTGAAAAGCTTTTGTTGCGTGCTACTAAAGACTTTCCGCTGACAGGATAGCACGCAGCTAAGTCTCTCGTTCCCCTCTCCCCTGACTCTCAGTCTGAAGGGGGGTCTCGGCCCGATACTTCACACCTATTCCTTTTCTCCAGAGACGCTGCCTGAGCCGCTGAGTTACTCCAGCTCTTGGTGTCCGTCTTCGGGTCTGGAAGCTTTTCACTGTACCTCAGTCCACGTGACAATGAAATGAAATGAATCTAAACTGAGCGAGCAACTCTACCCGACACACAGTTGGATCAATGTTGAAAAGGCTGGTAATTTTTTCACGAAAGCTGGATTTCTAAAACTGTTTATATTCCGGATGTTATGATAATTATTCCAACCTTAAACATTGATGAAAAGAACAAAGAGTAAAAATAAGCTCTTGTTTTTAAGGGCTTCTTGAATAAACAAGAAAGCTTCTACGCACTGTAATAAAATGCAAGAAATATAGTTAATCATTTTATGTTCATCACCACTGTGTCAATGGAGCACTATTTCAAGATTCAATGTTCTGATTGCTCTGCAATGCTCTGCAGGGAGAGAGATTTGGTTATAATATTATCCAAATACCACAAGAGCAAAGTACACATATCTACAGGAAACAAAAAGCTTTTATGTTTTCATTCATGCAAATGACAGCGCAATGTTACCAATAACCTCAGCGAGTTCAGTTCATTTATGCGCATCTTAAACCAGGATCAAGACGATTTGCTGAGCTTTAGTTTAGAGTCATCGGGTCACGCAACGTGGAAACAGGCCCCTCGGCCCATCTTGCCCACACCGGCCATCACATCCCAGCTACACTCGTTCCCACCTGCCCACGTTTGGCCCATATCCCTGCGTACCTGCCCAATCTGTTTAGTTTAGAGATGCAGTGCGGAAACAGGCCCTTCGGCCCACTGAGTCCGCACCGACCAGTAACGCTCAATGCCAGGACTGAACACAGCACAGAATGATACAGCGCGGAAACAGGCCCTTCGGCCCAACTTGCCAACGTGTTCCAGCTACACTAGTCCCACCTGCCTGCGTTTGGCCCATATCCCTCCAAACCTATCCTATCCATGTACCTGTTATAACTGTTTCTAAAACATTGTGATGGTCCCTGCCTCAACTACCTCCTCTGGCAGCTCGTTCCATTCACCCAACATCCTTTGTGTGAAAAAGTTACTCCTCGGATTCCTATTAAATCTTTTTCCCTTCACCTTAAACCTATGTCCTCTGATCCACGATTCACCTACTTTGGGCAAGAGAGTCTGTGCCTCTCCCCGGTCTATTCCTCTCATGATTTTATACACCTCTATAAGATCACCCCCTCATTCTCCAGTGCCCTAAGGAATAAGTAACTGGTGTTGTGAGACAGCACCTGTAGTCAGGATCGAACCCGGGTCTCTGGCGCTGCAAGGGCCATAAGGCAGCAACTCTATCGCTGCGCCACCGTGCCGCACTGAGTGAGATAGTTCAAGTCACCCCCTGAAAAGTTAACATTGTTCTTCTTTCCACAGATGATGCATGAGGAGGTTTTTTTAAAAACATTTTCTTTCTGCTATTATTGTTGATCCTTTTGATCAAAATTGTCCCATTGTGATATTAACTGGAAAGGCCTGTTATCTTAAATTATTAGCTTCAGTATATGGTCATGAGGGCTGAAGCTTGTCAGCCTGATGCTGCTCATCCGGTTTAAGTTGGACTTAGATGGAATAGTGCAGGAGGTAAAACCAAAAAAGTCCGAGGAGGACTGGGAAAGAGACAGCTGGAAATTCAGGGTAGACACAAAATGCTGGAGTAACTCAGCGGATCAGGCAGCATTTCGGGAGAGAAGGAATGGGTGACATTTCGGGTCGAGACCCTTCTTCAGACTGAAGAAGGGTCTCGACCCGAAACGTCACCCATTCCTTCTCTCCCGAGATGCTGTCTGACCCGCTGAGTTACTCCAGCATTGTTTTGTGTCCACCTTCGATTTAGACCAACGTCTGCAGTTTTTTGCCTACACAACTGGAAATTCAGGGTCACTTCTTCAGAGCGAATGGAGTTCCACCCTAATGGTTCACAGAAACTCCGTTGGATTTCTCCCTGGAGTGCAAGTGAAATTTCCTGAAAGTTCCGGAAGCCCCCTTCAGCAGAGGCCGTGCGTGTGGGAGGTATTGTTGGAAATAGCTTAGGTGAGTCGGTGCGAGCATTTTGTAGATGGCACGCATCTGCAGCCATGGAATGGGGGAATGTTTAGGGTGGTATATAGGGTGACGTCTATATTTTGACCTGACTGCCATCTTTTGTTCAGTTTAGATACAGGGTGGAGACAGGCCCATCGGCCCACCGAGTCCGCACCGACCACGACCACGCATCAGCACTACCCTACCTACACACAAGAGAAAATGCACCTTTTTTCCAACCGAAGTCAAATTAACCTACAAACCTGCACGTCTTTGGAGTGCGAGGAAATCGGAGAGCACCGGGGGGAACCCACGCAGGTCACGGGGAGAACATACATACTCCGCACAGACAGCACCCGTAGTCAGGATCAAACCCGGGTCTCTGGCGCTGTAAGGCAATGAACTCTACCGCTGCACCAATTTCGTCTATTATGGGGAGTTGTTATCACCTCAAAACAAAAATCCTTGAGTTAATGCTGGTAATGTCTCCCCCAAATAATATCTATATTTTGATTATAGGAAAAAAGAAATGCAGATGCTCGTTTACACAAAAGGACACAAAAATGCCGGAGTAACAGCAGGTCAGGCAGCGTCTCTGGAGAACATGGATAGGTGACGTCCGGGTTGATGGGTTCCTGACCCTAAACCTCACCTGTCCTTATGTTCACAGGTTGTTGGAGCTGGATTAGGCCATTCGACCCATCAAGTCTACTCCGTCATTCATTCACGGCTGATCTATCTTTCCCTTTCAAACTCTTTCTCCCCAGAACCCCTGACACCTGTACTAATCAACAATCTGTCAATCTCTGCCTAAAAAAAAATCCATTGACTTGGCCTCCATTGCCGTCTGTGGCAATGAATTCCACAGATTCACCACCCTCTGACTAAAGAAATTCCTCCTCATCTCCTTTCCTAAGGTACGTCCTTTTATTCTGAGGCTACGGCCTCTGGTCCTAGATTCTCCCACTAGCGGAAACACCCTCTGCACACTCACTCCATCCAGGCCTTTCACTATTCAGTAAGTTTCAATGTTCCATGTTCTCCAGAGATGCTGCCTGATCCACTGAACTACTCCAGCACTCTCTGTCCTTATTTATATTTTGATTACGGTCACTTCACAAATCAATTTGCCTCTCTGCTGAAACTTTTAGAATTGTGTTAATAAGCCGAGGTGAAAAACTACACGGAGACACGATAAACTGCAGATGCTGGAATCTAATCAAAACTGAAAAAAGTGCTGGAGAAACTAAGCGGGTCAGGCACCATCTGAGGTGACCTTTCAGGTTGGGATCCCATCAGTCTGAAGAAGGGTTCAGACCCAAAACATCGCCTGCCCATTCCCTCCTCAAATGCATCCTGGCCGGCTGAGTCCCTCCGGCAGAGAGAGAGAGAGTGAGTGTGAGTGTGAGTGTGTGTGTGTGTGTGTGTGTGTGTGTGTGTGTGTGTGTGTGTGTGTGTGTGTGTGTGCGTGTGCGTGTGCGTGTGTGTGTGTGTGTGTGTGTGTGTGTGTTTTTGCTTTCCAAGTCCAACAAAACACTACATACTCTGTAGGAAGGAACTGCAGATGGACACAAAATGCTGGAGTAACTCAGCGGGGCAGGCAGCATCTCTGGAGAGAAGGAATGGGTCGGGACCCTTCTCCTCCAAGAAGGAACTGCAGGTGCTGGTTTAAACTGAAGATAGACACAAAAAGCTGGAGTAAGCGGGGTACTGATTGTGGATGATCAGCCATGATCGCATTGAATGGTAGTGCTGGCCCGAGGGGCCGAATGGCCTACATATTGTCTATGTCTTTACCCAGCCACTACAGTTCTACACTTTTTTAAAACATTTTTTGCTCCTCACCACATAACTCTCTGGATCAACTGAATGACAAGAGTGGTGGGCTGGTGTACCATGCAGATGAAACAGGAGCAGTGGAGCCCCTATCCACTGTGTGAGCCCTCACTCTCCCCACTGATAATAACCAGACATAGTCTCTGCTACAATTATCCTGTCCTCCCATTCATTCTGCGCTGTTATAGTGCTTCCTGTAGAGCCTGTAAATCATCCAGCGCAAAGTAGGTTTCAGAAATCATTACATTACAAGTCCAAGCCCCCCCCCCCCCCCCTCCCTCGTCAGTCAGTTGATACTATTCCCTCACCTCTCCCCATTTATTCATCCTCGCTGCTGTCCTCTGCAAACTTCCAACCTTGTACTTTTCCACAGCCAGTCATTGGGGGAGGGGTAGGGGGAGAGGGAGAGGAGGGGACGTGACTGTGTTGGCCTCTGCTGAAATGTTGCTCTTATTCCAGTCTACTCGAGTCACAAGAAAGTAGTTTACCTTTTCCATTCTGACTTCAACCGTGCACTTACTTCTCAATGGTTCAGGCCTCATTACTGCTTGCAATTCTTGCACTCATTTCCCCCCTCCCTTCTCCCACCCACCCACCCACCCCCAAAAAAACCCCCAAAACTCTTAAACATTTCATAAGAAAATTGAAGTTGAATTAGCTAAATAAAGTCGGTTTCAATCTGTGGTTTGAGCTGAAATTTGCCCAAGCCAACACACATACATACACACACACAGTTGAATACATTTGTTTAATGCCACACTGCTTTACTCTACACTGTACTGTACTGCACGTTAGAAAGTGCATGCATTTAGCAAAGCAGTAACCCAAACCAGACTGCCTCTTTCAAATGAATCAACCCCCAGCAATCCCTGTATGTCAGTCAGGGATATCCCTGCACTGCTATTTTTTTTTCCCCCTGCAACATATCCACTTTGATTTCTTCGGGGCACCAACAACAACCACACCAAAATACTTGCAGCAACTTCTAAAGGGAAAAAATGTGTTGCACACCGAATCGCTGCGTAATTGAACAAATGCGTGCATCAGAGCAGGGTGAAACAAATCTGCTTACTTAGCAAAAAAAAGGGGGAGGGGAAAAAAAACTGGTGGCAAGATCAACGAGGTGTTAAACGGCCTTGAAATTTTTTTGAAATAATTTTTTTGCAAAATCAGTTTGACTGCCCGGCTGTCACCAAAAGATGATTTAACTCTGGTTGCAATTCTGGACTGAAAGTAACACATAACAGCACAGCAAACTGTGGGCTGTTCGACTCACCACATCAGACATAAAACATTATATTCAATATCTGGAATTTATTTCCTTCCCTCATCCTCCCCTCCCCAAAAAAGAAAATATCCACAAAGAAGTACAATTTGAACAAACAAATATCACATCATTGCATTCATTGGAAGGTCTAAATGTTAAAAAGCAGTGCCCTGCTGCTAAATGCCAGCTAATATCCTATATAGTGTTCTGAAAGTCATTGAGGCAACCAGATTCATTCCCCACAGTATCTGCTAACGCCTGTGCACTTAAACAAAGGCGATCAAACTCCAAACTGGGGAACGTTGTACGTCCAATACACCAAGATAACCAGAATGGATAGTCTTTTCAAACGGGTAAAGCAAAAATTATATGATTACGATGATTTATTTTTTTGTTGCAACGAGCGGCAGATTCTCAGCGTTATATATATATTTTTTTACATACAGGGTTTGGGGTGTGGAGGTCGTTCGTTCATCTGAGACTGAGCTCTCTGGTGCGATCAGGTGTCATTGCAATGTTGCACAGCCTTTGCCTGCCTGCTCCCTGTGCTTATTAACCCAACAATGTTTTAACGCTGTTTTAAAGAAGCCGGCTCCCTCTCCCAACACCAGGGCTACAACTACTGCCAGACCAAGAGCCGAATGAATGCTTTGACCCCTTCTTCTCCTTCTCTTTCTCCTTCTCTTTCTCCTTCCCCCTTCCCCCTATTACAACTGCACTTTCCCCCTGAATCAAATCATCCATCTGCAGACGACAACGACTGTCCCACTGGGCCGGGAGAAGTCACTGGCTTTTTTTTTTTTCTTTCCTTCCAAAAAAACACAGTCCCAGTCAATTGCTGCTGCTGCTGCCACCACCACCACCACCACCACCACCACCACCTTCTCTCCTGTCTTGCTTGCCTCCCGGTGTCTGTCTCAGCCATGACATCAACTGTTGTTTTCCTCCCCCTTCGCTTGCAGTTTACACTGAAAGACAGGACTGCACGAGTCCCCACTAAATGTGCCATTGTGCTCTGCCCCTCCAACGTGTTCATTTTTGGTTGTTTTTTTGCAGACTTACCTCGTCTTTGAAGGCAGGAAAGCAAGTTTTATTAATCCGTGAGTAAACAACTGGATGTCGTCCTTGGCTATACTTGCTACTTTCAGCCTGTGCTCCAAGATGTGCAGTTCCATCTTTTCCTCCTTCTCATTTGTGGATCATCTAGTTGCAACAAAAACACACACACAATCCTCGTCCTCCCTTATGTGATTTCCCACTTGGTTCTGTAAATTATGGGGTGGGGGGGGGGGTGGGTTTGTGTGTTTTTTTAAAAATAAAAAGTTCCTTGAAAAGAGGGAGGGAGGGAGGGGGGTGGAGAGAGAGAGAGATTTGGAAAAGAGAGGAGGTTGGGTGGAAGAGGCAACATGCACAGTAAGGATCCCAGCAATTCCCACTGAAGCAGCTCGTTTCACTGTAACAAACAACATGCGACTCAGACCGCCCGCACTGCGCATGCCCCGGCGCCCAGGGCACGCCGGGAGTTGTAGTCCTCACCGCACGACGCATGCGCGTGGAGTTGGGCTATTTTTCTTTAATAGGCTTAGAGCCCCCTTTTTCCCATAAAAAAATCCACAGACCTTCTCCCAGCTAACAATGGGAGCTAACATTCAAGAGAGAGCTAGATAGAGCTCTTAAGGATAGCAGAGTCAGGGGGTATGGGGAGAAGTACTGATTGAGAATGATCAGCCATGATCACCTTGAATGGCGGTGCTGGCTCGAAGGGCCGAATGGCCTCCTCCTGCACCTATTGCCTAATGATCTACTCCACATTTTCTCTTCATCTCCGCCCGCTTTGTGGTACACGCGACAATAAAAGACCTTTGTAGGAAAATAACTGCAGATGCTGTAAGAAAATAACTGCAGATGCCGGTACAAATCGAAGGTGTTTATTCACAAGAAAATGCTGGAGTAACTCAGCAGGTCAGGCAGCATCTCAGGAGAGAAGGAATGGGTGACATTTCGGGTCGAGACCCTTCTTCAGAGTTCAGTCTGAGGTATCACAAACATACAGTTAACAATTAAAAATAAAGCTAGTTTCAAATCGAAGGTATCACAAAATGCTGGAGTAACTCAGCAGGTCAGGCAGCATCTTGGAGAGAAGGAATGGGTGATGTTTCGGGTCGAGACCCTTCTTGAGGCTGATGTCAGGGGAGGGGGCGGGACAAAGATTCCTACATATACACATATATACACACCAAAAGCTGGAGTAGCTCTGCGGGTCAGACAGCAACTCTGGAGAAAAGGAATACGTTCAAGTTAAGTTTTAAAGTTAAGGCATAAGTTTCAAATGATTGCCTCATAAACAACCTCCTACAAGGCCTGAGTTGTTCAGCAGTCTAAGAGAGAGTTCTGACTTTATGTTTTTTTTAATCATTTTGGAAGCAGAAAAAGTTTGTTTTTCTTGCAAAGGCTTGCTGATGATTGTTAAGGGTTATGGCAGCTTATCAATCAAAATATAGTGGACATTTACCACACCGTAAATATTAAACGACACATAGAAAACGAGCATTGCCGTGAAGCTTCTGCAACTTTTGATTAAACTTTGTACCTAATAACATGAACTGAAATGAAATAAAAGGGGCAAAATAAGGAAATGTTATATTTATGCGAAATTGCCTGTGTTCACATTTTGCTTAGTAACACACTTTAACGCCAAAAGTGGTTAGTGGATTCTATTGTTGCAATGAGAAAAAGCAAGCAATAAAGCATTAGTGGAAAAGCAAAAAGGCGGCACGGTGGCGTAGCAGTAGAGTCCTGCCATACAGCACCAGAGACCCGGGTTCGATCCTGACTATGGGTGCTGTCTGTACGGAGTTTGTACGTTCTCCCCGTGACCTGCGAGTGTTTTCTCCGGGCGCTCCGGTTTCCTCCCACACTCCAAGGACGTACAGGTTTGTAGGCTAATTGGCTTTGGTACAAAATTGTAATTTGTCCCTATTGTATGTAGGATAGTGTTAGTGTGCAGGGAGATCATGGACTAGGTGGGCCGAAGGGCCTGTTTCAGCGCTGTATCTCTAAACTAAGTTAAACAGCACTGAACTGAACTAAACGTAACTAAACTAAAAGCATGTAGCATGTGGGAGTAATGTCTTAATAAATCCTCACAGATAAGCCAGTAATTTAGTCAGCTCAGGGGCTCAATTGAGAGAAAAGAACATGGGAATTCAGAGAGTGAGATTGAGTGGGGAGTTCAGGCTGTGGAGTTGAACTGTGTTCATTGCTTGGGGGCAATCGGAAGGTCGGTGGTGGTGAGGAGGGATAGGTGGTGGGGTTCCAGACTGAGTGAGATCAGGAGAAATGGGAGGGGTTGGTACAATGTGCGGGGGAGGGGTGCAGACTAAAGTTATGGGACTTAGCAGAGCAGAGACTCAGCCACGAAAACATGAAATAAAAGCTGCAAGTGCTGACTCAGCAGGTCTGACACAGCATTTTTGGATAATGTTTCAGGTCTGGGGCTCTTTCTTCAAAACACTTTAGCATGAAAGGGATGTAATGCTGAGGCTCCATCGGGCGCTGGTCAGGCCGCCTTTGGAGCATTGCAGGCAGTTTTGGGGCACCCGTATCTGAGGAAGGATGTGCTGGCTCTGGAGGTTGACAAGAATGATCCCAGGAATGAGTGGGTTAACACATGATTGAATCTACATCTGGAATTGTGAGGCAGCAGCTCTACTAGTTGCACCATTGTGTTCCCAGTCAAAGCAAGGGTTTAAAGTCTCACACGCTGAGGTTGTTGTTGGGTCAGTGAGCAACCAAGAGCCAGGGAGAAAAGATAAGTTAAAGCTCGTGTAGGAAGGATCTGCAGACCCTTGGTTTATACAAAATGGTAGACACAAAATGCTGGAGTAACTCAGCGGGTCAGGCAGCATCTCTGGAGAAAAGGAGTAGGGTCAGGACCCTTCTGCAGACTGAAAGTTTCGGGTCAGGACCCTTCTGCAGACTGAAAGATAGAGAAGGCCAAAACAAAACGGGGCCAGCAATGAATAGGGGTTGCCAACTATCTAATTCCCAAATAAGGGACAAGGTAATGTCACTGCCCCGCGCCCCACGTGACCTCACCCAGCCAGCGGCCACGTGCTCCCGCTCCACCAATGGCCGCCGCCCGGGCCGGGAGGCGGGTTGCTATGCAACCTCCGTTAGGCGGCGCCCAGGCCTCCGGAACTAGACTGATCGGAGCTAAAATGGCGGAAACTCAGTGTTGGGACCTAAACTGTCGGGGCCTACAGCGTCCGGCTTATAATGCCCCCCGGGCCTAACAAGGGACAAGGGCAGTCCCATACGGGACAAACCAATTTAGCCCAAAATACGGGATGTCCAAGCTGATACGGGACAGTTGGCAAACCTAGCAAAGGATTACCTCAGGAGTCCATAGTGACCCTTTGTTGGCTGGGGAAGGATGAGAGGGATACAAGGATGCAAAACGTGGAGCTGGTGGGATGACTAGGGAGGGTGGGGAGAGAGGGGGGACGCAGGGAATGAAGGAGCTACTTGAAATTCGAGAAATCAGTGTTCAATCCGCTGGGTTGTAAGCTGCCCGAGCAAAATATGAGGTGGCGTAGGCCTAGGCAGAATGAACATGAGTTAAAGCTTGTGTTTGCGTTAAGGCATGAGAAAAGCTGGAATGGTTCAATGGTGCTTTATTGTTGCATGTGCACATGCACAGTGAAATTCCTTTCTTACAAACAGTCCACTAGAGCATTGCCATACCTATGCACAATACCCCAGTTAGATTTAGATTTAGCTCTTAGGGCTAAAGGAATCAAGGGATATGGCGAAAGAGCAGGAACTGATTGTGGATGATCAGCCGTGTTCATATTGAATGGCGGTGCTGGCTCGAAGGGCCGGATGGCCTACACCTGCATCTATTTCCAATGGTTTCTATGATCAGCAAAGTGTACAGAGACAGTCCACTGAGCCCGCATGGAAGAGATGCCGTGTTTGCTTCCATTTTTTAGTTCATTTCGGGTTAGTTTATTGTCACGTGTACCGAGGTGCAGTGAAAAGCTTTTGTTGCGTGCTAACCAGTCAGCGGAAAAACGACACACGATTACAATCGAGCCGTCCACAGTGTACAGACGCGTGATAAAGAGAATAACGTTTAGAGCAAGATAAAGTCCAAGTAAAGGAAAGTTTTTTTTACAGCAGAGAGTGGTTGACATCTGGAACTCACTGCCAGAGGAGACGATGGAGTCAGATTTGTCTCTCATTTGTTTGAGAGACATTTTGACGGGCACGCAAATAGGCAAGGCATTAAAGGATAAGGCTGTAATGCAGGCAAATGGGATTAGTGGAAATGGGCAAAAATATCAGCATGGACATGGTGGGCCGAAGGATCCATTTTATGCTGTACAACTCTATAGCGCAAGAAAATAACTGCAGATGCTGGTACAAATCGAAGGTGTTTATTCCACAAAATGCTGGAGTAACTCAGCAGGTCAGGCAGCATCTCGGGAGAGAAGGAATGGGTGACGTTTCGGGTCGACACCCTTCTTCAGACTGATGTCAGGGGGGACAAAGGAAGGATATAGGTGGAGACAGGAGGATAGAGGGAGAACTGGGAAGGGGAAAGGGAAGAGAGGGACAGAGGAACTATCTAAATTTGGAGAAGTCAATGTTCATACCGCTGGGCTGCAAGCTGCCCAAGCGAAATATGAGGTGCTGTTCCTCCAATTTCCGGTGGGCCTCACCATGGCACTGGAGGAGGCCCATGACAGAAAGGTCAGACTGGGAGAGGGAGGGGGAGTTGAAGTGCTCGGCCACCGGGAGATCAGGTTGGTTAAGGCGGACTGAGCGAAGGTGTTGAGCGAAACGATCGCCGAACCTGTGTTTGGTTTCGCCGGTGTAAAGAAGTTGACATCTAGAGCGGCGGATACAATAGATGAGGTTGGAGGAGGTGCAGGTGAACCTCTGTCTCACCTGGAATATATATGAACTCTATAGCTCTATGACTTTATGAACCAATATAACTCCAAGAGTAAAAAAAACATTGATGGGTAGGGAGAGGTCGTAAAGTCATACAGCATGGAAACAGGCCCTTCGGCCCAACCTGCCCATGCCAATCAAGATGCGAGTTGATTAGTAAGAGTGTCAGGGATTATGGGTGGAGAAGGCAGGAGAATGGGGGTTGAGAGGGAGAGATAGATCAGCCATGATTGAATGGCGGAGTAGACTAAATGGGCAGAATGCCCTAATTCTGCTCCGATACCTTATGAACTTATGCCCCATCTAAGCTAGTCCCAATTGCCTGCGTTCGGCCCATATCCCTCTAAACCTTTCCTATTCCCGTATCTGTCCAAGTGGCTTTTACATGTTGTTATAGTATCTGCCTCAACTGCCTCCTTTAGTTTAGTTTAGTTTAGAGATACAGCACCCAAACAGGCCTTTCGGCCCACCGAGTCCGCACCCACCAGCGATCGCCACACATTAACACTACCCTGCACCCACTAGGGACAATTTATAACTTTACAAAAAACAATTAACCTACAAACCTGTACGTCTTTGGAGTGTGGGACGAAACCGAAGATCTCGGAGTAAACCCACGCAGGTCACGGGGAGAACGTACAAACTCCGTACAGACAGCGCCCGTGGTCAGGATCGAACTCTGGGTCTCTGGGGCAGTAACTCGACCGCTGTGCCACCGTGCCCATCTCCTCTGGCAGATCATTCCATGTACCCACCAAAGCAATCACTCATTTTGACCCTGATGAATACTAACTCTCTTGACTACACAGCAAAGTAAATGCTGCAGGAAAAGGTGCAACTAATTTCCTCTAAAATTGGACTGCTGTCCCAGTCTGTTGCTAACGGAATGGATTGATTCCCGCAGATATTCCGAGTTCATTACCACATTATAACAATCTGTGCTCTTGTAAAATATTTTATTGACTGGAGGTTGCTGTGAGACTTCACAAGCTCATGAGACACCAAGTAATTGAAGGGCTTTCTTTTCTTTCCTGAAACCATGCGGCTTATTAGACTTCGATCACTGGCTGCAAGGTCTGAAGATTCAATATGTTTGAATTAAAATTAGGAATGCAGTTGTTCCCTTAATTTTTTCTGCTTCTTTCTACACTAACGTAAGGCAACACAGTTGTCAAAAAGCAAATTTGGTTCAGTTTAGAGATACAGCGCGGAAACAGGCCCTTCGGCCCACCGAATCCGCACCGACCAGCGATCCCCGCACATTAACACACACTGGGGATAATTTACACTTATACCAAGCCAATTAACCAACAAACCTGTACGTCTTTGGAGGGTGGGAGGAAACTGAAGATCTCGGAAAGAAACCCACGCAGGTCACGGGGAGAACGTGCAAACTCCGTACAGACAGCACCCGTAGTGGGGATCAAACCCGGGTCTCCTGCGTCGAAGTGCTGTAAGGCTGCAACACTACTGCTGCGCCACCGTGCCGCCCTTATCTGTTCAATATGCCGCCCTTAAATGTTAAAAAAATTCAGAGTTTTGATAAAAACCAACAGCCCAGTGTTATCGTTCAGAGTTGATATTTAGTTAAAGATAGACATAAAGACGTGCAGGTTTGTAGGTTAATTGGCTGGGCAAATGTAAAAATTGTCCCTAGTGTGTGTAGGATAGTGTTAATGTGCGGGGATCGCTGGGCGGTGCGGACCCGGTGGGCCGAAGGGCCTGTTTCTGCGCTGTATCTCTAAATCTAAAATCTAAAGTGCTGTAGTAATTCAATAAGTTAGGCAGCATCTCTGGAGACCAAGGCCCGCTGAGTTACTCCAGCACTTTGCGTCTATCTTTGGTATAAACCAGCATCTGCGATTCTTTGTTTCTACCTGTTATTTTGCTGTACCACCACTCTCTCTCCATTGCTCCTCCTCGTCCAAAGACTGACCTCTGCCTGCATATAATTCCACAGTTTAGTTTAGTTTAGTTCAGAGATACAGCATAGAATCAGGCCCTTCGGCCCACCGAGTCCAGACTGACCATCGATCACCCATTCACACTAGTTCTATGCTATCCCACTTTCTCGTCCAGTCCCTACACACTAGGGTTTTTTTTACACAGGGCCAATTAACCAACAGATCTTCATGTCTTTGGGATGTGGGAGGAAACCGGAGGAAACCCAAAGCGATCACAGTGAGAACGTGCAAACTCCACACAGACAGAAACCCTGGTCAGGGTCTCTGGTGCTGTGAGGCAGCAGCTCTCTGAAATACCTGAGAAATGGGACGGGAAAGTATGATTTTATGCATTTTTATCCAGATTTCATCCATTTAATCGGCACAGAACTTTGGGTAGCGCAGTGATGCAGCAGGTAGAGCTGCCACTTCACAGCTCCAGTCACCAGAGTCCGATCCTGTTCTTGGATGCTGTCTGTGTGGAGTTTGCATGTTCTCTCTATCATGCATGTGTTTCTTTTGGGTACCCCCCCCCCCCCCCCCCCCCACCCTCCTCCTCCCTCATCCCAAAGGTTTGCAGGATAAGTGGTCGTTGTAAACTACCTCTGATAGTGAAGGGAGTGGGTGATGAGTGGTCGGCAGGGACACGGTGGGCCGAAGGGCCTGTTTCCGAGCTGTATCTATCAAATCAATCAATTGGAAACATAGAAAATGGGTGTAGGAGTAGGCCATTCGGCCCTTCGTGCGGTGCCAGCACCGCCATTCAATATGATCATGGCTGATCATCCAAAATCAGTGACCCCAGAGCAGAAGTGTCCACGTCGCGGGGCTGGAAACTGGAAGTGTCCTGAGCTAATTCTGCTGCCACCACCATCTATTGTACAAGTGATGGCTCCCACTGATTGTCGCCGGAAGCTTCCGCCCTTTTCAGGACTGACGATGACAGCGATGTCAACGTTTGAAACGTGGATAATGGACACGAACGAAGAAGATCCAAAATCAGCTCCTGCTTTCTCCCCATATCCCTTGATTCTGTTAGCCCTAAGAGATATATCTAACTCTCTCTTGAAAACATCTTAATTGGGACAAGCTTTAGCTCTCCGGCGTTCTCCCCTCTTTGCTTAAGAGTCCCTGGACACAGGATACGACAATAGACAATAGACAATAGGTGCAGGAGGAGGCCATTCGGCCCTTTGAGCCAGCACCGCCATTCAATGTGATCATGGCTGATCATTCTCAATCAGTACCCCGTTCCTGCCTTCTCCCCGTACCCCCTGACTCCGCTATCCTTAAGAGCTCTATCTAGCTCTCTCTTGAATGCATATGGACAGGCCAGGCCTCTTGAATAGTCAAGCCTTTAACGTGTAAAGGACACCATAAAGGACACTGAGGACCCAAAGTGCCGGAGTAGCTCGGCCAGTCAGGCCGCATCTCCGGAGAAAATGGATAGGTGGCGTTTCGGGTCGAGACCCTTCTTCAGACTGTCCCTTTCTTTGCCTCATACCAAGGCAACTTCCTCACCTGCTGGGATCACCAAATAGTTTAGTTAGTTTAGGAAGGGACTGCAGATGCTGGTGTAAACCGAATATAGACACAAAAATGCTGGAGTAACTCAGCGGGTCAGGCAGCATCTGTGGAGAGAAGGAACGGGTGACGTTTCAGGTCGGGACCCTTCTTCAGACAGTTTAGTTTAGATTAGTTTAGCTTAATTTAGTCGAGACTGAAGGAGGGTGTCGACCCGAAACGCCACCCTGAGGTTCTATCCTGAGGTGCTGCCTGCCCCGCTGAGTTACTCCAGCATTTTGGGTCTATCTTTGGTGTAAACCAGCATCTGCCGTTCCTTCCTGCACATTTAGTTGAGTTGAGTTTAGTTTAGTATCACGTGTTTATTATTAGGAGCAGTGATAAGCTTTTTTGCTGCTTGAGGTGAATGGGGGTTGGGAGGGAGAAATGGATCAGCCATGATTGAATGGCGGAGTAGACTTAGACAATAGACAATAGGTGCAGGAGGAGGCCATTTGGCCTTTCGTGCCAGCACCGCCATTCTATGTGATCATGGCTGATTATTCTCAATCTGTACCCCGTTCCTGCCTTCTCCCCATACCCCCTGACTCCGCTATCCTTAAGACTTGATGGGCCATAAGGCCTAATTCTGCTCCTATCACATTGAATTTACGAACGTATTTCACTGCCGTAATTGGGGCTCTCCAACTGCTACTCCGATAGAGAGTGAATAATCCTGCCCAGATGGGGGAAGCAAATCAAGGTATTTTGTGGTCTGTGAAATTCAATCACAGATTGATTTTTATTAGCAAGTGTCCTGACATAAAGAGCTCAGAAAGTTAACAAAGGGTGTGGGTTAGAGGTTTACAAGGGAGACCAAAAGAAAACATTTAAAACCAGGGAGAGGATTAACAAAAGGGGTGGATTCGTAAGAGAGCACTTTTCTTCAGCGGTATTACTGAGGGACAGTGGGGGAGGGGCGGTGTAGCAGTTTACAGGCAGAAGCAAGGCTTGTAGGCAGACTCCATCCAGGGCCTTTAACTCTTTAACTCCCCTTGCCATTAAAACACTTCAACCTCCCATTTCAATTCTCACACTGACCTTTCTGCCCTGGGCTTGGCCTCCTCCACTGTCAGAATTGAGTGAGGCCTAATGCAAATTGGAGGAACAGCACCTCATATTTCGCTTGGGCAGCTTACAACCCAGCGGTATCAATGGTGGCTTCTCTAATTTCAAGTAACCCTTGCATTCCCCTCTCTCTCTCTCCGTCTCTCCCCCACTCTCATCGTTGTGTTAGTTTCACTGTCGTCCTGGTGAGTTTCGCTGCCTGTATAACCCGTTATCACCGAGCCCACAGCCAACAATGGACCACTGTGGGCTCCACCTTTCCTTGATCGTCGTGATTTGTTTGCATATCTTTCATTCGTTCGTTCTATAATCTCTCCATACCACCGTCTACATCTCTCGTTTCCCTCTCCCCGACTCTCGGTCTGAAGAAGGGTCTCGACCCGAAACATCACCTATTTCCTCAGAGACGCTGCCTGACCCGCTGAGTTAGACAATAGACAATAGACAATAGACAATAGGTGCAGGAGTAGGCCATTCGGCCCTTCGAGCCAGCACCGCCATTCAATTTGATCATGGCTGATCATTCTCAATCAGTACCCCGTTCCTGCCTTCTCCCCATACCCCCTGACTCCGCTATCCTTAAGAGCTCTATCTAGCTCTCTCTTGAATGCATTCAGAGAATTGGCCTCCACTGCCTTCTGAGGCAGAGAATTCCACAGATTCACAACTCTCTGACTGAAAAAGTTTTTCCTCATCTTCGTTCTAAATGGCCTACCCTTATTCGTAAACTGTGGCCCCTTGTTCTGGACTCCCCCAACATTGGGAACATGTTTCCTGCCTCTAACGTGTCCAACCCCTTAATAATCTTAAACGTTTCGATAAGATCCCCTCTCTTCCTTCTAAATTCCAGTGTATACAAGCCTAGTCGCTCCAGTCTTTCAACATATGACAGTCCCGCCATTCCGGGGATTAACCTAGTAAACCTATGCTGCATGCCCTCAATAGCAAGAATATCCTTCCTCAAATTTGGAGACCAAAACTGCGCGCAGTACTCCAGGTGTGGACTCCAGCATTTCGATTCTACTCCAGGTCGATACCAGTTGATCCTGAAACTTTTGTGAAACCACATCAAGGACTGCAGGAAAATGCTGCACCTAAATTTCACCAGCTTCATGTTTCCCTGTCTGGGAGAATAGCTACCAGACCAGGCTTATGCCTGTTAATACGATGTAAAAATGGCTCAAGCTAATTATTTTTCGAGTTTAATTAAATTCCATGTGCCGTTTAATTAAATGAGACTGAATTGCTAAACACCAAACAACCACACACACCAGAATTGTTGAGCAAAATCACAGAGATTTCTGGAGTAACCCGACAAGATTATTCAAAAACATTGGATAATAAGAACAAAATTCACAAGCTAAACCAAATGCAGGATATAAAAGTGTAGGAAGGAACTGCAGATGCTGGTTTACACCGAAGAGAGACACAAAATGGCGGAGTAAATCGGCGGGTCAGGCAGCATCTCTGGAGAGAAGGAATGGGTGACGTTTCGGGTCGAGACCCTTCTTCAGACTGAGAGTCAGGGGAGAAGGAAGCTGGAGATATCGAACGGTACAAAGGCTACATTTCTCTAACCATTCTACCTTTCCTTGACCATTGTCTGCTTTGATCTGTCCTTTTCACACCTTCTATTCTCTTTGTACCCTTACGCCACCAATCCATGTTCTCCAGAGATGATGCCTGACCCGCTGAGTTACTCCAGCACTTTGTGTCTTTATTTGTAAACCAGCGCCTGTAGTTTCTTGTATCCACACAGAACAACACAGGACAAGAGAGACCCATCAGGCCAAAATGTCCGTGCCGAGCATGGTTTTAACCCCCTCCCAAGTTAAACCAACCTCCCCTGCCCGCATGTGATCCATATGCCTCCATTCCCTGCATATCTGTGCACCTTTCTAAAAATCTCTTAAATTCTCCTCTCGTATCAGTCTCCACGACCACCCCCCCACAGCACGTTCCAGGTACCCAGGTGTGGAAAAAACTTGTCTCGTGCATTTATATACTAAAACTCTCGTTTGTTTGTTTGTTTGTTTGTTCCTGAACTACAGCCAAAACGGTACACGATAGAGCGACAATTTTAGGCTCACCTTACTCACCGTCGTCCCTTTGGTGCTAATGGAAGAAGTTTTGTTGAAATCGGTGTTATATTGTTTAAAGTTATTCACATTTTAAAGTTTAAATCTGTCTCCTAGGGAGGGAGGGAGGGACGGGGGGTGGAGGGAGAGGGGGAGGAGGAAGGGGGGTTGAGGGGATGGAGTGGGGGGGAGGGGAAGGAGGGAGGGGGAGAGGGGGGGAGAGGGAGGGAGAGGGAGGGGGGGAGAGGGGAAGGGAGGGGAGGCAGGAGGGGGTGCTGCACCAATGCAGGAGAGGTTTGGGCCCAACGGGTCCACTTGGTCTAGTCTCCTTTAAATTGTACCCCTCTCATTTCCCCATACATCTCCTTTAACATTTACTCCATTCACCTTAAGGTATTCCCATTAGTCCTTGATATTTCCACCTTATGGAAAAATCTTCCGACTCTCTACCATATCTATGCCCTTCTTTTATATACTTCTATATAAGTACGGTGGCGCAGCGGTAGAGTTGCTGCCTTACAGCGCCGGAGACCCGGGTTCGATCCCGACTACGGGTGCCGTCTGTACGGAGTTTGTACGTTTCTCCCCATGACCTGCGTGGGTTTTCTCCGAGGCCTTCGGCTTTCTTTAAAGGTGTGCAGGTTTGTCGGTTAATTGGTTTGGTGCACGTGTAAAATGTCCCTCGTGTGCCTAGGTTAGTGTTGGTGTGCGGGGACGGCTGGTTGGCGCGGACTAGGTGGGGCCGAAGGGACTGCATCTCTAAACGAAACTAAAAGAACTAAACTTCTATCAGGCCTCCTCTCAGCTGCCGATGCTCCTGAGAAAAGTGTCCAAAGTATCCTAATAGGTGAAAGCTACTATGATCAAGGTTGATGTGATGTACAGAAGTTGGACATTGAAGGGAGATCAGTTTGAGGTGTGTGTAATTTTGAAAGTAAGTCAAGTCACGTCAAGTCAATTTTATGTGTATAGCATATTTAAAAACAACCCACGTTGACCAAAGTGCTGTACATCAGTTCAGGTACTAAGAAACGAACATACAATGAATGGCACACAAACATAACAGCACATACATAAATAGTTCACAGCGCCTCCTCAGAGGGCCTCAAACGCTAGGGAGTAGAAATAGGTTTTGAGCCTGGACTTAAAGGAGTCGATGGAGGGGGCAGTTCTGATGGGGAGAGGGATGCTGTTCCACAGTCTCGGAGCTGCAACCGCAAAAGCGCGGTCACCCCTGAGCTTAAGCCTAGACCGCGGGACAGTGAGTAGCCCCAAGTCGGCCGACCTGAGGGACCTGGAGATAGAGTGGTGGGTTAGAAGATTTTAGATTGCGGGGGGGGGCAAGCCCGTTTAGGGCTTTGTATGTGAATAGGAAGAGCTTGAAGTTGATTCTGTAATCGGGGTGATGTTGTCCCTTTTACGGGTACCCGTCAGGAGTCTCGCAGCGGCGTTTTGGACCAAAAGAAACATTTATTTCCCTCAAAACACGCTGCTACCTCCTCCTCCAGCACCCTAACCCTCTTAGTTTAGTTTAGTTTAGAGATAGAGCCTGGACCCACCGAGTCCGCGCCGACCAGCGATCCCCGCACATTATCACTATCCTACATGCACTAGGGACAATTTACACTTGTACCAAGCCAATTAGCCAAAAAACCTGTACATCTCTGTCCACTGAAAAATCACTAAACAAATTCAGTGACTGCTGTAATTTTGGTTCACAGTCATCAGACCTGTAGGTGCAATATCTGGCCCCTCGAGATGTTTTCTCAAGATAAGCCGATATCTATTGTGAAGAATTGGTGCGGCATGGTGGCGCAGCGGTAGAGTTACTGCCTTACAACGTCAGTGACCCGGGTTCGATCCTGACTACGGGTGCTGCCTGGTCGGAGTTTGTACGTTGTCTCTGTGACCTCATGGGTTTTCCCCAGATGTGACAGTTTCCTCCCACGCTCCAAAGACATACAGGTTTGTAGGTTAATTGGCTTCGGTCAAAATTGTATACTGTCCCTAGTGTGTGCGTGCGTGGGATAGTGTTGGCGTACGGGGTGATCGCTGGTCGGCGCGGACACGGTGGGCCGAAGGGCCTGTTTCCGCGCTGTATCTCTACACTAAGCAAAACTAAACTAAACATCAGAACTTGATGCAGGTGCAGGCAAAATGTTCCCAATGTTGGGGGAGTCCAGAACCAGGGGCCACACAGTCTAAGAATAAAGGGGAGGCCTTTTAAAGCTGAGGGGAGAAGAATCTTTTTCACCCAGAGAGTTGTGAATTTGTGGAATTCTCTGCCACAGAAGGCAGTGGAGGCCAATAGACAATAGACAATAGACAATAGGTGCAGGAGTAGGCCATTCGGCCCTTCGAGCCAGCACCGCCATTCAATGTGATCATGGCTGATCATTCTCAATCAGTACCCTGTTCCTGCCTTCTCACCATACCCCCTGACCCCGTTATCCTTAAGAGCTCTATCTAGCTCTCTCTTGAATGCATTCAGAGAATTAGCCTCCACTGCCTTCTGAAGCCAATTCACTAGATGAATTTAAAAGAGAGTTAGATAGAGCTCTAGGGGCTAGTGGAATCAAGGGATATGGGGAGAAGGCAGGCACGGGTTACTGATTGTGGATGATCAGCCATGATCCCAATGAATGGCGGTGCTGGCTCAATGGGACAAATGGCCTCCTCCTGCACCTATTTTCAATGTTTCTATGTTTCTATGTAACTTATTATGAAAAGCTTTTTGTTCTATCGTGCAAGTTACCTTGTCAAATGGAGTAATCTTCTCGCCACTGTTTTACTTGTACTCAGGTTTACTATTCAGCAGAGTTGTTATCTGAGTGTTCAGAGTCACATCATCTCGTGGATAGACTTATAGAGTCAATTACGCCAATTAGCAATCCAAGGCTGAATCATATCTGGCTATCAGTTTGTTAATAAGTTTCCTAAATAACAAAGAAATTTGTGCAGCACTTTGCTAAGCATGCAGACAAAAGTCAGAAACCATTTTAAAACCAGGAGAAAGATAACCGGGGAGAACGTACAAACTACCGACAGCACCCGCAGTCAGGATCGAACCCGGGTCTCCAGGGGCTGAAAGCGCTGTAAGGCAGCGACTCTACCGCTGAGCCACTGTGCAGCGATCGCCGGTCGGCACGGACTCGGTGGGCCCAAGGACCTGTTTCCGCGCTGTATCTCTAAACTGAACTATAACTAAAATGGGGATGAAAGTTAAGAGTAACTTTAAGGCGTGAGGGAACAAGGGAACAAGGAGAAAAGTGTACAGTGTGTTTCTCCCACCATCTCCCAGCACCTACACCCAGCACCACACTTCATCCCCCCCCCCCACCCCCCCTTGTAACAGCCTTTTGCACCCCCTCCCTTCCCCTCCACTGTCCTCACCCACCCACATCCCCTCCCCTGGCTTTACATTTCACTTCCCCTCAATAAACTAACACGGTGGCGCAGCGGTAGAGTTGCCGCCTTACAGCAAATGCAGCGCCGGAGACTCAGGTTCGATCCTGACTACGGGCGTCGTCTGTACGGAGTTTGTACGTTCTCCCCGTGACCTGCGTGGGTTTTCTCCGAGATCTTCGGTTTCCTCCCACACTCCAAAGACGTACAGGTATGTAGGTTAATTGGCTGGGCAAATGTAAAAAAATATGTCCCTAGTGGGTGTAGGATAGTGTTAATGTGCGGGGATCGCTGGGCGGCGCGGACCCGGTGGGCCGAAGGGCCTGTTTCCGCGCTGTATCTCTAAATTAAAAAAAAACAAAACAACTAATAAACACCAAGCAAGTGTGTAAATGTTAAGTGTTGGTGAGGAGAGGGAAGTGGAGAGGGGGGGTGAGGAGAGGGGGAGGGGCGGTGAGGAGAGGGGGGTGAGGAGAGGGGGTGAGGAGAGGGGGTGAGGAGAGGGGGGTGAGGAGAGGGAGGTGAGGAGTGGGGGGTGAGGAGAGGGGGGGTGAGGAGATGGGGGGTGAGGAGAGGGGGTTGAGGAGAGGGGGGTGAGGAGAGGGGGGTGAGGAGAGGGGGAGGGGCGGTGAGGAGAGGGGGGTGAGGAGAGGGGGGTGAGGAGAGGGGGGGTGAGGAGATGGGGGGTGAGGAGAGGGGGTGAGGAGAGGGGGAGGGGCGGTGAGGAGAGGGGGGTGAGGAGAGGGGGAGGGGGGTGAGGAGAGGGGAGGTGAGGAGAAGGGGGTGAGGAGAGGGGGGTGAGGAGAGGGGAGTGAGGAGAGGGGGGTGAGGAGAGGGGAGGAAGTGGAGAGGGGGGTGAGGAGAGGGGGGGTGAGGAGAGGGGGGTTGAGGAGAGGGGGGGGGGTGAGGAGAGGGGAGTGAGGAGAGGGGGGGGGGGGTGAGGAGAGGGAATTGCAGAGTTATGGTTGAAGGAGACAGCTTTTTGAATGCTGGCATTTTCTGTACATACATTGCTTTCCCATTCTAATGAGGGATACAGCACAGACACAGGCCCTTTGGCCCATCGAGCACATGCTGACAATCAGCCATACGTTTGTACTGACCCTGCATCGATCCCATTTTCCTCAGACTCCTTCAGATTCTACCACTTACCTACACACAAGGGCCAATTAATCTGCCCACCTACATGTGTTTGGGATGCGGGAGGAAACGCATGTGGGAGCACACTGAGGAAGGCCTGAGGAAAGGTCAATCATACCTTTACAATTCACAGTGTGTTTTCACTAATGCAAAGATATAGTACAGCTGGGCCATTCTTTAGAAAGTGAACCAAAATGTCACACACGTGGCCAGAAGGCATCACATAAATTGATGCATTAAAGAATTCTCGCAAGAGATTAATCTCATTATATTGCTATTTTCCTACCTACAGAACTATAATACATGTCTGCTAAAGAGATGAACATTCCACCTTTTTAAAATGCGCAGAGTTTGTAAGATAAAACTGAGTTATGCGAAAAATTCTTCCCTGTGAGGTCACACACGTGACCAGTCATATTTCACCTCTGACCCTCAACGAACATTGTCGGCGTAACATGTAAAAATGTCACTTGATGGACTTCGACATGTGCGAGTCATATACATAGTGCGAAACAACATACCTGCAATGCTTTCAGAATTAGAAGAGATGTATTCTACAATTCTTCATATTTCTGGTCACACACGTGACTGAGAATGGCCCAGCCGCCAATCGTACGTACAGCTCTGTGCAAACTCCGTACGGACAGCACCCGTAGTCAGGATCGAACCCGGGTCTTCGGCGCTGTAGGGCAGCAACTCTACCACTGGAACACCCACAAATGCCGCCCACAAATATTTCATTCTCGAGTTGCTGTGGTTTCTTTGATTGGGAGCTGTACCACACACCCAATTCAGCTTGGTTTAGATTAGAGATACAGCATGGAAACAGGCCCTTCGGCCCACCGAGTCCGCACCGACCAACCATCTAGTTCTGCCCTACACATGAGGGACAGTTTGCAGAAGCTGATTAACCTACACACCTGCACGTCTTTGGGATGTGGGAGGAGACCGGAGCACCCAGAGTGAACCCATGCAGTCACGGGGAGAACGTACAAAACTCGAGAGGTAGAAATAAAGTGCAGGAGTAACTCGGTAGAACAGGCAGCCCGAAGAAGGGTCTCGACTCCAAACATCACCCATTCCTTCTCTCCAGAGATGCTGCCTGTCCCGTTGAGTTACTCCAGCATTTTGTGTCTATCTGCGGCTCCTGCCTGTACAAACTCCACAGGCAGACAGCTCCCGAGGTCAGGATTGAACCTGGGTCTCTGGCACTGTGAGGCTGCAGCTCCACCAGCTGCGTCACTTAAACAGGCTGGCAAAATGGATCCAATGCTTCTGCGAATCACGCTATTTTCAGATCGTTGAAATCCTGCTGATCGAAATCAAAGAAGCAGTAAAAGCCCGCTACTTAACAATACAAATGGTTCCTGCTTTCCCAACTGAGTTTTTAGGCAACTGAATCATCCTCCCACAACCAGAGAGCAATGCTGAACTACTTCTATCTGCCTCATTTTTAGATTTAGATTTAGAGATACAGCGCAGAAACAGGCCCTTCGGCCCACCGGGTCCGCGCCGCCCAGCGATCCCCGCACACTAACACTATCCTACACGCTCTAGGGATCATTTTTACATTTGCCCAGCCAATTAACCTACATACCTGTACGTCTTTGGGGTGTGGGAGGAAACCGAAGATCTCGGAGAAAACCCACGCAGGTCACGGGGAGAACGTACAAACTCCGTACAGACGGCGCCCGTAGTCAGGATCGAACCTGAGTCTCCGGGGCTGCATTCGCTGCGAGGCAGCAACTCTACCGCTGCGCCACCGTGCCGCCTCATTGGTGGCCCTCGGACTATCCTTGATCAGAGCTTGCTGGCTCCACCTTGCACCGAACATTATTCCCTCTCCATGTACCTGTACACTGTATATGGCTGGATTGTAATCATGTACTGTCGTTTTGCTGACCGGTTGGCACACAACAAAAGCTTTTCACTGTACCTCGCTCGGTACACGTGGCAATGAACTAAACCGAACTGAACTACTTCACACAGAGGACAAAGATGGCAAACTGTGGTCAGTCATGTCTTGCTGACTTCAAAAATAACTATTTTTGTTGCCAGGATTAACATCAGATGCTAACAGAAACCTCCCGAGGCTTTTTTCCCTCACTGAACCATTGGGTCTATTGTTACGGAGGTGATCATTCTCACTTGAAAGAGCCCTGGGACAAGCTTCAACTGTTTGTGATCTGTTACACAACAGGTCATCATGAGGCTTGCAGGAGGCTTGCACTGGTGAATTATAATTATATTGCTTATATTGGTTACTGAGCTGGATGATCAGCCATGATCATATTGAATGGCGGTGCAGGCTCGAAGGGCCGAATGGCCTACTCCTGCACCTATTTTCTATGTTTCTATGTTTCTATGTTTCATAAACCATGAGAACTATCGCCGTTGCTTTTTCACCTCTTATAGAGATGCGTACAAATCGTGAGAGGAATAGATCGGGTAGACGCACAGAGTCTTGTGCCCAGAATAGGGGAACCGAGAACCAGAGGACATGGGTTTGAAGTGAAGGGGAAAAGATTTAACAGGAATCTTTTTACACAGAATCATAGAAACATTGAAACATAGGAAATAGGTGCAGGAGGAGGCCATTCGGCCCTTCGAGCCAGCACCGCCATTCTATATGATCATGGCTGATCGTTCACAATCAATAACCCTACATTTTTCACACAAAGGGTGGTGGGTGTATGGAACGAGCTGCCGGAGGAGGTAGTCGAGGCTGGGACTATCCTAACGTTTCAGAAACAGTTGGACAGGTACATGGATAGGACAGGTTTGGAGGGATATGGGCCAAACGCGGGCAGGTGGGACTAGTGTAGCTGGGCGGTGTGGGCAAGTTGGGCCAAAGGGCCTGTTTCCACGCTGTGTCACTCTATGACGATGACTCTATGCTTGGTCTCATAAACCTGCACATTCTACCTTTCAAAACTGAACGCAGTTCCAAAACGTTACGAAACCAAGTTTTATCAATGCCTGCCTTTGATAACCGCGGGACCTGACAATCAACACAAACCTCTCACAATCTGACTCTGCCATTGTTCAGGTAACATTGATGGAGTCCAATATTCTATTCAATCAGAGGCACATCTGATCTGCGATCATAAATCGTTCATAATCATTGGCTGAGACATGGGAAAATATTTACATTTCCAATGTAATCTTCTATCACTTTACAGAGACAAAGGCAGAAAAACAAATTGACCTGTTAAAAAAAATCGCACAACTAAGTCCAAAGTGCTGGAGTAAGGCGGCATCTCTGGAGAACTTGGACAGATGACGTTTCGGGTCGAGACCCTTCCTCAGACGTCTCGACCCGAGACGTCAACTGTCTATGTTCACCAAGGATGTTGCTTGACCCGCTGCGTTACTCCAGTACATTGCGTCTATATTTTTGTAAACCAGCATCTGCACTTCCTTGTTTGTGCAGAACTAAACTGGCTTTGTTCTGATGAGTGGGAGAGGCTCAGAGAGATCTCTGTGATTTTGACCTCTTGCTCCTGGTGAATACAAGATCCCACGAGGACTGAAGAGACCCAAGAATTTTTTTTTAAACAAGACTTACTCCAGCAAGTCAGAATTTCAGTGTTCTATCTGGGACATGCTGTATCACAATAAAACACTCTTGCCTTGACTCGTGACCGGACCAAAAACAACCTCACACAAACGGACACCACGGCCACGTTTGGCCAGGCCGACCCTGCAACTAGGGTTGCCAACTGTCCCGTATTAGCCGGGACATCCCGTGTATTGGGCTAAATTGGTTTGTCCCATATATTGGGCTAAATTGGTTTGGACCGCCCTTGCCCCTTATTAGGCCTGGGCACTGTAGGCCCGGACGCTGTAGGCCCGGACGCTGTAGGCCCGGACGCTGTGGGCCCGGACACTGTGGGCGGACGCTGTAGGTCCAGACACTGTAGGTCCAAACAGTTTAGGTCTGGACACTGTAGGTCCGGACAGTGTAGGTCCGGACAGTGTAGGTGCGGACAGTGTAGGTCCGGACACTGTAGGTCCGGACACTGTAGGTCCGGACACTGTAGGTCCGGACAGTGTAGGTCCGGACTCTGTAGGTTCGGACAGTATAGGTCCGGACAGTGTAGGTCCGGACAGTGTAGGTCCGGACAGTGTAGGTCCGGACAGTGGAGGCCCGGAGGCCCGGGCGCCACCTAACGGAGGTTGCATAGCAACCCGCCGTCTGGCCTGGGCGGCCGCCATTGGTGGAGCGGGAGCACGTGGCCGCTGGCTGGGTCGTAGGTCACGTGGGGCGCGGGGCGGTGACGTCACCTTGTCCCGTATTTGGGAGTGAGATAGTTGGCACCCTGACCTGCAACGCTGCCAGGACAACGGGCCTTCATGATCAAGTCAAGATCCCTGCACTTACAACTGGGACTTGTATACTGTCTCAGTGAGCTACTGCTATATACCTGCATTGTATCTGAGATGCTTATCTAAGATGTGCTCATTTATAGCTGCGCCCTGGATAGACTCGGCTTGAACTCGCTGGAATTTAGAAGATTGAGGGGGTATCTTATGGAAACTTACAAAATTCTTAAGGGGTTGGACAGGCTAGATGCAGGAAGATTGTTCCCGATGTTGGGGAAGTCCAGAACAAGGGGTCACAGTTTAAGGATAAGGGGGAAGTCTTTTAGGACCGAGATGAGAACGTTTTTTTTCACACAGAGAGTCATGAATCTGTGGAATTCTCTGCCACAGAAGGTAGTTGAGGCCAGTTCATTGGCTATATTTAAGAGGCAGTTAGATGTGGCCCTTGTGGCTAAAGGGATCAGGGGGTATGGAGAGAAGGCAGGTACGGGATACTGAGTTGGATGATCAGCCATGATCATATTGAATGGCGGTGCGTACAGGCTCGAAGGGCCAAATGGCCTACTCCTGCACCTATTTTCTATGTTTCTGTTTCCTTTGTGTGTGGTATGTCTCCAACCTGTGAGAGATGTTTCCACTTAGTTTAGTTTAGTTTAGAGATGCAGTGTGGAAACAGGCCCTTCGGCCCACCGGGTCCGCGCCGACCGGCGATCCCCGCACACTAACACTATCCTGCACCCACTAGGGACACTTTTTACATTTACCAAGCCAATTAAACCTACAAACCTGCACGTCTTTAGAGCGTGGGAGGAAACGGAAGATCTCGAAGAGAACGTACAAAGCACCCGTGGTCAGGATCGAACCCTGGTCTCCAGCGCTGCATTCGCTGTAAGGCAGCAACTCTACCGCTGCGCCCTGTTACCAGTATTGGTCATGCCAAAGTCAGTCAAATGCAGCCTGGACTCCAAAGGCAATCACTTCCATCTTCCCTTGGAAGCCCAGGTCTTTACCAGATTCAGACACAAGTTGCAATGAGTTTGGATTCCAAGTTATTGCAGAAGAATCCAGACTGAGATTTGGCAAACAGATTATTAGCCTCCAGTTTCCCCCTCCCTGACTCTCAGTCTGATGAAGGGTCTCGACCTGAAACGTCACCTATTCCTTTGCTCCAGATATGCTGCCTGACCCGCTGAGTCGCTCCAGCGTTTGTGTCTATCTTCAGAATTTTACAGACGTTTGCACCATCGTTGAGTTGTTAGATGAGCAGAAACAGGCCCCTCAGCTCACAATGAACCTGTCTACATTTCGTTGATCGGCGTTTTCTTTGATCTGTTATTTTCACCCCCTTACCCTTCTATATCTCTAGGCTCCCGCTACCCTGACTCCCCTGACTCTCAGTCTGAAGAAGGGTCTCGACCCGAAACGTCACCCACTCCTTCCCTCCAGAGATGCTGCCCGCCCCGCTGAGTTACTCCAGCATTTTGAGTCTCTCTTCGAGCGGGGCGGGGGTGGGGGGGGGGGAGGGGGAAAGTGTTCACAGAAGGCCAGACAACTGCCCATCTTTACAGAAGCGGTGGACACAAAAAGCCGGAGTAACTCAACGGGTCAGGCAGCATCTCCCGCTCTGGGAACCCAGGAATGGGTGACGTTTAGGGTCGAAGCCCTTCTTCAGACTGAGAGTCAGGTGGGAGGGAAAGTAGAGGTGTGAAAAGGTTCAGAACAAACCAGAGCCGACGTAAACACTGTTTCAAGACATGCATCTGGAAACATAGAAACTTAAAAACATAGAAAATGGGTGCAGGAGTAGGCCATTCGGCCCTTCGAGCCAGCACCCCCATTCAATATGATCATGGCTGATCATCCACAATCAGTACCCCATTCCTGCTTTCTCCCCATATCCCTTGATTCCGATAGCCCTAAGAGCTCTATCCAACTCTCTCTTGAAAACATCCAGTGAATTGGCCTCCACTGCCTTCTGTGGCAGGGAATTCCACAGATTCATCACAACTCTCTGAAAAGGTTGTTCCTCAGTCTACACGCCAGGGTTAAAAATGCAGAGGCCAATTAACCCGCAGGCCCACCACACCTTTGTGTTGTGCGAGGAAACTCATGTGGTGAGGTAGAGAACGTGCAAACTCCACGCAGACTGCACCCGAGGTCAGGATGGAACCCGCGTCTCTGGCGCTGTGAGGCAGCAGCATCACCTTTGTGAAGATGCACCATGACTCCCCGACTCCCAAACTCAATGGGCCGACTGAAGGCGGTACCTCTCCGCAGTCTACTGTCCATGACAGCCAGTGGTGGGGACTCTGTCACTGAACATATTCAACTCCGATCAATACATGTTGGGAAAAAGACGGAACCAAGATGGTGGAGGGAAATTATGCCAAGGTGAAGTAACGATTGGCAGAGCTGGTTTAGTTTAGAGATACAGCGCGGAAACTGGCCCTTCGGCCCACCGGGTCCGCGCCGACCAGCGATCCCCGCACATTCACACTATCCTACACCCACTAAGGACAGTTTTTACATTTACCAAGCCAATTAACCTACAAACCTGTACGTCTTTGGAGTGTGGGAGGAAACTGAAGAAACTGAAGGAAAGGGCGGCACGGTGGCGCAGCGGTAGAGTTGCTGCCTTACAGCGAATGCAGCACCAGAGACTCAGGTTCGATCCTGACTACGGGCGCCGTCTGTACGGAGTTTGTACGTTCTCCCCGTGACCTGCGTGGGTTTTCTCCGAGATCTTCGGTTTCTTCCCACACTCCAAAGACGTACAGGTATGTAGGTTAATTGACTGGGTAAAATGTAAAAATTGTCCCTAGTGTATGTAGGATAGTGTTAATGTGCGGGGATCGCTGGGCGGCACGGACTCGGTGGGCCGAAGGGCCTGTTTCCGCGCTGTATCTCTAAATCTAAAAAAAATCTAAATCTCGGAGAAAACCCACGCAGATCACAGGTACAATGTACAAACTCTGTACAGACAGCTCCCGTAGTCGGGATCGAAACCGGGTCTCCAGCGCTGCATTCGCTGTAAGGCAGCAACTCTACCGCTGCGCCACCGTGACCGCCCAACAGCTGAATGACCTACTCCTGTTCCCAAGGTAGACACAAAATGCTGCTGTAACTCAGCGGGACTGGCATCATCTCTGCATAGCAGGAATGGGTTGTTTCGGGTCGAGACCCTTCCTCAGTGTGAGGAAGCTTCTGCCCCCAAAAGGCAGCCAGCATCGTCAGAGACCCACACCACCCTGGCCACGCTCTCATTTCACTCCTGCCATCGGGAAGAAGGTACAGGAGCCTGAAAACTGTAACGTCCAGGTTCAGGGACAGCTTCTTCCCTGCAGCCATCGGCTATCTTCCCTGCTGTCTAAACACTACAACCTCCAAATAAACTCCGATTCACATAGACTCGAGAGCATTGTTTTTGTGTTTGCACTATATATATAATGTGTGTGTGTGTGTAGTGTGTGTGTGTGTGTGTGTGTGTGTGTGTGTGTAGTGTGTGTGTGTGTGTGTGTGTGTGTGTGTAGTGTGTGTGTGTGTGTGTGTGTGTGTGTAGTGTGTGTGTGTGTGTGTGTGTGTGTGTGTGTGTGTGTGTGTGTGTGTGTGTGTGTGTGTGTGTGCAGATGCTGGTTTAAACCGAAAATAGACACAAAATGCTGGAGTAACTCAGCGGGGCAGGCAGTCAGAATTCAGCTATCACACACCACACACATACATACATACATACATACACACATACACACACATACATACATACGTACACACATACACACACACATACATACATACATACATACATACATACATACATACATACATACATACATACATACATACATACATACATGTGTGTGTGATAACGGAATTCTGAAATTTTGATTATATATATATATATATATATATATATATATATATATATATATAAAATCTGTCTGAAGAAGGGTCTCTACCCGAAACGTCGCCCATTCCTTCTCTCCTAAGATGCTGCCTGACCTGTGAATAAATACCTTCGATTTGTACCAGCATCTGCAGTTATTTTCTTACACTCTCTCTCTCTCTCTATATATATATATACATGAACTTTGACTGAGCTTTTTTTGTTGCTCGATGGTGCTTACAGACTACCATGTTTCCATATCTCTCGTGCTGCTGTGAACAGGAATTTCATTGTTCTGTTTTGGGACAATAAAACACTCTTGACTAATCATTACACCAGTAATAGAAACAGTGTGGTTAGGAAACACTATTTTGCTCAGCAAATCCTTCTCTTCTATTTAACCCTGCTTTGAAAAAAACAGGCGTGCGATTTAGTATCAGCAATTTATTGACGGAAGCCATCAGATCCAACTGATCATTTGCTGACAATGCACACTGGCAGACAATAAGCAGGCAAACAGTTCCATGTTTTCAATCGTGTAAGTAAGCGCAAAGAACCACATCTTATATATATATTTAAAATAATTTCATCGCATTAGGAATGCGCTGGACAATTTGCTCTCTTGTGCATTTCTGGTAATAAAGAACTGAGCACATTGTATCTGATGCGATCTCCAGAGATCAGGCATTGAGATCCCTATAAGTATAAATATTTTCCCGATTGTGTGGTAAAGTGGGTAACAGCAGCATCTAAACAATGAATAAATAAATATATTTGCGGTTGCTATAGTTACCTTCCATGCCACATTTTACCACTGTTTAGCTTTAACTTTGACCATTCTTTGATGAATGGTTTGCAAATTCAGAGGGAAAGTTTTTGAATCCTATAGATTAACGTTTTACTGTTCGTTGGTGTTGATTATAATCATTGCAGTTCAGCATGATGCGTTTTCCTTTCTCAGGATTAGGTTCTGCTCTATACATGTGTGAGATCACGAGGGGGAATTGTACGCTGAATGTACAGAGCCTTTTACGCAAGGTAGGAGAATCAAGAACCAGCGGGCGGAGGTGAGAGGGGAAAGATTGAATAGAAACCTGAGGGGCAACATTTTCACACAGAGGGTGGTGGATATGTGGAATGAGAGGTGGTAGTTGAAGCAGGTGCAATAACAGCATTTAAAAGACACTTGGGCAGGTACATGGATAGGAAAGGTTTAGAGAGATTTAGATTTTTTTTTAGATTTAGAGATACAGGGTAGAAGCAGGCCCTTCGGCCCACCGGGTCCGCGCCGCCCAGCGATCCCCGCACACTGACACTATCCTGCACCCACTAGGGACAATTTTTTACATTTTGCCCAGCCAATTAACCTACATACCTGTACGTCTTTGGAGTGTGGGAGGAAACCGAAGATCTCGGAGAAAACCCACGCAGGTCACGGGGAGAACGTACAAACCCCGTACAGACAGCGCCCGTATTTAGGATCGAACCTGAGTCTCTGGCGCTGCATTCGCTGTAAGGCAGCAACTCTACCGCTGCGCCACCGTGCCGCCCGTGACCAAAGCAGGGAAATGGGGCATGTTGGTCGGCGTGGACTCAGTGGGCCTGTTTCCATGCTGTATCCCTAAGTTAAACTAAACTAAACTTCTGCAAGGCTCTTGACCACCGTTACCCTAATATTCCAACAGACTTTTGTATCATTTGTTACTGAATACACTGACAAACTATAAATTGACCTTGCATGCTGTGCCAGTGTACAGTGAATATTGTCACTCTATCCAATTTAAACCTGACATGTGTGGCGAAGGTTTTGGAAGACCGTTTCATAACCTCAAGTTTAAGGACATAAAACACAGAACAGTTCAGCGCAGGAACAGGCTCTCCAGTCCACAATGCCCATGCTGAACATGATGCCAAATGGAACTAATCTCCTCTGCCTGCACGTGATTCATACCCTTCCATTCCCTGCATATCCGAGATGACATTGATCAAATGCTTAAAATTCTTTGGTGTCAGTGAGAGGCAATGATAGTGTACCCGTCTGGAAACATCGTGTTACTAATTCAAGTTTGCTGTAGATACCGTCTTGGGTTCCATTGGATCAGCTGTTCCAAATGTGTTAACTATATAGAGTCATCATGTATTTATTCACAAAATGCTGGCGTAACTCAGCCGGTCAGGCAGCATCTCGGAAGAGAAGGAATGGGTGACGTTTCGGGTCGAGACCCTTCTTCAGACAGATGTCAGGGGGGCGGGACAAAGGAAGGATATAGGTGGAGACAGGAAGATAGAGGGAGATATAAGAAAATAACTGCAGATGCTGGTACAAATCGATTTATTCACAAAATGCTGGAGTAACTCAGCAGGTCAGGCAGCATCTCGGGAGAGAAGGAATGGGTGACGTTCCGGGTCGAGACCCTTCTTCAGACTGATAGAGGGAGATCTGGGAAGGGGAGGGGAAGAGAGGGACAGAGGAGCTATCTAAAGTTGGAAAAGTCAATGTTCATACCGCTGGGCTGCAAGCTGCCCAGGCGAAATATGAGGTGCTGTTCCTCCACTTTCCGGTGGGCCTCACTATGCCACTGGAGGAGGCCCATGACAGAAAGGTCAGACTGGGAGTGGGAGGGGGAGTTGAAGTGCTCAGCCACCGGGAGATCAGGTTGGTTAAGGTGGACTGAGCGAAGGTGTTGAGCGAAGCGATCGCCGAGCCTGCAATTGGTTTTATTCACAAAATGCTGGAGTAACTCAGCATTTATTCAGCATAATGCTGGAGAGTCATCATGTGTAACACTGCATCTACTTGAGTGGAACATAGGAACATAGAAAATAGGTGCCGGAGGAGGACATTCGGCCCATCGAGCCAGCACCGCCATTCATTGTGATCATGGCTGATCTTCCACAATCAGTAACCGTGCCTGCCTTCTCCCCATATCCCTTGATTCCGCTAGCCCCTGGAGCTCTAACTAACTCTCTTTTAAATTCATCCAGTGATTTGGCATCCACTGCCCTCTGTGGCAGACAATTCCACAAATTCACAACTCTCTGGGTGAAAAAGTTTTTTCTCACCCCAGCTTTAAATGGCCTCCCCTCCATTCTTAGACTGTGTGGTCCCTGGTTCTGGACTCCCCCAACATTGGAAACATTTTTTCCTGCATCTAGCTTGTCCATTCCTTTTATAATTTTGTACGTGAACGTGGAGTTTAATTTAGTTTAGTTTGGAGATACAGCGCGGAACCTGGCCCTCCGGCCCACCGAGAACGTGCCGATCAGTGTTCCCCGCACACGCACACCGCACACCGCACACCGCACCACCCTTCCCTCTCCCTTGCAGGAGAAGGTGGCTTGCGAACATAGACTTCTCAACAGATTGGACCTAACGACCACAAGTTCAGACGATATTGGAGAAGAATCAGGCCATTCGGCCCATCAAGTCTATTCCGCCTTGCAATCGTGGCATTCAATGGACTACCCTGCCCATGGGTTTTCCTTTATGGTGGCAATCGTGGGCTCGACTGCCTCAAAGCCGTTGCAAGCATGGCGTCTTTACAGGACTTTATCGTGCACTACACTTTATCTTGCACTAAACATTATTCCTTTTCTCCTGTATCTGTACACCCTGGGTGGATTAGTTGAGGTCGTGTGCAGTCTTTTCGCTGAGTGGATAGCACGCAACAAAAACGCTTTTCACTGTACCTCAGTGCACATGACATTAAACGAAACTAAGATGATTGAGGATGACAATATTGCTTCTTACAATCCGACCACCATTAAGCTGTCATCTCTTTTAAAAAAAAATTTTAAATTTTTATTGAAGGAAAGATACAATGCGGATGACGTAATGCATTACATTCCCCTCCATTTTGTTTTGTATATAACAACAAAAATAACCCTCACCCACCCTCCCCGGACACCCCTTGGCAGCTGATGTGTTCACAATACATCATATCACAAATACAAATCACAATTTGACAGCCAAACCTCTATCATCTCATTTTGCCCCGTGGCAGAGAGATGATTCTGACGGGTCCCTCTCTTCCACCACTTCCCCTCAGTACCCTGGGTCTCTGGCGCTGCAAGTGCTGTAAGGCGGCAACTCTACTGCTGCGCCACCGTGCCGCACAGATAAAAATAGGGTTGTTTTAATTTGGAAACACTCCTTACTTTAAAGAATAAACTCTTATTGTTATTATTGCATCGTAGGGGAGGCGCATTCCCAATCTCGTTGTACCCCCTGTACATTGACAATAAAGATATATTGTAATGTATTGTATTGTATTGTATTAGTTCTAAGCTGGTTTATAAATCTTCTCAGCAGTCCCTCGGGATTGAGGATGACTTATTTGCACTTTGGTTGTGAGGGGAAAAGGAAGCCTGGGTCTCCGTGGGCAGTCACAGTGATGAGACACTGTGAGTTTGTTGGCAGATGTTTTAATTACATTTTTGTAATTCTACTGGATAGAAATTCAAACCGTATGAATGAGGAATGTATTTGAAAGGCATTTTGTACAGAGTTACACAGTCATGTAACGGGACAGGTGGCGCAGCGGTAGAGTTGCTGCCTTACAGCGAATGCAGCGCCGGAGACCCGGGTTCGATCCCGACTACGGGCGCCGTCCGTACGGAGTTTGTCCGTTCTCCCCGTGACCTGCGTGGGTTTTCTCCGAGCTCTTCGGTTTCCTCCCACACTCCAAAGACGTGCAGGTTTGTAGGTTAATTGGCTTGGTAAATGTAAAAATTGTCCCTAGTGGGTGTAGGATACAATAGTGTTAGCGTGCGGGGATTGCTGGTCGGCGCGGAGCCGGTTGGCCGAAAGGGCCTGTTTCCGCGCTGTACCTCTAAACTAAACTAAACAGGTGGCACGGTGGCGCAGTGGTGGAGTTGGTGCCTCACGGCGCCAGAGACATGGATGAGAAAGTGGAATCAGGTGGAACTAGTTTGAACGGGTGATCGTTGTCGGCCTGGGCCCCGGTGGGCCGAAGGGCCTGCCCCGATGCTGTAACGTTCAATCAATCTATTGTTCCAACCCACAGCTATTCACACCACATGGCCCCAGGGGCCACTGTCTTAGAGTAAAGGGGAAGGCCATTTAAAACTGAGGTGAGAAGGAACTTTTTCGCCCAGAGAGTAGTGAATTTGTGGAATTCTCTGCCACAGAGGGCAGTGGAGGCAAAATCACTGGATGAATTTAAGAGAGAGTTAGATAGGGCTAGTGGAATCAAGGGATATGGGGCGAAGTCAGGCACGGGTTACTGATTGTGGATGATCAGCCATGATCACAATGAACGGCGGCGCTGGCTCGAAGGGCCGAATGACCTCCTCCTGCACCTATTTTCTATTATTCTATGTTTCTATTAAAGAAATAACAGCCCTCGACCAATACATTGTTCACAACCAATATTACACATAATGCAAGAGTGTTCATAATTAGTTTGTCAAAGGGCATTATGCATCATTGGGCTGCCAGACAATGCCAACAAAGGAAAGATACTTGATACAACAAATGAGATAAAAAGGATTAGTTTACATGATTATTGTGTTATTGTGTTCGTAATACCGTGCTGGGTAGTGTTATTGTGTTAGGCATTGTATACACACAAGTGGTTAGATAGAATATCTTGCACAGCTACAGAACTAAGAACTGCCCCTGCTCTTTAAAGGGACATGCGCATTTTCATAATAACTATCACAATAAGAAAATTTAGACAATAGACAATAGACAATAGACGCAGGAGTAGGCCATGCGGCCCTTCAAGCCAGCACCGCCATTCAATGTGATCATGGCTGATCATTCTCAATCAGTACCCCGTTCCTGCTTTCTCCCCATACCCCCTGACTCCGCTATCCTTAAGAGCTCTATCTAGCTCTCTCTTGAAAATTTAGAACGTAATGTTGTATCCTTATTGTTTTGATGTGTTTATGCTTTATTCTTAATTGTTAACTGTATGTTTGTGTTGTCATTTGTGAGCGGAGCACCAAGGCACATTCCTTGTATATGCACATATTTGGCCAATAAACTTATTCATTCATTCATTCATTCATTCATTCATTCATTCATTCAACAGAGAGAGTTGTAATAAACAAGGAACTGCAGGTGCTGGTTTACCAAAAAAAGACACAAAGTGCTGGGGGCAGTGACTCAGCGGGTCAGGCAGCATCTCTGGAGAACATGGATTGGTGATGTTCTGGGTCGGGACCCTCCTTCAAAGAGTCCCAACCTGAAATATCCATGGACTTGGCCTCCACAACCTTCTGCGGCAAAGAATTCCACAGATTCACCACCATAATCGTAAGACTATAAGTGATAGGTGCAGAATTGGGCCGTTCGGCCCATCAAGTCTACTCCGCCATTCAATCATGGCTGATCTATCTCTCCCTCCCAACCCCATTCCCCTGCCTTCTCCTCATAACCTCTGACACCCTTTAATTCGATTTAGTTTTGTGAATTTAATTTGCTTTAATTCAGGTTTCCAGCATCAGCAGTATTGGCTGATTGTCCATTAGTGTCTTGGCAACGCTACAAAATGCAATTTACACCCAGCCACCAAGTAGGCAATCTTTTCATTCAGTGGCCACAGAAATCATTTTTAAAACATTCACTCCCCTTCAACCACAGAGAATGATGCATTTTGATGCATTAATGTTGCCTCTAGTACACTTTGAAAGCATAATTTGACAAAAAAAAGCTGACATTGCTAAGTGAATAATGGGCGCAGAACTCTGATTTGGACAATTCTGTGCAGTGAAATTACAGATGCTGTCGGGTCGTGAATTTAGTTTTACTTTTAGTTTTAGAGATACAGCGCGGAAACAGGCCCTTTGGGCCCACCGGGTCCGCGCCGACCAGCGATCCCCGCACATTAACACTGTCCTATACCCACTAGGGACAATTGTTTAAATTTATCAAGCCAATTAACCTACACACCCGCACGCCTTTGGAGTGCGGGAGGAAACCGAAGATCTCGGAGAAAACCCACGCAAGTCACGGGCAGTTCGTCTTCTTTTATTTGGAGTTACAGCCCCTTCGGCCCATCGAGGCCGCGCCGACCAGTGATCCCCGTACACTAGCAGTAGCTTATATACACGAGGGACAACATTTACAATTTTACCGAAGCCAATCAACCTACAAAGCTGCACGTCTTTGGAGTGTGGGAGGAAACCGGGGCACCCGGAGGAAACCCACGCAGGTCACGGGGAGAACGTACAAACTCCGCACAGACAGCACCCATAGTCGGGATCGAACCCGGGCCTCTGGCGCTGTAAGCTTGATAAGGCAGCAACTCTACCGCTGCGACACTGTGCCACCCTAATATATTGGCTCTGGGGTAAATCTTAGCTCAGAGATAATGGAATGGAAGATGGCCTGTGAACAGAGTCCGAAATAATAATAATAATAATAATAATAATAATAATAATAATAATAATAATAATAATTAATAATAATAATAATAATAATAATAATAATAATAATAATAATAATAATAATAATAATAATAATAATAATAATAATAATAATAATAATAATAATAATAATAATAATTAATGTTATTTGTCATATGTAGGTTGGCACTGGGTCAAAGGTACAATGAAATGTATTTGACAAGACAACGGGTCACCTCAGCAGTAATATTCCAAGGATAAATAAGATTTAAAAAATGGCATTAATAAGGTAAAAAGACAATATTAAAAATAGGTAAAAAGACAATATTAAAAATAATCAACATATATGATTTGAAATGTGTTTATGAGTTCAGAAGCCTGATGGCCTGATGGTAAAAACTGTTCTTAAGTCTGGTGGTACGTGCACCCATACTCCTGTATCGTCTGCCTGACGGTAACAAGGAGAACAGCCTGCGTGCTGGGTGGCTGTGGTCCTTGATGATGCTGCGTGCCTTCCGCAGGCACCGCCGGTAGAGAATGTCCTGAATGGCCGGGAGACAGTTGCCAGTGATGTGCTGTGCCGTCTTCACCACTCTCTGTAGTGGTTTGTGGCTGTGGGCAGAACAGTTCCCGTACCAGACTGTAATGCAGCCCGTCAGCAGCAGGCTCTCGATGGTGCATCTGTAGAAGTTTGTGAGGATGCTGACGTTCTTGCCAAACTTCCTCAGTCTTCTCAGGAAAAAGAGCCGCTGGTGGGCCTTCTTTGTTATTGTGTCCGTGTGCAGTGTCCAGGAAAGGCCCTCAGTGATGTGCACACCGAGGAACTTAAAGCTGCTGACCCTTTCAACCTCAGCATCACCGATGTGGATATGGCAAGTATTTAAAAATGACATGGGAATATTTTAACATGACTCACCATCAGAAGCCCAGGGAATCAGGTGGTAAACCGGTTTGAAGACGGGTTCCAACCCAAAATGCCATTCATCCTTTCTCTCCAGAGATGCCGCCGTGCCACCCTGCCTTTTCATTTCCATTTAAAAATAAAATCAGATGGCCTGAATGAGAGCAAACCTTGATGAAACATAGAAACATAGAAAATAGGTGCAGGAGTAGGCCATTCGGCCCTTCGAGCCAGCACCGCCATTCAATATGATCATGGCTGATCATCCATAATTAGTACCCCGTTCCTGCTTTCTCCACATATCCCCTGATTCCGTTAGCCCTAAGAGCCATATCTAACTCTCTCTTGAACACATCCAGTGAATCGGCCTCCACTGCCTTCTGTGGCAGAGAATTCCACAGATTCACAACTCTCTGGGTGAAAAAGTTTTTCCTCATCTCAGTCCTAAATGGCCTACCCATTATTCTTAAACTGTGTGACCCCCTGGTTCTGGACTCCCCCAACATGGGGAACATTTTTCCTGTATCTAGCCTGTCCAATCCCTTAAGAATTTGATATGTTTCTGTAAGATCCCCTCTCAAGAGAGAGCTAGATAGAGCTCTTAAGGATAGCGGAGTCAGGGGGTATGGGGAGAAGGCAGGAACGGGGTACTGATTGAGAATGATCAGCCATGATCACATTGAATGGTGATGCTGGCTCGAAGGGCCGAATGGCCTACTCCTGCACCTATTGTCTATTGTCTATTGTCATCCTTGTAAAGATGTCTCCAGGTGTGAAGGGAAGCAGATGGGTTGCAAACAGCCGGGCCATGCTGATAATCGCCTGGTGACCCTGGCACATCCAAATGAGTCACTTTGTTTACAAAGTATTGTCGGCAGTTTTAACAGAGTGGGTTTTCAAGTGTTCTGCCCGAGGGTTATCAGACAGCGGCATCCTCTGAAGGGGTGTTCAGTTTTTTTTAAAGTTCAGTTTAGAGATACAGCGCGGAAACAGGCCCTCTGGCCCACGTAGCCCACACCGACCAGCGATCCCCGCACACTAACCGCATCCAACACTCACTAGGAACAATTTTACATTTGTACCGAAGCAATTAACCTGTACGTCTTTGGAGTGTGGGGGGAAATTGAAGATCTCGGAGAAAACCCACGCAGGTCACGGGGCGAACGTACAAACTCCGTACCCGAGTCAAGTACCCGTTAGTCAGGATGGAACCCGGGTCTCTGGCGCTGTGAGGCAGCAGCTCGACCGCTGCGCCACCGTTCAGTTATAGTTGGACATTGAGAAACCGGTCTGTTTGTGGAAGGGTGGGGACTTCATATCTCCGTAGACATCAGAGACCCACACCACCCTGGCCACAAACTCATCTCACCCCTGCCACCGGGGAAGAAGGTACAGGAGCCTGAAAACTGTAACATCCAGGTTCAGGAGAAGCTTCTTCCCGACAGCCATCGGGCTGTTAAACACCACAACCTAAAATAAACTCTGAACCAGGGGCCACAGTTTAATAATAAGGGGCAGGCCATTTAGAACTGAGATGAGGAAAAACCTTCTCAGTCAGAGAGTTGTGAATCTGTGGAATTCACTGCCTCAGAAGGCAGTGGAGGCCAATTCTCTGAATGCATTCAAGAGAGAGCTGGATAGAGCTCTTAAGGATAGCGGAGTCAGGGGGTACGGGGAGAAGGCAGGAACGGGGGTACTGATCAGCCATGATCACATTGAATGGCGGTGCTGGCTCGAAGGGCCGAATGGCCTCCTCCTGCGCCTATTGTCTATTGTCTATAACTACAATGGACTGTGATCGTTATTGTTGCACTGTTGATTTGTGCGGGTGGGGGCAGGGTTGAGGGGGTTAGAGTCAGACGTGGCAGGGAGGGAGTGCAACAAGAGACCACACCGGTGTGGTTTTTGCACGTCTCAGTGTTGTATCTCAGGTACCTACCCGCAGAGTTTTAAATTAACTTTGTATTTGCGCCTGCCTTTGCCCTTTTGAACTGGCAATCTTAACTGCAACAAAAGCACGTCTTGTTGGCTCAGTGGATCTCTAACCTCGTCCGGATAAGACGCGGAGCTTTGCGGTAACATTTGACCCACCAATCTCGGCTACCTCCTTCCGCCCGCCAAAATGCGGTTACTATTATCCAAATCAAATGGAATTCAGACACGAAACGCCGGAGTAACTCAGCGGGTCAGGCAGCACCTCTGGAGAGAAGGGATGGGTGACGTTTCGGGTCGAGACCCTTCTTCCAATCCAAATCTATCGTTTTGGTTTAGCTTTAGTTTTCAGTTGAGAGGTACAGGGTGGAGGCAGGTCCATCGGCCCACCGGGTCGGCGCCGACCAGCGATCACCTAGTTAGTGCGGCGCGGTGACACAGCGGTAGAGTTGCTGCCTTACGGCGCCAGAGACCCAGGTTCGATTCTGACTATGGGAGTAACTCAGCGGGTCAGGCAGCATCTCAGGAGAGAAGGAATGGGTGACGTTTCCGGTCGAGACCCTTCTTCAGACCCGAAACGTCACCCATTCCTTCTCTCCTGAGATGCTGCCTGACCTGCTGAGTTACTCCAGCATTTTGTGAAATAAATACCTTCGATTTGTACCAGCATCTGCAGTTATTTTCTTACACTGACTATGGGTGTTGTCTGTGCAGAGTTTATACGTTCTCCCCGTGACTGCGTGGGTTTTCCCCTCGTGCTCCTGTTTCCTCACGCTCTCCAAAGACGTGCAGGTTTGCAGGTTTATTAGCTTCGGTAAAATTGTAACTTGTCCCCACTGTGGTACCTCAGCTGCACGGAGGCAGAGAGGAGAGCTCTTCAGCGGGTAGTCCATAGAGCTCAGAGGACCATCGGAACACAGCTACCAGCCTTGGAGGGCATCTACAACACACGATGCCTCAGAAAAGCCACCAGCATCCACAAAGACTCTTCACACTCCTGCAACAGTCTGTTCGAACTTCTACCATCGGGCAGACGATACAAGGCCTTCTACGCCCGCACCTCCAGACTCAGGAACAGCTTCATCCCCAGGGCCGTAGCTGCTATGAACCGGTCCTGCTGAGCCGGATAGTCACATCGCACAGTGAACCGGCACAGACCTACTTGCACTTTATTCTGTTTTAAAACTGTTCTAATTTGTTTCATTGGGTTGTTTAAATTAATACTGACTAGCTAATTACATTATTGCATCGTATGGGAGGCGCATTCCCAATCTCGTTGTACCCCTGTACAATGACAATAAAGATATATTGTATTGTATTGTGTTTAGGATAGTGTAAGTGTACGTGGTGATCTGCATGGACACGGTGGATCTGAGGGCTTGTTTCCGCGCTGTACCTCTAAAGTCTAACCTACACACTGGGGACAATCTGCAGAAGTCAATTAACCTACTTTGGTCTTTAGAATGCGGGGAGAAACTGGAGCACCTGGAGAAAACCCACGTGGTCGCAAAGGAGAATGGGCAAACTCCGTTCAGACAGCACCCATGGTCAGGATGGAACCCGGGTCTCTTGCACTGTAAGGCAGCAACTCTACCGCTGCGCCACTGTGCCGCCCAAATGACCAAAGCACGGGGCAATAAATTAAAATATCAAATAGGACGTTTTTTAAAAATAAAATTGGACTTAGAAACGTTTAAATTGTGGAACTTCATTTCTTAGAACTCCATTCTCAGGGTTGTGTCAGCCACAGAGTTCCACACAAAGACATTACAATATAAACCACTCCTAAAGTGAAACGCTGACAGGCAAATTGCAGAAGTATAAGACAGCCCAGGAGGGCCAAGCCAACAGTAAGAAGGATTCTTATTTTAGCTTGAAAATAACATTTGTAGATATCTAATTCAGTCATCCACGTCAAAAAACATGGAGAATCGCTTCCCAAGATAGACACAAAATGCTGGAGTAACTAAGCGGGACAGGCAGCATCCCTGGATAGAAGGAATTGGGGTGACGTTTCGGGTCGAGACCCTTCTGAAGTCCGAAGGATCGAGGGTCAGGTCTGAAGGGAGACGGTCTGAAGAAGGGTCTCGACCCGAAATGTCACCCATTCCTTCCCTCCAGAGATGCTGCCTGTCCCGCTGAGTTACTCCAGCAATTGGTGTCCATCTTCGGTGTAAGCCAGCATCTGCAGTTCCTTCCTACACATTAGAATCACTTCCCAATTCATTCAAAGGGAATCCTAGGGCGATACAGCTTGGAAACAAGCTCTTTGGGCCAACTGATCATTCTCAATCAGTACCCCGTTCCTGCCTTCTCCCCATACCCGCTGACTCCGCTATCCTTAAGAGCTCTATCTAGCTCTCTCTTGAATGCATTCAGAGAATTGGCCTCCACTGTCTTCTGAGGTAGAGAATTCCACAGATTCACAACTCTCTGACTGAAAAGGTTTTTCCTCATCTCTGTTCTAAATGGCCTACCCCTTATTCTTAAACTGTGGCCCCTGGTTCTGGACTCCCCCAACATTGGGAACATGTTTCCTGCCTCTAACGTGTCCAACCCCTTAATAATCTTATATGTTTCGATAAGATCCCCTCTCATCCTTCTAAATTCCAGTGTATACAAGCCTAGTCGCTCCAGTCTATCAACATATGACAGTCCCGCCATTCCGGGAATTAACCTAGTAAATCTACGCTGCACGCCCTCAGAACGTGCAAACTCCGTACAGACAGCACCCGTAGTCAGGTTCGAACCCGAGTCTCTGGCGCTGTAAGGCAGCAGCTCTACCGCTGCGCCACCGTGCAAAATGTGAATTGATAAAGTTTGGATGTAAAAGCCTCTGGAGTCCAGAGTAAAACCAGATCATGCAAAACTTTAAAAATTGTCTTTTCCCATTGACAAACAAAGTGTGTGGAGAACTCTTGGAATGCATAATTCAATGCATCAGTGTGCCCCAAAGCTATTCAATGTGTCTGCCTTTCCTTTTGCTCGTTGGGGGAAGGAAGTTGCCCAGACATGGGTCTGTCAGCAGAGAACGTGTTTGACAAACACAAGGAATGACTTCTCTCAGGAACCAGTACTAAAACACTTTGTTATCACAAAATAATGCTTCTGAACGAAAACTGGGCAAATGCCTTTTGAATGAAAGTGAACCGGCAGCTTTTAAGTAAAGCAGAGATAAGGACGTTAGTCTCAATCATGGAAAAGAGGGAGGCCGAGGGCATACAACCAGAGGGCAGTTAGTCTAACTGCAAAGTAAAATGGCGTCCAAATGGCTCCAAAATGGCGCCTCTTGCATCTGGACTCAGTGGGCTGTTCTGTGCTGTACTGCACTAACTGGGGCGATTATTTTTTTCGTTTAGTTTAGTTTAGAGATACAGCAGGGAAACATGCCCTTCGGCCCACCGAGTCTGCATCGACCAGTGATCCCCGCACACTAACACTATCCTACACACACTGGGGACAATGTTACATTCATACCGAGCCAATTAACCTACAAACCTGTACGTCTTTGGAGTGTGGGAGGAAACCAAAGATCTCAGAGAAAACCCTGGCAGGTCACGGGAAGAACGTACAAACTCCGTACAGACGGCACACGTGGTTGGGATCGAACCCAGGTGTCTAACGCTGTAAGCTCTGTGAGGCAGCAACTCTACCGCTGCGCCACCGCGCCGCCCAATGTTACGGGGATAGTCTTGCGGATCTGAATGCAAAAAATGTATTTCGCTGTATGTACCTGGTACACGCGACACTAAAGAAACCATTGATATCATTGGGAAGAGGATGAATACTTATCCAAGATACAACTGCAGAACATTTTGAAAGACAATCTTATAACAATACTATAAAAAAAACTATAACAATACTATAACAAACACTTGGCAATCAGTTCAGTTCACTTTAGTTTATTAACACGTGTATTGAGCTAACCATCCAGCGGAATAACAATACATGATGGCAATCAATCTACCCACAGTGTACAGATACATGACAAGGGAATACCGTTTAGCGCAGGGTAAAGCCACGATAACAACATTTAAAGGTACTAGTAACAACAGTTGAAAGACATTTGGACAGGTACATGGATAGGCAAGGTTGACAGGGGATGGGCCAGATGTGGGGACTTGCGTCGATGGGGCATCTCGGTCGGCATGGGCAAGTTGGGCCGAAGGGCCTGTTTCTGTGCTGTATGACTCTCTGACAATCAACCAGAATCACCATGGCTTCATGTTCAACAAATTTGCCGGTACTCTCTGTGTGGATCAAACAGGATGTATAAGGGGGGGGGGGGTGTGTCTGTGAATGTGGTGTGTCTGGGCTGCAAGAAGACAATTGATAAGTTGCCACATAAAAGGCAACTGTTCAAGATTTCTATGTTTGATGTTCTGCGGTCTATGACAATTGTGGATTGATGCAGAAAGAAAAAAGAAAGTTTTATTTACTGTCAAGGAGAAGTAAAACAACATTGGTGTTACTGTACATTATATTTGTATTTAAGTACGTATTTTGTATTTGTATTGCCCAGCACGGTGGCGCAGCGGTAGAGTTGCTGCCTTACAGTGAATGCAGCACCGGAGACCCGGGTTTGATCCCGACTACAGGTGCTGTCTGTATGGAGTTTGTACGTTCTCCCCATGATCTGCGTGGGTTTTCTCCGAGATCTTCGGTTTCCTCCCACACTCCAAAGACGTACAGGTTTGTAGGCTAATTGGCTGGGTAAATGTAAAACCTGTCCCTAGTGGGTATAGGATAGTGTTAATGTGCGGGGATCGCTGGTCGGCGCGGACCCGGTGGGCCGAAAGGGCCTGTTTCCGCGCTGTATCTCTAAACCAAAAGTACAGAAAGGGACCTGGAAGCATTTGGAAGATTGATGTTATATTGGATGATCCCAAGATGGCGCCCAAGCCAGGAGACTCTTTTGTGTGCTGGTCACAGGAGTGGATTTGCAATCACGCATTGCAATCACTCCACCCTTTTAAACCTCTACTCCAACAGCAGCATTTCTTACATTAACCACGCTCCCTTTATCATGTATCTGTACACTGTGGACGGTTCGATTGTAATCATGTATAATCATTCCACTGACTGGATGGCACACAACAAAAGCTTCTCACTGCATCTGCAGATCCTTCCTGCACATTGTGTGATATTGGCTTTGAACAATAATAGTTGTTTGACGGCTTTAACGTCTTTGAAGATTACGGCATGTGACGGACTGTTGTGGCATCTATAAATAAAATAAAGAGATGCAGTCTGCGAGGAGGAGTTAGAAGGACGAGAGGGGATCTTATCGGAACGTATAAGATTATTAAGGGGGTTGGACACGTTAGAGGCAGGAAACATGTTCCCAATGTTGGGGGAGTCCAGAACAAGGGGCCACAGTTTAAGATTAAGGGGTAGGCCATTTAGAACGGAGATGAGGAAAAACTTTTTCAGTCAGAGAGTTGTGAATCTGTGGAATTCTCTGCCTCAGAAGGCAGTGGAGGCCAATTCTCTGATTGCATTAAAGAGAGAGCTAGATAGAGCTCTTAAGGATAGCGGAGTCAGGGGGTATGGGGAGAAGGCAGGAACGGGGTACTGATTGAGAATGATCAGCCATGATCACATTGAATGGCGGTGCTGGCTCAAAGGGCCGAATGGCCTCCTCCTGCACCTATTGTCTATTGTCGTGGGTTTTGGGCGGGTGGGTGGTTAGGAGCAGGATCGTTTGATTTAGCAGATTCCTGCTGGAATCTGGAACAAAACGCAAAAGTACTGGAGGAACTCCAGTTATACGTAGGATGGTGTTGACCATGGTGGTGACTTGCCCAAAAGGTCTTAAGGTCGTAAGTGATAGGAGCAGTACTAGGCCATTCGGCCCTTCTGCTCTGCCATTCAATCATCTCTCCCTCCTAACCCCAATCTCCTGCCTCCTCCCCATAACCCCTATTACCTGTACTAATGAAGAATCTCTGCCTTAAAAATATCCATTGACTTGGCCTCCACACCCTTCTGTGGCAAAGAATTCCACAGATTCACCGCCCTCTGAATAAAGAAGTTGCTCCTCATCTCCTTCCTGTGAGAACGTCCTTTAATTCTGAGGCTACGACCCACTAGGGGAAACATTCTCTTCACATCCACTCTATCCAGGCCTTTCACTATTCAAAGAATCTGGAGTGGTAAAGAGTCCAGAATCCAGAGTTACCTTGCACTAAACTAAACTAGTGTAGCTGGGACCAGAGGGGGGGAGGGGAGGAGGGAGGGGAGGGAGGGGGGAAAGGAGGGGGAGGGGGGGTGAGTAGAGGGGGAGGGGGGGGGGAGGAGAGGGTACTGCACCAATGCAGGAGAGGTTTGGGCCCAACGGGTCCACTTGGTCTAGTTGCTTCTTAAAATGTTGCGATAGTCCCTGCCTCAACTACCTCCTCCGGCAGCTCGATCCATATACCCACCACCCTTTGTATGAAAAAGTTACCCCTCAGGCTCCTGTTAAATCTTTCCCCCCCCCCCAACTTAAACCTATATCCTTTAGTTCTCGATTCCCCTACTCTGGGCAAGATACTCTGTGCGTCTACCCGATCTATTCCTCTGATGATTTTATACTTAATGAAACTTCTTATGTGAACCTGGACTGAAAGATCATCCAATTCCGGGAACATTAACTGATGGCAAACTGCTTCCAGCAGACGTCACTAGGTGGCAAGAAAGAATTTGTCGGAACTTATAGAATCATTACTCTAAATATATATGTATCCTCACCACAACAGCTGACAATCAAGCCTCGTTATTATTGCAGCTCAACCCAATAAATGAATCATTTATATTATTATCGTCGGGAATGTTGCCTGGATCAAGATTCCATTATGACTGGTAAAGGATTATCCAGCAGCTGTACCTTGTTCTCAACATGTGTAAAGGTTGAGTCAGAAGCTTAATCAAAAGAGTAAAAATCTAGAAACGTCTGAAAATAGATGAAATGATTTAATTAGGCTTATTTGCAGGTGAAGGCGATGCATTGAATGTAATTTGTGTTAAGTTACCAAGTGGTAAAGAAGGTAATTTAGAAATGGTTGGCAAGTATATAAAAAAAATAACTGCAGATGCTGGTATAAGAAAATAACTGCAGATGCTGGTATAAGAAAATATTCAGACTTCATCAGTCTGAAGAAGGGTCTCAACCCGAAATGTCACCCATTCCTTCTCTCCCGAGATGCTGCCCTGACCTGCTGAGTTACTCCAGCATTTTGTGAATAAATAGAAATGGTTGGCCCTTGGATCTGTTCAGTTTTAGTTTACTCTAGTTTAGAGATGCAGCGCGGAAACATTCCCTTCAGCCCTTAAAGCGTGTTTAATTGTCAATGTACCAAACACGGAACAATAACATTCTTACTTGCAACAGCACCACAGATCTGTATTCATAGATAACGATAGATACAGTATTCATAGATAACATAATAAACGAAAGAAAGTCCAATGAAAATTTTAAATGGTGCTAGATTTCCACGTAGAAAAGAGATTTAGAAAGGGTAGAACGACAGAGGTGGCACAGCGGTAGAGCCGCTGCCTTCCAGCGCCAGAGACCCGGGTTCGATCCTGACTACGGGTGCTGTCCGTACAGAATTTGTACGTTCTCCCCGTGGGTTTTCTCCAGGTTTCCTCGCACATGGGGCGGCACGGTAGCGCAGCGGTAGAGTTGCTGCTTTACAGCGAATGCAGCGCCGGAGACTCAGGTTCGATCCTGACTACGGGTGCTGCACTGTAAGGAGTTTGTACGTTCTCCCCGTGACCTGCGTGGGTTTTCTCCGAGATCTTCGGTTTCCTCCCACACTCCAAAGACGTACAGGTATGTAGGTTAATTGACTGGGTATATGTAAAAATTGTCCCTAGTGTGTGTAGGATAGTGTTAGTGTGCGGGGATCGCTGGGCGGTGCGGACTTGGTGGGCCGAAAAGGCCTGTTTCCGCGCTGTATCTGAAATATGAAATTTAAAAATGAAATTCCAAAGACGTACAGGTTTGTAGGTCTGAAGAAGGGTCTCGACCCGAAACGTCACCCATTCCTTCTCTCCCGAGATGCTGCCTGACCTGCTGAGTTACTCCAGCATTTTGTGAATAAACAGGTTTGTAGGTTAATTGGCTTTGGTTAAATACAATTATAAAATGTCCCTCGTGTGTGCAGGATAGTGCTAGTGTATGAGGTAATTGATCGGTGGTCGGCGTGGACTTGGTGGGCCGAAGGGCCTGTTTCCGCACTGTATCTCTGAAATCTCTACAATCTATTCTAAAGTAAAGGCGAAAGACGATTCTTGAATTGTTCTTTTCCCCCCTTGCTCTACCTATTGGTTTGATTTATGTTTAAGTATAGTCAATAAATAGGAGTCTGCCTCGGCAAGGCCAGCAGCATAATCAAGGACGAGTCGCACCCTGGCCACTCCAACTAGCGAGCAGTCCTGATCCACTATCCACCTCATTGGAGACCCTCGGACAATCTTTGATTGGACATTACTGGCTTTATCTTGCATCTTTATCTTGGTACGAACTTAGCCCCCTCCCCTGACATCAGTCTGAAGAATGGACTCGACCCGAAACGTCACCCGTTCCTTCTCTCCTGAGATGCTGCCTGACCCGCTGAGTTACTCCAGCATTTTGTGTCTACCCTCAGTGAGGATAGGTGGCAACACATTCACCACAGTAACTCCCAACACCGGCGCTCCACAGGCCTGCGTTCTTAGTCTCCGACTATACTCCATCTACACTCACGGCCCTAGGGCTAAGTTCGTCTCTAATGCCGTCTACAAGTTTGCAAATGACCACCTCTGTGGTGGGCCGATTGAAGGACGGAGCGGTGAAGCTGCACCTAGAGCCGAAATAATATGAATGAATGAATGAATGAATGAATGAATAAGCTTATTGGCCAAGTATGTGCATATACAAGGAATGTGCCTTGGTGCTCCGCTCACAAATGACAACACAAACATACAGTTAACAATTAACAATAAAGCATAACCACATCAAAACAATAAGGATACAACATTACGGTCTAAACATGCGGGTGAAAATAAACCAGAGCAAAAAAGAGACTGCAGGCTTTGGTTGTTGAGTAGAACTATCACTTGTGGGGAAAAAAAGTTGTTTTTATGTCTGGCTGTGGCTGCTTTGACAGTCCGGAGTCGCCTTCCAGAGGGAAGTGCTTCAAAGAGTTTGTGGCCAGGGTGAGAGGGGTCAGAGATGATCTTGCCCGCTCGCTTCCTGGCCCTTGCAGTGTGCAGTTCGTCAATGGGGGGGAGGGAAGGTTGCAGCCAACAACCTTCTCAGCTGTGCTGAATGAATGAATGAATGAATGAATGAATGAATGAATGAATGAATGAATGAATGAACGAATGAATGGAATACTTTATTGTTGCATGTGACAATTCACAGTGAGATTCTTTGCTTGAACACCGTAGGTATGCAAATAGTCGCTAAATAAGGGCGCTGATAAGGTTGCACAGTATCCCCGCGCCAGGTCCTCCTTCGTTCTCTCCCTCCCTCCCCCTCCCTCCCGGAACGGCGGTCGTCCCCCCCACCACGCCGGGCCCTCCATTGTTCCTTCCCCCGGCAGCGGCATCCCCACTCCCACGCGGTCCGTCCTCGTCCGTCGGTCGGCGCCATCATCGACCGCAGCACCTTGACCTCTCCACTATCGCCGCCGGGTCGTCTCCGGATGTCTCCGCGCGCGACGCCGAACTCGGGCCCCAGCTTCGGCCACGGGCTCCGGCAGCTCCACCGCGGCGCGCCAGGAGACGGCCATGATTAGGCGGCAGCTGTTGTTAACAAAGAACTGCTTGCATCCTGTAAAGGGGCTGCATCCTGTAAAGGGGCTGCATCCTGTAAAGTTTAGAAAAGTCGGCAAGGATTGCACCAGCCAAAATGAAGGAAATCTTGGCGTGGATTGGAGCGACGTGAGTGCATGTTGTAGGAGGCAGAGGTAAAGCAAACCTTTGTACATTTTGGACCCTCACCTTTCCCTTGGATGCGTTCAATAAAAAGCTCATGAGAGCAAGTAAATTATATGCTGCCTTACCGGCGAAAGCAGCGCCGGAGACTCAGGTTCGATCCTGACTACGGGCGCCGTCTGCACGGAGTTTGTACGTTCTCCCCGTGACCTGCGTGGGTTTTCTCCGAGATCTTCGGTTTCCTCCCACGCTCCAAAGACGTACAGGTATGTAGGTTAATTGATTGGGTAAAATGTAAAAATTGTCCCTAGTGTGTGTAGGGTAGTGTTAATGTGCCGGCGTGGACTCTGTGGGCCGAAGGGCCTGTTTCCACGCTGTATCTCTAAATTACCCATTCTCACTCTCACTAATATGTCAAAGAAGCTCCCACTCTTGTTTCAAGCAATGCCTTTATTTAAAAGTCAAATCCTTGATCCTTGGTTTGCTTCATGGTTGGGTCTCTTGTGCCGGCAAACGTGAACAAGTTCACACTCATCCCAAGCAACACACTTCCATTTATAATTTAATCCGCACAACAGCGCATGTGGCTTTTATCGGGTGTCCATTTAATTCTTAGATCAGAAGAGCTGCTGTCTCTGAGGTCAACTTTAATCTTCTTGTATTTGCCCTGTTGTGTTACTGTATACAGCACCACAACTTCACACGTGTTGTCGCAGTTTATAAGTTCGTAGGTTTACACGTGACAGGAGCAGAATTGGGCCATTCGGCCCATCAAGTCCACTCCGCCATTCAGTCATGGCTGATCTATCTCTCCCTCCAGACCCCATTCACCTGCCTTCTCCCCATAACCCCTGACAACCGCACTAATCAAGAATCTATCTATCGCTGCCTTTAAAATATCCACTGACTTGGCCTCCACAGCCTTCTGCGACAATTAATTCCACAGATTCACCACAGATTCATGACTAAAGAAATTCCTCCTCATCTCCTTCCTAAAGGAACGTCATTTAATTCTGAGGCTCTGGTCCTGGACTCTCCCACTAGTGGAAACATCCTCTCCACATCCACTCTATCCAAGCCTTTCACTATTCGTTAAGTTTCAATGAGGTCCCTGCTCATCCTTCTAAACTCCAGCGAGTACAGGCCCAGTGCCAGCTTATCCTTGTAAAACCTAATGTAAAACCTTATGATGTTGATGTTGGTATTCAGCTTTTCCTGTTTAACTTGTAATTGTTAAGGGGCATCAAGTCTTTCAGTCTGAAGAAGGGTTCAGACCGGTAACGCCAACTATTGGTTTTCTCCAGAGATGCTGCCCGACCCTCTAAGTTACTCCAGTATTTTGTTTCTACCTTCAGTATAAACCAGCATCAGCAGTTCCTTCCGACACATGTTTCTCCACGTTTCTGGTTTAACTCGATCAATCCCTCTTGGTTCCTGCTTATAATCTTACTTTAAACTTAAGAGTCTATAATGATGATACAACAAGTCTGGCTGGGTCAAGGTGGTTCAATTCAGAGTGGAATCCAAAGATTTTCTTTTGTGCAGATAAATTTCCATTGAAGATCCAGGGATACTGTTAACCCTGTGTGGGAAAGAACTGCAGATAGACAATAGACAATAGGTGCAGGGGTAGGCCATTCGGCCCTTTGAGCCAGCACCGCCATTCAATGTGATCATGGCTGATCATTCTCAATCAGTACCCTGTTCCTGCCTTCTCCCCATACCCCCTGACTCCGCTATCCTTAAGAGCTCTATCTAGCTCTCTCTTGAATGCATCCAGAGAATTGGCCTCCACTGCCTTCTGAGGCAGAGAATTCCACAGATTTACAACTCTCTGACTGAATTTTTTTTTCCTCATCTCCATTCTAAATGGCCTACCCCTTATTATTAAACTGTGGCCCCTGGTTCTGGACTCCCCCAACATTGGGAACATGTTTCCTGCCTTTAACGTGTCCAACCCCTTAATTGATTGATTAGTCGGACTAGATGTTACAATCCCTAAGGTTTGCACTACAATTGACTGGTGTTGTTCTTGGGGGTGACCACTAGGTGATGTTGCTACCATTCAGACACATCTTCAGTTGTGTACCTCAACGTCACTGGGTGTTTCGGCCTTTTATCACAAGACACCCTCAGTCGAGGCAGGCCCACCGCAGGGTGATCAGACCTGGGTGTGTGTCTTATGGTCAGCCTCTCGATGGTCACGTGGCAGCCCAGAGAGCATCTCTTCCTCTCAGCCACAGCCAGTGACTGCTCCGTTAGGCGGCATTGGCAAGTTCTTTGACTGCCCTCCTTTGGGCCTGCCCTCTGACTTCAACTTCCCTCAGGAGCCTTGCAGTGGAACTGGCTACAAAGCCCCTGCACCCCACCTCCACTGGACGCACCCTTACACTCCAACCTCCCTCCTCTGCCTCTACTGCAAGGTTGGAATATCTCAGCCTTTTCCTTTCATACGCCTCGTCCACAGCCTCCTCCCAGGGCACCGTCAGTCCAATGATGAAAATACGCCGACAGGAGTTGGACCAGAGGACCAGGTCTGGTCGCAGGTTATACGTTTCGATAAGATCCCCATCTCATCCTTCTAAATTCCAGTGCATACAAGCCTAGTCGCTCCAGTCTTTCAACGTACGACAGTCCCTCCATTCCGGGAATTAACTTAGTAAACCTACGCTGCACGCGTAGATGAGCTGGTTTAAATCGAAGATAGACACAAAATGCCGGAGTAACTCAGCAGCGCCCGTAGTCAGGATCGAACCTGGGTCGCCGGCGCTGTAAGGCAGCAGCTCTACCGCTGCGCCACCGTGTCGCCCTCAGATGTGAATTTAAGTTATTGAGAACGACCCTGAAATTCTTACCGTTATTCACTTGAGATCTAGAACATAGAACATAGAACAGCACAGCAACAGGCCCACAATGCCCACTGTGTCTGTATCGAACATCATGCCAAGACCATCTCTTTATCTACCTGCGCACCATCGATCACCCTCCATTCCCTACATATCCATAGGTATATGCACATCCATTTCTGCCTCCACCATCACCCCAGGCAGCGAGTTCCCAGCACCCACCACCTTCTGTGTAAAAACGTCGCCCCACACATCTCCTTTAAACTTTGCCCTTCTCACCTTAAAGTTATGCCCTCTTAAGTGAATTTAAGTGTACCCACAACAATTGCTTTATCCACAGCAACCCAACCCGGCCCATGAAATTCGGGGGCGGCACGTTGGCGCAGCGGTAGAGTTGCTGCCTTACAGCGAATGCAGCGCTGGAGACTCAGGTTCGATCCTGACTACGGGCGCCGTCTGTACGGAGTTTGTACGTTTTCCCCGTGACCTGCGGGAGTTTTCTCCAAGATCTTCGGTTTCCTCCAACGCTCCAAAGACGTGCAGGTATGTAGGTTAATTGACGGGGTAATACGTAAAAATTGTCCCTAGTGGGTGTAGGATAGTGTTAATGTGCGGGGATCACTGGGCGGCGCGGACTTGGTGGGCCGAAGGACCTGTTTCCGCACTGTATCTCTAAATCTAAATCTAAAAAAATCTAAATTCCTATTCAACCAACGCACACATATTTCCATCTGTGGGCTTTGAACTTTGAAAGTACATTTCAAAATGAAGAGGGATTTTACTCTTTATAAATTACCTATAAGGTTTATTTAGAATATTTTTAAACTTTAACTTTAATCACGCGGAACCCAGGTTTCATTTAACACCCTGAATGACCTACAAGAAGTTACTTAAAAGTTAATTAAAAATTACTTCCTTATTTCTGCAGCAAATGTTTTGGTATGGTTGGCCACTCAGTTGAATCATCGCTGCCGTACAGCGGTGGTCCCCACGGAACCTGACACCTGACGGAAGATCGAGGCAAGAAGCTGGAGTAACTCAGCGGGACAGGCAGCATCTCTGGAGAGAAGGAATGGAGTGACAAAGGAAAGAGGGTCTCGACCTGAAACGTCACCATTGGAGAGAGGGGAGAGGAGGAAGGGAGGGGGGGGGGGGGAGGAGGGAGGGGAGGAGGGAGGGGGAAGGGGGAATGGAGGGAGGGGAGAGGAGGGAGTAGGGGAGAAGGGAGGGATGGGGAGGGTAAGGGAGGGAGGGGGAGGAGGGAGGGAGGAGGGGGAGGAGGAAGGGGGAGGGGAGGAGAAGGGAGGGAAGGAGGGGGGGGGGAGGAGAGGGTGCAGCACCAATGCAGGAGAGGTTTGGGCTCAATGGGTCCACTTGGTCTATCTCCATTAAACCCTCCTCTCCCCTGATAGTGCCCTCTAGTGTTGGACATTTCCAGCTGGGGAAGAAGGTTTTGGCTCTCTACCTTATCTATGCCTCTCATAATTTTATGTACTTCAATCAAAACCTCCCTCGACCTCCGACGCTCCAGAGAAAACTAAGGGCAGTATCGTCATGTCTTAGGGCACAAGTTACCCATTAGCTGCACCTGAGAGATGCCGTGCTGTCACACAGAAAACACTGGGGCAGAGAGACATGCAGGGCCAGAGGTTTAAAAGATGTGGGTGACTGGCATAATTTCAGCCCAAGTGAATTATACTTGGTTCCACGCATAAGTTCTTTGTAACGTCTGTTGTCGTTTGAATGTTTTTCCCCGTGTGTTGGAAGGAACTGCAGATGCTGGTTTAAACCGAAGGTAGACACAAAATGCTGGAGTAACTCAGCGGGACAGGCAGCGTCTCTGGAGGGAAGGAATGGGTGACGTTTCGGGCCGAGACCCTTCTTCAGACTGAGAGTCAGCGGAAAGGGAAAAGAGATATAGTGGAGACTAGACCAAGTGGACCTGTTGGGCCCAAACCTCTCCTGCATTGGTGCAGCACCCTCTCCCTCTCCTCCTCCCCTCCCCCTTCCCCTCCCCTCCCCCCTCCCTCCACCCACCTCCCCTCCCCTCCCACTCCCCCCTTTCCCTCCCCCCCACTCCCTCCTCCTCAATCCCACTTATCCTCTCTCCCTTCCTCCCTCCCTCCCGCCCTCCCCTCCCCTCCCCCTTTTCCCTCCCCCCACTCCCTCCCCCTCAACCCCCCTTATCCTCCCCCCTCTTCCTCCCCCCTCCCTCCTACCCCCTCCCTCCCTAGGAGATAGATTTAAACTTTAAAATGTGAATAACTTTAAAATTATAACACCGATTTCAATGAAACTTCTCCCATTAGCACCAAAGGGACGACGGTCAGTAAGGTGGGCCTAAAATTGTCACACTATCGTGTACCGTTTTGGCTGTAGTTCAGGAACAAACAAACAAGAGTTTTAGTATATAGATGTAGGGAGATATTGAACAAATGAATGAAATATATGCAAAAAAGTAACGATGATAAAGGAAACTGGCCATCGTTAGATATTTGCTAGGAGAGAACGAGAAGCTGGTGCGACTTGGGTGGGGGAGGGACGGAGAGAGAGGGAATGCCGGGGTTACTTGACGTTTGAGAAATCAATATTCATACCACTGGGTTGTAAGCTGCCCAAGCAAAATCTGCTGGCTTTTCTGATGAATTCCTCGTGCTGGCTATAATCATGTTTTGGAATTGGATGAAAGACATACATCATCATTTAACTGAAGAAGAAAGGCTATCCTCATGATTTATTTTTGGACCCGTAACATCAAAGCTTATTAAATCCGGTTCGCAGTTTGGAGAAAAATAACTTGCTCATGGTAAGTTAACTTTATGGAGATGGAGAGGGAAGAATCAGCAGAAAAGGCAGGACTCGAGAGTCCAGATCACAATCTTTGCTCATTTTAACATGAATAAAGATTGTGAGCATGAATAAAATTGTTTACTGGCGCCCATCATTTCAGTGCTTGTAGGCTCTTTAGTGTTGGCACTTATAAAAGTGTAGTTACTATCAAAAAATCCTTTATTAGAGACAGTGAACTCTCAACTAAAGGGCAGTAAGTGGTTTAACAGTGTAACAAAAAAGCAGCGCAGAGGTAGAGTTTCTGCCTTATGGCACCAGAGACGTGGGTTCGATCCTGACTACAGGTGCTTCGTGCACGGAGCTTGTACATTCTCCCCAGAACTGCGTGGGTTTTCTCCAGGTGCTCCGGTTTCTTCGCACACTCCAAAGAGGTGCCGCACGGTGAATGACCCAGAGAAGATTTAGCCAGGACTAGACCTGAGCCACAGGCAGAGGTTGAGTAGGCTGGGTCTCCATTTCCTTGGAACGCAGGAGGATGAGGGGTGATCTTATAGAGGTGTATAAGATCATGAGAGGAATAGATTGGGTCGATGCACAGAATCTCCTGCCCAGAGTGGGGGGAATCGAGGAGCAGAGGACATAGGCTTAAGGTGAAGGGGAAAAGATTTAATAGGAATCTGAGGGGTAACATTTTCACACAATGGGTGTATGGAACAAGCTGCCAGAGGAGGTAGTTGAGGCTGGGACTATCCCAACATTTAAGAGGCAGTTAGACAGGTACATGGATAGGACAGGTTTGGAGGGATATGGACCAAATGTTGGCAGATGGGACTAGTGTAGCTAGGGCATGTTGGCCAGTGTGGGCAAGTTGGGCCGAAGGGCCTGTTTCCACACTGTATCACTCTGTGACTCTACAACATCGCCACATTGCCTGTGAATGGCTTGCACCTGTCTCTGCACGGTGTTGATATTCAGCTGGTTGAAAACCAGGGAGCCGACTTGACATTCCACACATCCCATTGTCCAAATCGCACGTAAACATCATTTGTTCTGGGTCGACACAAAATGCTGGCGTAACTCGGCGGGACAGGCAGCATCTCTGGAGAGAAGGAACGGGCGACGTTTCGGGTCGAGACCCTTTCCTTCAGACTGATGTCTGGGGAGTGGGCGGGAGAGAGATAGAATGTAGTCGGAGTCTACGGTGAAGTATGATTCCCCGGGCCCACACATTATTCTCATGAGCCCCTGGCTTAAGTCAAATTCCATGATCTCCCCACCTCTAGTCCACATGTGTTATTCTTCCACCGACACAACGTGAAGCTCTCTTGACCCTGGATCGCTGGGCGGCCTAGACTCGGTGGTCCGAAGGGACTGTTTCCACACTGTGGAAACTAAACTAAACTAAACTCAACTAAACACATCCAAACTAAACTAAGCTAAACTAAATATACGTTACTGCCTCTAATCAATCACATTGTATGGGGAAGTTCCAATCAATAAAAAATAACAGCTTCATGTTTGCCATGATAGCAAATATCTCCCTTGTTAATTGATGGCAGGAGAAGAAAATATATAAGGTAATGTTACTTTACATTGGAATTTGTCATGCTGACTAATGTGTTTGATTTCCTTTGTGCATTAACACAGTGCAGTAAAGGAAATTAAACTCATAAATGTCTTTACCAGAAGGTCAAAGTTTAACCAGGCAATATTTGTTCTTCAAAGGTCAGAAACCACCGTGAAAGTTGGCAAAAAGCAGCTGGATTGCTACTTTAAGGCAAGCTGTTTAATACAAAATTAAAAGGTGACATGTGATTGGGCCTGGGCAGCTTACAACCCAACGGTATGAATATTGACTTCTCTAACTTCAAGTAAGCCTTGTCTCTCTCTCCATCCTAGTTCTCCAAAGATAGACACAAAAAGCTGGAGTAACTCAGCGGGACAGGCAGCATCTCTGGAGAGAAGGAACGGGTGGGGTTTTGGGTTGACACCCTTCTTCAGACTCTCAGCCTGAAGAAGGGTCTTGACCTGAAACGTCACCCATTCCTTCTCTCCAGAGATGCTGCCCGTCCCGCTGAGTTACTCCAGCGTTTTGTGTCTATCTTCAGTGTAAACCAGCATCTGCAGTTCCTTCGTACACATCCTAGTTCTCCAACCAGTTTCACTGTACTCCTGATTAAATTTTACTGATTCTATGCCTCGTTGCCATCTTCCCCTCAGCTAACAATGATCCATTCTACATGTCTCCCTCTACCCTGACTCTTAATCTGAAGAAGAGTCTCAACCCGAAACGTCACCAGTTCCTTCTCTCCAGAGACGATGTCTGTCCCATTGAGTTACTCCAGTATTTTGTGTCTTATCTTTAGTGTCAACCAGCATCTGCAGTTCCTTCCTGCACATGTAATTATTCATTTACTGTTTCATCAGGTTAACTTCCATAAAATGAGACAGCATTAAGGTTTAATTTGGAATGGGAATTGGAGTGGAAGGAAGTGGAAAATTATGATAAAATAAAGCATTGAAACACAAAGCCAGAGAGATTTATATTCCCAGGTGTCCTCAAAGCTTTCCAAAATCGATTATTGTAAGCAGTTATGCTTTTTATTTAGAAGGCCGACACAAAATGTTGGAGTAACTCAGCAGGTCAGGCAGCATCTCTGGAGGGAAGGAATGGGCGACGTTTCAGGTTGAGACCCTTCTTCAGATTGATTTATTTAGTTTAGTTTAGAGATACAGCTCCGAAACAGGCCCTTCGGCCCACCGAGTCCGCACCAACCAGCGATCCCCGCACACTCACACTATCTAGAAGGCAGTGGAGGCCAATTCGCTGGTTGTTTTCAAGAGAGAGTTAGATACAGCTCGTAGGGTTAACGGAATCAAGGGATATGGGGAGAAAGCAAGAACGGGGGTACTGATTCTGATATTCAATGGCCTACTCCTGCACCTATTTTCCGTTTCTATGAATCTGCACTTTGAACGCGATAAATGGCGCTACACATGCTGGCGTTATTGTATGCAAAACAAATTTCACTGCGTAATTGCACGTGACAACAAATAGCCATTGATTGATTAAACTTGTCCACTGCCGCTCCCTCCAGCAAGGCAGTTGATAGGAGTCGTCACACCTCGATGGGCCGAATGGCTTAATTCTACTCCTATAACTTGTGAACTCTGGCAAGTGGGTGTTAAAATCTGGATTGAGGAATGGGGGAGCAGTTGATGCAAGGAGAACGTGGCGGCTGAGGGGGGGGGGGGGGTTCAGAGGTCTGTGACTGGGTGAAGGAGAGGAGGAAGGAGAGGAGTGCAGGGCAGCCCAAACATTTCATTGTGGGACAAGAACTTATCCTGAGCTCCCAATACACATGTAGCTTATGACAAGCTTGAGACAGTGCGTACTTTACGTACACCAACAATTAATATAGTTCATAAGTTGTAGGAGCAGAATTAGGCAATTAGACAATAGGTGCAGGAGTAGGCCATTCGGCCTTTTGAGCCAGCACCGCCATTCAATGTGATCATGGCTGATCATTCTCAATCAGTACCCCGTTCCTGCCTTCTCCCCATACCCCCTGACTCCGCTATCCTTAAGAGCTCTATCTAGCTCACTCTTGAATTCTGCCCATCATGTCTACTCCGCCATTCAATCATGGCTGATCTATCTTTTCCTCTCAACCCCTTTCTCCCCGTGACCTGTGTGGGTTTTCTCCAGGATCTCCGGTTTCCTCCCACACTCCAAAGACGTAAAGTTTGCAGGCTATTTGGCTTGGTATAATCGTAAATTGTCCCGAGTGTGTGTTAATGTGCAGGGATCGCTGGTCGGCGCGGACCGAAGGCCTGTTTCCTCGCTGTATCTCTAAACTAAACTAATCTTCTCCCTATAACCCCTGACACCTGCACTAATCAAGAATCTATCAATCTCCACCTTAAAAAAGATTCAATGACGTGGCCTCCACATCACTCAGTGGCAATGAATTCCATAGGTTCCCCACCCTCTGACTAAAGAAATTCCTCCTTATCTCCTTTCTAAAGGTACGTCCTTTCGCTCTGAGGCTGTGGCTTCTAAATTAGCTCCCTGCTGCAGCTAATGACAATGGGATTCAACTTTGGCATTTAAATTACAGTCTGTTTTTCTTAAAAGACTGAGTGCCTCCCGTTCCAGATTTCAGGCTATTTTAAACGAAGAAGCACAATAATAATGCTACTAACGCCCACTCCACCATCATAACCCCTTAACTCCCATTTGCATGTGCTCGGTTTCCTGTACGGATGGGCGGATGTTAGATTGCTTCCTCCAGTTACCAGTGGGTGGGAATAGCAGAAGGTATCAACGAACAGATGGGTGGAGGTGAGGGCCACATCACGGTGGAGAATGTGCTGCTTATTATTGACTTTGAGAACTGTGTTGCACTCCATAAATCACAGCAAGAACTCTGTGCTTGCAGCGGTTAAAGGCACACCAGTCAAGGACACTTTATTATATCACCTTGTTATTGACAAATGGGGATTTCCAAAATTATTGGACTCCCTGTCAGAGCCCTCTCTCTCCACCCTGTGCGACCAGCAGATGCTAAGGTCAGCTGGCAGGATTTTACAGGACCCCTCACACGTCCTGTTCCCTGCGTTTGAGTGGCTCCCCCCCAGGACACCGGCTTCGCTGCCCAGCCTGTAGGATGGTGAAGGGCAACCTTTGTCCCCAAGGCTGTTCAGCTCATCTCCCAACCACCCGTCTCGCTGCTCATCCTGCTAATTCCCCCAATATAGTCAATTTATTTGTCACATACACATAAATGTGCAGTGAAATGAAAAATTACCCACAGTTCAACAATAAGACCAATAAGAATAATCAATAAAAATGCAATAACACATACAATCATAAACTAACACCAAACAAAAGAAACATCCATCACAGTGAGTCTCCTCCAGCCCCTCCTCACTGTGATGGAAGGCCAGAATGTCTTTTCTCTCCCCTGCCGTCTTCTCCCGCGGTCAGGCTGTTGAATAGTTTTTGTACTACTCTACTTGCCTTTGTAAATTGCCCCACAGGGACAAATAAAGTGTTTTTGAACTTGAACTTATTCTCAAACACCAACAGCTGACCAATACGATTATCATGTAGCACCAACAAAATTCCTTAAAGAATAGAGTTTTGGTATAAGCTACCATTTCAGATTGCTGCTGTTTTTGCACTGATTGCTTTGAGATGGTCTTTGTTGGAGAGCACTGGGTTGCAATTCTTTCCAGATAGTGGCATCTAGTGAACATGCTGTAAAACGTTCTAGACACCATGTCCCATCTAGTCTATAACACGGTGACAAAAGCTGAACGCCACTCTAAATGTGGCCTCACCAACTGCAACATGACCTCCCAATGCTCAATACTCTTTGACAGATGAACTCTAATATGCCAAAAGGCTTGTTGATCACATGTACCTGTGATGCCATTTTCAATAAAAAAACATGCGTTTCTTTTTAATACTCTTATAAGCTGTTCATGTCACCAAGCTGTGTTGTTCTCGAGCTAGATCATTGCTGCCCTCCAGTGACACAATTCACTGCTGTGTCTGAGATTACTTCCCAAATTACCAGAGAAAAGGAATAGGGGCTTGTGTCCACTGGAATTTAGAAGGATGAGGGGATCTTATCGAAACATATAAGATTATTAAGGGGTTGGACACGTTAGAGGCAGGAAACATGTTCCCAATGTTGGGGGAGTCCAGAACCAGGGGCCACAGTTTAAAAATAAGGAGTAGGCTATTTAGAACGGAGATGAGGAAAAACTTTTCCAGTCAGAGTTGTAAATAGGTGGAATTCCCTGCCTCAGAAGGCAGTGGAGGCCAATTCTCTGAATGCATTCAAGAGAGCTTGATAGAGCTCTTAAGGATAGCAGAATCGGGGGGTATGGGGAGAAGGCAGGAACAGGGTACTGGTTGAGAATGATCAGCAATAATCACATTGAATGGTGGTGCTGGCTCGAAGGGCTGAATGGCCTACTCCTGCACCTATTGAGCCTTTGAATAAAGAGTAAATAACCTTGTCTTGAGATCCTTGTCCCTCAGACAGACCTGTCTGCGCACTCTGCAAATTGACTTGCTTGGTGTTTGCATTCCGCAGACTATCATAGCCCAGAGGCTACCCTGTGATGTTTCATGTCAAAACCCTTCTTCAGACTGAGTCAGGGGAAACCTCTAGTTTCCCTCTCCCCACTCTGACTGAAGAAAGCAAAAACATCAGCTATTCTTTTTCTCCAGAGATGCTGCCTGATCTACTCAGCATTGTGTGTCCATCTTCAGTGCAAACCAGCATCTGCAGTTCAAATCCTATTCAAAGTACTGGTCAGAACCTGCACATGGCAGTTCAGTTGCATTAAATGTGCAGCTTGAATTTTATACTTATGCAAGTCTATTGTACAAAATTAAACATTTCAACAAGTTTTGCAAAATTAGCAATTCGATTGTGCGAAGTTCTGTGACTGGCCCCACTACTGAATTAGCCCCTCAAAATTCTAATTTAGTACTCATCACCCCGAAGTCTCGACTCGAATTGTCACCCATTCCTTCTCTCCCGAGATGCTGCCTGACCCGCTTAGTTAGTCCAGCATTATTGTGTCCACCCTCATCACCCCAAAATTAGTTTTGCAACTCGCTGCACAAAATACCCAAATACAGGACTCAAGGGCCAGAACTACAGGAAGAGGTTGAACAGGGGCAGGCTTTATTCCGGAGAGCAGTTCCCACCATTGATTCAATTCACACTTCATGCTGACTCAGAAGAGCAGCCAACATAATCAGAGTCATGCCATACCAGTCGTTCCTTCTCCCTGCTCATGCCAGGCAGAAGTTAGTATAAGAAGATAACCGCAGATGCTGGTACAAATCAAAGGTTTTTATTCACAAAATGCTGGAGTAACTCAGCAGGTCAGGCAGCATCTCGGGAGAGAAGGAATGGGTGACGTTTCGAGACCCTTCTTCAGTCTGAAGAAGGGTCTCGACCCGAAACGTCACCCATTCCTTCTCTTCCAAGATGCTGCCTGACCTGCTGAGTTACTCCAGCATTTTGTGAATAAAAACCAGGCAGAAGTTAGAAGCACGTACCACAGGAACAGCTTATTTTCCCTATCAGGCACCTGAATACTCCTTCCACGAGCTATTAGTTTGATTCACCCCTACCCCATTGAGGACATTGGACTTTGTCTAAGAAACTGATGTCCCACATTGCCGAGAACTATATTCTGCCCTCTGTATTTCCCCATTGCTCTTGCCCATTGTACTCTAGTTTCAACTGATTGAATATTTATGGTATATCTGAGGTGTTAGGATGGCAAGGAACTGTACCGTAACTCAGTACATGTGACAATAAACCCAAACCTCATTTGAATTGAAGCTTTGCATTTTGCCTAAGCAATCAAATCAAAAAGCCAAAAGCAGTTCAGAAGCAATTCCTTTATTCTTGTTTTAATTTCACAATGATCCAAAATGAGTTGTATACTTGTACATAAAATAATACAATTTGTAAACTCAATGGACTTCCACCTTGTTGATCTGGAGTCCAGCAATAGTAAATGTCTCATCGTTACGATTCAGTGGCTTCAAAATTCATTGAGGGGCAATCTTTTGTGCTCCAATATCACCTGAAAAGCAGCATAAAGTATTTGAATTGCATTTGGAAAAATTTAAGGAGGGTAAAGAAAGACATTTACTAATTATAATTATTACTAATAATTCACAAAATATAAGCAGTGAAGTCAGGACAATAAACTGAAGTTTCTATGTTGGACAGTAGCTTTTGCACAGTAACATGAAGGTTTTAACTAACTGCAATCAAGAATACAGACTAGCTTAATGCATATAAGCAATAAGGGCATGGAGACACAAGCTAACACTCAGATCAGATGTCAGATTAAGTGGATCAAGAAAGCTGCCACAAATAATCATGACACCCCTGAAAATCTGTACCACAAAGCACAAGATCTAATTGATCACCCATGCTGCTAAAACCAACTTAAAATGTACGGTGTATTTAAGAGGCTGATGCTAATACCATTTGGTAGATAATCACAACATTTAGTGAGTTTTGCATGGCAAGTCATTTTAGTGCTTTAAGCTGCAGCCTGAGCCATCGAGAGCATGCACAATACATGTTGCCTGCAAGCATAGACTGCAAAACACAAGTCCGCAGTAACTAAGTACAGGATCATACTATTCGGTCTTTGCGTTGAGAGTTAGCGGATTTTTTTGCCAGAAGCCCTCCTTTGAAATGACCAAAAATCAAACTTATGCTTTAATAAGCAGCCCCCTTTAAAATGAAAAGTTCCACAATTAAAAAAAAAATTTACCACGAAGTTGGTTTTCCTAAATTGAAGACATTATTCATTATGGCTTCTTCAACCTGTAGGCAGGGCAAAGTGAAATAACATTAAAAACAATTTAGTGGTACATTCATGATCTCACAAAATACAGACAAAATGTCTAGCACCCCAGACAAATAGCAGTCGGGGAAGTTACAGCCCCTTATCTGCTCGTTGCACCAGTACAAAATGGACAACGCATTTTAGCCACCCTGTTATAGGAAGGACGTTGCTAAGACTTGAGGGCCTGAGTTACAGGGAGTGGTTGAGCAGGTTAGGACTTCATTCCTTGGGAGTGCAGGAGGATGAGGGGTGATCTTAGAGGTGTACAGGATCATGAGACGAATAGATAAGAGTAAATGCACCCAGAGTAGGGAAATCAAGAACCAGACATCGGTTTAAAGTGAGGGGGAAAGATTTAGTAGGAACAAGAGGGTTTAAAAAATATATTTTTTTAACACAAAGGGGAGGTAGGTACTATCACATTTACGAAACATTTGGACAGGATAAGTTTAGAGGGATATGGGTCAAATGCAAGCAGGTGAGACTAGTGTAGTTGGGCCAAAGGGCCTGTTTCGACACAGCATGACTACAATGAAATAAACGAAAAAAGGATCGGACTGAGCCAGTCTTGCCTAACTAAACAGCTATAGCAAGCTATCAAACATACATGCCTTTAGAAAGTAAATGGGTGTTGAAAGGCAGTGATGATTAAGTGTTCCCGACCAATTGCGTTACAGTGCAACTACAACCAGCTGGGACTGCTTTACTTTATGGTCATCTCCACGGCAGACCAGAAACTGCATTACTGATAGCCTTGGTAAGTGACCAGCCACTTTAAGCACAAGTTACTGTCAACCAAATCAGCATATTCACTCGCATGTAACATCTTTAGGGATTCAACTGGCAGACATGCTAAAAGAGCAATTGCTTCTATGAAAATTACAGCAACTTCCACACAAACCCACTCACCTGTTCAAGCAAGATGCAGCTATCCTTGATCAGCGGAGGCACATTATTCAAACACCTATGAATAAAATTCACGATGAGCAATCTTTTTAAAAAAATTATGCAAGTTAACTAGTTTAAAATGGACAGTAGTGTATCATCAAAAATACCAGGTCAACAAACACATTCAGCATGCCAACCAACGATGCCAAATGGTGAATTCCTCTAGCACTATTTTATGAACAACCCATCAGAAAGTACTGCTGGGTGCAGATACGATAGTGCAAAATTATAAAATGCATCTCAAAACATCCAAACATAAAAGTTCCAAATGCAAGTTGAATTTAATATTAAAATGTATGTAATGTAATTTAAAAAGTCACCCCTTTAACATTCAATACCCAAATTCTTGTAAGTTTAAATCTTTGACAAAAACCAAAGCTACAATAATTTAATGATATGAACAACGCCAACATAAAAGTCTTTCCCAGTCTGCTTTCACGTATATAACTTACCTTAAAACAGATAGGAAGTAATCCAACCTTTGGAGAAAATAAAAACACAACATTAGATCCAACTTACTTAAATCATGACATTACAGGCTGGAAGTCAATAAGAACAACTACTGGCCAGCACAGTTCTGTTCAGCACATCAAGATATGCACACGATCTTTCACACAGCAGTTGAACAGAAAAATCATCACAACAGAACTGGTATTCGAGCAAGCCCGTGATTAGTCAAATTAGTTTATTCCACTAGCCAATGAACACAAAAATTACCTTGCTGAAAGCCAAGTGACATCATAGCCCCCTGGTGCAGTAAACGGAGTGTGGTTTCAACCTCATTGTTTAGTTGTCAAGAAATGCATCTGTGCTGATCATTTCAGAGAAGTGGAGATGAATGAGACCTTTAAAACAAAAATTAAATTTCTTAACCCTTCATCTCACATTGTTGAGATTATTTCTCATTACATATTCTTTCTGAATTACTGACAAATCTCATCCTATGTTGTTCTATTCTCATGGGTTAACAAGCAATTGTTTTGTAGTTTAATCCCATTGGACAAACATCAAAGGTCCAGCGGGTAAAGCAAAGACTACAAGTTTACTCTTTGAGGCATTTCCAACAACACAAATCTATTATAAAGAAACAGTTGGGATAGACCTCATTTCCAGCCATGTGCCACTTATCACCAACAAAAAGCTTTTCACTGTACCTAACGACTTAAAATTAAGCCATATGGCATTTGTAATGCAAAAAAACCCCGACATTTATCCTGCATTGTATTGAAGGTAAATGAACACCGTATACTTCTATAACAAAGGTAGGTTGCCCAAGGATGGAGCTACCCGTGGTGGATGGAATTTAACCCAGGCAAGTGATCTTTGCATTTTGGGTCTTCTAATACTGAATGAACAGATATAACAAATGGCAGGGAACATTAATGTATAGGACCTTAGGATACAAGTTCATCACTCCCTGTAGAAGGCAGCCAGCCAGGTGGACAGAGCACTGTTTATCTCACTTGTCTTCAGAAGCAGCAGTATTGACTCCAAGCTGCAGCTGTACAGACATTGGGTTGGCCACATAACTGTGCAGTTATGGTCGCACTATAGAAAGGATGTAGTAGGGCAGAAAAGCCCTCTAACATCAACATTTGTCAGTGTCGACCTGCACTTCACAGCTTGCTAATGTCTTAGCCAAAATTGAATTCAATTCCACTTCTTTAATGTTAAATTGACCCCTGGCTTTTCAACCAATGTTGAAATCACTGATGTCAAGTTCCACTCTACCAGCAAACCTTAATGCTCTGCAATTTAGTTACCCAACATCAGTTTAGGGGGAAAAAATGTAAATGCCCCTCCCATTCGCCTCTCTCCCTTTTCATAACCAATTAAGCACCAGATTGCATAATAAAATCAATTTTTTGGTTGAATCTCCACATGTTGCTAGACCTTTTTGGAATGCATTATAAAAAGCCATTTCAATTTTGCTGGACTAGTTCGGTCTGGATCAATTTGAGAAACTCACCAGAGTAATTAGGCTGCTCTTAGAATCTCAATTTCCAGATTGGAACGATTTCATCCAGAATATCTAACAAGAGAACATTGAGATAATATTGTCAGATATCACACTCTTACAAAAATTAAGATATTGATTTTGTATCAAGAAACTGGAAAAGATAGTCTATGATATGTTCAGAAAGCCTAGTCATTCATTCACTGTCAATCAGAGCAGTTGAACATTTTGGCATTCATCATAACAATTTAAAAATGGCAGAGGGAAAGGATGATGAGAATTAGGGTCAAATGATTGCAGCACAATACTAGTTATCATTTAATTCAAGTTACAAATTCAGGGAAACCAAAACTCTAAAGTGGGCTCCAAATTTCTTACAAATACACAAAATCAAGGATGCAGTTCACTTAAAGTTATAGCACACTTCAAGCTCAGTAGATTTGATGCTGTTAATGGACTGAGCAGTAACCATTAATATTTCAATTTGCCAAAACACTACAGATTTTTACACATTTGCATTAACATCTAATAACATTAGTTTAATTTAGCCACTACCTTAATATCTTTACCCTGTACATACAAATGTCAACCACCATGTAGCGAAATAAATTACCATGTAGTCATGTCACCATTCTGCAGCTCCAGGCCCCTTTGTCCAAGATTGCGAGTATCCATCTTTGAGTAGGCAAGAATGAGAAGAAAAATTAATTTCTAAACCATTTCCATAATCACACCACAAAAAGTTTTAATTCAAATACAATCATGTGGCATTAAAAAACGCAAATGTGTCCTTTCGATATAGTAACACGACTGGTAAGGTGTAACCGGGCGTGGGTTGCAAAGAAAGTTTGCTTTCAGCACTCTGTTCCAGATTTGTCTATTTAAAGAGACAAAACTCTGAACAACATGCTGGCCACAAGGTTTCTCTGAATATACCAATTCTCTCACCTGTACACTGCACTTTGCAAAGCAGCTACAATTGATCTTGATTCATACATCTCGGTCCAACAATCGTACCTACGATTTATTGAAGATACAATGATTAATTTAATTTCACAAGAGAGCAAATACAATGTCAAATGCTCAAGAACTAGGCACTTCAATGCCATTGGAAGTACATAGCATTAGTGATTTGTGGAATAATCTGCATTCATCCTAAAACCCACTATCTAATATTTCAAAAATATTACATCTAATTTGATGCAGGAAACATGTTCCCGATGTTGGGGAGTCCAGACAGGGGCCAGTTTAAGAATAAGGGATAGGCCATTTAGAACTGAGATGAGGAAAACCTTTTTCAGAGTTGTGAATTTGTGGAATTCTCTACCTCAGAAGGCAGTGGAGGCCGATTCACTGGATGCACTCTAAAGAGATATATAGAGCTCTTAGGGCTAGTGGAATTAAGAGGTATGGGGAGGGGGCAGGAACGAGGTACTAATTGTGGACGATCAGCCATGATCACATTGAATGGCGGTGCTGGCTCAAAGGGCCGAATGGCCTACTCCTGCACCTATTGTCTAAGTATTTATGTATAGATGAGAATGTACAAGGCATGTACATTTGCAGATGACACAAAAGTAAGTAGTTTCAAAGACAGCATAGATGGTTATCAAAAGAATACAGAAGTAGGCAAATGGGCCGTAAAATGGCCGAGTTTAATGCAGATAAGTGGCATGTTGTATTTTAGGAAGTCAAACCAGGGAATATTGTAGAGCAGAAGTTTCTCGGCCTACAAGTAATAGTTTCGTAAAAGTAGCGTCACATGTAGATAGAGTGGGAAAGTGGCTTATGTTAAAGTACATTGGTTTTCATTAATCAGGGTATTGAGTATAGAAGCTAGGACTTAGTTACACGTGTTTAAGTATTTGTGTTCAGTTTTGGTCACCAGGACCAAGCTAGAGGAAAAGATTGGGCAGCGCAGGTCTTTATCCATTGGAGTGCAGGAGGCTGGGGGGCGATCTTGTAAGTGTATGATATTCACAAAATGCTGGAGTAACTCAGCAGGTCAGGCAGCACCTCAGGAGAGAAGGAATGGGCGACGTTTCGGGACGAGACCCTTCTTCAGACTGATCCAAATCACGAGGGGGAAAAAAAGAGAGATGAATGCAGTGTTTTACCCAGAGATGGGGAATCAGGAACCAGAGGACACACAGATACAAGGCGAAGGGAAAATAAAACGAGGAGTGCGACGTGACCGGGGAGCAGCTGCTGGGTGCGGGCTGGCGGAGCAGAGATCTGTAACAGGCTTCATTGTCATCAGTGCAACGGCAAGCCTGCAGAGATGGAAGCAGAGCCTGTGTTTGTGTGGCCGCCGACCCGGGGAGAGGGGATGAGGCGACATGCCTCCCTGCCCCATATAGTAAGAGCGGGTCCGCGGCGTGAGGAGGGCCGATGGCGGGAACCGGCAACGTGGTAGAGAATCCCGGGGAGTGGGAGCAGCCGGTAAGTGGGGAGCCAAGGATCTTGGGGGGGAGGAACATGGCTGGTGAGGGGGGAAGACATGGCTGGTGAGGGGGGGGGGGGGGGATATGGCTGGTGAGGGGGGGAGGAACATGGCTGGTGAGGGGGGAGGAACATGGCTGGTGAGGGGGGGAAGGAACATGGCTGGTGGGGAGACATGGCTGGTGGGGGGACATGGCTGGTGAGGGGGGGAGGAACATGGCTGGTGAGGGGGGAGGAACATGGCTGGTGAGGGGACATGGCTGGTGAGGGGGGGAGGAACATGGCTGGTGAGGGGGGGAGGAACATGGCTGGTGGGGGGACATGGCTGGTGAGGGGGGGAGGAACATGGCTGGTGAGGGGGGGAGGAACATGGCTGGTGGGGGGACATGGCTGGTGAGGGGGGGAGGAACATGGCTGGTGGGGGGACATGGCTGGTGAGATGATGTCCTCATCCCGGGCTCTCGCCACCACTTGCCACCCGGCGACGAGACGAGAGCCCGGGATGAGGACAGGCTGGGCCGATGGGAGCGCATCCTCCACCCCCTCCCCCCACATCCAACGATGAGAGGAGGTCCGGGGTTGGGGGACCCCGGGGACCAGCCTCGAGAGGGCGGACGCTCCCCCCACCACCCAGCGTCGGCGATGAGAGGAGGCCAGAACAGAGCGCGGACGCAGGTCGGGCCGCGGGATTAGGCCCGAGGTCGGAAAGACCGAGTGTGAATGAGAGTCCCACGTCCCACCCCCAACACATCCCCATCGCCCATAACCCACGCCGGCACCGGCACCACTACTACTACCCCCTACTACCACCGTCACCCACTACCACCGTCACCCACTACCACCGTCACCCACTACCACCGTCACCCACTACCACCGTCACCCACTACCACCGTCACCCACTACCTACCCCAACCGCTGACGACGCCGACTGAGAGCGAATGGCGCCAACCGCGCTCCTTTTATACCCTCCACCCCTGACCCGCCGACAGCTCGATCCAGATTATTTAATTTCTCTTCTCTCCCCTCCTCCTCCACTTCACTCCCCACACCCGGCCTCCAAGCTCCTTATTCAATTTTTACTTATTATTTTTATTTTGCGCTCTTCACGCCCATGAGGCTTTGCGCCAGGTCGCCGCGGTCCGCTCCTTCTCCGCGCAGGCGCACTCGGCGCAGAATCCAAAAACAAAGACACTCGAGGAGCAAGATGGAGCACTCCGTCGAAATCGCCGGCGCTGAGGAGGGAGCGCGCAAAGGCGCCATTTTAGTAGGCACACCCACCATTTTAGTAGGCAAACCCGCCATTTTAGTAGGCAATCCCCGCCATTTTAGTAGGCAACCCCGCCATTTTAGTAGTACAAGAAAATAACTGCAGATGCTGGTACAAATCGATTTATTCACAAAATGCTGGAGTATTCTTCGGTCTGAAGAAGGGTCTCGACCCGAAACGTCACCCATTTCTTCTCTCCCGAGATGCTGCCTGACCTGCTGAGTTACTCCAGCATTTTGTGAATAAACCGCCATTTTAGTAGGCAAACCCCGCCATTTTAGTAGGCAAACCCCGCCATGTGGGAGGAACAATAGACAATAGACAATAGACAATAGGTGCAGGAGTAGGCCATTCAGCCCTTCGAGCCAGCACCGCCATTCAATGCGATCATGGCTGATCACTCACAATCAGTACCCCATTCCTGCCTTCTCCCCATACCCCCTCACTCCGCTATCCTTAAGAGCTCTATCCAGCTCTCTCTTGAAAGCATCCAACGAACTGACCTCCACTGTCTTCTGAGGCAGAGAATTCCACACCTTCACCACTCTCTGACTGAAAAAGTTCTTCCTCATCTCCGTTCTAAATGGCTTACCCCTTATTCTTAAACTGTGGCCCCTTGTTCTGGACTCCCCCAACACTGGGAACATGTTTCCTGCTGTAGCGACCATAAAGAGTGGTCCCGGTCGTCGAACCCTCAGATTGGCCGGAAAGGTCACGTGTAGGCGCGACCGTGGGGATTGGTCCAGAGAGCGACATCGCTGATTGGACAGCGATGTCATGTGTGCTTTTGGCGCCCGAAAAGAGCAGTTCAGAGAAGTCTTCGAAGAAGACAGTGAGTTTTTGATGGTTGTCCTTTACCTTGTTGTTTAACCTTTGTATTCGAATATTGCTGCCGCAATAAACTTCTTCTACAACCAACAAGTTTCCGGACTCGCCATATTGGTGACCCCGACGTGATCTGAACGATCACCGACTATGCAGGAACACAACGCCCCGTTGTTGGATGCCGCACCCGGCACACCGGAGTTAAGCGCAGTAAGCGTTCACCTTCCGTCGTTTTGGACACATCAACCGCAATCTTGGTTTGTCCACACCGAAGCCCAATTTCATTTAAGGAACATATCAGCCGACGCGACGAAGTATTACTATCTCGTCAGCGCTCTATCACCGGAGACGACCACACGCGTGATGCGGTTCATCGTTAATCCGCCTGCGGAAAACAAGTACGAGGCAATGAAGAAATTGTTACTGCGAACCTTCGGGTTTAATAGGCACGATTGCGCTGAAAAACTTCTGCACCTACCGGACCTCGGATATCGACGGCCGTCCGTTCTCATGGCCGAGATGATGATGCTAGCTGGTGAGCATACGGATTGCCTCATGTTCGAACAGGCATTCCGAGAGAAGCTTCCCGAGGATGTCCGACTGCTGCTTACGGATTGTTCTTTTAAGGACCCCGAAGCATATGCAGAGAAAGCGGACGCGCTCATAGCGGCTAAATCGAAGACAAGCGCTTCGATCAACAAGGTCTCGACATCAGTGACCACGCCACAGCGACATCAAGATGGCGCCGCGTCTCCCGCCAGTTCTCCAAAAGCCCGCCAAAAAGATCCGCACAAGCGCGGCTGGTGCTATTATCACCTACGATGGGGTAGAGAATCCCGCAACTGCCGCTCACCTTGTACCTTCGCGGGAAATGCCTCGGCCGATCGTACATAGGGGCAGTTACGATTGGCCAGAACCGACGCCTCTACGTCCACGATCGATTCACGGACACAGAATTTTTGGTGGACACGGGAGCCATCGTCAGTATAGTGCCGCCGACCGACCTCGAAACCAGAACGGGTAAGACAGGTCCCACTCTCATCGCGGTTAATGGCAGCCCCATTCGCACTTTCGGTATACGGAAGATGTCCCTTGCGTTAGGCCTCCGCACGTACGAATGGCCATTCATCATAGCAAACGTCAGACAAGCGATCCTAGGCGCAGATTTTCTCTGGGCTTTTTCACTGGTCCCTGATGTCCGTGGTAACGACCTCCGACCCTCCGCCAGCGAGGAGCCCGTCGCCCCGACAACCGCCTCCCCGCCCCGCCCTACTGTCCAGGCCGTCGTCGCGGCCCCTGACTCGTATGGCGGAGTTTCCAGAGCTGCTCATCCAACGTTTTGACACGCCTTCGGCCAAGCACGGCGTGGTCCATCACATCCGCACCGAGGGCCCTCCCGTTTTCGCTCGGGCCAGGAGACTACCGCCAGACAAACTGGTGGTGGCACGGGCGGAATTTAGGAAGATGGAGGAAATGGGCATTGTCCGTCAGTCCGACAGCACTTGGGCCTCGCCGTTGCATATGGTCTCCAAAGCATCTGGGGGGTGGAGACCATGTGGCGATTATCGGCGTCTCAATGCTGTCACCACGGCTGATCGCTACCCCATACCGCACCTGCAGGACTTTTCGTCTGGGCTGGAAGGGGCGGTGGTGTTCTCCAAAATCGATTTGGTGCGAGGATATCACCAGATTCCGGTGCGGCCGGAGGACATACAGAAAACGGCCACGATTACTCCGTTCGGGTTGTTCGAATGGTTGCGTATGCCTTTCGGTTTAAAGAACGCGGCACAGGCTTTCCAACGACTGATGGACCGTGTGGGTCGGGGTTTACCCTTTTTGTTTATTTATTTAGACGACATCCTGGTCGCCAGCCCCTCAGTGCAGGAACACCAGGTCCACTTGCGGACTGTGTTCCAGCGGCTCCAAGACCACGGGCTCATTATCCAACCCTCCAAGTGTCAATTCGGCCTCCCTTCTCTTGATTTTCTAGGGCACAGAATCACCCCTGCCGGCGCCACCCCTTTGCCCGAGAAGGTGGAGGCTATCCGGGCATTTCCCAGGCCCACCACAGTAAAAGGGCTGCAGGAGTTCGTAGGTATGGTTAACTTCTACCATAGGTTCGTTCCGGCAGTTGTGCGGGTCATGCGCCCGCTCTTCCAGTGCCTTGCGGGAAAACCGGTAGAGTTGATATGGTCCCCGGCCGCAGAGTCGGCTTTTACAGCAGCTAAGGCAGCCTTGGCAGACGCCACCATGTTGGTCCACCCGAGCCCCTCCGCCCCCACGGCCCTGACGGTTGACGCCTCTGATGCGGCGGTGGGTGGGGTCTTGGAGCAGCAGGTCGGTGGCCGTTGGCAGCCATTGGCGTTTTTCAGCCGGCAACTAATTTCGGCTGAGCTGAAGTATAGCGCATTTGACCGAGAGCTTCTGGCCCTCTATTTAGCTGTTCGTCAATTCAGGTACTTCCTTGAGGGCCGCCCATTTGTGGCCTTTACAGACCATAAACCATTAACTTTTGCATTTTTCAAATTGTCTGACCCATGGTCGGCCCACCAGCAGCGGCACCTGACTGCCATCTCCAAATTTACCACCGATGTCCGTCATGTCGCGGGTAAGCTTAATGCTGTTGCTGACGCCCTGTCTAGACCTGCTTGTTCCCCTATTTCGGCGGTGGACTGCGAGGTGGATCCCCAGGAGCTTGCGGAGGCACAGCTTCTAGCGGATACCGCCTCGGCATACCAGTCCACCACTTCGGGATTGAAGTTGGCTCAGGTAGCCTGCGGGTCGGAAGGCACAAAAGTCTGGTGTGATGTTTCCCTTCCCCGTCCCAGGCCGGTAGTACCGCCCTCCCTTCAGCGCCGGGTTTTCGATGCCATTCACGGGCTGGTGCACCCGTCCATCCGCTCCACCTCTGCTTTAGTAGCAGCTCGGTTTGTCTGGCATGGCCTACGGAAACAGGTAGCGGGTTGGGCACGTTCCTGCGTTCCCTGCCAGACCGCTAAAGTCCAGCGCCATGTCCAGCCCTCCGTACAGGAGTTCGAGGTCCCAGCAGTTCGTTTTTTCCACATCCACGTGGATTTGGTCGGGCCCTTGCCTTCCTCCCGGGGCTACACCCATCTCCTCACGGTGGTGGATCGGTTCACCCGGTGGCCAGAGGCTTTCCCATTGTCTGATATCTCGGCAGCCTCTTGTGCCAGGACTTTGGCCCTCCATTGGGTAGCACGTTTCGGGGTCCCGGCAGTTATTACCACTGACAGGGGGCCGCAGTTCACTTCGTCCCTCTGGGCCGCGCTCGCAGAGCTGTACGGTTCCCGGTTACAACACACTACAGCATACCACCCCCAGGCAAATGGACTTGTAGAGAGGTTCCACCGTCAACTTAAAGCGTCCCTCAGTGCGAGGCTTGAAGGCCCGGACTGGGTGGACCAACTCCCCAGAGTCCTTCTGGGCATCCGGACTGCTCCTAAGCAAGATCTCGGTACTTCGTCCGCGGAGCTAGTATATGGCTCGCCACTTAGGATACCCGGAGATTTGCTTCCGGACCCCCCCGACCAGCCGCCTCCAGTTCCATCAGTTTTAGCTTCGCTCCGGGCACGGGTGGGTTCCCTAGCCCCAGTTCCGACTTCACGTCATGGGTGTCCCAGGGTACACGAACCACCTTCCCTGAAGGACTGCGAGTTTGTGTTTTTACGAAAAGATTCCCATCGTGCCCCGCTGCAGAAGGTCTACGAAGGGCCGTTCCGGGTTTTGCGTAAGGGGACGGCTACCTTCACCTTAGACGTGGGCGGCAGGAGTGAGCTCGTCTCGGTGTCCAGGCTGAAACCTGCACACTTGGATCCGGACCAACCGGTCCTGGTCGGCCAACCACCTAGGAGAGGCCGGCCTCCAGCAGTCCCGATCAGTCCAGAACCCCCCGCTCAGGCTGTTCCACCGAGCACGGAATCCCAGGCTCCTGTGGTTCAGGCTGCTCCCCTCCTTACTCGTTCAGGTCGCGAAATCCGGCTCCCTACTAGGTTCCGTACCTCGGGTTCTGGGGGGGGTCATGTAGCGACCATAAAGAGTGGTCCCGGTCGTCGAACCCTCAGATTGCCCGGAAAGGTCACGTGTAGGCGCGACCGTGGGGATTGGTCCAGAGAGCGACATCGCTGATTGGACAGCGATGTCATGTGCACTTTTGGCGCCCGAAAAGAGCAGTTCAGAAAGTCTTCGAAGAAGACAGTGAGTTTTTGATGGTTGTCCTTTACCTTGTTGGTTAACCTTTGTATTCGAATATTGCTGCCGCAATAAACTTCTTCTACAACCAACAAGTTTCCGGACTCGCCATACTGCCTCTAATGTGTCCAATCCCCTAATTATCTTATATGTTTCAATGATCTCACCTCATCCTTCTAAATTCCAGTGTATACAAGCCCAATCGCTCCAGCCTTTCAACATACGACAGTCCCGCCATTCCGGGAATTAACCTAGTGAACCTACGCTGCACGCCCTCCATAGCAAGAATATCCTTCCTCAAATTTGGAGACCAAAACTGCACACAGTACTCCAGGTGCGGTCTCACCAGGGCCCGGTACAACTGTAGAAGGACCTCTTTGCTCCTATACTCAACTCCTCTTGTTATGAAGGCCAACATTCCATTGGCTTTCTTCACTGCCTGCTGTACCTGCATGCTTCCTTTCATTGACTGATGCACTAGGACACCCAGATCTCGTTGAACTCCCCCTCCTCCTAACTTGACACCATTCAGATAATAATCTGCCTTTCTATTCTTACTTCCAAAGTGAATAACCTCACACTTATCTACATTAAACTGCATCTGCCATGTATCCGCCCACTCACACAACCTGTCCAAGTCACCCTGCAGCCTTATTGCATCTTCCTCACAATTCACACTACCCCCCAGCTTAGTATCATCTGCAAATTTGCTAATGGAACAGTATGTGTGATGATACCACAAACATGCAGAATATATCTCATCTAGATTTTTGTTATTTTTCTTTTTAATTGTTTCGGCAAGTTTCTGCCTACATAGTTTTGTACAAACTAACCATAAATACACCTGGTCAATAGTTTTGAAAGCAGTTTTGCTTTTACCTCGAAGAAGCAAAACTGGAAAACGCGGATGAAACGCAGGTCAGGTCTGTATACACGCAGCTGCTCAGCCGGCGAGACTGCTTAGCACGAGTGACCTATGACCTGGGCAGTCGGGATACCAAACTCGCTTATAACTCAGAGGTCCAGGCAGCATCTGTGGAGGAGTTTGCTGAATTAACGTTCATCCTCCCCAACTGTATCCACCTATCACTCTCCAGGCTTTACCCTTCCTCTCCTCCAGCTTTCTCAACCCTACTACAATCAGTCTGAATGTAGAAGCAAATAACTGCAGAGGCCAAGGAAAGGCACAGTGCTGGAGTAACTCAGCGGGTCAGGCAGCATTCTGGAGAACGTGGATAGGTGGCATTTCAAAGGATCCGGACTCAAAATGCCACCCATCTACGTCCTGCTGTAAGGGGTTTCTGCGCCGAGCTTTCGCCCGACCTAAGGTCCCCGTGCCTTGCTCTGATCCCTTGACCAGGCCGCGCACACTGGTTCCCCGTGAGTGGTTCGACCCACTCACCCCCTACGGTTCTAGACACTGGACTTAGATGCAGGAGCGTTTATAGTGCAGAAAAATTCAACCAGACCAGATTTGAAGACCAGGGTTTAAATGGAAAAGGCTTTTATTGAGCGCTTGGGACTATTGTCCATGAATACTTATACACATTTCTATCAGACATATGCATAACTACACGAATACTTAGACACAGTTCTAAACGACATATGCATCACTACACGAATACTTAGACACAGTTCCACTAGACATATTCTTGATGGGGATATTCTTATTAAGATGGAGAACTTTTTTTATATCAAAAAATACTTTATTCAAGTAATAAATATCATTTACAAAACATATTTTTTAAACAAACCCATCCGACATTTCCGGAGGTTACACATTCAATACAGGCATTTACTTCCAAATTTACATACCTTTACATACATTTACCCAGATTAAGATGGGGAACGTACGACACATGCCTGTTCCTCTCTCTCTTGCATCAGTTTAAAACCCAAAAATCGTGGCCAGTTATACTATTCTGACCCGTCCTATCTCCCGCCAGATCTCGGGATCTCTTTGTTTAAAAGATATGTATTGAGTTTTCTCTCTGATCTGCGCTTATGTCCGGGGGGGTACCGGGGATGGCCAGACGGTGTTAATTGGTATTTCGTTGCGAGGTGATGGGTTTAACTGGTTTCCCATCACCTACCAGGTAGTTTTCTATGGGCTATTGTGCCCCCTTAACGAGATTAACTGTGTAGGTCGGCTTTGGGCATTGTGAGTATGCTGATGTCAGCGCCCCAGTGTCTGGACTTCGACCTGGTTTCGCAGGTTTCTGCATGGCCAATACCCATCCATTGTTCTGGCCGTGGCTTTGCAGAAACCTAGAGACTGGGCTGTGGGGTTTTTGCTTTTGTGGCTGGTCACGAGGTCCTGCGGCCATCTTAGGACCCACGGATTGTGACATCCCTTGGTAAACTGACCGCAGCCTTTCTCCGCTATCAGCCCCAGTCTCCCGTTTAAAATGTCCAAACTGCAGCTCTTTGGTTAGGTGTTGCTTGCAGAATGAGGGAAAACTTCTCAAATCTTACAGTCCCTCCTGTTGATTTGCATAACCCCAGTTTATCGAATCAATTAAATAATGTGGTTGAGCAATGTTTTCCCGATTCTCCACATCCAGACCCCTGAGGTTTTAACTAACTAGTGTTCCATTGCGAACGTACAGTCCCCATCTTCTAGGCTGACCTTTACTGCCCGTGTCCCGGGCAAAACGATATTACAAGTATGTACATTTTCATGTCAGACATATACACCTACACCTTGTCCCAGGCTGATGCCTCCGCCATCCTCCTACTGGTGTCAGCTTTAATGTAGGACATGAAAACACAACAGCAAAACGATACATTTTTTTACATTCCTTCAACACAATCATTCTTTATACAATTTTGAAAAAGGACAATGCAAAACACAGTTCACTCGGTGCGGAGGGGGCCCATCCTCCTAGCAGCTTGCGGCTGGGTTCTGCTCGCCCACCCGCACGTCAGCGATACCTCGAACCCCACATACACATATAGATCCCCTCATCCGGTTCCTACCATTTGTCCCAACACACACTCAACTGTTCTTTAGTCCCAGAAATAGTCCTGTGAGTGTCGTGGTCAAGTCTCTCCCACTCAACAGTGGAGTTGGCCATTGTCCTGCTCGTTTTCCTCAGCCACCACTGCCTGCTTGCGGGGACCTTCCCCGTGCATACCAGGCAGATCCTTTTGCCAACGGTGGCGCTTACTCTTTGGGCGACGATCTTGACTCTCGGGCACAATAACGAAGTGTCCCGATAAGCAAAGCCTGAGGCGCTGGAATATTCTGAAGAGTTCGATCCCAGCCACCCCAGCCACCGGCCTTCATGGAAGTGAACTGCGGTCTCTTCCGCTTCTCTCCTTCCAGTCCCGTCGGTCGCGATGGGAGCCGTGTCCCCGGAGCAGCCGTAGACGATGATGTCCTTGGTGCGGCCCCAATAGGCCCACCCACATCCGATCGCCGTGGCAACGATCCACCATACGAGTGCCTCCTTCCACTCCAGAAAACAGATAAAATATGGTATAGCCAGCCTCTTGGGGAGCGCTTGGCTTTGTTAATGCCCCTGCGGGCGGGTCTCTTGATCCCCAGCCTGCACCCCACACCCACACATCCTGGACGCATCAACTTTATCTAAAAACTATCCCCACAAACTTACCTATATTACTTATCCTTATCTATCTTACTTTATCCTTATCTAAATTACTTACCCGTATCTAAAATACTTATCCTTATCGATTCTAAAATATAATACAGCGCCGCCTTCCCAGGGCGGCTCAGCTAATCCCTGTCAGGGCTGCAGCGGGTCGTCTCCTGCGGCTGCACCGCGCTGTCTCCCACCTTTGATCCTCCGCAGCCTGTCGCTGCCTGGCGGGGGCTAAGCCTCCGCTGAAACGTAAGCTCCCTCCTCCTCACTTGGCTCCCGTACCTCGGGGCGTGATTGACCTCTGGCCAAAACTTTCTAGGTTGGGGTTCCCTGCTCGACCTACGGGGAGTCACCTTAGGCACTGCCCCTGGACAGCCTGGCTGAGGACCGGTTCCTGCCGTGTCGCAGCTCGGGTAACCCCCCCAGCTGCCGACCCTGGCCGCTCCTCATCCAGCTCTGCCCCCTTGGTGCTGGGTATTCCCGCGGCATCCGGCCTCACCCAGCCTGTACCTACAGGTGGTGAGCCTCCGCCCGCTACCCCCGCCTTCCTGGTGCTTGAGTCGGGGACGTTACTGTCGTCCCCCTCCGACTCCTCTTCCTCCGTAATGGGATCCAGCCCCTGGTCGAGCTGATCAGGCTCTTCCTCGTCTGAATCCCACCCAAAACGGGAGACCCTCCATTCCTGGAGAATGTCCTCCCCCCTCACGCAGGCAACCTTGCCTGTCTGCGTGACCTGCCTCATCCTTGGCTGTGAGTCCCCACTCACAGGGCTGGCCCCTGTGGTTGACCCCTGTGCTCCAGGTTTATAACTACCTACCCTACTACAATCATGTTTGTGGGTCGCAAACGCGTTCAGGTTGTTCCCCACACACTCTTGCAGTTCGGCCGGGACCTCCGCCACCATGCGCTCGAGGTCGTAACCCTCGGGCGGCTTCATGGTGCACAGAGTCCCTTTCCCCTCTTTTCCCCTAATCCCCTTCCCACCCCCTGCTGTCCATTTCATCAGGATACACTCCCATGTGGTATGGAGTGCTCCCAAATGAATGGACAGCGGGATGGAATGCGCGCCAGCCTGTTCCTTCCCTGTGAACCCCACCAGTGCGAAAGGGACCCCCGTGGACAGGGGAGAGTCAAAGGGTTCCTCTGTGTGGACCACGGTGCATGAAGCCCCCGTGTCCAACAGGTAATTGCCCCTTTGCCTCTCCACTACCATCTCCACAAGCGGCCTCTTCCACGCATCGTAGCGGAGAGGACACATAGGCGGGCTGCGCGGGCTGATGTCATTGGGGAATGTCCAGTGCCCCCTCCGCACCCAGGGAGCCAGTAGCGACTGCCACCTTCCCCTGTGCGGCCATGAGGGAACGCATCACCTCGATCATCGTTTCGATGATCTCGGGCTTAACTGGGACATCGGCGCGCAGGGTGGTGCCAACCCTATCTTCCTTGGTGTGGGCCCTGCAATCCTTCCGCCAGTGCCCCACCTTACCGTACCTGAAACACTTGGACTGTGCGGTAGGGTTACCCTCCTGTCGCCACTCCTTTTGGGCCGGTGCAGTAGCCTCCGCCACGTGCACCTTCCCTTTTACGAGTCGGGTAGACGTGCCCCGGGTTCCTATACCCTACCGTGAAACGATCCAAAACCGCCTTCTCTGTACTATTTGTGGGATCAAACCAGGCTTTCGCCTGTTCGCTGACGGCCGCCACGCTGTTTGATACCAAACATCGGAGCCACTGGGCTCTCCCATTCCCGACCAGGACATCCCGCGCGGGGACGTGCGGGCAGCTGCTCTGATATACTGACCACAGTCGCGCCGCGAAAACCTTTGGGGGTTCTCCCTCCATCTGGAGGGTCTTCCCCAATCGGGCAAATGGACCCTCATCGCCCATCCCCAAGACCTCCAGGACCTCGTCCCGTAGGAGATCGTAGGTCCTGGTCCCTCTTTTACTCTCATCTGAGAGGCATTGGAGGATCGAGCTGTCCAGGGAGAACAGCAACATTTTTGCCCGTTCTCCCTCGTTGCAACCGTTGATTGCGGCGGTTTGCTCGATCTCCCTAAAATGCAGCGAAGGGTCCCCTGATTCGGACAATTTCATTACATGCCCGATCATAGCTCTTAACTGCTGGGAGCTGTGGGGCACCATGATCTCGCTTTGAATGGGTCCGGCGTCCCCATTCGGCGCGGTGGGTCCCCGTCTGGTTTCCAGGACCGGGCACATGGGCGCCGGTGCCGAGTCCTCGACCGGGAGCTCCCCTCTCTCTCTCTCCCCTACACTACCACTTTCCCAGGATGCCTCGTAGCTAGGGGAATTGTGGAGTCGGGGGACGAAGCCACCACGGTCTTTCTGGGGACCGGAACCAGGACCTTCGCAACCGCCAGCGACTGGCTCACTGGGGGGTTCATTAGATAGACCAGCCCGCTTGCTTTATTTAAAGCACTCCGCAGACCCTCTATCTCCTGCAGGCAGGCCCCGTGGTCGGCCCCTTCCGACCTGTCCTCCAAAACCATCTTATATGCTGTCCTAACTCCCTTAATGTTCTCTTCCTGGGTCTCCAGTTGGCGGCTCAGGGAAGCGCACTGTTCCCTGAGCCTGCCCTCACTGAGCATAGCCTCAGTAGCCTGACACTCCATGAGTTCTACCCTAGCCTCGTGGCGGTTGGTCACGACCCGGCGCTCCTTGTTTAAAGAGTCCAGAGCCTCAATCAATTGGTTCCCACCCGCAGCCTTCTCCTCTACCTCCTCCTGAAGGTCCATGATCTGGGCTGCCTGTGCCACAACCACGCGGTCCATAAGCTGGACCTGCTTTTTATAGCAGGTCAGCCAGACCGCCCTTTCTACAGATTTCTTGTGGGCTTTACTGGCCGTCCACCAGATCGCTGCATCCAGTGGGCGCTTGTCCTCTAACAAACCACACATCCATTGTTTGGTGATATTCACCTTGTTAAAAATATAGTCCGCAATGCGCTCGTCCATTACATCCCTAGTTTTAAAATCCTTTTCTGGTACACTATCGTCCTGCTGCCAGTGTCCCTTCGTGGTCGCCATTATCTGTAAGGGGTTAATGCGCCGAGCTTTCGCCCGACCTAAGGTCCCCGTGCCTTGCTCTGATCCCTTGACCAGGCCGCGCACACTGGTTCCCCGTGAGTGGTTCGACCCACTCACCCCCTACGGTTCTAGACACTGGACTTAGATGCAGGAGCGTTTATTAGTGCAGAAAAATTCAACCAGACCAGATTTGAAGACCAGGGTTTAAATGGAAAAGGCTTTTATTGAGCGCTTGGGACTATTGTCCATGAATACTTATACACAGTTCTATCAGACATATGCATCACTACACGAATACTTAGACACAGTTCTACTAGACATATTCTTGATGGGGATATTCTTATTAAGATGGGGAACGTACGACACATCGCAAACTTGACCAACACATATTCATTTACACACCCACGTTTATTCAAACCACCCTCCCCTCTACACTAAACTATGTCCAGGATGTGCAGGATCGGGGTACATGCTCACCATGGGTCTATTACTGGGGTTACTGGCTGTTCGTGCTGCTTCTCCGCTGCTTTCCGTGAGGGTCGTGCTTGTCCCCTGAGTTTCTTCCTTCCATTTCTTGCGTTCCTGGCCAGTCGTTGCCTGTCCTTTTCGTCTTCCTCCTGGCTTGCGTTCCTTGCAGTTTGACTTGCAGTATTTCTTCTTGAGTTGCGTGCCTGTTCCTCTCTCTCTTGCATCAGTTTAAAACCCAAAAATCGTGGCCAGTTATACTATTCTGACCCGTCCTATCTCCCTCCAGATCTCGGGATCTCTTTGTTTAAAAGATATGTATTGAGTTTTCTCTCTGATCTGCGCTTATGTCCGGGGGTACCGGGGATGGCCAGACGGTGTTAATTGGTATTTCGTTGCGAGGTGATGGGTTTAACTGGTTTCCCATCACCTACCAGGTAATTTTCTATGGGTTATTGTGCCCCCTTAACGAGATTAACTGTGTAGGTCGGCTTGGGGCATTGTGAGTATGCTGATGTCAGCGCCCCAGTGTCTGGACTTCGACCTGGTTTCGCAGGTTTCTGCATGGCCAATACCCATCCATTGTTCTGGCCGTGGCTTTGCAGAAACCTAGAGACTGGGCTGTGGGGTTTTTGCTTTTGTGGCTGGTCACGAGGTCCTGCGGCCATCTTAGGACCCACGGATTGTGACATCCCTTGGTAAACTGACCGCAGCCTTTCTCCGCTATCAGCCCCAGTCTTCCGTTTAAAATGTCCAAACTGCAGCTCTTTGGTTAGGTGTTGCTTGCAGAATGAGGGAAAACTTCTCAAATCTTACACTGCTGAGAAGCTGCCTGACCCGCTGAGTTATCCAGCATCTTGTGTCTTTCCTACAATCAGGTCTGAAGAAGGGCCCCACTCCAAAACATCACCTATCCATGTTCTCCAGGAAAGCTGCCTGACCTGCTGAGTTACTCCAGCGCTTTGTGTTTTCCCCTGTGCAAGGGAATGTTTCCCATTAAACCAGTATCTAAAACCACTGTAAATTAAGTTTACATTGAGAAGAAGGTTTAAAGGTAATCTGTCGTGAAAATATTTCACACAAAGAGTGGCTGGTATCTGGAATGAGTTGCCAGATGAGGTGTTGAGGCAGGAACATCATTTAATAGGTACCTGGACAAGATCGTGAATGAACAAGGAACAGATGGATATGGATATGGAATTAATGCAGGCAAATGGGATTAGCGTAGATGTATGAATTGAGGATGTATTTTAGTTTGATTGAGTTTGGTTTAGAGATACAGCGCATAAACAGACCCTTCGGCCCGAGTCAGCATCATCCAGCGATCCTCGCACATTAACACTATCTTACACACACTTGGGCCAAATTACATTTAAACCAAGCCAATTAACCTACAAACCTTTGGAGTGTGGGAGGAAACCTAAGGGCATATGGTCATAAGATCTTGGAGAAAACCCACATGGTCACAGCGAGAACGTACAAACTCCGTACAACAGCACCTGTAGTCGGGATCGAACCCGGGTGTCTGTAAGCGCAGTAAGGCAGCAACTCTGTGCCACCGTGCTGCCCACGAGTATTATGTCTTGTAGAAATCGCTGAGTTTTCCAGATCGTGGACCGATCTGCCATTTTGTAATACGACTGACAATTACTGGACGTTCTTTTTTCTGAGCTTGATTTTGCTGTTCTTTCCCCCTATTGTGCTTGAGTATGCAGTTCAGACTTGTCACATGTAATTGAGATCTCAGATTCACCCTATCAATGCCTTCACGTGGCCACTTGATATCATAAAGTTTTATTACTTTTGCTGATAGTCTCTAATTGCCAGCCCACCTTCTCCACCAATGTGGGATATGTGTTCTCAGTAGAGGGCACAGATTGAGAGGTGACCAATGATCAATCCTTGTAGGACTAGAGATGGAATGGTACAGACACAGAATCAAGAGAGTTAAGTGTGTTTAATTGTCATATGTACTGAAACAGGCCAATGAAATTGAGATTTGTGAGGATGTTGCCAGGACTTGAGGGCCTGAGCTATAAGGAGAGTTTGGGCAGGGGAGGACTTTGTTTTTCGGAGTGCAGGAGGCTGTGGGATGATCTTATTGAGGTGTGATTAAATCATGAACTGAAATCAATCGCATCACACACACCCAATAATCCACAATGGTTGATTAAAGGAATTTATGATGAAGTTTCTGTGATGCAATTTTGAATATTTTAAGATTTTGGGAGACATAATGATTCAATACTCTGGGGAAAATAGATCTGCACACAATATTGTGTGGTCTCACCAACACTATAAAGTTGGAGCCAGGCATTTTTAATCTTGTTTATAGACCCTTTTGCCATAAAGAGCAACATATCAAGGGTCCCGACCCGAAACATCGTCTATCCTGTTCATCAGAGATGCTGCCTGACCCGCTGAGTTAATCCAATACTTTTTGTCCATTTTTGTAAACCAGCATCTGCAGTTCCTTGGAGTGTTATCTTTTAGAAATCTCTATACAAAGACACCAGGCCCTCTGAACACTGATAATTTCTCACCATTGCAAAATATCTCAGCCTTTTTCTTTTCATTTCTAAGGGAATGGCGGTACATTTTACATATTATGTCCATTCTGCCACATCCTTGGCCTTCCTGTGTTTTCCGAGGCCTATCATAGCTCGCACTGCCATCTAGCTTTGTCACACTGCTTACATTTGTGTGATATCCACTGATGCTGCAGACTACAATTTCTAATACAAAACACAAAATGGAGGGAATTGACAGGGAATGTTCTGACTCGGAACTTCTTCAGAAGGATCCCCACCTGAAATGTAACCTGTTCATTCATTTACAGATGCTACCTGACCTGCCAAGCTCCCTCAGCACTTTTTTCCCCCCAACATCTGCAGTTCCTTGTGTCTATCATTTTTCATGCTTACTTACAAATATTTATAAAACACAAATATTTGTGAATGAAAAAGAAAATTCATAAAACATACAACACAACTTTGAGGTGTAAATGAAATGTGCACGCTCCTCTGTGTAAAATAAATGCAAAATAACCAATCCATGGACAACTTGGAAACAGGAGATTTTTCTTAAAAAGCATATACAGTTTATAGGACATTGTGCAAAAATAACCATTTCATTTAGGTTTTAACAAGCACGGTTTTAATAATATTCTAATAATGGTTTCATATTTCTCATTCCATAGGCGGAAGCTATTTGGCAATATTCAACATTACAATCTCCAACTTGGAATATTAACATGTGCATTCACTGCACTATCCATCACAAAAATGTAATGAAAAATAAACAGCTAATACCAGCATTTTCTAGTTTAAAAATAGTTCCTTTCTTAATACTGTAAAAGCATATTTAAAAATTTTGAAGTATAAAATAACAAAATAAGCTATTATTACGTAAGACATATGCCCTTATAAAAGCCCCAATTACTAATTAGTAACAGCGAGAGATGAGGAGAAAAGAGGAGTGAAATGTCAAGCCACACACCAGCCATCAAACCCCCCACCCGCATCCATCTATCACTTGTGTAGAGAAAAACTGCAGATGCTGGTTTAATTCTTTCAGTCTGAAGAAGGGTCTCGACCCGAAATGTCACCCATTCCTTCTCTCCCGAGATGCTGCCTGACCCGCTGAGTTACTCCAGCATTTTGTGTCTACCTTCCATCTATCAGTTGCCAGGTGCAGAAGCAAAGAACTGCAGATATTGGTTAATACACAAAAGGACACAATGTGCTGGAGTAACTCTAGCAGGTCAGGCAGCATCTCTGGAGAACACGGATAGGTGACATTTTGGGTCGGGATTGAAGAAAGGTCCCCACCAGAAAATCATCTATCCATATTCTCCAGAGATGCTGCCTGACTTTCTAAGTCACTCCAGCACTTTTTGTCCTTTTATCAGGCTTTGACCCGCACCACCTCTTTTCCAGCTTTCACACCCCGACTATAATCAGTCTGAAGACGGGGCTCGTTCCAAAAGGTCATCTATCCAACCCCTCTAAGGGATGCTGCCTGACACACCGAGTTACTCCAGCACTTTGTATTTCATTCAAGATTCTAGAATTCATAATTCCTTGTGTCTCCTCTCAAACCAATATTGGCCTGGATAATTAATTAAAAATGTGCCAAATGTATATAAAACACAGTTGCAATGTTATAGTATTCATTCTTAAATCAAAGCTGCTGATGGTGAACAGGTAAAATTACTACCCTTATTACAAAACCCTAAACTACCCTTGTTACAATGGTTCCATTATCGAGTTTGCGCTTTTTTTTTTTAACTGACTTTGATGATAATTTTGCGCCTTTGTTGGCTTGTTCCATAGAATTGTCCCTCTCTTGGGAAATATGTCTTTGAGTGGTGCCATTATTGTAAAGGACTTTCTGACACATTGTTAATGCACTTTCTGGAATATTCTCTTCTTGTGATGCTAAGTGTTTTTCCCTTTGTACCCTAATCTTTTTTGAGTCTTTATTGGATTTGCTTTTCTTTCGAGAAAGTGTAGTCTCCGTTTCTTCATCCCCCTGTTTATCTAATGGCCTGCTGGTGTTCTGTAGACAGCAAGGATCGACAGCTGTTTGGTCTGCTACTTTTCCTTTCGTGACCTTGCTTGATTTCCGCTTAAAAGGCACATGAGGCGGGGGATATTGTATCACACGGTTCTTTTCTTCAACAGATTCCGGTTTATTTTTAATATGGTCTTTACTTCTACCCTTGGCTTTATGCTTGTGTTTATTTTCACCGCTCTTTACAGGTCGCCTTTTATTTTTTCCACTGCGATGCATTTTCCTCGAGCACTTTTTCTTTTTTTCAGGCTTTTCGACTATGAAGCAGCTGTTCGCCTGCAAGTAAAACAAGGATTATCAACAATGACTGAATGATAAATTAGCCGCATTATTTAATTCTTGTGAATGTGGTAGAAAAACAATAAAATTGTCGGTAGCAGAGTGATCCAAGGCAGAATAAGAACAGCCGAGGAAGTCAATATCATCAGGCTGATGAAACTGCTCATACACTAAGAAGGTTCACATTGAATTTCACATTTTTCACAATAATCAAGTTGCATGCCAGAAATAGATTGAGATAATATATTGTGCTTGATTCCTGCTTATTTCCTCCTTATTCAGTTTAAGAAGAAGGGGTAGGCCATTTAGGACAGGACTGAGATGAAGAAAAGCTTTTTTACCCAGAGAGTTGTGAATCTGTGGAATTCTCTGCCACAGAAGGCAGGGGAGGCCAATCCACTAGATATATTCAAGAGAGAGTTAGATATAGCTCTTGGGGCTAACGGAATCAAGGGATATGGGGAGAAAGCAGGAATGGGGTACTAATACTGGATGATCAGCCATGACCATGTTGAATGGCGGTGCTGGCTTGAAGGGCCAGATGCCCTATTCCTGCACCTATTTTCTATATTTCTATTTAGACACTTCTAAATCATCTATTAATAAAAACACACCACCATTCAGTAAAATAAAATTCGAACCATTTTTTATTCAAGCCGTAATTGTAAGATATTATGGCCTGAGCATGTTGATAGAAATAAAGCGTAGGTTTTCAGGACATGCTGTTGCCAGTGTGGGTCTTCTTTATTTTACAAAAGTACACCGCGCATACTCACACATATTCACGAGACTGATAAGATAATGAATGTATCACATGACACAAATCATACCATTCTAGTACTCAGTTCTTAAAGTTGCAATTACCATTATATACACAGTATTATATACACTACAATAATAGATAAACATGGGCTAGTAATCTATGACAGGTGGTGGCTGATCATGAAGTGCAGCAAAATCTAAACCAATATTTTCAACATAAATGTTGTATTCAATGTGGCAAAATAAGTCTTAGATAAAAACTCAATTAATTATCTATTATATAATGCATTCTGTAGTTGCCAATAGACAATAGGTGCAGGAGGAGGCCATTCGGCCCTTCGAGCCAGCACCGCCATTCAATGTGATCATGGCTGATCATTCTCAATCAGTACCCCGTTCCTGCCTTCTCCCCATACCCCCTGACTCTGCTATCCTTAAGAGTTCTATCTAGCTCTCTCTTGAATGTATTCAGAGAATTGGCCTCCACTGCCCTCTGAGGCAGAGAATTCCACAGATTCACAACTCTCTGACTGAAAAAGTTTTTCCTCATCTCAGTTCTAAATGGCCTACCCCTTATTCTTAAACTGTGGCCCCTTGTTCTGGCCAAAATATGTCTGAAGTCTTCAACAGAACAGGACAACATGAGCTAATTTGTCTGTACATGATCCATATCCCTCTATTCCCTGCACTTCCATGTGCCAATCTAAAAGCATCTTAAACGCCACTACGATATCTGCCACCCCCATCACCCCGGCAATGCATCCCAGGCCCCCAATACACTGTGTACAAAAACTTCCCTAGCACATCTCCATTAAACTTTCCGCCTCTCACCTTGTAGCTCTTTAGTGTTGACATTTCCACCCTGAGGAGTATGGTTCCGACTGTCTACCCTGTCTATGCCTCTCCTCATTTTATATACTTCTATCAAGTCTCCCCTCAACCTCCGATGTTCCAGAGAAAACATTCGAGTTCATCAAACCTCATCTTGTAGCTGGAATCCTCTAATTCAGGCAGCATTCTAGTAAATTTCCTCTGCACCTTCTCCAAAGCCTGCATATCATTCTTGCAAATGGGGCGACCAGAACTGCATGCAATACTCCAAATGCGACCGAACAAGTACTGTTACAGAGCTGCATCATGAGCTTGCTTTGAAACGACAATGTAGTGAACTCATTTTACATTATGAAACTCACTATAATTTACAATTGTATCCATTTGATGTATTCTGTCTTCATAAATGTGTTTCAACAAGTTGGCAATCATTTTAAGAAGTGAAGAAGACATTATATTCTGATACACTGATATAATGTACCTCATAAATTTTGTAGGTGTCACCGAGTTCAGAATATTGCCAGGTACCCTTGATTTCATTAAACATTAAACAGGGCAGCACGGTGGCCCAGCTGTGAAGTTCCTCTGCCTTACAGCATTAGAGACCCGGGTTTGATCCTGATTACGGGCGCCGTCTCTACGGAGTTTGTACGTTCTCCCCGTGACCCGCATGGGTTTTCTCCGAGATCTCCGGTTTCCTCCCACACTCCAAAGACGTACAGGTTTGTAGGTTACTTGGCTTGGTGTAAATTGTCCCTAGTGTGTGTAGGATACTGTTTATGTGCGGGGATCACGGTGGGCCGAAGGGCCAGTTTCCGCGCTGCATCTCGAAACTAAACAAAAAACTATCTTTATGTAACTGCGAGGTAGAGTTCTTCTTTAGTGAACATTTTGCAATAGACAATAGGTGCAGGAGGAGGCCATTCGAGCCAGCACCGCCATTCAATGTGATCATGGCTGATCATTCTCAATCAGTAATCAGATGCTACATTGGGCACTACATCGAGCAGTTATCTCGTGCAGCCAAGGAGCTGCATTTCAGAAGTATAACGTACTCTATTGTGTATTAAATTATGCAATGCACAGAAATATCTATGCATCCAATATAATTTACTTACCACAATTTTTACATCAAATGCCTCTTCGATTTCAAAGTCTTCAATGCAGCTTTCATCACTAACATTAAGAGAGATGTAAATATTTTATAAAATACCCTGTTTTATTTATAGATGTAAGCAGCGACACATTGTGTAAAAAATTGCCTGATATGAAATTTTGTCAAGCTGAAGCAGTGGTAGCCTTCACTACAATTACAAAGGGGGGGGGCTCATTGAAACTTAGCGAATACTTTAAGGCCTGGTTTATGGCTGATTTATCTCTCCCTCCTAACCCCATTCTCCTGCCTTCTCCCCATAATCTCTGACACCTGTACTAATCAAGAATCTATCTATCTCTGCTTTAAAAATATCCACTGACTTGGCCTCAACTGCCTTCTGTGGCAAAGAATTCCACAGATTCCCACCCTCTGAATACAGAAATTTCTCCTCATCTTCCTTCCTAAAAGAACATCCTTTAATTCTGAGGCTATGAGCTCTAGTCCTAGACTCTCCCACTAGTGGAAACATCCTCTCCATATCCACTCTGTCCAAGCCTTTCACTATTCTGTTTCAATGAGGTCCCCTCCTCTTTCTTCTAAACTCCAGCGAGTACAGGCCTAGTGGCGACAAACGCTCATCATAGGTTAACCTACTCATTCTTGGATCATTCTTGTAACCTCCTCTGGACCCTCTCCAGAGCCAGCACATCCTTCCAAAGATCTGACATTTATACATTCACACTGCTTGACAGGAACCTCCAAATAGCGAACAGCTGTGCAAATTATCCCTCCCTGATGCAGGAGCACTGAGAACAATTGTAATGTTCCCATTACCTCCATGATTAAAACAAGTTATTTTAGCATAGTGTAGGGAACAAGACAGAGTCCCATTCTGCACGATTCAGTTTTAGAATGTTGTTAAATGCCATATATTGAAACATTATTTTTTAACTTTTGTATGTATTTTGTAGGCAAAAAAGATTTTCACTGCACCCAGCAGGGTACAAATGACATCAAATGACATAAATGAAAAATGAAGTCAGAAATAAACATCAAATACTGTAGACACTCTGGCACTCAGACGGCAACAGTGGACATCCTCGGTTTGTTGACATGAAATGTTAACTGTGTTTCCCATGTTCAGAAACAGGTGAAACACAGGTATCAGAGGTTATGGGGAGAAGGCAGGAGAATGGGGTTAGGAGGGAGAGAGAGATCAGCCATGATTTAATGGCGAAGTCGACCTGATGGGCCGAATGGCTTAATTCTACTCCTATTCCTTATGACCTCTTTCCACGGATGCTACCTGACGTGCAGAGTGTTTCCAGCATTTTCCTCTTTTTATTCATGACGTGGAACTCTGTTCCACTCACCACAGATGCTCACTGACCAGCTGACAACTTCCAACAATGATATTTTATACTTCTTAAATCATGTAAACTGCAAACATATGCTCTCATTCACTTTGAAATTAAAATTAAGTGCAAACTTACCTGATTTCTGATATGGGAGAAAGTGGTCCTTTCTCATCCAGGTACTTGTATTGTCTCGTTGGACAACCCTCTCTATCTGCACAGTCCACATCTATATTTTTTAAGGATTTTATGAGGTGTTTTTGACATTTTAGCTCCTTCATGTAATCAAATAATCCACACAACGCCGTTTGCTGTAAATTACAAAAACATTCGCATTCGAAAATTTACCAAAGTAATCCATTATATTACATTGTGGTATGTTTGTTATAAGGTAACAATTGTATGGAAGAATTACTATTATCTAACTACGAGATGCTGCCTGACCTGCTGAGTTATTCCAGCACTTTGTGTACTTTTTTGTAAACCAGCCTCTGCAGTTCCTTGTTTCTTCATAGATCTATGTAGATCATATCATATCATATCATATCTATATAGCCGGAAACAGGCCTTTTCGGCCCTCCAAGTCCGTGCCGCCCAGTGATCCCCGTACATTAACACTATCCTACACCCACTAGGGACAATTTTTTTTTTTTTTTTACATTTACCCAGCCAATTAACCTACATACCTGTACGTCTTTGGAGTGTGGGAGGAAACCGAAGATCTCGGAGAAAACCCACGCAGGTCACGGGGAGAACGTACAAACTCCGTACAGTGCAGCACCCGTAGTCAGGATCGAACCTGAGTCTCCGGCGCTGCATTCGCTGTAAAGCAGCAACTCTACCGCTGCGCTACCGTGCATATCGATATAGAAACATATGTAGATCTGTGTAGAAACATATGTAGATCTATGTAGAAACAAGGAACTGCAGAGGCTGGTTTACAAAAAAGTACACAAAGTGCTGGAATAACTCAGCAGGTCAGGCAGTATCTCGGGAGAACATGGACAGATGACATTTTGGGTAACCTACGCGAATTAGGGTAACCTGAAACTTCTCCACATATGCTGCCTGAGCCAATGAGCTACTCCAGCACTTTGTATTTTTTTGGGGTAAACCACGAGTCTCTTGATTCATGTCAATGGTCAACAAAGTCAGGAGTGTGTTTATTTGTATATCTACTAAAACGGAACAATGAAATTCTTATTTGTAGCAGCTTAACAGGTCTGTAAACATCGTACTCAGTAAACAAACAAAAAAAAAAAGAACTTTAATAAACTAAGAAAACATTAGTGCAAAACAAAACAAAAGCCTTCAGTCTCCAGTGCAATGAGACAGTTTGTGGTTCAAAGCTTAGGTGGCGTGGCGTTTGTAGTGTTTAATAGTCTGATGGTTGTTGAGAAGAAGCTGTTCCTGAATCTGGAGATGAATGGATCAATATTTTCAAGTGCACAAGCCAGACCCGCTGGACTGCAGAGTACAAATGGAATAGAGGCAGGGCGTCACAAAACAAAATAATTTGTGTGAAATATTTGAGGATTGGTGAACGGCAGGATTGGTAGGTGGGCCGGACATGCTGCGAGATTAAATACGAGTTGTGAAGATCTGGGAGTGGGAATTTTGCATAAATTGGGAGTTTAGGAGCAAACAAGCAAGCATTGGAGAAACCATGTGGGAGGGAGCTTGACGGAAATTTTACGAGGAGAAAGTGAACATGCTTAAAAAAGAGCAAGATGACCCACCTGAGAGAATCAAAGCCCACAAAATGAGGCTGTGCTGCACTTGGCTCAGCTTGAGAAAATGATTCAGCAGCTTAGTTCAGGAATACAGCAAGGAAACAGGCCTTCGGCCCACCGAGCAATGATCCCCGCACACTGACACTATCCTTCACGCATTAGGGACAATTTTCCTTTCATTCTCCTTTGCTCCAGTGAAAGCAAGCACAGCCCTCATTTAATTGCTCACCAAAACTAAGGCTCTCCCATCCATGGAACATGCGACTGAAAATCCTAGCACAATCACATCCTTTAACAAGCATTATGTATATCTAGTTTCTTCATACTTCAACTGTGGCTAAAGATGCATCACCCTTGCTTTCTCTCTCTCCCTCTATCACCATGGCTTTCCCTCTCCATCCCTCCCTCTTCCCAGTTCTCCGACCAGACTTATTGTCTCTGACTACATTGTATCTGTTTGCTTTGTTGTCACCTTCTCCTAGCTAACAATGATCGATTCTACATTTTCCTTGATCTCCATTCCCCTTGTCCTGCTTTTACACCTCACACTTCCTTATCTATGCACCGCTCTCTCCCCTGACATCAGTCTGAAGAAGGGTCTCGACCCGAAACGTCACCCTTTCCTTCTCTCCAATGCTACCTGTTCCGCTGAGTTACTCCAACATTTTGTGTCTAGTTTCGGTTTAAACCAGCATCTGCAGTTCCTTCCTATGCAAAGATCTTGATCAGGGCCCCCAGCTATCTCTTCCTTGGCATCCTTGGGGGCCATCCGGCGCAGGGGCTTATCCACCCTATGCATTACAAGATAACTATCTCTTCAGTTTATTCACAAAATGCTGGAGTAACTCAGCAGGTCAGGCAGCATCTCGCGAGAGAAGGAATGGGTGACGTTTCGGGTCGAGACCCTTCTTCAGACATTCCTTCTCTCCCGAGATGCTGCCTGACCTGCTGAGTTACTCCAGCATTTTGTGAATAAATCGATTTGTACCAGCATCTGCAGTTATTTTCTTATACTATCTCTTCAGTCTTCTTGGAACTCTTCCATCTAGTTAGATGCTCCATACTATCAACATCTCCCTCCCTGAACTCACTGTCATTTTCTTGGGGAACACAGAAAATGGGATCACCCCACATCCTCTGGCTCCACAAAGATTGCTCTCCATTTGGTCTGTAATATTCAACTGCAGTTCATAATTCACAGCTTTCCTTGTCGCACCAAGGATTTATTATTTACCTCGTATGTATAAATCATCTTAAATGGCAAATCCTTCGTTCCATATTCTTGTTCCACAAATGGGAACTCGAGCCCCCGCTCCCTCAACCTCTTCCTCTTCTGCGCTGCAGTCATGGATGATCGGGGCCCTCCTCTTCGTTGGCGAGCTTCCTTGGGGACATGACTGCTTGTGGATGCCTTGCATCGTTGCTGTCTCCTTTCTTTACCATTTCTCAAGATGCTTGGATACCCTCGATCAACATCTGAATCGGAGGAGATGTCAGCATCAAGTCCATTTTGACATGTGACATCCAACCTGGTTGAAGGTGTTCTTGCACTTTTCCTTCTCTTATTGCCCACTGGTACGGATGGAGACTGCGTCTTGAATAAACTGTTTACTGTATCTGAGCTATTGCTAGAAAGCAAAAGATTACATTAATCCAATAGCATCAAAACCTACATTTCACAACAGCCTATTATGAAACATAAATAAAGAAATTATCTCAGGAAATCTAACCATGGTTATTGTTAAAAATTCCAATAGTTTAGGACGACATATTCTACCCCCTCACCTCCACATTCAATTGTTTCTTCCACAACACGACGCGCAATCTTCAATAACGCTGATCCTTAAAAGGAGCCTACTCCATGAAGTGTGAAAACGCACACCTCCAGATTCAGGGACAGTTTCTTCCCAGCCGTTATCAGGCAACTGAATCATCCTACCACAACCAGAAAGCAGTGCTGAACTACTATCTACCTCACTGGTGACCCTTGAACAATCCTTGATCGGACTTTGCTGGCTTTACCTTGTACTAAACATTATTCCCTTCTCAAGTATCTGTAAACTGTAAATGGCTCAATTGTATCATGTATTGTCTTTCCGCTGATTGGATAGCACGCTACAAAAGGTTTTCACTGTACCTCGGTACACGTGACAATGATCTAAACCGTGTTACCCGTTTGCTCCTAATACAAAGGAAAATCTAAAGAGATTTTATTGTTATCTTGATCTACCAGAACTATCTCATGTCCCATTTTTGCCTTGACTACCCTCCGAGGTGTACTCTCCTTTCCTTATACACATCTTCAGTCGGTGCATTTGAGACCAAGCATGTTGCTTACCTTAAACAAATGGGGACAGCCTGACCAATGTGATCAAAGGGTTTGGATGTATTTGTAGATAAACCTCTTTTTGTGCTGGAGACGGCTTTAGTAAATGCTTTCACGCCAGCAATCTTTTGTAAATGTTTAGCCTCATTCTCATTATCTGAAAATAGCAAAACACTTTCTCTATCTTCATCTGCATATACTTGCACCTTGTCAGCACGTCTTGAATTTTCCATTTCCTTTTTAAGTCGATTCATACGAGTCCAGGCAAACACAACCAAAGTGTTCTTTCCTAAATTACAAAATCTCTATCGTCCCATGAGGAGAAAACATAGGCAACTGAGTAGATGGATGAAGATAAAATTCTCCCAGGAAAGATTTTATTCTGGTAATGTAAGAAAATAACTGAAGATGCTGGTACAAATCGAAGGTATTTATTTCACAAAATGCTGGAGTAACTCAGCAGGTCAGGCAGCATCTCAGGAGAGAAGGAATGGGTGGCATTTCGGGTCGAGACCCTTCTTCAGACTGTTTCTGGTATCATTATTCTGGTAATGGATGTTTTGTGGAATGATTTGAGTCGTTTTGCAACGTAAGTTCCCATTGGCATTGCACCTGCAGAAATAAAATAAGAATACATTTTATCTCATTATCACAGTAGTACAATTCTGCAATTTTAGTTTAGAGATACAGCAGGGAAACAGGCCCTTCGGCTCACCAACCAATGCACCAACCAGCGATCCCAGTACATTAACACTACGTAGTATAAGAAGATAACTGCAGATGCTGGTACAAATCAAAGGTATTTATTCACAAAATGCTGGAGTAACTCAGCAGGTCAGACAGCATCTCGGGAGAGAAGGAATGCGTGACGTTTCGGGTCGAGACCCTTCTTCCCTACTCACACACTAGGGACAATTTTACATTTACACCAAGCCAATTAACCTATAAATCTATATCTATATGTCTTTGGAGAGTGGGAGGAAGCCAGAGCATCCGGAGAAAACCCACGCAGGTCATGGGGAGAACGTACAAACTCCGTGCAGACTGCACCTGTAGTCGGGTCTCTGGCGCTGTAAGGTAGTAGCTCTACCGCTACCCCACCGGACCAATTAAAGAGATAGTGAGTTATGTTCACACATTTATACCCAACCAGCTCACCACGATTAGTCTTCCCAAGATTCACTTTCCTGAAGTTTGCTGTAAGTAGTTTAGTACAACAAATTACAGCTTGTATAGTGTACATTCAATATAAACGTCACCATTGTGAGTTCTTACGGTTGGATCCGCAGTCTGCCAGTTTCACTGTGGGGAAGTCATTTAAGAGTTACTTTGACATGGACGAGCCAACACTTCTTATTATACTTGTACAAACCTTTTCACACAAAGGGTGGTGGGTGTTTGGAACAAGCTACCAGAGGAGGTATTTGAGGCTGGGACTATCGCAATGTTTAAGAAACAGTTAGACAGGTACATGGATAGGATAGGTTTGGAGGGATTTGGACCAAGCGTAGGCAGGTTGTAGTAGTGTAGCTGGGACATGTTGGGCCAAAGGGCCTGTTTCCACGCTGTATAATTCTACCCACACTCCATTGAACAATGGAATGTACAGCCGTTATTTTTTTTAGCTTGCAGTAACAAAATAGATTCATAGTTATTGAAACTTAGTTATAAACTCTCTCACCCTTAACCCTCTTTGCCCCAAAATGACTTAATTGTCTTTATAATGTAAGCTTTCTTAGTAACACAACTATTGGGATGCAGCAAAGTCACCTGCATGACTGGTAGGGTGTTAAATACAAGATGCATATATCACTGGGATGTTATCACTCTTTTAGCATATCTCCCCCCTCTCCCCCTCCATCTCTCTCTCCCGTTCCCATGATCTATTCTCCCTCTCCCTCTCCTCCTTCGCTCTCCCCTCATCTCCCCCTCCCTCTATCTCTCCCCTCCCTCTATCGCTCTCCCCATCAATCTCTTTCCCCCCTCTCCCTCTTCCATCCCCCTCTATCTACCCCTCCCTCTTTCATCTCCCCCCCGCCATCTCCCCCCTATCTACCCCCTCCCTCCCTCTTCCCTCATCTCTCCCCCTCCCTCCATCTATATCTCTCCCTCCTCCATCTCCCCCCCCAATCTCTCCCCCTCCATCTCCCCCTCTATCGCTCTCCCCATCCATCTCTCTTTCTCCCCCTTTCCCACCCCCCTCCCTCCCTGTCTCTCCCCCTCCATCTCCCCCCCTATCTACCCTCTCCCTCTCCCCTCATCTCTCCCCCTCCTACTCTCTCCTCCATCTCCCCCCCCCCCTCCCTCCATCTCTCCCCTCCCCCCCTCCATCTCTCCCCTCCCCCCCCATCTCTCCCCCCCCTCCATCTCCCCCCCCTCCATCTCTCCCCCCCCTCCATCTCCCCCCCCTCCATCTCTCCCCCCCCTCCATCTCTCCCCTCCCCCCCCCATCTCTCCCCCCCCTCCATCTCCCCCCCCCTCCATCTCTCCCCCCCCTCCATCTCTCCCCCCCCCTCCATCTCTACCCCCCCCCCTCCATCTCTCCCCCCCCTCCATCTCTCCCCTCCCCCCCCCATCTCTCCCCCCCCTCCATCTCTCCCCCCCCTCCATCTCTACCCCCCCCCCTCCATCTCTACCCCCCCCCCCCCACCACACTCACCTGCAGTCCGGTGCCCACCATCCAGCGGAAACGTGCGTTGCCAATGCTGTCCGCCGGCGCTCACAGACCCGCTCCGCCCGTTCCGCGGCCGGGCAGCGCCTGCTGCTGCTGCTGCTGCTGTACCCAGCCTGCTGTCCCCCCTCTTGCTGCCCCCCCCCCTTGCTGCCCCCCCCCCCCCCCCCCTCCCCTGCTGCCCCCCCCTCCCCTGTACATCCTCCCCTGCAGCATCAACACCTGGTGCAAGAAACATTGTACGCTAGTTAGTTTTAATGTTATTAATGTAAACTTTAGAGAGATGGACGGAGGAAGAGATGGGTGGAGGGAAGGAGGTGAGGGGAGAGGGAGGGAGATATGGAGGGAGAAAATGTGGGAGGGGAATAGATTGAGATGGGGGGAGGGAGAGAGAGGGAGGGGGGGGGGAGAGAGGGGGGAGAGGGAGGGAGGGGGAGAGAGGGGGGAGAGGGGGAACGAGAGAGAGGAGGGGGAGAGTGGGAGGGATGGGGAGAATGGGGGAGGGGAGGGAAGGGGGAGGGGGGGGAAGGGGGAGGGGAGGGAGTGGGAGGGAGGGGGGATAAAGTGGGGGGGGAGAGAATGGGAGGGAGGGGGAGAATGGGGGCGGGGAGGGAAGGGGGAGGGGGGGAAGGGGGAGGGGGAGGGGAGGGAGTGGGAGGGAGGGGGATAAAGTGGGGGGGGGGAGAGAATGGGAGGGAGGGGGAGAATGGGGGAGGGGAGGGAAGGGGGAGGGGGGGGAAGGGGGAGGGGGAGGGGAGGGAGTGGGAGGGAGGGGGATAAAGTGGGGGGGGGGGAGAGAATGGGAGGGAGGGGGAGAATGGGGGAGGGGAGGGGGGGAGGGGAGGGGGGGGAGGGGGGGAGGGGAGGGGGGGGAGGGGGGAGGGGAGGGAGTGGGAGGGAGGGGGATAAAGTGGGGGAGGGGGGGAGAGAGTGGGAGGCAGGCAGATACCCATTTATTTTTGTCAATACAGTAATCAAGAGCTTGACTGTGCCTCTTGAGCAAGGCATTTTCATCCAGTTAAAAGGTTTGTAAAAAGCAAGGAGAAATCAGCTTGTTGGAGTGCCCCAATGTTACCAAGATCAGGGACTGAGAATTGTCAGGCATTGATCAAGGAAATGTAGCTCAAGGAAATGTAGAATGATTCAGTGATGGCTGTGGGGAAGGTGACAAGGAGGCATACAACCAATAAAATGAACCAGGAAGACAGTGAAGCTAGCTAGTATAGAGGGGGAGGGACGGAGAGAGAGGGTTACTTGAAGTTAGAGAAGTCAAGATTCATGCCACACTGGGTTGAAATGTGCTTGGTGTCTACTACTTTCACTCTAACCATCTATCAGGGTCAGATTAATGTTCAACCTTGTTGTACCGCGTATTTCTTGGCCAGTCTGGTGTGTGATTGAGACTTATTCACAAAATGCTGGAGTAACTCAGCAGGTCAGGCAGCATCTCGGGAGAGAAGGAATGGGTGACGTTTCGGGTCGAGACCCTACTGTGATTGAGACTTTGTCCTTTGCAGCTTGTCAAATATTACATAAATAAGTAACAGCAAAGCAACCGAACGCCAGGCGTTCCAACTGGGAAATGGAACTCTCTCCCTCTCTGTCTCTCTCTCTCTCTCTCTCTCTCTCTCTCTTGGACAGGATAAGCTGCAATGGCTGCGAGTGTTGAGAAGTCTACCCTTCATGTCCCAAGTTTGGAGGAGTTTTGCCAAGGTAAACAAAGCAAAAACCCGTCCTCGCACAGGGCTGCCTGCAATGTCTAATCGTGAGAAGAAAAACTCGCAGTGCTTAATATCTGGGGCGGTTTAGCAAAGCGATTTGTATTGTCAAGAGGGAGGGGGGGGGGGAGAGGGGCAAACGCATTAAACGTCTAGTGGGTACAACGTCCAGCAAGCTTCAGATAAATCTTGGTGTCCTGTGTTAGAAATGCGATTTTCAGACTGTGCTTTTGCAGGCAATGATGAATTAAGAAGCTCTGGTTCTTTCTCCGCAGCTGTCTTTCAAAGACACATAATGTACAGGGCGCTGTCTGTCAAACCGAGTTGTTTACCGGAGCAAAACACAAAGTGCTGGTTGAACTCAGCAGGTCAGGCAGCATCTGTGGGAGGGGGTCAGGGTAGACGTGGCGTGAATGGACAGACAATAGACAATAGGCGCAGGAGGAGGCCGTTCGGCCCTTCGAGCCAGCACCGCCATTCAATGTGATCATGGCTGATCATTCACAATCAGTACCCCGTTCCTGCCTTCTCCCCATACCCCCTGACTCCGCTATCCTTAAGAGCTCTATCCAGCTCTCTCTTGAATGCATTCAGAGAATTGGCCTCCACTGCCCTCTGAGGCAGAGAATTCCACAGATTCACAACTCTCTGACTGAAAAAGTTTTTCCTCATCTCTGTTCTAAATGGCCTACCAATTATTCTTAAACTGTGGCCCCTGGTTCTGGACTCCTCCAACATTGGGAACATGTTTCCTGCCTCTAACGTGTCCAACCTCTTAATAATCTTATATGTTTCGATAAGATCCCCTCTCATCCTTGTAAATTCCAGTGTATACAAGCCTAGTCGCTCCAGTCTGTCAACATATGATAGTCTCGCCATTCCGGGAATTAACCTAGTAAACCTACGCTGCACGCCCTCTAGTTTCGTTTTTTCTAGTTTAGTCAGAGCATCTAGTTTAGTTTTTTCCGCCCACAAAATGCTGGAGTAACTCAGCAGGTCAGGCAGCATCTCAGGAGATGCTGCCTGACCTGCTGAGTTACTCCAGCATTTTGTGAAATAAATACCTTCGATTTGCACCAGCATCTGCAGTTATTTTCTTGCATCTAGTTTAGTTTAGTAACATAGAAAGTAAGGTGCAGGAGTAGGCCATTCCCCCCCTCGAGCCAGCACCAACATTCAATATGATCATGGCTGATCATCCAGAATCAGTACCCCGTTCCTGCTTTCTCCCCATAATCCCTTAATCCCTTAGTTTAGAGATACAGTGAGGAAACAGGCCCTGTCTCATCTGTGGGAATGGACATGCACATGTGGAGTTGATCTTTAGTTTAGTTTGGAGATACAGCGCGGAAACAGGCCCTTCGGCCAACCGAGTCAGTGCCGACCGGCGATCACCCCAAGCACGAGCACTATCCTACACATCAGGGACAGTTTACAATTTTTAACCGAAGCCGATTAACCTACAAACCCGTACATCTTGGGAGTGTGGGAGGAAACCAGAGCACCCGGAGAAGAGCCATTCAGGTCCCGGGGAGAATGTGCAAACTGTACAGACAGCACCCGTGGTGAGGATCGAACTCGGGTCTCTGGTGCTGTAAGGCAGCAACTCTACCGCTGCACCACCGTGCAGCCCTGGAATGGACAGGACATCTGTGGGAATGGACAGGCCCATCCATTCCCAACACAGGACTTCATTCAGCACTTTGTGTGTTGCTGAAGATACCAGCATCTGCAGTTCCTTGTATCTCGGGGTAGTTTTAAGGGCAGTCAGGAATAAACTATAGTGGTGGGTCATGAGTTCAGAGAAGATCAAATGATGCCAGTGGATCTTTTACTGAAGGTCATTCGCAAGCTAGTTTCTTTTTCTTTTTAAATAACATGATTGCTGGGCTCTCAATCAAGGAACTGCATGTGTGGCACCTGGTAAACTGCAGCACAAGAAACAACCTGCAGGAGAAGTGTGAGGAATACTCAGGAATAAAAGAGTATTGAGATATGCTTTAGATTGGAAACACAAATTTGGTTTGGATAAAGCTCCATCCAAGATGGCAAGATAATGCAGAGAATTGTGGATGCAGCGCAGACCACCATGCAAACAAACCTCTCATCCATTGACTCCATCTACACCTCATGCTGCCTTGGCAAGGCCACCAGCATAATCAAGGACGAGTCTCACCCAGGTCACTCCCTCTTCTCCCCTCTCCCAGCTCTTATCAGGCAACTGAACCATCCTATCACCAACTCAAGAGCGGCCGGACCTCCCACCTATCACATTGGAGACCCTCGGACCAACTTTAATTAGACTTTATATTGCACCACACATTATTCCCTTTATCCTGTATCTGTACACTGGAATTTAGAAGGATGAGAGGGGATCTTATCAAAACGTATAAGATTATTAAGGGGTTGAACACGTTAGAGGCAGGAAACATGTTCCCAATGTTGGGGAAGTCCAGAACCAGGGGCCACAGTTTAAGAATAAGGGGTAGGCCATTTAGAACGGAGATGAGGAAAAACTTTTTCCGTCATAGAGAGTTGTGAATCTGTGGAATTCTCTGCCTCAGAAGGCAGTGGAGGCCAATTCTCTGAATGCATTCAAGAGAGAGCTAGATAGAGCTCTTAAGGATAGCGGAGTCAGGGGGTATGGGGAGAAGACAGGAACGGGGTACTGATTGAGAATGATCAGCCATGATCACATTGAATGGCGGTGCTGGCTCGAAGGGCCGAATGGCCTACTCCTGCACCTATTGTCTATTGTCTATTGGACGACTTGACTGTAATCATGTACAGTATAGTCTTTCTGTTGACTGGATAGCACGTAACCAAAATTATTTCACTGTACCTTGGTACACGTGACAATAAACTAAACTACGTTTGAAGCAAAGATACTAGAGGAGCAAGATGAATCACTCCCTTGAAATCTCCTGTTTACTGAGGTGTAGTACGCAAAGGAGCGGAACATCCGCCATTTTAGTAAGCAAAACCCGCCGTTCGCTATGCCTCTCGCAGTGTAATCAGTGTTTTGGGGGAACAGTATGTGTGACGATACCATAAACATGCAGAATATATCTCATCTATCAATTCACAGATTTTTGTTATTTTTCTTTAAAAAATGTTTCTGCAAGTTTCTGCCCACTAAAATGGCGCCGTGACATACTACGGTTTTTAGGGTCGAGTGGCCTATCTTGCTCTGCTCTGTTATCTTTGGTTTGAAGGATGCAAATGCAAATGCAATAAACTAAACTGAACTGAACTGTGAAAGTTTTTTTGAGGTAAAATGTGCCTTTTCCCACCGTCTCCTGTTTGTCTTTCAGTGCTACGGGACGGGTTGAAGAGTAACTTTGCTGAGGTTCAGGTGTCGGTGGTGGACTGTCCTGATCTTACACAGGCACCCTACACACTTGCTGCAGCAGGTTAAGTACTGTTCCTGTCGATGACTTTTGAAAAATAAAATCCTTAGCTTTTAACTGCAAGATGCGGGATTCGGCAATTGAAACTTACCGAATAGTAAAAGGCTTGGATGGAGTGGATGTGGAGAGGAAGTTCCCAACAGTGGGAGAGCCTTAAGACCTGAGGTCTTAGCTTCAGAATTAAAGGACGTTCCTTTAGGATGGATAAGAAAATAACTGCAGATGCTGGTACAAATCGATTTATTCACAAAATGCTGGAGTAACTCAGCAGGTCGGGCAGCATCTTGGGAGAGAAGGAATGGGTGACGTTTCGGGTCGAGACCCTTCTTCAGTCTGAAGAAGGGTCTCGACCCGAAACGTCACCCATTCCTTCTCTCCCGAGATGCTGCCCGACCTGCTGAGTTACTCCAGCATTTTGTGAATAATTCCTTTAGGATGGAGATGAGCAATTTCTTTAGTCAAATCTGTGGAAATTCTTTGCCACAGAAGGCTGTGGAGGCCTTTTTATGGCGGAGATGGATAGATTCTTGATTAGTGCAGGTGTCAGGGTTATGGGGAGAAGGCAGGAGAATGGGGTTAGGAGGGAGAGATAGATCAGCCATGATTGAATGGCGGAGTGGACGATGGGCTGAATGGCCTAATTCTCCTCATATCACTTATGACCTTATGAACAGATTACTGACGAGTCCTACAGTTGATGAGACAACTGTCGTCTGAAGAAGGGTCCCGACTCGAAACCTCACCTATCCAAATTCTGAAATCTGTCATTATCATCTGTTATCTAACATTCTAATGTTTATGTTATTTGGTGATGTCGTTTAAATTCTGCCCTGCTTAGTTTAGTCTACAGAGTTGAAACAGGCCCTCCAGCCCACCGAGTCCGCACCGACCAGCGATCCCCGCACACTAACACTGTCCTACACACACTAGGGCCATTTTTACATTTATACCAAGCCAATTAACCTACAAACCTATACGTCTTTGGAGTGTGGGAGGAAACCAAAGATCTCGGAGAAACCCAACGCAGTCGTGGGGAGAACGTACAAACTCCGTACAGACAAGCACCCGTAGTCGGGATCGAGCCCGGGTCTCTGGCGCTGTAAGGCAGCGCGACTCTACCGCTGTGCCACCGTGCCGCCCTTCAAGTGTTCCTTTATTAAAAAGATGGAAAAATGAAATGTACTTTGGTGAGCAAAGGGTGATTGAAAAAGCGATAGAAATGTGCCTTTGAAAATGAGCAAAGGAATAAGTAGGATATTATATAAAGGAGGTCGTTCCAGAGGATGATACAGAGTGGCTGAAAGACTCGGTGCCGAGATGATGAGATATTGATTTATTGAATTAATGGATAATGGTGGAGGATGCAAAACCCATGGAGAAGGTCTCTTAACACTTACAGTGGTACGTGTTGGTACCGACTCTAATGAATATGGGGCAGCGAGTACAGTGCTAAAGAAATCCACTTTGTGTTTCTTGCATTAAATAGGACCTCAGTGCTGTTTCCATTGAGGTCACTAATGGACAATGCTGACCTGAGTTAGTCTCTTACATCTTTTTTACACATCAACTTTTGCACTGCACCAAAATTATTTCTGTAACTTTTCTTGAACGTTGGAATTAGCATTGTGTTAACGTGAACGATTAACCTGTTGAATTTTTGGATGTGAAGCAATAGTTTAGTTTAGTTTAGTTTAGAGCAACGGCTCCGAAACAGACCCTTTGGCCCACCGAGTCCGCGCCGACCAGCGATCCCCGCACATTAACACTATCCTACACACACTAGGGACAATTTACAATTATACCAAGCCAATTAGCCTACAAACCTGTACGTCTTTGGAGTGTGGGAGGAAACCGGAGCACCAGGGGAAAACCTACCCACAGGGGCAACATACAAACTCTGTAGTCAGGATCGAACCCGGGTCTCTGGCGTTGTAAGGCAGCAACTCTACTGCTAAGCCACCGTGCTAGAGTGTGTTTTTATTTTGCAGGTCTATGTGGAAAACCCCGAATAGCAGATGTTGGTGGAGTTCCTTACCTCCTACCCCTTCCACAAACCGACAAGGTTCGGATGATTTCATTTTAGTTAACCTTTTTCTTGGGCATCGGCAATTGGTGACCCAATCTACTGATTCTAACCACTGTACAGAAAACCTTCACCACATTTGCCAAGCAATACACCATACCCGAAATGTCAGAGTAACTCAGCAGGTCAGGCGGCAAGCATCTCTGGAGAGATTGGGGTCGAGACCCTTCTTCAGACTGGGAATCATGGGGAGAGGGAAACGAGAGATACAGAAAGTACATAGAACAAATGAATGAAAGATATGCAACGTTTCGGGTCGGGATCCTTCTTCAGACTGAAGAAGGGTTGTGACCTGAAACATCTCCTATACCTGTTCTCCAGCGATGCTGCCTGACCGACTGAGGTACTCCAGCATTTTGTGCCTACCACCAAGAGATCCGATGTACTTTGAAGACATCTATAGTTGGCGGGGTGGAACGGATGGAGGAATGAAGCAACACGTTTGCATTCAGCGTTGAAGTGTATTTATTATAATCGGATCGCGGTGAGGATATATATCTTACTTTCATTTCTGCTCACAGATCTACAATCTCATTAACATTGCTGAAGAAGTGGAGCTGCCCAGCGCCTTCATCCTTGGAGCAGGGGCTGCATCATTTAAAGCTGTTGGTGTGAATGCTGAGGTACAGATCACAAGCACTGTCCCCGAGTCTGATTGGAAACTGCCTGCAGTATCAATGTGTGCCACGGAGATCAGAAAGTACAATACGTAAACAAGTCACCTCGAGCTCCGAAGTATTTTGTGACTTCAGAGTGATTAAATGCTCCAGTTAGCGCAAGAAAATAACTGCAGATGCTGGTACAAATCAAAGGTATTTATTCACAAAATGCTGGAGTAACTCAGCAGGTCAGGCAGCATCTCAGGAGAGAAGGAATGGGTGACGTTTCGGGTCTGAAGAAGGGTCTCGACCCGAAACGTCACCCATTCCTTCTCTCCTGAGATGCTGCCTGACCTGCTGAGTTACTCCAGCATTTTGTGAATAAATGCTCCAGTGGCTTGGTAGTTAACTACATGATATGGTGTGCAACTGTACCAGACAGACCAGAACACTATCGATTACCCATATTAACTTCTGAGGGTATTGATTTTGCCCGACTACCTCAGCTACCCAGAACAGGGCAGCAGGGTGGTGTGGTGCTGGAGTCACTGCTTTGCAGCGTCAGAGACCCGGGTTCGATCCCGACTACGGGTGCTGTCTGTACGGAGTTTATATGTTCTCCCCGTGACCGCGTGGGTTTTCTCGTGGATCTTTGGTTTTCTCCCACGCTCCAAAGACATGCAGGTTTGTAGGTTAATTGGCTTGGTATAATTGTAAATTGTCCCTAGTTTGTATAGATTAGTGATAATGTGCAGGGATCGCTGGTCGGCGCGGACTCGGTGTTTCCGCGCTGTATCTCTAAACTAAACTGAAAACATAAGAATGTGATAAAAGAATGATTTGGACTTGGTGGGCAGAAAAGCCTATTTCTGTGCGATATCTCTAAACTACAAACGAAACTAAAAAACTAAACTAAAATATAACTTGAAGATAGACACAAAATGCTGGAGTAACTCAGTGGGTCAGGCAGCATCTCTGGAGAAAAGGAATAGGTGACGTTTTGGTTCAAGACCCTTCATCAGACTCAGCCACGATCACATTGAATAACGGTGCTGGCTCGAAGGGCCGAATGGCCTACTCCTGCACCTATCGTCTATTGTCTATTGAAACGCCACCTATTCCTTTTCTCCAGAGATGCTGCCTGACCCGCTGAGTTACTCCAGCTTTTTTTGTCTTTCGGTGTAAACCAGCACCTGCAGTTCCTCCTTGCTCTGAAATATAACTCTCCTGATGTAACACGAAAGACGTTTTTAATATGTATATGTTTTTTTCTGTGTGTTTTGCTCCAGCTTATGCCCAATGTTTTTACCAAAGGACTTGGCAAACCGGTGGTGAATCAGAGCTACAGTGCCAAGATAGACCCAGTCACTGGGGGATGTGTCCTGGAGAAATATGGTGAAAAGCATAAGACCTGTGATTTTGCATTACTGGCCAACTTGTACATCAGTGAGGGAAGGCCTGGAAAGGTGAATGAATCTAACTGGGTATAATGCTTACGTGGCTCACCTTTCATGTTGATGAATCTTTAACATATTAAAACAGGTTACATTTTATTCACTTGTGGTACGCAGATACTACTGACAATGCAAGGACAATCCCAGGTCCTGAGACGCCAGAACTAACTATTGAGCCTTCCCGAGGTGTCGTGGGTCAGAGCCCCAGAATAAAAGGACGTACTGTGAGGTTACTTTAGTTTAGAGTTACAGCGCGGAAACAGGCCCCACGGCCCACTGGGCCCGCACCGACCAGCGATCCCCAGCACATTAACACCACCCTATACATACTAGGGACAATTTACACTTATACCAAGCCAATTAACCTACAAACCGGTACGGCTTCGGTGTACGGGAGGAGACCGGAGATCTTGGAGAAAACCAATGCAGTCACGGGGGGTGGGGGGGAACGTACAAACTCCATACAGACAGCACCTGAAGCGAGGATCGAACGCGGATCGAACGGCGCTGCAAGCGCTGTAAGGCAGCAACTCTACCGCTGCGCCACCGTGCCACCGTTTGTGGCCAATATTACACAGCACAATCTCGGTGCTTGTATTTAAAATACATTAGTGGGTTTATGATTGTACTTTAACAAATTGATTTTTGACTTGTGGTCCGACCAGACTAATACTTCCGTTGATTAGGTTGTTGAAGTAAGGAGCTGCAGAAGGACGGGACCGAGTAATTTTGTGACCTGCATGAGGGAAGCTCTTGGAAAGCACTTTGGAGACAAGCCTGTGGGAGTGGGAGGGACTTTCCTGATCCAGAAAGGAAAAGCCAAGATTCATGTTATGGTGAGTACCACACATTTGGTCTTCCCCACGGAAATTATTTATAGAGATAGAACCTAGAACAGTACAGCAAAAGAACAGGCCCTTCGGCCTACAATGCCTGCGTCGAACATGACTCCCAAGACCCTCAATTTCTACCTACACGTGACCCATATCCCTCCATTCCCTGCATATTAAAATGCCGAAAACACAAGCTTGTACTTTAAATGCCACTAACATACCTGCCTCAGTCACCACCCCACAGCACGTTCCAGGCATTCAGTTTCAGTTTCAGTTTATTGTCACGTGTGCAGCGAAAACCTTTGGTCGCGTGCTAGCCGTGCCAACCATTCACCTCCCTCTGTATAAAAGAACTTGCCCCACACATCTCCTTTAAACTTTGCCCCTTTCATCTTAAAGCTACACGGTCTAGTATTTGATAATAATAATAATAAGCATTTATTTTATATAGCGCCTTATCGGGTGCTCAAAGTGCTTTACAAAAACAATCAACATAAAAACAAACAGACAAACTATCCTAACGGAAAAGCGGCGAATAAACAACGCCAGCGTCCTCTCACGTCAGGGTCCGGCAGTAGACAACAAAAAGCACAGGACACACAGATACAATTTTTACACAAACAGCCATCACAGCGATTGCTCCAGGCATACCCTCACTGTGATGGAAGGCAAAGAAAAGTCTTATCTCCTCCTCATTCTTCTCCCGTGGTGCCACGAGGTGATCGAGGCTCCCAACTTTTTGAAGCCCCCACCGGGCGATGGAAAGTCCCAGGGCCGAGCCGAGCAGGCCGATGAAAGTCCTGAGCCCCCACCGGGCGATGGAAAGTGCTGCGGCCGAGCCACGCAGGGCGATGAAGGGCCTGCGAGCGGGTCGATCAAACCTTGCGCTTCGGGGCGGTCGAAGCTGCTACGGCTGGAGCTCCCAAAAACCGGTCGCCAGCCAGGGACCTGCGAACTCCCGATGTTGCGGTCTGCAGGGCCCACGGCCGAAGCCTCCGAGATGGTAAGTCCAGGCCCTGCGACCGGAGTCTTCAAGGTCGATCCCAGCTGGAGGCCGCCGACTCCACGATGTCAGGCCGTAGCGCGAACGGAGATACGACACGGTAAAGGTCGCATCTCCGTTGAGGAAGAGATTAGAAAAAAGGTTTCCCCCAACCCCCCCACCACCCCCCCACATACACAGAGTTAAAAACAGAACAAAACGTACATTAAACGATGACAATAGACAAAAAACAAAAAAAAGACAGAGAGACTGCCGGTGAGCTGCAGCTGCAGAACACAGCCACGCCCCCAAATTTGAATTTTCTATCTACCTTTTCTATGCCTCTCATAGTTTTATATCCTTCTATCGGGTTCTTCTAGAGGAAAGAATCAAAGTTTGTCTAACCTCTCCCTGGAGATAATACCCTCTAATCCAGGCATCGTTCTGGGTTTATATTCACTGGAATTTAGAAGGATGAGAGGGGATCTTATGGAAACATATAAAATTCTTAAAGGATTGGATAGGCTAGATGCAGGAAAAATGTTCCCCATGTTGGGGGAGTCCAGAACCAGGGGTCACACAGTTTAAGAATAAGGGGTAGGCCATTTAGGGCTGAGATGAGGAAAAACCTTTTTCAGCCAGAGAGTTGTGAATCTGTGGAATTCCCTTGCACAGAAGGCAGTGCAGGCCAATTCACTGGATGTTTTCATGAGAAAGTTAGAGCTAACGGAATCAAGGGGTATGGGGAGAAAGCATGATTCTAGATGATCAGCCATGATCATATTGAATGACGGTGCTGGCTCGAAGAGCTGAATGGCCTACTCCTGCACCTATTTGTCCATGTTTTTTCCATGTTCTAAACCTCTGCACCCTTTCCAAAGCCTCCACATCCTTCCCGTAGTGGGGTGAGCAGACAATGCTCTAAATGCGGCCTAACCAATGTCCTATAAATAGATGTGGAGGTTAAGAAACCTAGTATCACTAGCGTAATATTAGGAATATTTAGGAATCGATCATTGCATACGCAGTTTGTTTTGGTGATGATGCAAATCAATTCCTGAGAGCGGCACGGTGGCGCAGCGGTGGAGTTGCCGCCTTACAGCGAAAGCAGCGCCGGAGACTCAGGTTCGATCCTGACTACGGGCGCCGTCTGTACGGAGTTTGTACGTTCTCCCCGTGGGTTTTCTCCGAGATCTTCGGTTTCCTCCCACACTCCAAAGACGTACAGGTACGTAGGTTAATTGGCTGGGCAAATGTAAAAATTGTCCCTAGTAAGATGGTGTTAGTGTGCGGGGATCGCTGGGCGGCGCGGACCCGGTGGGCCGAAGGGCCTGTTTCTGCGCTGTATCTCTAAATCTAAATCTAAATCTGAGAAAGGAACACAGCATCGATGAGTACATTAGACAATGATTAAACTGCTGGGCTAGTTGCCAGAGACTTAGTCCTTCGATTTTGGAAACCAGGATTCAAATCCCATCAAATCACCAGTGCAATTTAAAAATGCGAACAATTAAATAAATCTTGAATTTTAAAAAAAACCCATCGGTGACCGTGGAAGTATTGGAATGAAATTAAAATTGTCCAATTTACTAAAGTTCTTCAGAGCAGAAAATTTAATTTAGTTCAGAAACGTAGCTTATCGGCCCTTCAGTTCCACGCCGACCATCGGTCACCCGTTCACACCTCTGCCTTAATTCCCGACAACCTGGGGAAATTGTACAGAGGGCCGACTAACCTACAAAACCGCACGTCTTTGGGATGTGGGAGGAAACTGGAGCGCCCGGAGGAAACCCACGTGGGCCACGGGCGGAACGTACAGACAAGCACCCTTAGTCAGGATCCAACCTTGGTCTCTGGCGCTGCAAGGCAGCAACTCTACCGCTGCGCCATAATTACGGCCTGTTGCCGTAATTAATATTTATTTGGTTTTAAAGTTCTTGTCGTGTGTTTTATTTTTAGCCCGATTTTTCTTCCTGTCCTCTGAACAGCGACGAGGATGTAAACAATTGGCTGAAATTCTTTGACATGAATTCTCCCCTCATTTGCCAATCAGTGTTTGTGTCCAGGGACCTGGTAAGTCATAAAGCCTCTCTATCAATGACGAATGTTACATAGAGTCATAGAGTGATACAGCATGCAAACAGGCCCTTCAGCCCAACTTGGCCAACATGTCCCAGCTACCCTAGTCCCACCTGTCTGCGTTTGGTCCAAATCCCTCCAAACCTGTCCTATCCATGTACCTGTCTAACTGTTTCTTAAAATGGTGGGATGGACCCTGCCTCAACTACCTCCTCTGGCAGCTTGTTCCATACACCCACCACCCTTTGTGTGAAAAAGTTACCCCTCAGATTCCTATTAAATCGTTTCCCCTTCACCTTGAACCTATGCCCTCTGGTTCTCTATTCCCCTACTCTGGGCAAGAGACACTGCATCTACCCGATCTACTTCTCTCATGATTTTATACACCTCAATATGATCGCCCCTTGTCCTCCTGCCCTCTAAGGAATAGAGTCCTAGCCTGCTCAACCTCTCCCTACAGCTCACACCCTCTAGGCCTGGCAACATGTTCAAACGCTTGCAATTGAAAGTTAATTAATGCTTGATTATGTGATTTCTGTAATTGAGTTGAATATTTTTCACAACATGGTACTGAGGTAGGGTTTGTGTTCTTTTTGGTGATTACCTTGACCAAAGAATTAACATGATATGAATAGACAATAGACAATAGGTGCAGGAGGAGGCCATTCGGCCCTTCGAGCCAGCACCGCCATTCATTGTGATCATGGCTGATCATTCTCAATCAGTACCCCGTTCCTGCCTTCTCCCCATACCCCCTGACTCCGCTATCCTTAAGAGCTCTATCTAGCTCTCTCTTGAATGCATTCAGAGAATTGGCCTCCACTGCCTTCTGAGGCAGAGAATTCCACGGATTCACAACTCTCTGCCTGAAAAAGTTTTTCCTCATCTCAGTTCTAAATGGCCTACCCCTTATTCTTAAACTGTGGCTTTTATAAATAAAGATTTTAGTTTTCCAAGGGGCAATTTTTGTTCTTGTTTTAAAGAAAGTCAATATGTGTAGTGTAGCAAATAACAAAGTGCTGGAGTAACTCAGTGCGTCAGGCAACATCTGTGAAGGACATGGATAAGTGATTTTATAGGGGGGGGTTCTATCTCTCCCCTACTATTGCTCATATCGAGACTTCTCTCCCCTCCCACCCCCCTCCTCCCCCGATAATCAGTCTAAAGAAGGGTCCTGACCCAAAACGTTGCATCTCCATGTTTGCCACAGATGCTGCCTGACCTGCTGAGTTACATCCGCACTTTGTGTTTTGCTCAGGATTACACCAACGTTGTGCCCTTTATCCTTTATATGTGTGCTGCATACTAGCTTGGTTATATTTATTCACAAAATGCTGGAGTAACTCATCAGGTCAGGCAGCATCTCATGAGAGAAGGAATGGGCGACGTTTCGGGTCGAGACCCTTCTTCAGTCTGATTATATGCAGCTTGGTTATATTCATATCTAGTCTTTGCATTTGACCATTTCTTGATTAATAAAGGTGTCAGGGGTTATGGGGAGAAGGCAGTAGGGTAGGGTTAGGAGGGAGAGGGAGATCAGCCATGATTGAATGGCGGAATAAACCTGATGGGCAGATTGGCCTGATTTTCTGCTCCAAGTACTGATGAACTTATGACCAGATAGCACACAAACAAAAGCTTCTCACTGTACCTGGGTACACCTGACAATAATAATAAATTAAACTAAACTAAAGTGAATCACAGTATCTGTGGCTCCATGTGTAGTGAAGCATTGCCATTACAATTTTCCAATGCCAGTACAGCAAAGAGCAGCCATAACCTTTGGTGGAACCGACAGTATGTTATTTTTACTGTTCTGCTATACATACTTCGCTTGGGCAGCTTACAACCCAGCGATATGAATATCGACCTCTCTAACTTCAAGTAACCCCTATTTTCCCTCTCTCTCTCTCTATCCCTCCCCCATCCTAGTTTTCCAACCAGTCTGACTGTCGCCCTGATTATATTTTATCTCTGTACGCCTTCCCTTAAGGATAGCGGAGTCAGGGGGTATGGGGAGAAGGCAGGAACGGGGTACTGATTGAGAATGATCAGCCATGATCACATTGAATGGCGGTGCTGGCTCGAAGGGCCGAATGGCCTACTAATGCACCTATTGTCTATTGTCCCCTAGCTAACAACGATCTATTCTACATTTCCCTTGACCTTCGTCCCCTTTGATGTCTCGTTTTCACACCTTATCCTTCCTTATCTCCGTGTCTCCCTCTCCCCTGACTCTCAGCCTGAAGAAAAAAGGTCTCGACCCGAATCGTCACCCGTTCCTTCTATCCGGAGATGCTGCCTGTCGTGCTGAGTTATTTTGTGTCTATCTGCTTAAGTGATGAAACCAACTAACTAACGGAGTCTGATTTTTATTCCCTCACAAGGGATTTGACCTTCGTGACGAACATACCCATTGCTTCAGCCATCACGGAGAGGGTGGGCACTACCACTATGACACCACCCCTGATACCGTGGAGTACCTGGGCTATTTCCTGCCAGCAGAATACCTTTACCGCATAGACCGACCGAAGAAAACCTCAAACTGATGTGACTAGTAACATTTCCAACCAATTGTTTTAGATTTAGATTTAGATTTAGAGATACAGCGCAGAAACAGGCCCTTCGTCCCACCGGGTCCGCGCCGCCCAGCGATCCTCGCACATTAACACTATCCTACACCCAATAGGGACAATTTTTACATTTTTACCCAGCCAATTAATCTACATACCTGTACGTCTTTGGAGTGTGGGAGGAAACCGAAGATCTCGGAAGAAAACCCACGCAGGTCACGGGGAGAACGTACAAACTCCGTACAGACAGCACCCGTAGTCAGGATCGAACCTGAGTCTCCAGCGCTGCATTCGCTGTAAGGCAGCAACTCTACCGCTGCGCCACCGTGCCGCCCTTAAAATTATTTAAATCTTAAAATTAAAAATGATAAATCTCCAAAAGACGTACAGGTTTGGTGGCTAATTGGCTTGGTAAAATTGTAAATCCTGCTGAGTTATTTTGTGTCTATCTGCTTAAGTGATGAAACCCACTAACTAACGGAGTCTGATTTTTATTCCCTCACAAGGGATTTGACCTTCGTGTTGAACATACCCATTGCTTCAGCCATCACGGAGAGGGTGTGTAGGATAATGCTAGTGCATGGGGATCGCTGGTCGGCACGGACTTGGCGGGCTGAAGGGCCTGTTTCCGCGCTGTAACCATTAAACTAATCTAAACTAAAAAGGCTTTCAGTTCCTCGATTGCATTGAATGTCGAATCATCCATGTTGTAAGGATTTCCACAGTCTAATGATAAGGTTTGCAGTTACATGTAAAAAGAAAACGAGTTTATTAAATTCCCTGACTGTCAGCTTGAGTGTGAGAATACAATCATGCCATTTATGGTTCATTTGTATTGTCTGGTGTGAGGATTTAAAATGCGCGGATCTTGCGTGAAGCATTAGTGATTGCAGGGTTTTCACTGCCAATGAACCAAATTTGAAGTAGTCAGTGTGGCTTTTCTACAGTCCTTTCATACTTAATGTGTAATGAAGGAACGTAATGAAGGAACTGCACATGAAGATCACTACTGCATTTTTCGCTTGGGCAGCTTACAACCCAGCCTTTTAATCAATCTTGATTTCTCTAACTTCAAGTAACCCTCTCTCTCCGTCCCTCCCCCACCCTAGTCAGCGTACTAAGTTTCACTGTCGTCCCGTCCAGCTTCACTGTCTGTATAACTCGTTATCACCTAGACCACAGCCAACAATGGACCACTGTGGGCTCCTCCTTTCCCAGATCATCGTTACTTTTTTGAAGTGTAAGAAAATAACAGCAGATGCTGGTACAAATCGAAGGTATTTCTTTCACAAAAATGCTGGAGTAACTCAGCGGGTCAGGCAGCATCTCAGGAGAGAAGGAATGGGCGACGTTTCAGGTCGAGACCCTTCTTCAGACTCATGGAGTTGAGGGGGGGGGGGGGAGGTAAAGGGACAGGTGTTGCATCTCCTGCGGTTGCAGGGGAAAGTGCCCGGGGATGGGGTGGTTTGGGTAGGAAGGGACGAGTGGACCAGGGAGTTACGGAGGGAACGGTCTCTGCGGAACGCAGAAAGGGGAGGGGATGGGAAGATGTGGCCAGTGGTGGGGTCCCGTTGTAGGTGACGGAAATGTTGGAGGATGATTTGTTGGATGCGCTGGCTGATGGGGTGGAACGTGAGAACGAGGGGGATTCTGTCCTTGTTACGAGTGGGGGGAGGGGGAGCAAGAGCGGAGCTGCGGGATATAGAAGAGGCCCTAGTGAGAGCCTCATCTACAATGGAAGAGGGGAAGCCCCGTTTCCTGAAGAATGAGGACATCTCTGATGCCCTAGTGTGAAACACCTCATCCCGGGTGCAGATGCGGCGTAGACGGAGGAATCGGGAGTAGGGGATAGACTTTTTGCAGGGGACCGGGTGGGAAGAAGTGTAGTCCAGATAGCTGTGGGTTTATAATAGATGTCAGTCACTAGTTTGTCTCCTGTGATGGAGATGGTGAGGTCCAGAAACGGGAGGGAGATGTCGGAGGTAGTCCAAGTATATTTAAGAGATGGAGTTGAGGGGGGAGGTAAAGGGACATCTTTCCTTCATTTGTTCGATATCTCGGTCCATATCACTGCCTGCATCTCCCGCTTCCCTTTCCCCCGACTCTCAGCCTGAAGAAGGGTCTCGACCTGAAACCTCACCTCACCCTTCTCTCCAGAGATGCTGCCTGACCCGCTGAGTTACTCCAGCTTTTTTTGTGTCCAACTTTAATAGTTAATGCAGACTGATGGAAGCTTTTGAATCAGAAGGGACCATTGATTGAATTTGTACTAAATACTGATCTGAATTGTGTAGAAAATTGTAACTGTCTGAAATAAAGGTAACAGCTCCAGCTGAAGTGAAGACTCGAAGACATTTTTATTATACACATTTTTATTATACACATCTTTATAGGGCACAGTTTCCACAGGCTGATTCATTTTTGACATTAAATGCTACATTTACTCTTTACATGGTTCAGTGCTGTTGGATTGCAGACCGGAATAACCAATTTTTTTGTGGTTATTAAAGTGTCACACAACCTGACTTCTATGCCTTTGAAAAAATACAGCATTATTTAATATTCTTCTGAATTATCGATGTGTCAAAGATTTTTGGCCTGAATTTTAAAATCAAATTATTTTCTCGCTTCAATTATTATTGCAGCAAATATGTTTTATTTGGACAACTTTGATAATGGAACAGATCCTCCATTTACCCTCATATCACTCATTATCACCTAGCCCACAGCCATGTTTCCTGCCTTTAACGTGTCCAACCCCTTAATAATCTTATACGTTTCCATAAGATCTCTCATCCTTCTAAATTCCAGTGCATACAAGCCTAGTCGCTCCAGTCTTTCAACATATGACAGTCCCGCCATTCCGGGAATTAACCTAGTAAACCTACGCTGCACGCCCTCAATAGCAAGAATATCCTTTCTCAAATTTGGAAACCAAAACTGCACACAGTACTCCAGGTGCGGTCTCACTAGGGCCCTGTACAACTGCAGAAGGACCTCTTTGCTCCTCTACTCAACTCCTCTTGTTATGAAGGCCAACATTCCATTGGCTTTCTTCACTGCCTGCTGTACCTGCATGCTTCCTTTCAGTGACTGATGCACTAGGACACCCAGATCTCGTTGTACGTCCCCTTTTCCTAACTTGACACCATTCAGATAATACTCTGCCTTCCTATTCTTACCACCAAAGTGGATAACCTCACACTTATCCACATTAAACTGCATCTGCCATGCATCCGCCCACTCACACAACCTGTCCAAGTCACCCTGCAACCTCATAGCATCTTCCTCACAGTTCACACTGCCACCCAGCTTTGTATCATCTGCAAATTTGCTACCATTGCAGGCTCCACCTTTCCTTGATTATCGTTACTTTTTGAATATCTTTCATTCATTTGAAGAATTCATTCGTCTGAAGAAGGGTCTCGACCCGAAACGTCGCCCATTCCTTCTCTCCTGAGATGCTGCCTGACCCGCTGAGTTACTCCAGCATTTTGTGAATAAAAATCTTTCATTCATTTGTTCTGTATTTCTCTACACCACCGTCTATTATCTCTCATCTCCCTTTCCCCTGACTCTCAGTCTAAAGAAGGGTCTCGACTCAAAACGTCACTCGTTCCTTTTCCCCAGAGATGCCATCTGCCTGACCCGCTGAGGCAACCCAGCAAGGGGATGGTCTTTGTGTAATTATTGTGGCTCGAAACAAAATTCCCATTCACTGAGATCAGAAGCTGATGAAATGAAGTACTCTGGAACATGAGGGATGCAATGGTTTGTATTGGAGCGAATGTAAACAGAGTTACCTGGTTGGTACCAAAGGTGAACACAAAATGCTGGAGTAACTCAGCGGGTCAGGCAGCAAATCTGGAGACGTTTTGGGTCTTCAAACTGATTTTGGGGGTTAGTAACTGGAAACAAGAAAAGACCAGGACAAATCAGGGCCGGCAACAGACGGCACGGTGGCGCAGCGGTGGAGTTGCTGCCTTACAGCGCCGGAGACCCTGGTTCGATCTTGACCATGGGTGCTGTCTGTACGGAGTTTGAACGTTCTCCCCGTGACCTGCAAGGGTTTTCTCCAGGTGCTCCGGTTTCCTCCCACACTCCAAAGGTGTACAGGTTTGTAGGTTAATTGGCTTTGGTAAAATTGTAAATTGTCCCTAGTGTGTGTGTGTGTGTGTGTGTAGAATAGTGTTAGTGTGCAGGGATCGCTGGTCGGCGCGGACTCAGTGGGCCGAAGGGCCTGTTTCCATACTGTATCTCTAAACAGATGACACCTGCTAGGTGGTTCCGATAGGCTGATTGGTGGCTGGGGACGGTGGCGTAAGTTCTAGGAGCACAATTAGGCCATTTGGCCCGTCGTGTCAACTCCAGCATTCAATCATGGCTGATCTATCTCTCCCTCCTAACCCCATTCTTCTGCCTTCTCCCCATAACCCCTGACACCTGTGGAAATAAAGAATCTATCTATCTCTGCCTTAAAAATATCAATTGACCTCCTCCACAGCCTTCGGTGGCAATGAATTCCACAGATTCACTACCCTCTGACTAAAGAAATTCCTCCTCATCTCCTTCCTAAAGGAACATCCTTTAATTCTGAGGCTTTGACCTCTGGTCCGAGACTCTCCCACTGGTGGAAACATCCTCTCCACATCCACTCTATCCAAGCCTTTCACTATTCGGTACGATTCAATGAGGACCCTCCTAATTCCTCTAAACTCCAGCAAGTACAGGCCCAATGCAGTCAAATGCTCATTATATGTTGACCCACTCATTCCTGGGATCATTCTTGTAAACCTCCTCTGAGCCCACATCCTTCCTTGGATATAGTGCCCAGAATTGCTCCCAATATTCCAAATGCGGCCTGACCAGCGCCTTCTAGAGCCTCAGCATTACATCCCTGTTTTTGTATTCCGGCCTTCTTGAAATAAATGCTACCATTGCATTTGCTTTCTTTACTACCGATTCTCCATGCAGATGAACCTTTTCGGAATCCTGCACCAGCAACTCCCTAGCACCTCCAATTCCTGGATTTGCTCCCGCATTTAGAAAATAGTCTACGCCTTTATTCCTACAACCAAAATGCACGACTCCACACTTTGCTACACTATATTCCGTCTGCCACTTCTCAGCCCACTCTCCCAACTTGTCCAAGACCTTCCGCAGAGTCCCTGCTTTCTCTGCGCTACCTGCCCCTCCACCTATTTTCGGACCATCCGCAAACTTAGCCACAAAGCCTTCGATCCCCTCGTCCAAATTATTAAAATATTGTACAATGTGAAGTGTAGCGGCCCCAGCACCGACCCCCGCGGAACTCCGCTAGTCACTGGCAGCCACTGGAAAAAGCCCCCTTTAACATTGAGGAGCTCGCAGTCTCGGGTTGAGGCGGGGGAGTACCAAAGCCGCCCCGACCCGGGTCATAGAAACATAGAAACATAGAAAATAGTGTAGGCCATTCGGCCCTTTGAGCCTGCACCGCCATTCAATATGATCATGGCTGATCATCCAGCTCAGTATCCTGTACCTGCCTTCTCTCCATACCCCCTGATCCCTTTAGCCACAATATCCGGGGTCCGATCGCTCGGAGCGGGGGAGGTGAGATTCCCTCCCGATGCAGGAGCTTGATCGCCCCGACGAGGAAGGCTCGCCGCCGGCTACGGGAGTCCAGATCGTCCCGTCAACGGAAGGTTCGAGTCCCCCGACCGCTGGAGGACAAAGAAGGGAGAGATTGAACTTTTTTTCGTCCTTCCATCACAGTGAAGAATGTGGAGGAGTCACTGTGGTGGATGTTCATGTTAAAATGTATTTTGTGTGTGTCCTGCTGCTTTTTATTGGTATGACTGTACGGCAAATGAAATTCCTTGTATGTTGCAAAACATACTTGGCCATCTTGCCTGTGGTACCATAGGCATATCACCATGATACCAAGATAGTGTAAGAAAATAACTGCAGTGCTGGTACAAATGGAAGGTATTTATTCACAAAATGCTGGAGTAACTCAGCAGGTCAGGCAGCATCTCAGGAGAGAAGGAATGGGTGACGTTTCTGGTCGAGACCCTTCTTCAGACTGATGTCAGGGGGGCGGGACAAAGTGATACCAAGTTATATCGGTGAAAGATGTGGGACTGGTTAACTGACTATTTGTTACATAGTTTGTATTATCTTCTGGACTGTTGACATTACTTTGAGATTCTGGCAGTCTACATCAATTTTCTCACATGGAAAGTTTTGAAACAAATATCTCCATTTAATTCAGAAGTTATTCATCTTGAAGAGATCAAGAAATTCCTAATAATCTGATCGTGAAAATGCATTTAATATTTATACTAATGCATTATGGATCCATTTTGTGTTTCTGTGTATGATGGTCATCAAATATCCATTTATTATATCCATTTATTATTCCAGTTGCTAAACACTAACTCACCCTCCCACTCCCACACTGACCTTTTTGTCCTGGGCCTCCTCCATTGTCAGAGTGAGGCCCAGCGCAAATTGGAGGAACAGCACCTCGTATTCCGTTTGGGCAGCTTACACCCCAGCAGTATTAACATTGATTTCTCTAACTTCAAGTAACTTCTTTCCTTCCCTCCAGAGGTGCTGCCTGTCCCGCTGAGTTACTCCAGCATTTTGTGTCTGTCATCCATTTGTTATACTTGCTTATTCGGTGGTGCAGCGGTAGAGTTGGTGCCTTACAATCTTCACTGAAGCCAATTAGCCTACAAACCTGCACGTCTTTGGTGTGTGGGAGGAAGCCGGAGCACCCGGAGAAAGCCCACGTGGTCACGGGGAGAAAGTACAAACTCCGTACTGACAGCACCCGTAGTCGGGATGGAACCCGGGTCTCTGGCGCTGTGAGGCAGCAACTCTACCGCTACATAAATGTGCAGTGAAATGAAACATTACCCGCAGTTGAACAATAAGACCAATAAGAATAATCAATAAAAATGCAATCACACATACAATCACAAACTAACACCAAACAAAAAAGAAACATCCATCACAGTGAGTCTCCTCCAGTCCCCTCCTCACTGTGATGGAAGGCCACAATGTCTTTTTCTCTTCCCCTGCCGTCTTCTCCTGCGGTCAGGCTGTTGGAGTTGCCACGTCGGGGCGGTCGGGGCTCCCGACATTGAAGCCCCCGCTGGGCGGTGAAAATCCAGCGGCCTATTCCAGGCCGCGCCGGACGGTGAAAGGTCCGCTGCGGGCCGACCCAAGCCCCGCGATTCGGAGCGGGCGAACACGCTGCCTCTGCCGGACCTCCCGATGTCGGCCCCCATCCAGGGGCCTGCGGGCTTCCAATGTCCACGCGGCCCACGCCGGAGCCTCCGGAGACGAGTCGCAGCCGCTCCCGCAGCATCCGCAGGCAGCCAGCGCCGCAGGTGGTGAGTCCGGGCCGCGGGCTCTGCGAACCAGAGCCCCAGGTGGTCCCAGGTGCATGGCCGGTGGTAGGCCGCAGCGGGAACGGGGACACGACACAGAAACAAAGGTCGCGTCTCCGTTCGGGAGAGAGAATTTTACAGTTCCCGTTCCCCCCCCCCCCAAACATAACATACAAACCCTACACCATATTATCATATATATATACAGCCGGAAACAGGCCTTTTCGGCCCACCAAGTCCGTGCCGCCCAACGATCCCCATACATTAACACTATCCTACACCCACTAGGGACAATTTTTTACATTTACCCAGCCAATTAACTTACATACCTGTACGTCTTTGGAGTGTGGGAGGAAACCGAAGATCTCGGAGAAAACCCACGCAGGTCACGGGGAGAACGTACAAACTCCTTACAGTGCAGCACCCGTAGTCAGGATCGAACCTGAGTCTCCGGCGCTGCATTCGCTGTAAAGCAGCAACTCTACCGCTGCGCTACCTAAAACTACAATTCATACAAAAACAACAAAAAACACAAAAGACAGACGGACTGCAGGCAAGCCGCAGCTGCGACGGCAGCGCTGGCTCCTCCATGATCTGCAACTTGATTTCTGGTCCCGTTGTCCTACTGCTGAAGTGCTGTGAGATGCAGCATCTCATTGAGAACTGTATTGTCGCAGTAACATGTCTTTCAAAAGTTCTCACCATGCCCAAGCAGCATTGACAAGAAATGGGGAAATGTTAAAGTGAAGACATGCGAATGGGAGGCATAGAAATCATACCAGTGTAGCGACCATAGAGAATGGTCCAGGTCGTCGAACCCTCGGATTGGCCAGCGAGGTCACGTGGGAACGCGACCATGAGGATTGGTCCAGCAAACGACATCGCTGATTGGCCAGCGATGTCAGGTGCGCGTTTGGCGCCCGATTTAGCCAGTTCGGCGAAGTCTTCAAGGAAGACAGTAAGTTTATATTGGTTGTCCTGTAACTTGTTGTTTTGATTCTGTATTCGTGTATTGCGGCTGCAATAAACTTCGTCTACAACTAGCAAGTTTCGGACTCGCCATATTGGTGACCCCGAACGTGATCTGGACGATCACCAACTGAGCAGGAACCCGACGCCTCGTTGACGATGACCGAGCAGGGCACACCGGAGTCAAGCGCGGCAGGCGTTCATCTTCCGTTATTTTGGACGTACGCACTGCAAGCTTGGTTTATCCACGCCGAGGCTCAATTCCACATAAAGAAGGTGTCGGACGATTCCACGAAGTACTTCTACCTCGTCAGCGCTCTATCGCCGGACACAACCAAGCGCATGATGCGGTTTATCATAAATTCACCTGCGGAAGACAAATACGAAACCATGAAGAAGGCATTACTGCGAACCTTCGGGTTAAATAAGCATGGTGGTGCGGCAAAACTTCTGCACCTACCGGAGCTTGGAGACCAACTGCCTTCCGTCCGCATGGCTGAAATGATGGTGCTAGCCGGTGAGCATACGGATTGCCCGATGTTTGAACAGGCATTCCGCGAGAAACTTCCCAAGGATGTCCGACTGCTGCTTACGGATTGTTCTTTTAAGGACCCTGAAGCATATGCAGCGAAAGCGGACGCGCTCATAGCGGGAAAAAACAAGGCAAGTGATTCCATCAACAAAGTCTCGACATCGGTGACCACGCCACAGCGACGGAAAGATGGCGCCACGTCTCCCGCCAATTCCCCGAAAGCCCGCCAAAAAGATCCGCACAAGCGCGGCTGGTGCTATTATCACCTACGATGGGGTAACGAATCCCGCAACTGTCGTTTGCCTTGTACCTTCGCGGGAAATGCCTCGGCCGATCGTACATAGGGGCAGTTACGATTGGCCAGAACCGGCGCCTCTATGTCCATGATCGATTCACGGACACAGAATTTTTGGTAGACACCGGAGCCATCGTCGGCATAGTGCCGCCGACCGACCTCGAAACCAGATCGGGTAAGACAGGTCCCACCCTCATCGCGGTTAACGGCAGCCCAATTCGCACTTTCGGCACACGGAAGATGTCCCTTGCTTTAGGCCTCCGCACGTACGAATGGCCATTCATCATAGCCGACGTCAAACAAGCGATCCTGGGCGCAGATTTTCTCTGGGCTTTTTCACTGGTTCCTGATGTCCGCGGTAACGACCTCCGACCCGCTGCTGAAGACGAGCACGTCGCTCCGGCAATCGCCTCCTCGCCCAGCCCTACTGTCCAGGCCGTCGTCGCGGCCCCCGACTCGTATGCTGCGATTCTGGCAGAGTTTCCAGAGCTGCTCGTCCAACGTTTTGACGCACCTTCAGCTAAGCACGGTGTGGTCCATCACATCCGCACTGAAGGCCCTCCCGTTTTCGCTCGGGCCAGGAGACTACCGCCAGACAAACTGGTGGTGGCACGGGCGGAGTTCAGGAAGATGGAGGAAATGGGAATTGTTCGTCAGTCTGACAGCCCGTGGGCCTCGCCGTTACACATGGTCTCCAAGGCATCTGGGGGGTGGAGGCCATGTGGCGATTATCGGCGTCTCAATGCTGTCACCACGGCTGATCGCTACCCCATACCGCACCTACAGGACTTTTCATCTGGACTGGAAGGAGCGGTGGTGTTTTCCAAAATCGATTTGGTGCGAGGATACCATCAGATTCCGGTGCGACCGGAGGACATACAAAAAACTGCAACTATTACTCCGTTCGGGTTGTTTGAATGGTTGCGTATGCCTTTCGGTTTAAAGAACGCGGCACAGGCTTTCCAGCGACTGATGGACCGCGTGGGCAGGGGTTTACCCTTTGTGTTTATTTATTTAGACGACATCCTGGTAGCCAGCCCCTCAGTGCAAGAACACCAGGCCCATTTGCGGACCGTGTTCCAGCGGCTCCAAGACCACGGGCTCATTATTCAACCCTCCAAATGTCAATTCGGCCTGCCTGCTCTCGATTTTCTAGGTCACAGAATTACCCCTGCCGGCGCTGTCCCTTTGCCAGAGAAGGTGGAGGCTATCCGGGCTTTCCCCAGGCCTACCACAGTAAAAGGGCTGCAGGAGTTCGTAGGCATGGTTAATTTCTACCATAGATTCGTTCCGGCAGCGGCGCGAGTCCTGCGCCCACTTTTCCAATGCCTTGCAGGTAATCCGGTAGAGTTGTTGTGGTCCCCGACCGCAGAGTCGGCTTTTACGGCAGCTAAGGCAGCCTTGGCAGACGCCACCATGCTGGTCCATCCGAGCCCCTCCGCCCCCACAGCCCTGACGGTTGACGCCTCTGACGTGGCGGTGGGCGGGGTTCTGGAGCAGCAGGTTGGTGGCCGTTGGCAGCCTTTAGCGTTTTTCAGCCGGCAACTAAATTCGGCCGAGCTGAAATATAGCGCATTTGACCGAGAGCTTCTAGCTCTCCATTTAGCTGTCCGTCATTTCAGGTATTTCCTCGAGGGCCGCCCATTTGTGGCATTTACGGACCACAAGCCATTAACATTTGCTTTTTTGAAATTGTCTGACCCATGGTCGGCCCGCCAGCAGCGGCACCTGACTGCTATCTCAGAATTTACCACAGATGTCCGTCATATCGCGGGTAAGCTGAATGCCGTTGCTGACGCCCTGTCTAGACCTGCTTTTCCCCCTATTTCGGCGGTGGACTGCGAAGTGGATCCCCAGGAGCTCGCGGAGGCACAGCTCCTGGCGGATACCGTTTCGACGTACCAGTCCACCACTTTGGGATTGAAGTTGGCCCAGGTAGCTTGTGGGTCGGAGGGCACGAAAGTCTGGTGCGATGTTTCTCTTCCTCACCCCAGGCCGGTAGTACCGCCCTCCCTTCAGCGCCGGGTTTTCGATGCCATTCATGGGCTGGCACACCCGTCCATCCGCTCCACCTCTGCCTTGGTGGCAGCGAGGTTTGTCTGGCATGGCCTGCGGAAACAGGTAGCGGGATGGGCACGTTCCTGCGTGCCCTGTCAGACCGCTAAGGTCCAGCGCCACGTCCAGCCCCCCGTACAGGATTTCGAAGTCCCGGCTTTTCGTTTTTTCCACATCCACGTGGATTTGGTCGGGCCTTTGCCTTCCTCCCGGGGCTACACCCACCTCCTCACGGTGGTGGATCGGTTCACCCGGTGGCCAGAGGCTTTCCCATTGTGTGATATCTCGTCAGCGTCTTGTGCTAGGACTTTGGCCCTTCACTGGGTAGCTCGTTTCGGGGTCCCGGCAGTTATTACAACTGACAGAGGACCACAGTTCACTTCGTCCCTCTGGGCCGCGCTGGCGGAACTGTACGGGTCCAAATTACAACCCACAACTGCATATCACCCCCAGGCAAATGGACTCGTAGAAAGGTTCCACCGCCAACTTAAGGCGTCCCTCTGTGCAAGGCTTGAAGGCCCAGACTGGGTAGACCAACTCCCTTGGGTTCTGTTGGGCATCCGGACGGCTCCTAAGCCAGATCTCGGTGCGTCGTCCGCAGAGCTGGTATATGGCTCGACCCTTCGAGTACCTGGAGATCTGTTTCCGGACACTTCAGCCCTGCTCCCTACAGTCCCATCAGCGTTAGCAGCTCTCCGGGAACGGGTGGGCTCCCTGGCTCCAGTGCCGACTTCACGTCATGGGTGTCCCATGGTACATGAACCGTCTTCCCTGAAGGACTGTGAGTTTGTTTTTTTGCGTAAAGATGCCCATCGCGCCCCGTTGCAGAGGGTCTATCAAGGGCCGTTTCGGGTTTTACGTAAGGGAACGGCTACTTTCACCTTAGACATGGGCGGCAAGAGTGAACTCGTCTCGGTGTCCCGGCTCAAACCTGCCCATTTGGACCCAGATCAACCAGTCCTGGTCGGTCAAACCCCTAGAAGAGGCCGACCTCCGTTAGTTCCGCCCAGTCCACAAACCCCCATTCCGACAGTTCCTCCGGGACCTCCAGTTTCGGCAGTTCCCCTAGGACCCCCCGTTTCGGCAGTTCCTCCAGGACCCCCCGTTCCGGTAGTTCCTCCAGAACCTCCCGTTCCGGCTGTTCCACCAAGTCCGGAACCTCCGTCTCCTGTGGTTCAGGCTGTCCCTCTCCGTACTCGTTATGGTCGCGAAATCCGGCTCCCTGCTAGGTTCCGCACCTCGGGTTCTGGGGGGGGTCATGTAGCGACCATAGAGAATGGTCCAGGTCGTCGAACCCTCGGATTGGCCAGCGAGGTCACGTGGGAACGCGACCATGAGGATTGGTCCAGCAAACGACATCGCTGATTGGCCAGCGATGTCAGGTGCGCGTTTGGCGCCCGATTTAGCCAGTTCGGCGAAGTCTTCAAGGAAGACAGTAAGTTTATATTGGTTGTCCTGTAACTTGTTGTTTTGATTCTGTATTCGTGTATTGCGGCTGCAATAAACTTCGTCTACAACTAGCAAGTTTCGGACTCGCCATACCAGACCTCAAATGTGATCAAATGATAAGGATGCTATTGGAGCACCTTGCTGTGACGTTACAGTTTCAGTTTTAGTTTGTTTGTCACGTGCACCGAGGAGCAGTGAAAAGCTTTTGTTTGCGTGCTAACCAGTCAGCGGAAAGACAATGGATGATGATCATCGAGCCGTCCACAGTGTACAGATACATGGGTATCTGTAGCGGGGGTGCAGGGCGGCACGGTGGCGCAGCGGTAGAGTCGCTGCCTGACAACCCTTGCAGCCCCAGGGACCCTGGTTCGATCCTGACTACTGGCGCTTGTCTGTGCGGAGTCTGTACGTTCTCCCCTTGACCTGCGTGCGTTTTCTCCGAGATCTTCGGTTTCCTCCCACACTCCAAGGACGTACAGGTTTGTCAGTTATTTAGCTTGGTAAAGGTAAAAATTGTCGCTAGTGTGTGTAGGATAGCGTTAATGTGCGGGGATCGCTGGTCAGCGCCGACCCGATCGGTCCGAAGGGCATGTTTCCGTGCTGTACCTCTAAACTAAACTAAACATGATACGGGAATGTCGTTTAGTGCAAGGTAAAGCCAGTAAAGTCTGATCAAAGTCCGATCCAGTTGTTCTAAGGCAATACGCTGGGTCTCAAATAAATCTCCACACAAGTTACGCAGTTGATTTTATGATCATATCTAACCTGTTATCAGGTTCAACATTTTTTTTCAGGAGAATTTGTATCTACCATTGCTTTGTTAACCTGAATTAAAAGACATGTCCCAGCCAGCACCAGCGACGAAGTTACCCAGACACAGTGTTTACAGATCTCAACTCCAACATTGGTTATTATACCATAAGCCACAACAGGGGTCATTTCTTGGGTCTTTGCTCAGCTTCTGATAGCTTTCTCAACATGAAGATTAGTAAAACCTTTCTGAGCTCAGAGAAACTTATCTGATGTGTGTCGGGTTGCACAAAATGGAGATCATGGTTATAAATCCATCCGGCTTGGGTCCCCAGTAACGTTAGTTGATAGTGCCACAAGGAGTAAGTGCTGCAGAACAGAAATGGAAGAGATTCCATCTCCACTGATAGGAAATTTCCTGGAGTTACCCAGTCTCGAATAATATTTATGTTAGTTTTTAGTTTAGAGATACAGCGCGGAAACAGGCCCTTCGTCCCACTGTGTCTACACCGACCAGCGATCTCCGTACACTAGCACTATCCTAAACACTATGGACAACTAGAGGTGGCATGGTGGCTCAGCGGCCGAGATGCTGCCTTATAGCGTCAGGGCTCCAGGTTCGATCCTGACTACGGGTACTGTCTGTATGGAGTTTGCACGTTCGCCCAGTGACCTGCGTGGCTTTTCTCCGGGAAACTCCGGCTTCCTCCCACGCTCCAAAGACGTACAAGTTTTGTAGGCTGAAAGGGTTGGTGAAATTGTAAATTGTCCCTGGTGTGTGTAGGATGGTGCTAGTGTCCGGGGATGGCTGGCCGGCGCGGACTCGGTGGGCCGAAGGGCCTGTTTCCGTGCTGTATCTCTAAACTAAACTAAACTAAAGACAATTTACATTCTTTTCCGTAGCCAATTAACCTGCAAACTTGGAATGTGGGAGGAAACCGGAGCACCCGGAGAAAACCCACGCAGGTCACAGAGAGAACGTACAAACTCCGTACAGGCAGGGAGGATGGGGCTCATCAAAAGGCCAATGTTGGCTGGGGAAGGTGTGACCAACCTATAAGGATGTGAGATTGTCATGATTTTTAACTTTTTTAATCTTCATAAATCCATCTTGTTATTATGAAAATCACCACAAGAGGTCAGCCTTACTTCATGAAATAAATTCCTCCCACTCTCTTTTCAACAATAGCTGTCAGAGTGATCATGTTAATTTGCTAGAAAAGGGGAGAATTTGTATTTCTTTGAAACTGCTTATGCTTCAGCGATTGCGGAATGAGAGATATATTTCAGCAAACTAACGGGGTGTGTTACTGGAAGTGAATGGTCACTGTTGCAGCTGATAGTGCATTTGGAGATAAATGCATTGACCTTGGCAGCACACTGCAACACTGATGATCCTGGTTGTTGAGGCCTGACCCCCTGGCATTCACGACAACAGATATCTCCCGCCACTGCCTCCTGGCTGTGTGTCTTGAGGGTATCCCAGCTCCCTCGGGTTGAAGACACTTTGTCTGCTCTTTACAGCCTCACAGTGACAAATGGCAGCCAGCATCATCAGAGACCCACACCACCATAGCCACACTCTCATTCCACTCCTGCCATCAGGAACAAGGTTTAAGAAACAGAACTCTGTAAGGTCCAGGTGCATTATTCATATATATATATTTATGTGTATATATATGTGTGTGTGTGTGCGCGCGCGTGTGTATGTGTATGTGTATGTGTGTGTGTATATATATGTATGTGTGGATGTGTATATATATATATATGCGTGTGTGAATATATCTGTGTGTATGTATATACAGTATAAATGTGTGTGTGCGTGTGCGCGCATGTATGTGTATGTGTGTGTGTTTGTGTATATATATGTATGTGTGGATGTGTATATATAAATATATATATATATGCGTGTGTGTGTGTGTGTGTGAATATATCTGTGTGTATGTATATACAGTATAAGTATGTGTGTGCGTGCGCGTGCATGTATGTATATGTGTGTGTGTTTGTGTATATATATGTATGTGGATGTGTATATATAAATAAATATATATATATATGCGTGTGTGTGTGTGTGTGTGAATATATCTGTGTGTATGTATATACAGTATAAATTGTGTGTGTGTGTGTATGTGTATATGTGTGTGTTTGTATGTGTATATGAATATGTAGGAAGGAACTGCAGATGCTGGTTTAAACCGAAGATAGACACAAAAGTGCTGGAGCAACTCAGTGGTACAGGCGGCATCTCTGGAGAGAAGGAATGGGTGATGTTTTGGGTCGAGACCCTTCTTCAGACTAACGTCACCCATTCCTTCTCGCCAGAGCAGTTGCCTGTCCCGCTGAGTTCCTCCAGCGTTTTGTGTCCATATATGTACGTCTATGCACACATCCAATTTCATTGTTCCGTTTCGGAACACATGACAATAAAACACTCTTGACTCTCTTGACTTGATGCAGTGCCCTCTTTCCTCAGGTTTGTTATGAATCATTTGGCCATCGCCTGGTCCAACTCTTTTGAAAGTCAAAACTGGCTCAGTGGAAGGAATCAGAAGGTGTTACTGGAGGGTTGTTATTACAGATTGGAGGCCTGTGGCCAGTGGTGTGTCACAGGGGTCGGTGCTGGGACCACTGATGTTTGCTATCTATATTAACAATTTGGATGACAAATTTGTAAACATCCTTAGTATTTGAATTTAATCGGATTGAAAGGCACAGCGTGGAAACAGGCCCTTCAGCGTACCTTAGCCTAGTCCACACCGAGCCGTTCACAATAGTTCTATGTTGTCTCACTTTCGCATCCACTCCCGACACACCAGGGGCAATTTACTGCGGCCAGTTAACCTGCAAAATCGCACGTCTTTGGGATGTGGGAGGAAACCGGAGAAAGCCCACGTGGACACAGGGGGAACATGTACGTTCCGCACAAATCACTCCTTCATGTTGTTAGTGATCTTGAAAATGGCCAAAGAGTTCCACAGGGGCTGCTACTCTTCACGTTGTACATTAATGATTTGGATGAGGGGATTGAAGGCTTTTGTGGCCAAGTTTGCTGATGATACGAAAATAGGTGGAGGGGCAGGTAGTGTAGAGAAAGCAGGGACTCTGCAGAATGACTTGGACAGGTTGGGAGAGTGGGCAGAGAAGTGGCAGATGGAATATAGTGTAGCAAAGTTTGGAGTCATGCATTTGGTAGTTGGAATAAAGCCATAGACTATTTTCTAAATGGGGGGGAGAATCCAGAAATCGGAGGTGCAAAGGGACTTGGGAGTGCTGGTACAGGATTCCCCAAAAGTTAATCTGTAAGTCGAATCGGTAGTAAAGAAAGCAAACTCAAAGATTGCATTTATTTCAAGAGGGTAAGAATAGATAAACAGGGACTGTAATGCTGAGGCTCCATAAGGCGCTGGTCAGGCCGCATTTGGAATATTGTGAGCAATTTTGGGCCCCGTATCTGAGGAAGGATGTGCTGGCTCTGGAGAGGGTCCAGAGGAGGTTTACAAGAATGATCCCAGGAATGAGTGGGTTAACTTACGATGAGCGTTTGTCGGCACTGGGCCTGTACTCGCTGGAGTTGAGAAGAATGAGGGGGGACCCCATTGAAACATACAGAATAGTGAATGTCCACAGAATAGAAGCTGTGCCATCTCCATTCTGCTGTGTAGTTGCCATCTTGGATAGTGTCAAGTCAAGTCAAGTCAATTTTATTTGTATAGCACATTTAAAAACAACCCACGTTGACCAAAGTGCTGTACATTTGATTAGGTTCCAATAGAAAAAAAAATGAAAACATACAGTAGCACGCAAACAGTTCACAGCGCCTCCTCAATGAGCCTCAAACGCTAGGGAGTAGAAATATGTTTTGAGCCTGGACTTAAAGGAGTCGATGGAGGGGGCAGTTCTGATCGGGAGAGGGATGCTGTTCCACAGTCTAGGACCTGCAACCGCAAAAGCGCGGTCACCCCTGAGTTTAAGCCTAGACCGCGGGATAGTGAATAGCCCCAAGTCGGCCGATCTGAGGGACCTGGAGTTAGAGAGGGGGGTTAGAAGATTTTTGATGTAGGGGGGGGAGTGTCCATGTGGATGTGGAGAGGATGTTTCCACCAGTGGGAGAGTCTAGGACTAGAGCTCACAGCTTCAGAATTAAAGGATGTTCTTTAGGAAGGAGATAAGGAGAAATTTCTTTAGTCAGAGGGTGGTGAATCTGTGGAATTCTTTGCCACAGAAGGCTGTGGATATTTTTAAGGCAGAGATAGATAAATTCTTGATGTCACAGGTTATGGGGAGAAGGCAGGAGAATGGGGTTAGGAGGGAGAAATAGATCAGCCATGATTGAATGGCGGAGATGACTTGATGGGCCGAATAGCCTAATTCTTCTCCTATCACTTATGACATGATGTATGTGTGATCTGGTATCAAAATATAGGTCATTTATGAGAAGCAAGTGCCATCAGGTCTCATTAAATATTGTGGCTTCACATTATTGAATTTAGGGATATTCTTCCCAGTGGATATTGTTTTTATTTTGTCATACCTTTCTCTTTGGACTTGGCACATTTTTATACATTTAAAGAAACAAAATTGTTGACAGAGTTTTTTTCGAACGTTTTTGGAGATACAGCACGGAAACAGGCCCTTCGGCCCACCTACGGATCTTATAGAAACATATGAGACATATAAAATATTTAAGGGATTGGACATTGTAGATGCAGGAAAAAATGTTCCCGATGTTGGGGCAGTCCAGAACCAGGGGTCACAGTTTACGAATAAGGGGTAGGCCATTTAGGACTGAGATGAGGAAAACCCTTTTCACCCTGAGAGTTGTGAATCTGTGGAATTCACTGCCATAGAAGGCGGTGGAGACCAATTCACTGGATGTATTCAAGAGAGAGTTAGACATAGCTCTTGGGGCTAACGGAATCAATGAATATGGAGAAAAAGCAGGAACAGGGTACTGACTCTGGACGATAAGCCATGATCATATTGAATGGCGGAGCTGGCTCGAAGGGCCGAATGGCCTACTCCTGCACCTATTTTCTATGTTTCCATGAGTCCACGCCAACCAGCGATCCCTGTACACTAACACTATAACTATAACGGTCATGTATGTATATATCTTACTTTAGTTTACATTAGAGATACAGTGCGGTAAGAGGCCCTTCGGCCCACCGAGTCCGTGCCGACCAGCGAACCCCGCGCGCTAACTCTACCCTACACACACTAGGGGCAATTTACAATCTTTACCAGAGCCAATTAAGCTACAAACCTGTAAGTCGTTGGAGTGTGGGAGGAAACCGGAGCACCCAGTCTCTGGCGCTGCAAGGCAGCAACTCTGCCTTATCCAGCCACACATGATTTTTCCACAAAATGTGAAGTGAAAAATGGCCTGCTTAATCTTTGATGCCACCAGTGACCTTTTCTTCGATTCGCCTCTGTAAATCTATTACCGTAAGTGTGCTCGAATCTGACAGCAGTGGCCTTATAAACTTGACTTGTGTAGCTATCAACCAGTGACATTTGCTTTCTCTTTGAATCTGTGTCTAAACTTAGCTACAGATGCAGTCACATGAATGTATGACGCTCTTGCCAATTTGGCCCCCACACAAACTGTGGACTCACCTCACTGAAGACGTTTGTTACAGGAATTTGTGGCGATTCCTGTAAAACAAATGCTTTGCAGAGGTTGCTTGTTCTTCGAGTAAAGGGCCGGTCCCAGTTATGCGATTTTTAAGGTGATTGCCGGCGACCGTCAAAGTCGTAGCAGATCGCCAAAATTTTCTTTTACCCTACGACAACGACCACGACAATGCCGAGTCAGGTCGATACAAGTTACTTTTTTTTGTGAAACTAGCACCTGGCTAAGAGATTACACCGTCTTCGGAAACATCGCAAAATTCCCACGCTTACCTGACCATCAAACTGTTGCCTCCAATCTACCTGTCAAATGTCCTGATGGTAAATAAATTGGTTAAACAAAACTATCTTCTGGTATCTTCAAATGCCTTTTCTTAATTTAATATCGCGTGCTTCTAAATGCATCTGCGACAACCTAGCAATCCTGGGGACAGCGTGCGACTGCGCCCGCAATAAGCTACGATAGCTGGCGACAAGCCAGCTTTCGCCGAAAAACCGATGGGCGGCACGGTGGCGCAGCGGTAGAGTTGCTGCCTTACAGCGAATGCAGCGCCGGAGACTCAGGTTTGATCCTGACTACGGGCGCCGTCTGTACGGAGTTTGTACGTTCTCCCCGTGACCTGCGTGGATTTTCTCCGAGATCTTCGGTTTCCTCTCACACTCCAAAAGACGTACAGGTATGTAGGGTAATTGACTGGGTAAATGTAAAAATTGTCCCTAATGTGTGTAGGATAGTGTTAATGTGCGGGGATCGCTGGGCGGCACGGACTCGGTGGGCCGAAGGGCCTGTTTCCGCGCTGTATCTCTAAATCTAAAATCTAAAATTTCTAGCAGGTAAATTTTTCCGCGACGCGCTGAGATCCGCTACGATTCATTGAAGACCCGTCACGATCATGCCCGCGACACCCCGGCCATCGTTCGGCGACAGCATAGTCGCTGGCAGTCGCCTTAAAATCACCTAAAGTGGGACAGCCCCTTATCTTAGCTGCCTTTCGGAGACACTAGAGGGACCAGGCGCTGGAATCGTGAGCAAAAAAAACAAGGAAAGGATGTTGGCGCAGCTGGTAGAGCTGGTTATGGGGTAGATACACAAGGGTTTTAAAAGTGCTCCTGGCAGGGACTTTTAAAAAATAGTACAGCGCAGGAACAGGCCCTTCGGCCCACCGAGTCCGTACCGACCAGCGATCCCCATCACATTAACACTATCCTACACACACTTGTAGAGTTGCAAGAGTGTGGTGTTGGGGAGTGTGAATGTGCGGGGGTCGCTGGTCGGTGCGGACTCGGTGGGCCGAAGGGCCTGTTTCTGCACTGTATCTCTAAACTAAACTAAACTACACTAAACTAAACTAAATTAAACCAAACTAAACTAAACTAAACTAAACTACTTAGCATGTGAAGTAGATATTATCCTGTGGTGAAGTTCTTCATTCCATACCTTGCGTTCAGTAACTGTGAATCTATGACTGGATTTACACCTGCTTGATGTCTTGTATCACCTGTCTGAGTGCTTACAAATAGGTAACCTTGTATTGCTGGTGTTTTGTCAGTAATTAAGCACCAGAAGAAATAGAAACATAGAAGCATAGAAAATAGTTGCAGGAATGGCTTCGAGCCATCGCTTCCATTCAATATGATCATGGCCGATCATCCGAAATCAGTTCCTGCTTTCTCCCCATATCCCTTGATTCCGTTAGCCCTAAGAACAATGCAATACAATACATCTTTATTGTCATTGTACAGGGGTACAACGAGATTGGGAATGCGCCTCCCATACGATGCAATAATTTAATTAGCTCATCAGTATTAATTTAAACAACCCAATGAAACAAATTGTAACAGTTTTAAAACAGAATAAAGTGCAAGTAGATCTGTGCAATGTGACCATCCGGCTCAGCAGGACCGGTTCATGGCAGCTATGGCCCTGGGGATGAAGCTGTTCCTGAGTCTGGAGGTGTGGGTGTAGAAGGCCTTGTATCGTCTGTCCGATGGTAGAAGTTCGAACAGACTGTTGCAGGGGTGTGAAGAGTCTTTGTGGATGCTGGTGGCTTTTCTGAGGCATCGTGTGTTGTAGATGCCCTCCAAGGCTGGTAGCTGTGTTCCGATAGTCCTCTGAGCTCTATGGACTGCCCGCTGAAGAGCTTTCCTCTCTGTATCCAACTCTCTCTTGAATACATCAAAATGCAGGGCAGAGATCCAAACATTCCAGGCTGCCCTTGTTCGATTCCTCTCATCCCCAGTGCAAAAGATGTGGTATCTTGGAGCACAGTCCTGATGCAGTTTGAAGGGGTCATTTATTATACCTCAGGACATGAAAGATTAAAAAGCTGAATTGTGCCGTAGGAGTTTTGATGCTGAAATCTTCACACGTTGGATAATTTATCATTTTACTGTGGAGAGAAACGGCTGCAACACTGGCTGGGCTCGTCGCTGTCAACTGCTGTCATCCGCTGTTCTCTGTAAATGGGAATTTCACTCTCTGCCAAGCATCCTGGGCCTCCTTACGTTGATATTTTCTTTCCAGAGAAACAAAAAAAAACGGAAGCCGAATTCAGTGAGTTTTCGCACCTCTGAATAACATTTATTTTTAATTTTTTAAATCAAAAATATTTATTCAAATATTCAAATAATATATACAATACAATAAAACCAAAACAGAACCCACCACCAGAATACTATACAAAACAAATATACCAATTGAAACTATTATACAATTATATTACAATCCCCATCCAAGATACATCCAATCCCCCACGGTGCCCAGCGGTCCCGGGAATCCTCCAGGGTGCCCGTGGACAGCGCGTGGTCCCTCTCCAACACCACCCGGGCGCGGATGTAACCCCGGAAAAGGGGTAGGCAGCTGGCTCGGGCAGAGCCCTCTTCCGCCTGGCGCCGTGAGTCGCGGATGGCCAGCTTGGCCAGGCCCAGGAGCAATCTGACTAACACTTCAGCATGCAGAGTGATCACCTTCCGGAGGTGCGCAAGATCACGAAGGGGAAGAGCCAGGGACGAACGTGCAGAGCCCCAGAGTCTTGAAATCATGAACCAGAGGGCATCGTGTGCAGGAAGGAACTGCAGACGCTGGTTTATACCGAAGATAGACACAAAATGGTGGAGTAACTCAGCACAGGGACAGGCAGCATCTCTGGAGAGAAGGGATGGGTGATGTTTCGGTACTGAGACCCTTCTTCAGACTGGTCAATGCAGACTCATCAATCTGAAGAAGAGTCTCGAGCTGAATAGTCAATAGTCAAGTTTATTTGTCACATACGCATAAATGTGCAGTGAAATGAAAGATTACCCACAGCCCAGCAATAAGAGCAATAAAAATAAGCAATAACACACACACAATCATAAACCAACACCAAACAAAAAGAAACATCCATCACAGTGAGTCTCCTCCAGTCACTTCCTCACGGTGATGGAAGGCCAGAATGTATTTTCTCTTCCCCTGCCGTCCTCTCCCGCGGTCAGGCTGTTGAAGTTGCCACGTTCCAGGCCGCGCCAGACGATGAAAGGTCCGCGATCCGGGGCGGGCGAAGACGCTGCCATCACCCATTCCTTCTCTCCAGAGATGCTGCCTGTCCCAGTGCTCAGTCACTCCACCATTTTGTGACTATCTTCAGCTTGTAATTATACTTGGAAGTGCTCCTTATTCATCCCCGCACACCTCTGTAATTATTTAGTTTGAGAAACGGGGACTAGGGCACACATAGTCTATGTCGACCATCGATCAGCCATTCACTCTGGTTCTATGTAAGCCCACTTTCTCATCCATTCCCTACACATTAGGGGCTATTTACAGAGGGCCAATTAACCCACAAACCTGCACGTCTTTGGGATGTAGGAGGAAACTGGAGCACCTGGAAGAAACAAGTGGCGACACAGTGACACAGCACTAGAGGGCAGCGCAGTGTAGTGTTGCCAACTGTCCCGTATCAGCTGGGGTATCCCGTATTTTGGGCAAGATTGCTTTGTCCTGTATGGGACCGCCCTTGTCCCGTATTAGGCCCAGACAGGCCCGGACACTGTAACCCGGGGACCGCAGCAGTCCCGGACAGTTTCGGGTCGAGACCCTGAAGAGTCCAGTCTGAAGAAGGGTCTCGACCCAAAACGTGACCCATTCCTTCTCTCCCGAGATGCTGCATGACCGGCTGAGTTACTCCAGCATTGTGTGTCTACCTTCGATTTTAACCAGCATCTGCAGTTTTTTTTCCTACACCGGAAATTGTAGGCCCGGGCATCCCCCTAACGGAGGTTGCGTAGCAACCCACCTCCCAGCCCGGGCGGCGGCCATTTGTGGAGTGGGAGCACGTGGCCGCTGGCTGGGTGAGGTCACGTGGGGCGCGGGGCGGTGACGTCATCTTGTCCCGTATTTGGGAGTGAGGAAGTTGGCAACCCTTGTGGAGTGGCACAGCGGTAGAGTTGCTGCCTTCCAGCGCCAGAGAGCGTCACAGTGGCTGGGAAGGCGGATGAAGGCCGCAGCAGGAAAGTGTCCCCGGTCATCTTGGACTCCATGCCACTGGATCCTGACCCCGATCTGTCAAGGACCGTGTGGTGGCTGTCTGTGCACCAGTCTCCCCGCGTTAAACAAAGTCACGCACAGGCGTCCGACCCTATGGAGAGGACAGTCACACTCGCTTCCAGTGACCACCGATGATGATGATGATGATGATGATGATGCCATTGAGAAGTACAGAATAAGTCAAATCTCATTTGCCAACTGGTATTTACAGGGGGATGTCGACCGCTATGCTGATTCCCCCCTGAGGAAGGTCATCCACCCCCTTAATACTCAACCAGTTCTAATACTGTATAGTTGTTTGTGTAGGAAGGAACTGCAGATGCTGGTTTAAACCGAAGAAAGACACAAAAAGATGGAATAACTCAGCGGGTCAGGCAGCTTCTCTGGAGATAAAGGAATAAGTGACGTTTCGGGCCAGACGGAGTCTGAAGAAGGGACTCGACCCGAAACGTCACCTATTCCTTTTCTCCAGAGATGCTGCCCGACCAGCTGAGTTACTCCAGCTTTTTGCGTCTATTTAATATAGAGTTGGTATAGTTGGTGAATTGAGCCAGATTCAGATAAATTGCCATCTCCCTTTCTAATCATCTGACCATCTTTGCAAAAAATGTAGCCTGTTTGGACTCTTTGCCTCAAGCTCATTTTTTAATGAACATTCACGTCTCCAGCAGAGGTCAATAAAATCAGCTCAGCGGTAATCAGGTGGTGAATAAAACTGGGCTTTTGAAAGAAATATGCCTTGATATTGGACCTTAATAGGATTACTGTGTGGTTAATCCACATGCATTTAAATCCATTACGCGCAGTATTGGATCATGATCACTGTATAATGTACATGTGGTTTTGAGTCCCCAAGGCTGCCTTTACCTTGCTACAGCACAGTTCATGATCACTTCTGGTTCAACATCACACACCCACTGACCTATTCTAATGCCAATTTACATCAGCAGGCCACCCTCTATTAAGTCACAGCACTAAGTCACAGGGCGGCACGGCGGTAGAGTTGCTGCCTTACAGCGCTTGCAGCGCCAGAGACCCGGGTTCGATCCTGACCGCGGGTGCCGTCTGTACGGAGTTTGCACGTTCTCCCCGTGACCGCGTGGGTTTTCTCCGAGATCTTCGGTTTCCTCCCACACTCCAAAGACGTACAGGTTTGTACAGGCGTATAAATGTAAGTTGTCCCGAGTGTGTGTATGACAGTGATAATGTGCGGGGATCGTTGGTCGGTGCAGACTCAGCGGGCCAAAAGGCCTGTTTTGGCACTGTATCTCTTAACTAAACTAAACTAAACAAACACCCACTACAACAGTCCCTTGTGTGTGTGTAGGATAGTGTTAGTGTGCGGGGATCGCTGGTCAGCCTGGACTCTGTGTTCCGAGGGGCCTGTTTCCACGCTGTATCTCTAAACTCTAAACTCCAAACTAAAGTGCAGATGCTGGTTTAGACCAAGGATAGTCACAAAGAGCTGGAGTAACTCAGTGGGTCAGGCAGCATCTCTGGAGAAAAAAAGATCATTCACGTTGAGCCAAATACCACCATTTGTTATGTAATGGACTGCCTTTGAAGAATGGAGCGTGCACTTGCGCAAGGTACAGAGTTGGTACCCTGCACATTATCCACCTTTAATACCTTTCCCCTTCCAGTGAACTCTAAATGTGCGTTGAATCTTTGTCCAAAAAAAAAACTTTAAAAGAAAAAAGGACTATAACTGCAAAGAACAATCAAAGTCCGTGGGAGAACTCAAAACCACAACTCAATCTGAGGCTCAGCTTTTCTCAGTTCATATACTGTGTGAGCATTGTTCCTGTGATTTATGATTTCATCAAAACCCAGTCCATGAAGTTACAGCTTTTTTATTTGACACGTGCGGGATGGAAGATAATGTTTTTGCGGGTTTATTTTTCACTTGCGCTGTTTACCATTTCTCGTGTTTTAAAAAATGACCACGGCAGAAAGGATGAAGAATACAGGGCTCAGGCCATTTTGCAGGTTCAAAGCCACTAGAAAGTTACTGGGTAATGTTGCCCTAACCTTGCAGTTCATAAGTTCTCGGAGCAGAATTAGGCCATTCGGCCCATCAAGTCCACCCCACCATTCAATCATGGCTGATCTATCTTTCCCTCTTAACCCCATTCTCCTGCCTTCTCCCCATAACCCCTGACACCCGTACTAATCAAGAATCTATCTATCTCCACCTGAAAAATAGCCACTGACTTGGCCTCCACAGCCTTCTGTGGCAAAGAATCCCACAGATTCACCACCTCTGACTAACGAAATTTCTCCTCATCTCCTTCCTAATAGAACGTCCTTTAATTCTGAGGCTGTGACCTCTGGTCCTAGACTCTCCCACTAGTGGAAACATCCTCTCCACATCCACTCTATCCAGGCCTTTCACTGTTTGGTGAATTTCAATAAGGTCCCCCCCTCATCCTTCTAAACTCCAGAACAGTAGTTCCAAATGCTCCCACAAGGAGCACCATTCTCTCTCTATCCACTCAGTCCAGACTCCCCGGTATCTTAAGCAACTTACGTGAAAACTTAAAAGATCTTAGAAAGATCCATGTTTGGCAGGGCAGTCGGTTCAGATTTATTTTAATGTCGGAATTAATTTTCCTAACAGAATTATGAGCCAGCGGGAGATGGAAAATGGACGCAGAAGATGTTAAAATACAGCAAGAGTCATCAATTAAAATGATCTTCCCTGCCTGGAGTTAATTATCAGCTGAACAGACCCATTACTAGGCCTGTGATCAGGAAATGACTTCACCGAAAGGCTGTCAGTTGAAATCGTGTTAAAAATGCTTTGATTTTCCTAGTTTACTCTGTGTGCAAATGCAGCTTTGAACTATGATGGAGCTTGTTTATGCATCCTCATTCACTGGGCAAACGGTTCATATCAGTTTTAGTTGTAGTTTTAGAGTTACAGCGCAGAAGCAGGCCCTTTGGCCCACCAAGCCCGCACCGACCAGCGATCCCCGCACATTAATACAAGCCTACACGCACACTAGGGACAATTTACACTTATACCAAGTATTCAAACCCAAGCCAATCAACCTACAAACCAGTACGTCTTTGGAGTGTGGGAGGAAACCGAAGATCTCGGAGAAAACCCACGCGGGTCACGAGGAGAACGGACAAACTCCGTACAGACAGCACCCGTAGTCAGGATCGAACCCGGGTCTCCGGCGCTGCATTCGCTGTAAGGCAGCAACTCTACCGCTGCGCCACCGTGTCACTGTAAAGGTGAGCCCACAACAGTCCATTGTTGGCTGTGGAAGAGTTGACCGTGGCTGTGCGGGCTCCACCTTTCCTTAGCCATCAGCACCTTTCAATACCTCTACTTCCCCACTCCCCTGACTTGCAGCCTGAAGAAGGGTCTTAACCTGAAACGTCGCCTATTCCTTTTCTCCAGAGATGTTGCCTGACCCTTTGAGTAACTCCAGCATTTTATGTCTGTCTTTAGTGTACACCAGCATCTGCAGTTCCTTCCTACACATAGGGTCTTAGTGAGTCATAGAGTCAAACGGCGTGGAAAGAGGCCCTTCGGCCCAACTTGGCCACACCGGCCAACATGTCCCGTCTACTAGAGTCCCACCTGCCTGTGTTTGGCCCATATCCATCTAAACCTGTCCTATCCATGTACCTGTCTAAATGTTTCTTAAATGTTGCGACAGTCCCTGCCTTAGCTACCTCCTCTGGCAGCTCGTTCCATACACCCACCACCCTTTGTGTGAAAACGTTACCCCTCAGCGTCTTGTTAAATCTTTTCCCCCTCGCCTTAAACCTATGTCCACTGATTCTTGACTCCACTACTCTGGGCAAGAGACTCTGTGGGTCTACCCGATCTATTCCTCTCATGATTTTACTCATCTCATCGATGAATATAGTTTGAACTTCGGACGTTGTTTGTGTGTCTCCCCGCTGTCTCAATGTTAAGCTGACCAGCTTATCTGCAGGATGGCCCAATGCTGAATTGGTATTCTCTGCACTCATTTCACTCCCCCGAAAATGACTTAGTGCACACAGGATTCAACCCGCACGCTATCAGTCAGCAACAGTATTGGAAATGAATCAAATTACACAACAAACTCGATTATCTGCTATTCATGATTGTTTGGTACACTGTGAAATAGGAGACCAGGTTGTCGTCTCTCAGCACAACATCATTTCCTCACAATGGACCTGTCGTCATCTGCTTTATTTAGTTTTGTTTAGTTTAGTTTAGTTTAGAGATACAGCGCGGAAACAGGCCCTTCGGCCCACCGGGTCCGCGCCGCCCAGCGATCCCCGCACACTAACACTATCCTACACCCACTAGGGACAATTTTTACATTTGCCCAGCCAATTAACCTACAAACCTGTACGTCTTTGGAGTGTGGGAGGAAACCGAAGATCTCGGAGAAAACCCACGCAGGTCACGGGGAGAACGTACAAACTCCGTACAGTACAGCACCCGTAGTCAGGATCGAACCTGAGTCTCCGGCGCTGCGTTCGCTGTAAGGCGGCAACTCTACCGCTGCGCCACCGTGCCGGTAACAGCGCGGAAAGAGATACAGAGCGGAAACAGGCCCTTCGGCCCACCGAGTCCACGCCGGCCAGCGGTCCCCGCACGCCTACACTATCCTTACACACTTTAGGGACAATTTACATTTATACCAAGCCAATTAACCGGCAAACCTGCACTCCTTTGGAGTGTGGGAGGAAACGGAAGATCTCTGAGAAAACCCACGCAAGGTCTCGGGGAGAACGTGCAAACTCCGTACAGACAGCACCCGCAGTCGGGATGGAACCCAGGTCTCCGGCGCTGTAAGGCAGCAACTCTACCGCTGCACCACTGTGCCGCCCAATTTATTATTATGGAATAAAACTATTATGAATTAAATCTCAGGTCAGTGTCATCAATAGAAGAAGATTCTGGACTCTCTCATTGCTTTGCAAACATTGCATGAGAAATGCAGAGAAGCCAATCACATGTGAAATCTTTTATTAACATTGCATGATAAGATATTTCATAAGTTCATAGGTTCTATGAGCAGAGTCGGGCCATTCGGCCCATCAAGTCTCCTCCGCCATTCAATCTGGCCGACCTATCTTTCCCTCTCAACTCCATTCTCCTGCCTTCTCCCCATAACCCCCGACACCCGTTCTAAATCAAGAATCTATCTATCTCTGCCTTAAAAAAATATCCATTGACGGCCTCCACGGCCGTCTGTGGCAATGGATTCCACAGATTCACTGCCCTCCGACGAAAGAAATTCCTCCTCCTCTCCTCTCTAGAGGGCGGCACGGTGGGGTTGCTGACTTACAGCGCCGGAGACCCAGGTTCGATCGTTACTACGGGCGCTGTCCGTACGGAGCGTGCACCTTCTCCCCGTGACTTGCGTGGGTTTTCTCCGAGATCTTCGCTTTCCTCCCACGTCCTTTAGTTCTGAGGCTACGAACTCTCCCACTAGGGGAAACATTCTCTGCACATGCACTCTCTCCAGGCATAATGTAAGAGTCCGCACATGGATCACACTCAATGAAGCCAACACATGTAAACGGTATTTGTTTTGTTTTGGTTACCTCCGCTCCTTGTTGAAGTGGATACTTAATCCATGGGTGTGAGTGCAGGGAGACGGGAGGTTCACAGTCAGATGAAGAATGCCTTGCTTTGTGCACTCAGTTCTCTGGGCCATCTGGTTTGTATCAAAGCTATGTTGCCCCGGTCTCGGCTGTATTAACTTAATTATATGTAGAAAATTAATAGCAGCTTGTCTTTGATAAACCATTAAAACTGGATCTGGGTTCCATTACTTCGATTAAAAGGGACATGTTATTGAGCTTTCGGGATCTCCAGGATGCGGATTGGATCAAAATGGATTTTAATCTCATCAAGCGACTGCCTTCGATTAACCAAACGATTCTGGATTTTTTTCAACCGAATATTTAATGTTCTAGGTAACTGTAAACATAGTGTTTGATATTTAAAGTCATAGAATCACACAGTGAGAAGACAGGCCCTGCAGCCCAACTTGCCCACACCGACCAACATGCCCCATCTACACCAGTCTCATGTTTGGCCCACGTCCTTCTAAACCTTTCCTACCCATGTACCTATCCCAATGTTTCTTTAAATGTTGTGATAGTACCTGCCCCAACTACCTTCTCCGGCATCTCGTTCCATACATCCATCACCCTTTGTGTGAAAAAGTTGCCTCTCAGATTCCTATTAAATCTTAACCTTAAACCTACGTCCTCAGTCTGAAGAAGGGTCTCGACCCGCAACGTCGCCCATCCCATCTCTCCCGAGATGCTGCCCGAGCCGCTGAGTTACTCCGGCGTTTTGTGTCCATCCTCTAGTTCTTGATTCCTCTAATCTGGGTAAAAAGGCCCTGTGCAATTACGCTCTCCATTCCAACAAATGTTCTCGACAGGCTCGCCCGCAGTTTTAATTTAGCTTCTACAATTGACTTTGCAAGTTAGTGTAATCTCACACATAGTTATTTTGTGTTACCGCACAACACAACACTGGGTGGCACGGTGGCGCAGCGGTAGAGTTGCTGCCTTACAGCGCCAGAGACCCAGGTTCGGTCGTGACTACGGCTGCTGCCTGCACGGAGTTTGTACGTTCTCCCCGTGACCTGCGTGGATTTTCTACGAGTGCTCCGGTTTCCTCCCACACTCCAAAGATGGACAGGTTTGTAGGCTAGTTGGCTTGGTATAAATGTGAAAATTGTCCCTAGTGTGTGTGGGATAGTGTTAATCTGCTATCCGCGGGGATTGCTGGTCTGCAGGTTAGTTGGCTTTGATAAAGATTGAAAATTGTCCCCTGTGCGTAGGATAGTTCTAGTGTATGGGGTGAATGCTGGTCGGCGGGGACCCGATGGGCCGAAGGGCCTGTTTCCGCGCTGTATCTCTAAACTATACTAGACACAATGGACATTGTTTGCAGATTGGCACGTATCAACTGATTTGTACAAATGATATCAAGTCTATGTTCTGATTAAGATGTTCAGACAACATCAATAACCACAAGAGAAAACTCGAGAGCTTTATAACCATCATTTGAGCTTATCAGTGAGATTACAGGCTTAACATGTATTGATTTTTATTTTGAAGCTGTCACATCGTGTGGGATTCATTGCCACTGTTCTGCTCAAACCAATTGTTTTGCTCAAACAGATTTAAGCTCAATGGGTGATTTAACTCATATTGCTCATACCTTATAGTTGTAGAGTCCTGCAGCGTGGAAACAGGCCATTCGGCCCAACTTGCCCATGCCGACCAAGTTTAGTTTAGAGATACAGCGTGGAAACAGGCCCTTCAGCCCACCGGGTCGGCGCCGACCAGCGATCCTCGTACACCAGCAGGTATTCCACACACTGGGGAACAATTTACAATCTTTACTGAAGTCAAATTAACCTACAAACCTGCATGTCTTTGGAGTGTGAAAGGAAGCCGGAGCACCCGGGGAAAACCCACGTGGACACGGGGAGAGCGTTCAGACGGCACCCGTGGTCAGGATGGAACCCGGGTCTCCGGCGCTGTAAGGCAGCAACTTTACCGCTGCGCCACCGAGCTGCCCCTATTATCTGATGTGGAAATCCAAAACCGCAATATTAGCACGAGCACAATATCAACACGAACACAAAAGCTGAAACCTAAACGATTACTTAATTTGTGTAATTATTCAGGGTCAAGTTAATTTCAATATTAACAAATTCAAGCCTGTGTAGCAAATAATTACAAGGTGTCTTTACAGAGAGAATAATTTTGCTGCAAGCTAAGTAACGGCTCAAATGAATAATTTTTCTTATAATTTATAATTCATGGTGTGGCTTTGTGCTCACTGCAGAGAATAATTAATTTTTGTCAATGTAACAAAAAAATGATGTTGACTGTTTCTACACCTTTGCTCACTTATTGATCATAAATAACGTTTCATGGTTAATTAATGATCATAATTGAGCAATCTCACGGATTCATGCTGTTAATCCACCACTATGCCAAGCATTCTTATTTTCTGTAAAATATTGCTAATTTGTGCTTCTAAATCTGTCAGCTGCCACGAGGGTTGCCAACTATCTCATTCCCAAATACGGGACAAGGTGACGTCACCGCCCCGCGCCCCATGTGACCTCACCAAGCCAGCGGCCACGTGCTCCCGCTCCACAAATGGCGGCCTCCCGGGCCGGGAGGTGGGTTGCTACACAACCTACGGGCCCACAGTGGCCCCCGGGCCTACATTGTCCGGACCTACACTATCCGAACCTACACTGTCCGGACCTACAGCATCCGGACCGACAGCGACCCGGGCCTACAGTGACCGGGCCTACAGTGACCGGACCTACGGCATCCGGGTCTACAGCATCCGGACTGACAGCTACCCGGGCCTACAGTGACCAGGCCTACGGCGTCCGGACCTACACTGTCCGGACCTACAGCTTCCGGACCGACAGCGACCCGGGCCTACAGTGACCGGCCTATGGCGTCCGGGCCTACAGCATCCGGGCCTACAGTGTCCCCCGGGCCTAATACGGGATAAGGGCGGTCCCGTACGGGACAAACAAATTTAGCCCAAAATACGGGATGTCCCGGCTAATACGGGACAGTTGGCAACCCTCGTTACCACTGATAATTTATTAGTTATAACTTTCCTACTGGGTAGAAAATGAACAGTTTTCTTAGCCTATTGTCCAATGGTTAATAATTCCACTTACGTCTATCTCACAGCCTGGCTAATGACTTTGCTTAGTTTTTTTTAGAGATGCAGCACGGAAACAGGCCCTTCGGCCCACCGGGTCCGCGCCGCCCAGTGATCCCCGCACATTAACACTACCCGACACACACTAGGGACAATTTACAATTATACCAAGCCGATTAACCTACAAACCTGTACGTCTTTGGAGTGTGGGGGGAAACCAAAGATCTCTGAGAAAACCCACGCAGGGAACGGGGAGAACGTACAAACTCCGTACAGACAGCACCCGTAGTCAGGATCGAACCCATTCCCTGCCACTGTAAGGCAGCAACTCTACCGCTGCACCACCGAGCTGCGCCTTGTGTGTTACCTGTAAAGTCACTCTATTGACACGGTCAAACAGTTCACAGAGTTGTACAGCATGGAAACAGGCCCTTCAGCCAACTTGCCCATGCCAACCAAGATGCCCCATCTAAACTCCTCCCACCTGCACGCGTTTGGCCCATATCCCTTTAAACCTTTCCCACCCATGTACGTCCAAGTGTCTTTTAAATGGTGTTAACTGCCTGCCTCACCAACCTCGTCTGGCAGCTTGTTGCACATACCTATCCTCCAGGGCTGATATCAGCAGTAGAGCTGCTGCCTTACAGCGCCAGAGACCCGGGTTCGATCCTGACTAAGGGTGATGTCTGTACGGAGTTTGTACGTTCTCCCCGTGACCTGCGTGGGTTTTCTCCGTTAGATCAGCCATGATTGGATGGCGCGGTAGACTTGATGGGCCGAATGGCCTGAATCTGCTCCTAGAACTCATGAACTTGGAACCCAAGGAATTCTTCCCTAGAGAAATCCAGTGCAGAAATTGGCAATTGAAAGTTGACTTAACACTACCTTTGCAAAATGGCCCTTTTGTACTGTAATCTGTCACTAAGTATAGGGTAGAATTATAAGATGGTTCGAGATAACTAAAGGCAATTCAGTTCAATGTCCTTGAGCTGATACTGGGAAAGCACTATGCAGTTAGTTCTAATCCCTGGAGCCTTACCTTACTTTCCTTTTCAATTTCCTTTACACCTTTTGTGCGCAATTATTTGAGTTATTATATAAACGTTCTTCCCTGCCTACGACTGCTGGCAGGTGTCTGAAAGCTGCAACAGGTCATTTCTGAGCGGGAACAGAATGAACTTCTAGGCTTCTCACTCGCACTGTTATTCAGAAGACTCGCGTTGATTAAATGTGTCACTCAATGAGTTTGCCAAAACCAGACGTTTAATGAGCTGGGAAACGATGGGATTTGTTCAGCAACTTGTGGGAACGAAGAGAAAGCTCATGGATGCCACTGGGCTGGTGAAAGTGGTGGCGCAGTGTTTGAGTTGCTGCCTTGTCGCGCCAAAGACCCGGGTTCGATCCTGACCACGGGTGCTGTCTGTACGGATTCACGATTAGAGGGCCACCAAGGTAGAGTTATTGCCTGACAGCGCCAGAGGCCCGGGTTCGATCCCGACTACGGGTGCTGTCTGTGTGGAGTTTGTCCGTTTTCCTCGTGACCGCGTAGGTTTTCTCCGAGATCTTCGGTTTCCTCCCACACTCCAAAGACGTATAGGTTTTGTATGTTAATTGGTTTCGTCTATGTGTAAATTGTCCCTAGTGTGCGTAGGATAGTGTTGATGTGTTAGTGTGCGGGGATCGCTGGTCGGCGCGGACCCGGTGGGCCGAAGGGCCTGTTTCCGCGCTGTATCTCTAAACTAAACTAAACCATGAGAAGAGTAGCTATGGTTGGTAAAGTGTCGGGATCCAAGCTGGTTACCCAGAACCTGTTGCTTGGAGTGGAGAACGGATGAATAACTGGCCTCTGAACTGTGTGACAGATGACAAAAACAAGATGGCCGTAGTAAAGCTCTTCCGTGAAAGGTGGTCACTGCCACTCACAGCATGGTTCCACTGGTATATGACAATAGACAAAAGACAATAGTTGCAGGAGGGGGCCATTCGGCCCTTCGAGCCAGCACCACCATTCAATGTGATCATGGCTGATCATTCTCAATCAGTACCCCGTTCCTGCCTTCTCCCCGTACCCCCTGACTCCGCTATCCTTAAGGGAAGGTGACGACGTGGCGTACAGAGATAAAATATAATCAGGACGACGGTCAGACTGGTCGGAAAACTAGGATGGGGGAGGGATAGAGAGAGAGAGGGAAAACAGGGGTTACTTGAAGTTAGAGAGGTCGATATTCATATCGCTGGGTTGTAAGCTGCCCAAGCGAAGTATGTATAGCAGAGCAGTAAAAATAACATACTGTCGGTTCCACTAAAGGTTATGGCTGCTCTTTGCGGGTTCGTAGGTTAATTGGCTTCTGCAACTTCTCAATAGACAATAGACAATAGGTGCAGGAGGAGGCCATTTGGCCCTTCGAGCCAGCACCGCCATTCAATGTGATCATGGCTGATCATTCTCAATCAGTACCCCGTTCCTGCCTTCTCCCCATACCTCCTGACTCCGCTATCCTTAAGAGCTCTATCTAGCTCTCTCTTAAATGCATTCAGAGAATTGGCCTCCACTGCCTTCTGAGGCAGAGAATTCCACAGATTTACAACTCTCTGACTGAAAAGTTTTTCCTCATCTCCGTTCTAAATGGCCTACCCCTTATTCTTAAACTGTGGCGACAGGGAAGAGCCACGTCATGCACAACAAAGCACTTAATTCCCAAGACAGACACTAAAAGATTCAGCAACTCAGCGGGGTCGGGCAGCATCGCTGGAGACAAGGAATAGGTGACGTTTCGGGTCAGTCCGCTCTGGTCCGATGAAAGGGTCTCGATGTATTCAAGTGAGACCTTTTCACCCAGAGAGTTGTGAATCTGTGGAATTCTCTGCCACGGAAGGCAGTGGAGGCCAATTCACTGGATGTTTTCACGAGAGAGTTAGATATAGCTCTTCGGGCTAACGGAATCAAGGGATACGCAGAGAATGCAGGAACGGGGTACTGATTCTAGATGATCAGCCATGATTATATTGAATGGTGGTGCTGGCTCGAAGGGCCGAATGGCCTACTCCTGCACCTACTTTCTATGTTTCTCTGTTTCTATGAGATTCGTGCACTGAATCCAGTTTGCCAAATAATTAGTGTGTCATTCATTAGCAGGGGGGAAAAAATAACAGCCTCCCACCCGATCTAGCTTTGGGGTATGGCTTACAGCTGACAAGTAGATTAACCACTGCCAAGGGCGAGAGAACAGGAGCATCTAATTACCCCAGGCATAACTTTTTGAAATTGTTTCTTAAGAGGACGGTACAAAGTGCCAGATGGCAGGACTGTCAGGGGAGTTTACATCTCGACCCGAGTTTGGTTTTAGAGCTGACAGACACCGACAGGAAGCTTTCTGACAAGGCTATCTGCGAAAATTAAAAGCAAAACGAGAGAAAAACGAACCTTGTTTGCAATGAAGACAGACACGGAGATTTAAGAAGTTAATCAGGCGATGGGTGTGTGGAACGAGCTGCCAGAGGAGGTAGTTGAGGCTTGGACTATCCCATCGTTTAAGAAATTGTTAGACAGGTACATGGATAGGACAGAAAATTAGAAACATATAAAATTCTTAAGGGGTTGGAGAGGCTAGATGCGGGAAGATTGTTCCCGATGTTGGGGAAGTCCTGAACTAGGGGTCACAGCTTAAGGATAAGGGGGAAGTCTTTTAGGACCGAGATGAGAAAACATTTCTTCACACAGAGAGTGGTGAGTCTGTGGAATTCTCTGCCACAGAAGGTAGTTGAGGCCAGTTCATTGGCTATATTTAAGAGGGAGTTAGATGTGGCCCTTGTGGCTAAAGGGATCAGGGGGTATGGAGAGAAGGCAGGTACAGGTTACTGAGCTGGATGATCAGCCATGATCATATTGAATGGCGGTGCAGGCTCGAAGGGCCGAATGGCCTACTCCTGCACCTATTTTCTATGTTTCTATGTTTCTATGACAGGTTTGGAGGGATGTGGACCAAGCGCAGGCAAGTGGGACTAGTGTAGCTGGGGCATTGTTGGCCGGTTTGGGCGAGTTGGGCCGAAGGGCCTGTTTCCACACTGTATCACTCTATGACTCTGTGACTAACTGCTACCATTTGTTTTAATGCAATGGGGATCAGACAATAAATTCATCCTGCCAGCACCGCTTATATTTGGTGCACAAATTTTAATAAGCGGCTTATCTTTGACATGTAAAGATATACTCTGGGAGCATGAAAATGTCCTTGGACAGAATTTATGCTGCGATTGAGGTGTTATTTTTGTCTTTAACTCCCTACCGGGACAAAATCATTTTTTAAGAAGAAATATTTGGCAGTATTTTTCCCTGCGCTTGCCAATTGTTGTGTTGTAGTTGCAGGTCATATTGAAATGCATTATTATTTTCTTTCCAAAACCTCATTACATTCAGCAGTGATAGGATTGGAATAAAAGTAAAGGATTGCTCTTCTCCTTCCAGGCATAAAAAAAAAGACTCACTTTATTATCTCCCATTTTAAGAGAATATCAACTTTTGACTGTTTCCCAAACAATTTGGTTTCTAGCTGATTTCTGAAACTTAGGATGTCTAGATTACTTGGTCCATTTCACAGTGTTATAGAGAGTCACGGAGTTATTAGGGTGGAAACAGGCCCTTTGGCTCAACTTGCCCACGACGTGGCCAACATGTCCCATCTACACTAGTCCCACCTGCCTGCGTTTGGTCCATATCCCTCCAAACCTGTCCTCTCCATGTAACTGTCTAACTGTTTTTTAAAAACGTTGGGATAGTCCCTGCCTCAACTACCTCCTCTGGCAGCTCGTTCCATACACCCACCAGCCTTTGTCTGAAAGAGTTACACCTCAGATTCTTATTAAATCTTTTCCCCTTCACCTTAAACCTATGTCCTCTGGCCCTCGATTCACCTACTCTTGGTAAAATGTCATTAAAATCTAGGTCAATAGAAGATTTGTCCATCAACTTATAGGAAGGAAGCAAACACTCATGAATGCCACTGGGCTGGTGAAAACAGTGGGTGGCCAGGTGGGGCCAGTGGTAGAGTTGCTGCCTCACAGCTCCAGAGACCCGGGTTCCATCCTGTCTACGGATACTGTCTGTACGGAGTTTGTATGTTCTCCCCGTGTGGGTTTTTCTCTGGGTGCTCTGGTTTCCTACCACACTCCAAAGACGTACATGTTTGTAGGTCGATTGGTTTTGGTAAACATTGTAAATTGTCCCTCGTGTGTAGGATAGTGTGTAGGAAAATGGAGGTAATGTGACATGAAAATAGAGAGCGCTTGATCTACTCAATAGGACAGGAAGCACCTATCACTTCAGATTAGTTTATTGTCACGTGTACCGAGGTGCCGTGAAAAGCTTTTGTTGCGCGCTAACCAGTCAGCAGAAAGACAATACATGATTACAATTGAGCCATTATGGCGTTTCGATACATGATAAGGGAATATCGTAGTTGAGGTAAGAAATGTTGCTGGAGGAATAGAGATTGAAAAGGGTGGAGCGATTGGTGGAACTCTAGTGTTTGTGTGCGGGGATCGCTGGTCGGCGCGGACTGGGTGGGCCGAAGGGCCTGTTTCTGTACTGTATCTCTGAACTAAACTAAACTAATCTAAATTGTCCCTAGTGTGTTGGATAGTGCTGGTGAACTGGGGGGACCGCTGGTCGGCACGGACTCGGTGGGCCGAAGGGCCTGTTTCCGCGCTGTTAATCTAAAATCTAAACCTGTGTAATTTACGTTTGGTGTGTGCGTCTGAGTCTATGAGTCTGTGAGCAAGTTTCCTTGTGGTGGACTTCACCGTACCTTTGCAGGTGACAATAACTCAGTTTGACGTGGCCATTCCTGCTCTGACTTCTGTGCCTTGGCCCCGTGCGTTGTGGCGTTGATGCCTAACATAAGCTCGAGGAGCAGCATCTCACCTCTTGCCTCGTTACATTACAACCCGACGACACTCCACGCCAAAGTTAGGAATCCAGTCACTTGCTGAGCTGACTTCAGATGAAAAGTAATCGTCCTGAAACATTGTCTCCTCCTACCTTCCAAGATGGCGCCCAACCCAAGATGGCGACTCTATGCGTGCTAGCCACAGAAGCAGTTCTACAATCGCACATTACAATCGCTCCACCCTTTTAAATCTCTATTCCTCCAGCAACATTTCTTACCTCAACTATGATATTCCCTTATCATGTATCAAAACGCCATAATGGCTCAATTGTAATCATGTATTGTCTTTCTGCTGACTGGTTAGCACGCAACAAAAGCTTTTCACGGTACCTCGGTACACGTGACAATAAACTAAACTGAGCTGATAGGTGCTTCCTTCCTGTCCGGCGGCACGGTGGCGGAGCGGTAGAGTTGCTGCCTTACAGCGAATGCTGCGCCGGAGACTCAGGTTCCATCCTGACTACGGGCGCCGTCTGTACGGAGTTTGTACGTTCTCCCCGTGACCTGCGTGGGTTTTCTCCGAGATCTTCGGTTTCCTCCCACACTCCAAAGACGTACAGGTATGTAAGTTAATTGACTGGGTAAATGTAAAAATTGTCCCTCGTGTGTGTAGGATAGTATTAATGTGCGGGGATCGCTGGACGGCGCGGACTCGGTGGGCCGAAGGGCCTGTTTCCGCGCTGTATCTCTAAATCTAAATCTAAATCTATGGAATATATCAAGCGCTCTCTATTTTCATGTCACATTACCTCCATTTTTGCTGATACTAATTTGTGAAAATATATTTAAGGCAGAGCTATTTCTTACAAACACAAACATGCTAGGCCATGATCTTTTATGTACCTTACACATATAAATGCAACAGTGAATTTGGTCAATGTAATTTACTTGAAAACACTGAACATCATTAATTCTTGAGTGATCAATAAAATCATTATTCCCTTTTAAATTAAATTATGCATCAGTCATTAAAAGACATTGGATTAAAGGACATTTGGACAGGTACATGGATAGGACAGGTTTAGATGGATAGACACAAAAAACTGCAGAGATGTTAATGCAAAGGTGACCTGAGGCAAATTAGGATGTTAACAGTAGATTTTGGATGAGATTGAGTATGACAGTTATTGTTATGCAGGCAGAAGATTTACAGGAGATTGAGATTATACTGAATAGAATACAGGCAAAGTGACACTGGACAGGTAAACATAGCAAATAGGTGCAGGAGTAGGCCATTCGGCCCTTTGAGCCAATACTGCCATTCAATATAATCATGGCTGATCATCCAAAATCAGTATCCCCGTTCCTGCTTTCTCCCCATATCCCTTGATTCCGTTAGCCCTAAGAGCTGTATCAAACTCTCTCTTGAAAACATCCAGTGAATTGGCCTCCACTGCCTTCTTTATGGCTCTGAGACTCTATAACTCTATCACCCATTTGATTTACCTTTTACTTTTATTTCACAGAGAGATACTTGCACAAGATTTTGAACAGTTAAATTAATCATGATGTGCTGAATTTCCAACTGTCTTTATCAAAAAAAGTCATCGTTTTGAGATATTGCAGCACATTTTTCTTCAGCTAGATTGTTCCATGTTGGGAGTGAGGCTCCCTCATTTAGATGTGCCTGTGTCCATCTATTATTGGAATGGCAGACATTTTAATTAATGGAAAGAAAGACAGAAAAAGGGCTGGAAACGCTCAGCAGGTCTGACATCGGTGGAAAGAGAAGCTGAATTAACATTTCAGGTCAAAGACCCGTCGCCAGAACTAGTTATTAAATCTTTTCACTGCTTGAGCATGTATAAACATTGTGAACATTGTGTTCCACCTGCATCCAGCATTCCCCGGGCCAGATGCAGTCATGTACATAACCAGCACTTGGGCGTTTGTACCATGGGTGGCACAGCGGTAGAGCTGCGGCCTTACAGCGCCACCTGACCCGGGTTCGATCCCGACCACTGGCGCCGTCTGTACGGAGTTTGTACATTCTCCCCGTGACCTGCGTGGGTTTTCTCCGAGATCTTCGGTTTCCTCCCACACTCCAAAGACGTACAGGTACACGTCCAGGAATAGACAGTCTATTCAGTCAGAGAGTTGTGAATCTGCGGAATTCTCTGCCTCAGAAGGCAGTGGAGGCCAATTCTCTGAATGCATTCAAGAGAGAGCTGGATAGAGCTCTTAAGGATAGTGGAGTCAGGGGTTATGGGGAGAAGGCAGGAACAGGGTACTGATTGAGAATGATCAGCCATGATCACATTGAATGGTGGTGCTGGCTCGAAGGGCCGAATGGCCTCCTCCTGCACCTATTGTCTATTGTCTATTGTTTGTAGGTTAATTGGTTTGGTGTAAATGTAAAAATTGTTCCTAGTGTGTGTACGGTAGAGTTAATGGCCTGTCCCACTTTAGGCGATGTTAAGGCGACTGCCGTTGACTAGGCTGTCGCCGACAGTTCGCCGGGGTGTCGCGGGCATGATCGTGAGGGGTCTTCCAAGAATCGTCGTGGATCTCAGCGCGTCGCTGAGAAATCAACCGGAGTGAAATTTCTCGGCGACAGCTGGCTTGTCGCCAGGTATCGTTGCTTATTGCGGGCGCTGTCGCATGCTGTCCCCAGGTTTGCTAGTTTCTCTTAGATGCATTTAGAAGCACATAATAGTAAAATAAGTAAAGTCATTTCAAAATACCATAAAATGCTTGTGTTTAACCAATTTATTTATCGTCAGGACATTTGACAGGTAGATTGGAGGCGACAGTTTGACGGTCAGGTAAGCGTGGGAATTTCGCGATGTTTAAGGCCATCAGCCATTACATTTAAAGTAGGCTCCCAACCCAGATATGCAACCCAGAAACCAGATATGTTTCCTCCGTACATTTTCAAAGAATGCCCACAAACTTTTCACAAAAATCTACCTAACCACTTTAAAAAATCTTTTTTTTAATACAGCTATTAGTAAACTGGAAGTAAATCCGGTTTATGCCTTGTTACAGTGATGCTTGGTTTTTAAGTAACCCATACAAGATGTTATAGTTCAAAACTCCCAAGTACTTACTGACTTGTCAGTGATTTCAGCGAAAATTAGGACCCCGGAGAAGCATTGACAGTGTGGGAATGTTTCCGAAGACGGTGTAATCTCGACCTGACTCGGCATTGTCGTGGTCATTGTCGTCGGGTAAAAGAGAAGTTCGGCGATCTGCTACGACTTTGACAGTCGCCGGCAGTCGTCAAAAAAATCGCCTAAAGTGGGACAGGCCCTTTAATGTGCGTGGATCGCTGGTCGGTGCGGTCTCGGTGGGCCGTAGGCCCTGTTTCTGCACTGTATCCCTAACCTAAACTAAACTAAGCTCACTTTATCATGGACTCTTCTGTCTCTATTAAGGCCCTATGAACATTTTATTATTTAGACATCTCTCGCATTTTTGTTCTAATGTTATCTTCAGGGATTCTGACTGCAAATTTAATCCTTTGTGATCTTTACTTTTGATTGGAAACAGGGAGTTTTGTAGAAGGCTGTTACAGTCATAAAGTCATAGAGTGACACAGCGTGGAAACAGCCCCTTCAGCCCAACTTCCTCACACGGGCCAACATGTCCCATCTACACCCGTCCCACCTGCCTGCGTTTGTCCCATATCCCTCCAAATCTGTCCTATCCATGTACCTGTCTAACTATTTCTTAAACGTTGCGATAGGCCCTGCCTCAACCACCTCCTCCGGCAGTTCGTTCCATACACCCACCACCCTGTGCGTGAAAAAGTTACCCCTCAGGTTCCTGTTAAATCTTTCCCCCCCCCTCGCCTTAAACCTATGTCCTCTGGTTCTCGATTCCCGTACTCTGGGAAGGAGACTCTGTGTGTCTACCCAATCCATTCCTCTCATGAGACAGACACAAAATGCTGGAGCAACGCAGTGGGTCAGGCAGCATCTCGGGAAGAGGAGGAATGTTCTCCCACTGCCTTCCTGTCTCCGACTACATCCCATCTTTGTCCCGCCCCCTCCTCTGACATCAGTCTGAAGAAGGGACTCGACCCGAAACGTCACCCATTCCTTCTCTCCGGAGATGCAGCCTGACCCGCGGAATTACTCCAGCTTTTTGCGTCTACCTTCGATTTAAACCAGCATCTGCGGTTTTTTTTCCTACCCGTTCCTCTCATGATTTTGGTACATGATGTTATAGGGCATCAGTTCATTGTCAGAACGCTTTGCTGACTTTGACAGCATCCAGTTTTCATTACACCCGCCCATGACATCTTCCGTATTAATTTGGCTCGTTTGAAAGCATCTCATTTCTAAGCCAAAGTGATAGCGGTTTGAACCTCAGGCTCGAAGCCTGAACCCATCACGTAACCTGACACAGTAATGATGCTCCGAGGAAGGGCAGTAACATCAGATATTCATGTCCTCGTAGAAACATAGAAACATAGAAAATAGGTGCAGGAGTAGGCCATTCGGCCCTTCGAGCCTGCACCGCCATTCAATATGATCATGGCTGATCATCCAACTCAGTATCCCGTACCTGCCTTCTCTCCATACCCCCTGATCCTTTTAGCCACAAGGGCCACATCTAACTCCCTCTTAAATATAGCCAATGAACTGGCCTCAACTACCTTCTGTGGCAGACAATTCCACAGATTCACCACTCTCTGTGTGAAAAAACCCTTTCTCATCTCGGTCCTAAAAGACTTCCCCCTTATCCTTAAACTGTGACCCCTCTTGAGTATGATGAGTTAATCCTGCCTGCCAGATCTTGTGGTTTAAGTGCACATTAAAGACCTGATACACCACACGAGGAAGAGGCAGGAGTCCTCTTGGTGTCTGAACTCAACATTCGTTCCACAGTGCACAACATCAACAAAAGGAGATTGCTCAGCAATCTGTTTCATTGCAGCTTGCAGCACATTGCTTGAGGCAGTACGTCCGCTGTGCTTTCCTCTGTTACAATGGTGAATGTATTTGAAAATGATTCTGGTGTTGGAGAGGGTCCAGAGGAGGTTTATCAGAATGATCCCAGGGATGATTGGGCTAACGTATGATGAGCCTTTGAAGCCACTGGGCCTGTACCCGGTGGCTTAGTTTAGTTTAGTTTAGTTTAGAGGAAACAGGCCCTTCAGCCCACCTAGTCCGCACCGACCGGCGATCCCCGCACATTAGCACTATCCGACACACACCAGGGAACAATTTACATTTATACCAAGCCAATTAACCTACAAAACCTGCACGCCTTTGGAGTGTGGGAGGAAACCTAAGATCTCGGAGAAAACCCACGCAGGTCACGGGGAGAACGTACAAACTCCGTACAGACGGCGCCCGTAGTCGGGATTGAACCTTGGTCTCCGGCGCTGTAAGCGCTGTAAGGCGGCAACTCTACCGCTGCGCCACCACGCCACCCATCGCGGCTTGTAGTACATTGCTTCACGCAGTGTGTCCGCTGGGTTTTACTCTGTTAGAATGGTGGCTGTAATTGAAAGCGACTCTGGCATTGGAGAGGGTCCAGAGGAGGTTTATGAGAATGATCCCAGGGATGATTGGGTTAACATTTGATGAGCGTTTGAAGGCACTGGGCCTGCACACACTGGAGTTTAGAAGAATCTAAAGTCACCCTTCAGTCAGAGGGCGGTGAATCTGTGGAATTCATTACCACAGACGGCTGTGGAGGCCAAGCCAATGGCTATTTTTATGGTGGCGATTGACAGATTCTTGATTAGTACGGGTGTCAGGGGTTATGGGGAGAAGGCATGAGAATGGGAAACGTGCCGTATAGTGACAGGCTTGGATAGAGTGGATGTGGAGAGGATGTTTCCACTAGTGGGAGAGTCTAGGACCAGAGGTCATATTATCAGAATTAAACGACGTTTCTTTAGGAAGGAGATGAGAAGGAATTTCTTTAGTCAGAGGGTGGTGAATCTGTGGAATTCTTTGCCACAGAAGGCTGTGGAGGCCAAGTCAATGGATATTTTTAAAGCAGAGATAGATAGATATTTAATTAGTACGGGGTGTCAGGAGTTATTGGGAGAAGGCAGGAGAATGGGGCTAGGAGGGATAGATAGATCAGCCATGATTGATTGGCGGAGTAGACTTGTATGGAGGCCTAATTCTGCTCCTAAGGATATTCTTGCTATTGAGGGCGTGCAGCGTAGGTTTACTAGGTTAATTCCCGGAATGGCGGGACTGTCATATGTTGAAAGACTGGAGCGACTAGGCTTGTATACACTGGAATTTAGAAGGATGAGAGGGGATCTTATCGAAACGTATAAGATTATTAAGGGGTTGGACACGTTAGAGGCAGGAAACATGTCCCCAAAGTTGTGGGAGTCCAGAACCAGGGGCCACGGTTTAAGAATAAGGGGTAGGCCATTTAGAACGGAGATGAGGAAAAGCTTTTTCAGTCAGAGAGTTGTGAATCTGTGGAAATCTCTGCCTCAGAAGGCAGTGGAGGCCAATTCTCTGAATGCATTCAAGAGAGAGCTAGATAGTGCTCCTAAGGATAGCGGAGTCAGGGGGTATGGGGAGAAGGCAGGAACGGGGTACTGATTGTGGATGATCAGCCATGATCACATTGAATGGTGGTGCTGGCTCGAAGGGCCCAATGGCCTATTCCTGCACCTATTGTCTATTGTCTATTACTTATGACCTACTGCGAACACCCATACGATCACAGGGAGAACGTGCAAACTCCACACAGACTGTACCCGAGGTCAGGATCGGCCTGGGTCAGGCCTCCAGCTCTCCGAGGCAGCAGCTCTACCAGCTGTGCCACTGTGGTACCTTGTGACCTGTTAGCATTGAACCTGCCCTGCATGCTGGATGATGCACCCAACCGTGCCTAACCTACAGAAACGCCTGCAATTGCAGAGGTCACGTCTCGTGCACATTATATTTAGCATGAGTTACAGTGGCACTGCTATGTAAGTGTTCCCAGTGGACGATATTATCTAATGGATTGTTATGATTTGGCTCTGCAGATAAGTGCACTTTAAAGGATGTTGTGCCTCCAGTGTTTTGAAGATTATTTCCTGATACTCTGACATCCTTGTGGCAATTTAGAGATTAGTTCAATTCAGTCAGCTCAGATGCACACGAAGGTTCCTGTTCTGAATGTAGACCATCCTTTATCATGTTAAATGGACCTTTGCTACATCCCCCTCTATAATTTAGTCCAAACAAACGAGGACTGTCTCCGTTAGTCGCGTTTACCGCTCATTTTCATAAATAATCTTGGACCTGCTTTACATGTTTTGAGAGTTTATTTTCTTTCCCTTGCTCAAGGCCAAATTGCTCACGAGAGCAACCGGGAATGCACAGTATATGCCACATGGTGGCGCGGCGGTAGAGTTGCTGCCTTACAGCGCCAGCGATCCTGACCACGGGTGCTGTCCGCACGGAGTTTGTACGTTCTCCCCGTGACCACGTGGTCTTACCCCGGATGCTCCAGTTTCCAAGCACACTCCAAAGACGGACAGGTTTGTAGGTGTATTGGCTTTGGTAAAGATTGTAAATTGTCCCTGTTGTGTAGGGTAGCCCGCTGGTTGGCGCAGAGTCAGTAGGAGGGAAAGATAGATCAGCCACGATTGAATGGCAGAGTAGACTTGATGGGCCAAAAGGCCTAATTCTACTCCTAGGACTTCTGTCCTTTTACGTGTCATTTATTGCCAGTGGACTCCACAGTGACTTGACTTCAAAAAATACCCTATTGGAAATTAATCTATTGCTGTCAGTTTCACGCTGAATTATCAACACTCAAAGTCTTACTTTGCTTTCCAGGAGTCATCTATTAAGCATCAGTTATTTGGTTTCAAGAATGCAAAGAATCTTTGGGGCGGCACGGTGGCGCAGCGGTAGAGTTGCTGCCTCACAGCGCCAGAGGCCCGGCTTCGATCCCGACTACGGGTGCTGTCTGTACGGAGTTTGCACGTTCTCCCCGTGACCTGCGCGGGTTTTCTCCAGGATCTTCGGTTTCCGCCCGCACTCCAAAGACGTACAGGTTTGTAGGCTAATTGGCTGGTTGTAAATGTAAATTGTCCCTAGTGTGTGTAGGATAGTGTTAGTGTGCGGGGATCGCTGGTCGGCGCGGACTTGGTTTCTGTGCTGCATCCCTAAACTAAGCCCCATTTTCCTGCCTTCTCCCCACAACCTCTGACACCCGTACTAATCAAGAATCTATCCCTCACAACCTCAAAAATATCCACTGACTTGGCCTCTGCAGCCTTCTGTGGCAAAGAATTCCACAGATTCACCACCCTCTGACGAAAGAAATTTCTCCTCATCTCCTTCCTAAAAGAACAGGTATGTAGGTTAATTGGCTGGGTAAAATGTAAAAATTGTCCCTAGTGGGTGTAGGATAGTGTTAATGTATGGGGATCGCTGGGCGGCATCGACTTGGTGGGCCAAAAAGGCCTGTTTCCGGCTGTATATATATGATATGATATGATGATAACAGCCTTTTAGTTCTGAGGCTGTGATCTTTAGTCCTAGACTCTCCCACTAGTGGAAACATCCTCCCCACATCCACGCTGTCCAAGCGTTTCACTATTCCGTGTGTTTCAACGAGGCCCCCCGCCGACTTCAATGAGGTCCCTCTCAACCCCATTCTCCCGCCTTCTCCCCATAGCCCTTGACACCCGCACTAATCGAGTCGCAAGCAAGTGATAACGGGCCAGGATCACCTGGAGATTCTTTGGGAAGCACTTGCGACTCTATCCCTTTCTTGCCAAAATCCCGCTTCCAAGTGATGGACATGATTATGGGGTGCAAGTGATAAATGTTGCTCGGTCCTCTCCATCAAGAAAGGATGCAATTAAGCAGGCATTTTTAAATAACTGACGTGCCTGCCGCCTTGAGCGGGAGATCGGCCATTAATCTCTCGCACATCAATTTCCATATAATCTGAGACATTATTTCACAGTTGTACGTTATAAAGCTGGGCATTTGTGTCAACTTTGATGCAGTATAACATGCCAGGACATGAAACGCGATAATTACTTCATTGGTCATTAGAATTGCTAACCAGAACCTGACATTTGCAAATCATTCCATTTTCCAAGTGATCCAGAAGTAAGCTCGAACGTTACGTGGGCTGCATTTAAATGAGGTAGCCCTGCCTTCCAGTGTGAATTGAACCGTTGCTTGCCTGCAGAAACGTTCCGTTTTCATGTGCACGCTGCCATCTCGCCTCTCATTAACACGTTCACAAGAAAGCTGGATAAAACGTCCACTCTGTGTGCAATGCGCTGGGACGAATGGTTATTAAAAACGTGGAGGGTCAGACCTGTTGGCAAAATAAAAGTATGTAAGTTGGGCGTAATTGTTTACGCATCTCCCACTGCCGACTGCAAATCACAACACGCTGACGAGCATGATTTATAAGATCGTAAGTGATAGGAGCAGAATTAGGCCATTCGGCCCGTCAAGCCTACTCCGCCATTCAATCATGGCTGATCTATCTCTCCCTCCGAACCCCATTCTCCTGCCTTCTCCCCATATCCTCCGACACCCGTACTCAAGAACCTATCTGCCTCTGCCTTAAATATATCCACCCTACTTGGCCTCCGCAGCCTACTGTGGCAAAGAATTCCACAGATTCACCACCCTCTGACGAAAGAAATTTCTCCTCATCTCCTTCCTAAAGGAACGTCGAAGAATGATATTGAAGCATTTCCTATCAGTCCGGGCAAGGAGGGCATCATGCAAGCAGCGACAGAGGGTGATAAAGAACACACGATTATAGTTTAGCTTATTCCAGCTCTCTCTTTTTTAATTGCTTCTGTCACTCCTCCTGTCTCCTCTCTCAGCTCCGCTGTTCAGTGCCTGAGCTGGCCTGAACAACTCTCCTAATCTGATGTCCTCCGTTAGCCATCTCTTGAGGTCCCCATCTTTTTGAAAGGACAGGTCACTTGCGTGCAGTGGGGTGAGGTTGCATTATGTGTGCACCTGGATGCCGTTGATCTTGCGAGAAAAGTGGGGCAAAATAGGCAGGTGGGAAAGGGTGCAAGAAATTGCAGAGAGTTGTGGACTTAGCCCAGACCTTCGCGCAATGGAGGTTTAGAACCATTTAAAAGCAGAGTCCCAAGCTAATGAAGTTAAGAGTGGACATCATAACAGAAGGTTGGACTGCAGATTCTGGAATTCTAATGAAGGAGAATACTCTCAAATTGTTTTGTTTAGTTTAGTCCAGAGATACAGCGCAGAAATAGGCCCTTCGGCCCACCGAGTCCGTGCCGACCACTCTAACACTATCTGCTAGTCCGCCAACACTATCTTACCTGGGACAATTTTACAATTTGGCCAAACCAATTAACCGACAAGCCTGTGCGCCTTTGGAGTGTGGGGGGAGGCCGGAGCACCCGGAGAAAACCCACGCAGGTCACGGGGAGAACATACTAACCCATGCAGACAGCACCCGTGGTCAGGATCGAACTTGTACTCGCTGGAATTTAGAAGATTGAGGGGGGATCTTATAGAAACTTACAAAATTCTTAAGGGGTTGGACAGGCTAGATGCAGGAAGATTGTTCCCGATGTTGGGGAAGTCCAGAACAAGGGGTCACAGCTTAAGGATAAGGGAGAAGTCTTTTAGGACCGAGATGAGAACGTTTTTTTTCACACAGAGAGTGGTGAATCTGTGGAATTCTCTGCCACAGAAGGTAGTTGAGCCCAGTTCATTGGCTATATTTAAGAGGGAGTTAGATGTGGCCCTTGTGGCTAAAGGGATCAGGGGGTATGGAAAGAAGGCAGGTATGGGATACTGAGTTGGATGATCAGCCATGATCATATTGAATGGCGGTGCAGGCTCAAAGGGCCGAATGGCCTACTCCTGCACCTATTTTCTATGTTTCTATGTTTCTATGAACCTGGGTCTCTGTTGCTGTAAGGCAGCAACTCTACCGCTGAGCCACCTGGAAGTCTCTGGAAGTTACTTCTAGATCCTGTGTCCCGTCCCTGCCAATACAGGCCACTCTATACTGTATGTTACCATAAATTATAACATGCTAGTTTAGCTGGATAATTGATCCAAGTTTCGAAGCAAACGTTATATTATTTTCTAGTTTCTGCTCGTTTGAAAAGCATACGATCAATGCATGACCGTTCCTTTAATTGTCATCTTCTTCTTGCGTTGGAGGCAGCAGAAATTATGCAACGCGCTCCAGGCGCTGCAGCCAGTGCAATGGGCTGTTGTCGAGGGCCGTGAGGTCTACCCCTCCACCAGGGGGACGGAAGGGGCTTGTCCTTGCCTTCTGGTTGCACTTCTCACCCACCATCCTCATCCTTGGACACCCTGTGCGTGGGGGGGAGAGGGCAGGGGGGGCCGAAGATGTCCTGGTTGGATTGCTCCTGGCCCTGGCCAAGCTGGCCATCCGCGACTCACGGCGCCAGGCGGAAGAGGGCTCTGCCCGAGCCAGCTGCCTGCCCCTTTTCCGGGGGTTACATCCGCGCCCGGGTGGTGTTGGAGAGGGACCGCGCGCTGTCCACGGGCACCTTGGAGGATTCCCGGGACCGCTGGGCGCCGCGGGGGATTGGATGCATCTTTGACAAGGATTGTAACATAGTTGTATAGTGGTTTATTTAGTATATTTGTTTGTCTTGTATTATGGTGGTGGGCTCTGTTTTGTTTTAAGGTATTGTAAATATTATTTTTAATAATTGAATAAATTTTTTGATTAAAAAAATCAAACAAATCAGGGGGACGGAGGACAGTGTCATGAAATAATCGTCATGAAATGTAATTGTCATGAAAGTGGGATATTGATCTGCTCGCGTGGCTCTCATTACATTTTTAGACAACGTGGGACAAACGTAAAATAGCAATGCATCCAGAAGGACGTGCAATCTAGAATGGCACGGTGGCCTGGCGGTAGAGCCACTGGTTTACAGCGCCAGAGACCCGGGTTCGATCCCGACTGCGGATGCTGACTGCAGGGGCGAGCGGAATCGAGGGATATGGGGGGAAGGCAGGCACGGGTTACTGATTGTGGATGATCAGCCATGATCATAATGAATGCCGATGCTGGCTCAAAGGGCCAAATGGCCTCCCCCTGCACCTGTTTTCTATGTTTCTATGTACGGAGTTTTGTACGTTCTCCCCGTGACCTGCGTGGGTTTTCTCCGGGACCTTTGGGTTTCCTCCCACACCCCAAAGACGTACAGGTTTGAGGTTTAATTGGCTTGTGGTAAATGAGAAAAACTGTCACCCTGGTGTGTGTAGGATAGAGCAAGCGTGCGGAGATCGCCGGTCAGCACGGTCTCGGTGGGCCGAAGGGCCTGTTTCCGCCCTGCATCTCTGAACTAAAGCAAACTAAAGTAAACCATGTTATCAGCTAATGCTTGTTTGCACAGTGACAGACGATACTGCCAAACGCTTCCACTCCCTCGTGACAACCCTCTGGCCTGATGTCAATATTCTAACAACAACATCTGTCAGCAGGAATGACACAAATTGCACAAGTAAGCCACTTGTAAAAATAACAAAGGAACAGCAGTAAAAATAAGATCTGTCAGCCTCGTGTGGTAGTTTTAAATAAATGTCTTGATATTCCATAACATAACTGTTCACTTCAACTCCGAAGTCCAGCGTCCCATTACCTGATATCTTGGCATAAAGTACTTGATTAAGTAACTACCAAACTCAATATGTGTAGGAAGGAACTGCAGATGCTGGTTTAAACCGAAGATAGACGCTGGAGTAACTCAGCGGGACAGGCAGCATCTCTGGAGAGAAGGAATGGGTGATGTTTCGGGTCGAGACCCTTCTTCAGTCTGGAGAAGATGGGCGGCACGGTGGCGCAGCGGTAGAGTTGCTGCCTCACAGCGAATGCAGCGCCGGAGACTCAGGTTCGATCCTGACTACGGGCGCCGTCTGCACGGAGTTTGTACGTTCTCCCCGTGACCTGCGTGGGTTTTCTCCGAGATCTTCGGTTTCCTCCCACACTCCAAAGACGTACAGGTTTGTAGGTTAATTGGCTGGGCAAATGTAAAAATTGTCCCTAGTGGGTGTAGGATAGTGTTAATGTGCGGGGATCGCTGGGCGGCACGGACTTGGTGGGCCGAAGGGCCTGTTTCTGCGCTGTATCTCTAAATCTAAAAAATCTAAAAGATGTAAAAATGATCCCTAGTGTGTGCAGGACAGCGTTAACGTGCGGGGATCGCTGGTGGGCGGGGACTCGATGGGCCGAAGGGCCTGTTTCCGCGCTGTATCTCTAAACTAATACTAAACGAAACTAAATCCAGTCATGCCTTGTTCCTTTATTTCTCGTATCCTCTGTCTGGCTCGGCTCAGTTTCCCACGATGGTTCACACTCCTGTCCCACTGCTACTCTGCTTCCTTGTCAATTCTTAGCGCTCATTAGCCAAGGATAACACACATCTGCAGTTGTCACTCACCAGGGTCCCGAATGACCCGACACACTCGCTGTCTCAGCCAGCCAAAGGATTCAGAGCTGAAGGGAGCAGAAAATTGCCCGTCAGCTTCTGCTGTGACATGCTCCATCCACTTCAGTGCGATCTAGCCCCATCTGCTTTAACTGGCTGTTATCATAAGATCGGGAGTGATAGGAGCAGAATTAGGCCATTCGGCCCAATACGTCTACTCCACCATTCAACCATGGCTGATCTATCTCTCCCTCCTGACCCCATTCTCCTGCCTTCTCCCCATAACCTCTGACACCCGTACTGATCAAGAATCTATCTATCTCTGCCTTAAAAAAAATCCACTGACTTGGCCTCCGCAGCCTTCTGTGGCAAAGAATTCCTCAGATTCACCACCCTTATCTTGCCCCATTCTCTTCCTGTCTCTGCCCCTCCAGCTTGCTTTTGTACTTAGCCTTCCATGTGCCAACCTAGAAGCCTCTTGGAACGCAGGAGACTGAGGGGCGATCTTACAGGGATGTGCAAATCACAAAGGGGAACAGATAAGGGGAACGTACAGAGCCCCAGAGTCGTGAAATCATGAACCAGAGGGCCTAGTGTGTAGGGAGGAACTGCAGATGCTGGTTTACACCGAAGATAGACACGAAATGGTGGAGTAACATAAGGTGTAGGCCATTTAGAACAGAGATGAGGAAAAACATTTTTAGTCAGAGAATTGTGAATCTGTGGAATTCTCTGCCTCAGAGGGCAGTGGAGGCCAATTCTCTGAATACATTCAAGAGAGAGCTAGATAGAGCTCTGAAGGATAGCGGAGTCAGGGGGTATGGGGAGAAGGCAGGAACGGGGTACTGATTGAGAATGATCAGCCATGATCACATTGAATGGCGGTGCTGGCTCGAAGGGCCGAATGGCCTACTCCTGCACCTATTGTCTATTGTCTATTGTCTATTACCGGAGGGAAGGGATGTCCACCGGGGACAAAGGTTTAACGTGAGTGGTGATAGATTTAATAGGAACCTCGGGGGGCAAGCCTCTCACACAAAGGGTGGTGGGTACATGGAATGATCTGCCAGAGGAAGTAGTTGGGGCCATTTTGTCGGGTACGTTGATGGGATAGGGTTCAAAGCAAATGGACCAAATGCAGGTAGGCAGCTCTATCGCTGTGCCACCGTGCCGCCCATGGTACCACTACTCTTGGTATAAAATAACACCTGACCCGCACATCTCCTTTAGACACACATCTCCTTTAGAATTAGACTGAGAGCGAGACATCTTCAAAAGCCAAGGACCGCTGTGACATGAAATTGCGGTGTAAAGGCAGATTGGAATTGATGGAATACCCATATTAATGTTTCAAATTAAATTATTCAATCATTTAACTCTCCTTTACAGCTGTTTATCATCTTTCCGACACGCATCCTAGCGGTCTGCTCGTAATGAAATGATTAATGAAATCAAGACTAGGAGCAGTTTGCATCTGTGACAGTCGCCTTTAATAAAACACGGCACGCAAGGCGCAGCGGTAGAGTCGCTGCCTTTACAGCGCCGGAGACCCCCGGGTTTGAACCTGCCAAGGGCGCTGTCTGTGCAGGGTTTGTACGTTCTCCCCGTGACCTGCGTGGGTTTTCTCCGAGACCTCCGTTTTCCTCCCATACTCCACAGGCGTGCAGGTTTGTAGGTTAATCGGCTTGGTATATAAATGTAAAAATTGGCCCTAGTGTGCGTAGGGTAGTGTTAATGTGCGGGGATCGCTGGTCGGCGCGGACCCGGTGGACCGAAGGGCCTGTTACCGCGCTGTATCTCTAAACTGAACGAAATACCTATTTTCAACATGATTGACTATGGGAAATCTTAACAAGTATTCTAAAATAAAGCAAGGATGTTGGACTGGATTACACACATGGACTTTCGCAAAACGAGCTACAGGATAAACCCTATTAGATGGAGTAAACAGCGTGTTAACAGAGAAGCAAGGGAATTTTTAATGGAAATATATTAATGTGCTTCTTCCAATAAATCATTGAAAGATACAACAGGGAAACAGGCCCTTTGGCCCATAGAGTCAACACCAACCACCTGTCACCCCTTCACACTAGTTCTTTGTTATCCCACTTTCTCATCCACTCCCTGCACACTAAGAGCAGTTAACAGCGGTTAATTAACCTACAAACCTGTACGTCTTTGGGATGTGGAATTCACTGCCTCAGAAGGCAGTGGAGGCCAATTCTCTGAATGCGTTCAAGAGAGAGCTAGATAGAGCTCTTAAGGATAGCGGAGTCAGGGGGTATGGGGAGAAGGCAGGAACGGGGTACTGATTGAGGATGATCAGCCATGATCACATTGAATGGTGGTGCTGGCTCGAAGGGCCGAATGGCCTACTCCTGCACCTATTGTCTATTGTCCATTGTCTATTGTCTATTGTCTATTGTCTATTGTCTATTGTCTATTGTATAAACCGGAGCAGCCGAAAGAAAGCCACGCGGGTCACAGGGAGAACGTGCAAACTCCACACAGCCAGCACCCTAGGACAGGATCCAACCTGGGTCTCCAGCGCAGTGAGGTGGCAGCTCGACCAGACGTGCCACTGTTTTATTAGGATTATAAATTGTGAATTGAATTTAGAGAGGCATTGAATAAGTGTGGCAGCATAATGGAGAATTAAAGTGACAAAGAGGTGACTTATAATGGGTTGACGGGCAAGATCCCATTGCCTATGGTCTTCATCTTGTTCTTTCTGACCACATTGAGAAATTATGGCCCATCAACGCCTCTACTACCTTGGAAAATTGAGGAGATTTTGTAGGTCGATGAATTCTCTCTTCAACTTCTACAAGTGGACATTAGAGAGCAAATGGACTGTTATTTTAGTTTAGAGACGCAGCGCGAAAATAGGCCCTTCGGCCCACACCAAATCCGCGCTGACCGGCGATTATTCCGTACACCAGCACTAAAGATACTAGAGGAACAAGATAGACCACTTGACCTAAAAACCGTAGTATGTCAAGGCGCCATTTTAGTAGGCAGAAACTTGCAGAAACATTTAAAAAGAAAAATAACAAAAATCTGTGAATTGATAAATGAGATATATTCTGCATTTTAACGGTATCATCACACATCCTGTTCCCCCAAAACACTGATTACACTGCGAGAGGCATAGCGAACGACGGGTTTTGCTTACTAAAATGGCGGACGTTACGCTCCTTTGCGTACTACACTTCAGTATCGGTGACTTCAACGGAGTGGTCCACCTTGTTCCTCTGGTATCTTTGGCCAGCACTATCCCACGCACACGAGGGACAATCTACAATTTTACCGATGCCAAAAACCCCATACTTCATTGGAGTTTGGGAGGAAACTGGAGCACAGGGGTCGGGTTCGAACCAGGGTCCCCGGCGCTGCGAGGCAGCAGCTCTACCCACTGCGCCGCCGTGCCCGCCCTCAGAGAAAGTGGAGGAAATGCGTTCACCGTTTTTAAAAAGGAGAGGCGCTTTTTATTCGGTTCAGATGTCGGAGAGTGGGTGCTGTGGGCATCGTAACTGCTCGATCCACACTCCAACATCTGCTTGTGTTTTTCTGGTGGATTGATGAACAGCAGATGGGGATCGATCGCACAGGCTGTTCGGAGCAGTAATGGCGAATATGGTTGCCTTGTCAAGATTTGAAGTACCCAAGTGACAGTAAAATCTGCTTAGCAGTTTTTTTTGCAAACACTTGGAGGTTGATTGCACATTTAAGTGTGGACCTTTTTTTTAAATTGCAAAGCAGATGTTCTGTTGAACATAAAGCCACAGCTTTAATTAACACTTGTTACTAACTCCTAGAATGTTAATTTAAATGAAATCAATTCAACGGCATTTCAGGAAAGGCAATTGATATTCATGTTGCATTAAGCAGTTAATAAATATAATTCGGTTTATTTCCCCAGCATGGTGTTATTATTCTATTATGCTTTTCTTGTCATCATAACTGTTCAATAATCTTTGGCTAAAGAATGTGAAAAAGTCAAACAAATGGAATTTAATGTGTAGGAAGAAACTGCAAGTACTGGTTTACACCGAAGATAGACACAAAATGCTGGAGTAACTCAACGAGTCAGGCAGCTTCTCTGGAGAAAAAGGAATAGATGACGTTTCAGGTCGAGGCCCGTCTTCAGAATCCGTTTCGGATCGAGATCTTTCGTGTCTCGACCCGAAACGTCACCTATTCCTTTTCACAGAGATGCTGCCTGACCCGTTGAGTTACTCCAGCATTTTGTATCAATTTTAAATGGGAGTTAAAGGTAATCTAGTGAGCTTATACTGTATGTAGTACACTCAAATTTTATTTATGACCTTTCCAGCCAAACGCAGGCAGGTGGGACTAGTGTGGATGGGGCAACAGTCGTGCCAGATCATGAGTACCTCTAACCAGAGAGAATCTAATCAGCCAACATCCAATAGCAATGCAATCGCTGGGTTTCATGCAAACAATATCTTGATTGTTCCGAGATGATTTTGATCAAGATGGACTGAGCAATGGCAGATAGAATTTCATCCTGAAGTAATGCTGAGGCTCTACAAGGCGCTGGTCAGGCCGCATTTGGAGTATTGTGAGCAGTTTTGGGCCCCATATCTGAGGAAGGATGTGCTGGCTCTGGAGAGGGTCCAGAGGAGGTTTACGAGAATGATCCCAGGAATGACTGGGTTAACATATAATAAGCGTTTGAAGGCACTGGACCTGCACTCGCTGGGGTTTAGGATGAGGGGGGAACCTCATTGAAACTTGCCGAATTGTGAAAGTCCTGATTAGAGTGAATGTGGAGAGGGTGTTTCCACTAGTGGGAGAGTCTAGGACCAGAGGGCACAGCCTCAGAATAAAAGGACGCACCTTTAGAAGGAGGAAGAAGGGTCTCGACCCGAAACGTCACCCATTCCTTCTCTCCCGAGATGCTGCCTGACCTGCTGAGTTACTCCAGCATTTTGTGAATAAATACCTTTAGAAGGAGATGAGGAGGAATTTCTTTCGTCAGTGGGTGGTGAATCTGTGGAATTCATTGCCAGGGGCGGCTGTGGAGGCCAGGACAATGGATATTTCTAAGGCGGAGATCGACAGATTCTTGATTAGTACGGGTGTCAGGGGTTATGGGGAGAAGGCAGGAGAATGGGGTTGAAAAGGAAAGACAGATCAGCCACGCTTGAATGGCGGAGTAGACATGATGGGTCGAATGGCCTAATTCTGCACCTATCATGTGAACATATGAAGATGGGAAGATGCCTGAAATCTAGCAATGATTCCCAGACGCCAGATGAAAACAAACTGGAAATTAGAGACCAAACACTGCACAATGTGTGAATAAAAATGGGGGAAATCTTGGCAGGTAAAATTGCATTAGCGGGCACATCACAGCCGTGACACGGCTGACATCACAGCTGATCCAGCTGTACCAATGTTAACATAAGGATTTTGCCAGTCAAGTGCGGGACTCAAAAAAAGCTTGTCAGAAGAATGGTTTCAAATATGAATGAATTTGAACAGTACACAGATGAAAGTAGATTCACAGAGTCAGGGAGTTGGCACCCAGCAGAGAACATTCAAAGAGGCAAGTCTTAATAGACATATTCCCACTGAGATTTGAACAAATATCAAGCCAATACTAAAAGGGAGGCCATGTGGCACAGCGGTAGAGCTGCTGCCTCACAGCACCAGAGTTCGATCCTGACTACAGAGTTTGTACGTTCTCCCCGTGACCTGCGTGGGTTTCCTCCGAGATCTTCGTCGGTTTCCTCCCACACTCCAAAGAGTTTGTCGGTTAATTGGCTTGGTTATAAATGTAAAATTGTCCCGAGTGTGTGTGTGTAAGGTCGTGTTAATGTGCGGGGATCGATGGTCGGTGGGGACTTGGTGGGCCAGAGGGCCTGTTTCCATGCTGTATCTCTAAACTAAACTAAACTAAACGAAGCTAAACAAAGTTAAATGCAACCAGCTCCTAAACGTGGAGCGTAAGTTTTTAGGAATGGAGTTCAGGTAGGCTGAGGGAAAATGGACTGAGGTTTTGGGGATCGCTGGGCGGCGCGGACTCGGTGGGCCGAAGGGCCTGTTTCCGCACTCTATCTCTAAATCTAAATCTAAATCTAAAATCAGACACAGCATTGGAAAATGTAATATAAAACATAGCACAAAAAGTAAGGAAATTTGTGTTTGGTAGATTATTTCTTTGTTGTAACAATGCTTCTTGGCAATAAATCTTATACCGTTGGAAAGCCTGTTTATTTCCCTTTTAAATGGTGCCACATTTGTAAGGAACATGCATTTGTGGGATGAGCAGCAGAGCTGAGTATGTGGGTTGCGCCCATGAAAAATTTGCCAAATCTCTGCCAATGCCAAACAGCTTATTCTGCCATTGACTCTTGTTCGGTGTTGTTTGGTGGATTGGATGATTGAAGTCTGAAGAAACAAGACATATTGGCAATTTAACAATTTATTCATTTAATAAACAGGAGCCTCAGTAGCGTGTGGAAGAACCATACACAGCCACAACAGCCTGGCACCTCCTCCTCATGCTGGTCACCAGCCTGGTCACACACTGTTGTGGGATGGCATCCCATTCTTGTCAGCACCAGGGGGTACCAGAAGCTCAAAACAAGAGTCAATAGCAACAGCAGAATAAGCTGTTTGGCATTGGCAGAGAAGATTTGGCAAATTTTTCATGGGCGCAACCCATATACTCAGCTCTGCTGCTCATCCCACAAATGCATGTTCCTTACAAATGTGGCACCATTTAAAAGGGAAATAAACAGGCTTTCCAACGGTATAAGATTTATTGCCAAGAAGCATTGTTACAACAAAGAAATAATCTACCAAACACAAATTTCCTTACTTTTTGTGCTATGTTTAGTTTAGTAGATCGTCACATGTACCGAGGCACAGTGGTAGTCTTGCGGATCTTGATGCAAAAAAATGTATTTCGCTGTATGTACCTGGTACACGCGACAATAAAGAGACCATTGATATCATTGGGATGGATACTTAACCAAGATACAACTGCAGAACATTCAGAAAACCATAAGACAATCTTATAACAATACTATAAAAAAAACCTGTAACAATACTATAACAAACACTTGGCACTCAGTTCAGTTCAGTTGAGTTCATTGTCACGTGTGCTGGGGTACAGTGAAAAGCTTTTGTTGCGTGTTAACCAGCCAGCGGAAAGACAGTACATGATTACAATCGAGCCGTCCCACAGTGTACGGGTACTTGATCAGGGAATAACGTTCAATGCAAGCTAAGACCAGTCAAGTCCGTAGGCTTCCTGTGCATAATATAATCTAGGCAGTGGTAAGAAAATAACACAGCCCGTGAAGATGCGGTATTCTTCAGTTGAGCCTCACCCCTCACGGCGCCAGAGGCCTGGGTTGCTAGGGGGAGGAGTTGCTAGGGGGTTGCTAGGGGGCGAGGGTTTGCTAAGGGGGAGGGGTTGCTAGGGGGAGGGGTTTTGCTCACTGGGGTTGTTAGGGGGAGTTGCTAGGGGGGGTTGCAAGAGGGGGAGGGGTTTTCCTAGGTGGGGTTGCTAGGGGGGGTTGCTAGGGGGTGGTTGCTAGGGGGGAGGGGATTCTGACCTTGGCTCCTGACTGTCTGGAGTTTGCACGTTCTCCCTGTGACCATGTGGCTTTTCTCCAGGTGCGCCAGGTTCCTCCCACAGTCCGAAGACGTAGAGTTTGCAGGCTAATTCGAGCCAAAGAGTCATAGAGTTCTACAGCGTGGAAACAGGCCAGTCGGTCCAACTTGCCCACACTGGCCAACATATCCCAGGTACACTAGTCCTACCTGCTGGCATTTGGCCCATTCCCCTTTTCTATCCATGTTGCTGTCTAAATGTTTCTTAAACGTTGTGATAGCCCCTGCTTCTGGCAGCTCGTTCCACACACCCACCACTCTCTGTGTCCAAAAGCTAGCCCTCGGGTTCCTATTAAATCTTTTCTTCCTCACCTTAAACCTACATCCTCTTGTTCACGATTCACCTACTCTGTGCGTCTACCCAATCTATCCCTCTCGTGATTTTGCCCACCTCTATAAGATCGCCCCTCATCCTCCTGCGCTCTAAGGACCTGTTTCCGTTCTGTGTCTCTAAACTAAACTAACCTAAACTAATGCTGCAGCCTCAGGTGACTGTAACCAGTAAAGCATAAGAAGGGTGCCGCAGTGTCGAGCTGCTAGAGCTGCTGCCTTACAGCGCCAAAGACCCGGGTTCGATCCCGACAACGAGTGCTGTCTGTATTGAGTTTGTACGTGGTTCCCGATGACCACGTGGGTTTTCTCCAAGTGCCCCGGTTTCCTCCCATGCTCCCAAGGTGTGCAGGTTTGTAGGTAACTGGATTACAATCGATCCACCCACAGTGTGCAGATACATGACAAAGGGAATAATGTGAATAACATTTTGTGCGAGATGAAGTCAGATGTCTGGTATGTACACAGTTTTCTATGGTGTCGGTTTACACTAACAATCAAACATCACAGAAGATGTTAGGCTTTGGAAATGAATTGAATTTCCCCAGGGATTTTATTTGTGTTCATAGTGGACAATGAACACATCAATGTGCCGCGACTGTTCAACTACTCTGAGAGCGAAATAAAATATTTATCATCCGCCTCACCTCAAAACATGCTTGAATGCATTTGTAAAAGATCAGGTTTCTTTCTGGAGAACATTTCACTTATTAAATCAGGTTTCTGAGATCCCATGAGATTGCTGCATGCCCCATGACTTAATTGCATTGACATAAGCACTGAGTTTACACACCGATGTTATGTACAAATAGCATCATAAAATCCTCCTTCAGTTAGCATGGGTTGCTATGGCCCCTGAAATGTTAATGGTTTCCTCTGATAGTAAAACTTGGCAAAATCTTTGCGTAAAAATCAAGTGTGCAAGACCCTTGCTGCCTAACAAATACCATCTGGCCATCTGTGTCTTTTGGGCGGCATGGTGGCACATTGCTAGAGTTGCTGTCTTACAGCGCCAGACTCCCGGGTTCGATCCTGACCACGGGTGCTGTCTGTGTCCACAATTCTCAGTTTGTACGTTGTCCCTGTGTCCCACGTGTGTAGGATAGCGTTAGAGTACGGCGTGATCGCTGGTCAGCGCGGACTCGGTGGGCCTGTTTCTGCACTGTATAAAATTACATCTGCACTTTTAGCTTTATTCCCATCTTTCCATCCCAGTTCATAAGTCATTGGAGCAGAATTAAGCCATTCAGATCATCGAATCTATTCCACCATTCACCATACTCCAACTTGTTTTCTCTCTTTCTTCGTTCTGATCCAGTGTGTTGGATCTGAAGCATGAAAATAAACGTGAAAGGCCTGGATCGAGTGGACGTGGAGAAGATGTTTTCACTACTGGGAGTATCTAGGACCAGAATCACAACCTTCATTGTTTGGACGAAATTCTGTTACCCACAGTCCAACAATAAGAGCAATAAAAATAAGCAATAACACACACACAATCACAAACCAACACAAAGCAAAAAAAAAGAAACATCCATCACAGTCACCTCCTCACTGTGATGGAAGGCCAGAATGTCTTTTCTCTTCCCCTGCCATCTTCTCCCGCGGTCAGGCTGTTGAAGTTGCCACGTCAGGGCGGTCGGGGCTCCCGACATTGAAGCCCCCGCCGTGCGGAGGAAATCCCGCGGCCTATTTCAGGCCACGCCGGACGGTGAAAGGTCCGCGGCGGGCCGACCCAAGCCCCGCGATTCGGGGCGGGTGAAGACGCTGCCGCTGCCAGAGCTCCCGATGTCGGCCCCCACCCAGGGACCTGCGAGCTTCCGACGTCCACGCGGCCCGCGGCAAAAGCCTCCGGAGCCTTCGAAGGCGAGTCGCAGCCGCTCCCGCAGCGCCACCACAGCCTCCGAAGGCAGCCAGCTCCGCAGATGGTAAGTCCGGTCCGCGGGCTCTGCGAACCAGAGCCCAGGTGGTCCCAGCAGGAGGCCACCAGCTCCAGGTGTTTGGCCCATGGTAGGCCGCAGCGGGAACGGAGACACCACCCAGAAAACAAAGGTCGCGTCTCCGTTCGGAAGAGACAATTTTACAGCTCCCCCCCACACATAGTATACAACCACAAAAACCACTACATCACATCTAAAACACTACAATTAAAACTAAATACAACAAAAAACACAAAAGACAAACGGACTGCAGCTGCCCAGCGCCGCCACCAGATGACACAGCCTCGGAATAAAAGGGCGCACCTTTAGAAAAGATGTGGAGGAATTTCTTTAGTCAGAGGGTGGTGAATCTGGGGGAATTCATTCCCACATATGGCTGTGGAGGCCAAGTCATTTTTAAGGATGTGATTTACAGATTGCTGATTAGTGCGGGTGTCAGGGGTTATGGGGAGAAGGCAGGAGAATGGGGTTGAGAGGGAAAGATAGATCAGCCACGATTGATGGAATAGACTCGATGGTCGATGGAATAGACTCGATGGAATAGACACGATTGATGGAACAACCATGGTGGAATAGACTCGATGGTCCGAATGGCTTAATTCCGCTCCAATGACTTATGAACTGTTGGACACATGAACTGCTGAACATTTCTACCATTTTCTAGTTTTATTTCCAATGTATATCGTCTGCAGTTTTCTAAATGTCATCCTTTGCATTTTTCCCTTTTCCCATCTCCCACAACATTTATTTTTAATTCAGGCAGCATCTTAAAAACAAAAACTTGTGCGTTGATTTGACCAACGAACGCTTCCAAATTCCAATCAAAATATACGACATCAAAGGTTAATGAAATTATTTTGTAGTCTGTCTATTTTAATTACTAACTGGAAAAGGTACTGTGAATTAGTGAGCTGTTTAGTAATTTACAAATCAGAGAGCACTCAAACCATTAAATCCATTCTCCCTTTTAGTCAGAAAGGAATCCATGGGCTATTATCTGAAACGTGTTCATTTGAGATATCGTCAATAAAAATTATAAAGATGTTTGTGACGACTAATGGAACATTGAGGGACTCGGTGGTGCAGCAGTAACACAGAGACTTTAAATTTAAATTCTGAAGAAGGGTCTCGACCCGAAATGTCACCCATTCCTTCTCTCCAGAGATGCCGCTTGTCTCGCTGAGTTACTCCAGCTTTAAATCTATCTCTCTCTTGAACTTCTACAGGTGTACAGTGGAGAGGGTATTGACTGGTTGCATCACGGCCTAGTTCGGCAACTCGAAGGCCCAAGAACAAAGAAGACAGCAAAAAATGGTGAACACCGCCATCACGTAAGTTCACAAGTTCATTGCCACAGAAGGCTGCCAAGTCAAGGGATATTTTAAAGGCAGAGATTGATAGATTGTTGATTAGTACGGGTGTCAGGGGTTATGGGGAGATGGCAGGAGAATGGGGTTGAGAGGGAAAGATTGTTGTTCGTCCTTCGGGTTCGAAGATGACCATGACTTCACTTTCAGTTGGAGGATTGGTGACTGTGGGTCCGGAAGTGACTGGTGAGGCCAATCCGGGCCTGGAAGGCAGGCCCACACGTAGAACACAAGTGGATGGTTGCTGCAGTGGAAGTGGAGGTAGCCCGGGCCTTGCGCGCGGTGCGTTTCCTCTGGGCCTCTGCAGTGCGTCTGTTCTCTGCTGCACGGGCTCCTGTGGTGAGCATGCTACGCCAGGTTGGACGGTCCAGAGCAAGAGACTCCCAAGTGCTGAGGTTGATGTCCAAGTCTTTGAGGGACACTTTGAGGCAGTCCTTAAACCGTTTCTTCTGTCCTCCTACTGAGCGCTTGCCCTGACACAGTTCTCCACACAGAAGCTGTTTTGGCAGTCGACTCTCGGCCATGTCAGCCATGATTGATCAGCCATGATTGAACGGCGGAGTAGACTTGAAGGGCCGAATGGCCTAATTTTGCTTCTAGAACTTATGATCTAATGTACTACCCATTATCGTTCTAGTATTTTAATTTAAAAAAAAGATGAATTTTTAACTTCCATATTTTGTCCTTTGGGTTTTCATTTCTGTTAAAGGAACATACTGATTTCTCATCGGAGAGGCACAGTTTTGTGTTTACACCAAATTCATCTAAAATTATATTTATTTTTAGGGGAGTGAAAGAACATATGGGATCAAATTCCTTTGATCTGTAAGTCCATCTGTTTGTCTGCAAAAACAAAGATGACATTTCCCCTCAAATCCCGACTGCGCTCTGCTTAATCATCGCTGTTCAACAACATCCAACTCGCTGACATTTGTCGATTTTTTTTCCTGGTGGTAGTATTCTCTTTTCTCGAAGATGAGAAATGAAATGCCTTGCACAAAGCTGGTTCAATACTTTCAAGAGTAGCCATTTACTTTAGACTTTAGAGATACAGCGTGGAAACAGGCCCTTTGGCCCACCGCGTTGGCGCCGACCAGCGATCACCTCGATAGGTACATGGATAGGACAGGTTTAATAATAATAATAATAATGCATTTTATTTATATAGCGCTTTTCATATACTCAAAGACGCTTTACAGAGATTTAGAGAACATAGGGAAATGAATAAATAGATAAATAAGTAAATATGTAAACGAACAGAGAAAGGAGACAGAAGGGGAGGTGACCTTCAGTGGTTGAAGGCAGTACTGAACAGGTGAGACTTCAGTGATGTTTTGAATGTGGTGAGTGTGGAGGAGTCTCTAACGGTTTGGGGTAGTGAGTTCCATAGGGTGGGAGCAGCGATGGAGAAAGCCCTGTCCCCCCAGGATCTGAGTTTGGTCCGGATGTGGGGGGATAGGAGATTGGCAGCAGCAGACCGGAGGGTGCAGGTGGGAGTGTGCCTGTGGAGGAGGTCAGTCAGGTAGGATGGGGCCAGGTTATGGAGTGCTTTGTAGGTTATGAGGAGGATTTTGTACTGGATTCTCTGGGGGATGGGGAGCCAGTGGAGTTTGTAAAGGACGGGGGTGATATGGTCACGGATCGGGGTGTGGGTGAGTAGACGGGCAGCGGAGTTTTGAATGTATTGAAGTTTACTGATGATTTTTGAGGGTGAGCCATAGAGCCATTGAGGGTGTTGCAGTAGTCCAGACGGGAGGTGATGAAGGCGTGGATGAGGGTTTCTGCAGCTGTGGAGGAGAGGGATGGACGGAGACGGGCAATGTTTTTGAGGTGGAAGAAGGCTGTCTTTGTGATGTGTTTGATGTGTTTGTCGAAGGAGAGGGTTTGATCAAAGATGATTCCAAGATTTCGGATGTGAGGTGGATACTGGGAGACCATCAATATTGAGGATGAAGTTTTGGGTGGATTTGGTGAGCATTTTTGGACCAATGATGATGATTTCAGATTTGTTGCAATTGAGTTTGAGGAAATTTGATTGAAGCCAAGATTTTATTTCAGTGATGCAGTTTGTCAGTGTAGAGTGTGTGGTGGGGGAGATTGACTTGGTGGAGATGAGGAGCTGGATATCATCGGCGAAGCAGTGGAAGTTGAGACCATGATGGCGGATTAATTGACCAAGGGGGAACAGGTAGAGGATGAAGAGGAGGGGGCCAAGGACTGAGCCTTGGGGGACACCTTGGGGGAGGGGAGCGGTGGGGGATTTACAGTTGTTAATGGAGATGAACTGGTGTCTGTCAGAGAGGTAAGATTTGAACCAGGATAGGGCTGTGCCGGTGATGTTAAGGGAGGTTTCAAGTCGGGTGAGGAGAATGGAGTGATTTATGGTGTCAAAGGCGGCGCTGAGGTCAAGTAGGATGAGGATGTTGAGGTTGCCAGCGTCGGAGGAGAGGAGAATGTCGTTTGTGATTTTGAGGAGCGCAGTTTCAGTACAGTGGTTTGAGCGGAATCCGGATTGGAAAGTTTCATACAGGTTATTGGTAGAGAGGTGGTATTTGATTTGGGAAGAGGGATATGGGTCAGAAGCAGGCAGGTGGGACGAGTGTAGTTGGTCGTGGTGGGCAAGTTGGACTGAAGGGCCTGATTCCACGCCGTATGACTCTATGACTCTATGACACGAACACTATTCGACACAACTTACAATTTTTAGTACCAGAACCCATTGGCCTACAAACCTGTACGTCATTGGAGTGTGGGAGGCAACCGGAGCACCCAGAGAAAACCAATGCAGGCACAGGGAGAACGTGCAAACTCCGTACAGACAGCAGCCACAGTCAGGATCGAACCCGGGTCTCTGGCGCTGGAAGGCAACGATTCAACCACGACCCCATACACTCGATTAATCTGTTACAGTTTGTTGTAGTCTCAGTAGAGAGAGCTGGATAGAGCTCTTAAGGATAGCGGAGTCAGGGGGTTTGGGGAGAAGGCAGGAACGGGGTACTGATTGAGAATGATCAGCCATGATCACATTGAATGGCGGTGCTGGCTCGAAGGGCCGAATGACCTCCTCCTGCACCTATTGTAAAAAAAAAAAAAAAAAAAGTACGTTTAGCTTAGTTTAGAAAGACAGCATAGAGACTGGCCTTTTGTCCCGCCTAGTCCACACCAACGGCCGATCACCCGTCCACACGAGTCCTTTGTTATCCAGCTTTTGCGTCCATTCCCACCACACTGGCGGCAACCTACAGAGGGACAACTAACACCTCAACCTGCGCGGCTACGGGATGTGGGAGGAAAGTGGAGCACCCAGGAGAAACCTACGCGGGCACAGAGACAACAACACAGGTCAGGATCGAACATGGGTCTCTGACGCTGTGAGACTGCAGCTCTACCAGCTGCACCACTCCTCCCTATGTCAATTGTACAGTTGAGCAGAACAGGGGAGAAAGACTGTTACAATTCCTAACTGTTCATAAGTTCATAAGTGATAGGAGCAGAATTAGACCATTCGGCCCATCAATTCTACTCCGCCATTCAATCATGGCTGATCTATCTCTCTCTTTTAACCCCATTCTCCTGCCTTCTCCCCGTAACCCCTGACACCCGTACTAATCAAGAATCTATCTATCTCTGCCTTAAAAATATCCACTGACTTGGCCTCCACAGCCGTCTGTGGCAACGAATGCCACAGATTCACCACCCTCTGACTAAAGACATTTCTCCTCATCTCCTTCCTAAAGGAACGTCGTTTAATTCTGAGGCTGTGGCCTCTGGTCCTAGACTCTCCCACCGGTGGAAACATCCTCTCCACATCCACTCTATCCAGGCCTTTCAATCAACGGTAACTTTCAATGAAGTTCCCACCCCCCTCATCCTTCTAATCTCCAGCGAGTGCAGGCCTAGTGCTCATCATCTGTTAACCCAATCATCCCTGGGATCATTCTCGTAAACCTCCTCTGGACCCTCTCCAGAGCCAGCACAGCCTTCCTCTGATACGGGGCCCAAAATTGCTCACAATACTCCAAATCTCTGAAGCTGAGAGACAGGCAGCTCTACCTGATGCATCACTGCTCAGAATGTCAGTGATATTGATTAGCGGAACAGGGGCCAAAGACTGTCACCATTTCTAACTGGTCTTTAGCCAGGCGATGAATTATCTCTCAATGTGAAGGAACCAACGTCAGAGTCTTTCATTGTTAAAACATTTAAGACTTTCAGCTATTGCATTTTACCTCTGCAATAATAGATTTTCATTATTAAAATTCATCTGCTCCAGCACTGCTTTAAAATTATGACTGCGCCTCTGGCTGAGGTTTTGGAAGGGCTTTGAATGTTAGTAGAATGATGGGTAAGATCAATGAGACCGTCTCTAAGCCAATTAATCCGGCAGCCTCACAATATTCCTGCTTTCCTGCAGATTGATCCACCAAGGTTTACGAGTATTCTGTTCCGTTGGAGAAGATTTGTGGACTGATTCGACGAGCGGCAGATGCCATCTGAAATCTCCTAGTTTGAGGAAGGACATTCTTGCTATTGAGGGAGCACAGCGTAGGTTCACCAGTTAATTCCCGGGATGACGGGACTGACATATGGTGAAAAAATGGTTCGACTGGGCTTATATTCACTAGAATTTAGAAGGACGAGAGGGGATCTTATAGAAATGTATACAAAATTTGAAGGGATTGGACAGGCTCGGTGCAGGAAAAATGTTCCCGATGTTGGGGGAGTCCAGAACCAGGGGCCGCAGTTTAAGAATAAGGGGTAGGCCATTTAGGACTGAGATGAGGAAAAACTTTTTCACCCAGAGAGTTGTGAATCTGTGGAATTCTCTGCCACAGAAGGCAGTGAAGGCCGATTCACTCGATGTTTTCAAGAGAGAGTTGGATACAGCTCTTAGTGCTAACGGAATCAAGGGATATGGGGAGAAAGCAGGAATGGGATACTGATTCTGGATGATCAGCCATGATCATATTGATTGGCAGTGCTGGCTTGAAGGGCCGAATGGCCTGCTCCTGCACTATTTTCTATGTTTCTATAGAGTCATACAGTCATAGAGTGATACAGTCTGGAAACAGGCCCTTCGGCCCAACTTGCCCACAACGGCCAACATGTCCCAGCTACACTAGTCCCACCTGCCCGCGTTTGGTCCACATCCCTCAAACCTGCCCTATCCATGTACCTGTCTGTTTCTTAAATGTTGAGATAGTCCCTGCCTCAACTACCTTTTCTGGCAGCTTGTTCCATACACCCACCACCCTTTGTGTGAATAAGTTACCCCTCAGATTCCTATTCAATCTTTTCCCTTTCACCTTGAACCTGTGTCCTCTGGTCATCGATTCCTCTACTCTGGACAAGAGATTCTGTGCATTTACCTGATCGATTCCTCTCATGATTTTATACACCTCTGTAACATCACCTCTCATCCTCCTGCGCTCCAAGGAATAGAGGAATAGAGACCTAGCCTGCTCAACCTCTCCCTGTACCGCAACTCACGCCCTCCAGTTCTGGCAACGTCCTCGTCGATCTTCCCTGAAGCCTTTCAAGCTTGACAATGTCTTCTCAGTGTTTTCTATGTTTCCGATGTTTCTATGAAATAGATGTCCTCAACGCAGTTGAAACTCGCTGTGTACGTTTCTCCCCCTGCTGATTGCACCTTATTGAACGTGGCTGCCTTTGGGAGTTAGACTGCAGAATGCCAGGCTTAGTGCTGCTGACGTCCAGATATGCCTTCTCGTGTAAACATATTACAGCCGGTGTGCAAATCCTCGAACGCTATTATTTTAGCTGCTGGTTTTGTTTGCGTCTATAGACAATAGACAATAGGTGCAGGAGGAGGCCATTCGGCCCTTCGAGCCAGCACCGCCATTCAATGTGATCATGGCTGATCATTCTCAATCAGTACCCTGTTCCTGCCTTCTCCCCATACCCCCTGACTCCGCTACCCTTAAGAGCTCTATCTAGCTCTCTCTTGAATGCATTCAGAGAATTGGCCTCCACTGCCTTCTGAGGCAGAGAATTTCACAGATTCACAACTCTCTGACTGAAAAAGTTTTTCCTCATAAGAGAAATTTCTCGGCCACAGCTGGTTTGTCGCCAGCTATCGTAGCTTATTGCGGGCGCTGTCGCACGCTGTCCACAGGTTTTAAGGCGACTGCCGGCGACTAGGCTGTCGCCGAACGATCGCCGGGGTGTCGCGGGCATGATCGTGAGGGGTCTTCAATGAATCGTAGCGGATCTCGGCGAGTCGCGGAAACATTTTCCAGATAGAAACTTCTCAGCGACAGCTGGCTTGTCGCCAGGTATGGTAGCTTATTGCGGGCGCTGTCTGTCGCACGCTGTCCCCAGGTTTGCTAGGTTGTCGCAGATGCATTTAGAAGCACGTGATATTCAATTAAGAAAAGGCATTTGAAGATACCAGAAGATAGTTTTGTTTAACCAATATATTTACCCGCCAGGACATTTGACGGGTAGATTGGAGGCGACAGTTTGACGGTCAGGTAAGCGATGTTTCCGAAGACGGTGTAATCTCTAAGCCAGGTGCTAGTTTCACCAAAAAAGTCACTTGTATCGACCTGACTCGGCATTGTCGTGGTCATTGTCGTGGTCATTGTCGTGGGGTAAAAGATAATTTCGGCGATCTGCTACGACTTTGACGGTCGCCAGCAGTCGCCTTAAAAACCGCGTAACTGGGACCGGCCCTTTACTCTTTCAATTCTGAACGCCACTATCTAAGTGATTGGATGACATGTGTGTAGTTTCTGGCACGTGCTTCTGAATAACAGTGAGCCGCCAGAAGTCCACATTGTAGCTGGCAGAAAACATAGATCTCCAATAACAGTTCAGCAGAGGCCCATCGACATTTACTCTCCATCTTCTCGCAACCTGTTACCAGTATATGAAGAGTTACCAGTAGGTGACACTGTCCACCCAATTTAAAATAGCATATATTGTTGTTAAAAGTGCTTTGGCAACTTCCTAACATTGCAAAAAGATGGCCTTTCCACTCATCAAGCTGACTGCATTTTGTGTAAGTCATAGTTCTACCTATTAAGTTATTACTTGTGCAGTTTTTAGTCGTCCAAGGATATTTTGCAGTTTCAATTCTTCAGTTTAAAAGACTGGATGAAGTGTGAAATGAGTTTTGAGTTTAGTTCATTGTCGCGTGCACTGAGGTACAGGGAAAAGCTTTTGTTGCGAGCCAACCAGCCAGCGGAAAGACAATACATGATTACAATCGAACCATACACAGTGTACAGATACATGATGAGGGGGAATAATGTGAATAACATTCTAGTGCAAGATAAAGCCAGATCAAAGATAGTCTGAGGTAGATAGTAGTTCAGCACTGCTCTCTGGTTGTGGTAGGATGGTTCAGTTTTTAGATTTTTTTAGATTTAGAGATACAGCGCGGAAACAGGCCCTTCGGCCCACCGATTCCGCGCCGCCCAGCGATCCCCGCACATTAACACTATCCTACACACACTAGGGACAATTTTTACATTTACCCACATCTTTGGAGTGTGGGAGGAAACCGAAGATCTCGGAGAAAACCCACGCAGGTCACGGGGAGAACGTACAAACTCCGTACAGATGGCGCCCGTAGTCAGGATCAAACCTGAGTCTCCGGCGCTGCATTCACTGTAAGGCAGCAACTCTACCGCTGCGCCACCGTGCCGCCCGAAAACAGCTGGGAAGAATCTGGAGTTGTGTGTTTTCACGCTTCTACACCTTTTTGCCCGATGGGTGAGGGGAGAAGAGGGAGTGGCCAGGTTGCGACTCGTCCTTGATGATGCTGCTGGCCTTGCCGAGGCAGCGTGAGGTATAAATGGAGTCAATGGAAGGGAGGTTGGTATGTGCGATGGTCTGGGTTGCGTCCACATTTCCCTGCGATCACTTGCGGGCTTGGATGGAGACGTTCCCAAACCGCAATGCGACGCGTCCCCGATGAAATGCTTTCTGCGGCGCACCTGTAGAAGTTGGTGAGAGTTGTTTGGGGACTTGCCGAACTTCCTAAACCTTCTAATCGAGTAGAGGTGAGTAGAGTAGCTGGGTAGTTCTAAGGAAGTAGAGCAGGGAAATGTCCACCCTCTGATGTGGTTTACAGTAGCTATAGACAGACGGTCTGAAGAAGGGTCTCAACCCGAAACGTCACCTATCCGTGTTCTCCAGGGATACTGCCTGACCTGTTGAGTTACTCCAGCGATTTGTCTCCTTTTCAGTGAAATATCCCACTTGAGGGAAGGTTTCTCTAACTGCAGTACAAAAGTTGTGATGTTGGGAAAGGTGTATTAAATGTGCAATAAAAAATATGTGTCGCGCAACACAGGGCCACATCATAAGGTACAAACAGTGGATCAATGTGAGGGTCTAAATGAACCATTACAATTATTTGTAGGAAAATAACTGCAGACGCTAATTCAAATCGAAGGTAGACACAAAACGCTGGAGTAACTCAGCGGGCCAGGCAGCATCTCAGGAGAGAAGGAATGGGTGACGTTTCGGGTCGAGAACCTTCTTCAGACTGATGTCAGGGGAGGGGGCGGGACAAAGGTAGGATGTAGTAGGAGACAGGAAGACTAGTGGGAGAACTGGGAAGGGGGAGGGGAAAGAGAGGGACAGAGGAACTATCTGAAGTTAGAGAAGTCAATGTTCATACCGCTGGGGTATAAGCTGCCCAAGCGAAATATGAGGTGCTGTTCCTCCAATTTCTGGTGGGCCTCACTATGACAATGGAGGAGGCCCATGACAGAAAGGTCAGACTGGGAGTGGGAGGGGGGGGTTGAAGTGCTGCGCCACCGGGAGATCAGGTTGGTTACGGAGGACTGAGCGGAGGTGTTGAGCGAAACGATCGCCGAGCCTGCGTTTGGTCTCGCCGATGTAGAGAAGTTGACATCTGGAACAGCGGATACAATAAAATTATTTTATTAGACCACGTACATGATTAAAGGATTGCACTAACTGGGGCGATTGTGTTTATGTACTGGGATAGTCTTGTGGATCTGAATGCAAACAGATTCATTTCACTGCACCTGACCCACAGACAACAAAGAAACCATTGAACAAATTGAATTTGCACATTATAAATCCGCCAGTTAGTAAAATTGACAATGAGTGGCTGCAGTTCACAATCAAGGTGATTAAGTTGAGCAAGGTGGGACAGAGAAATATTCTGAGGGGAAATATGTATTTTGATAAAAATAAATTCACACACCTTTCAAAGAAAGCAAAAATTACTCCAGTTAAGGTTGGAATGAATATACCCTCAAATTAAAGATGAACAGTAAACAGATCGAACATTTTAACCGACAAATCTGTATGTCTGTGGAGTGTGGGAGGACTGTAGCACCTGGAGAAAACCCACGTGAAGAACGTACAAACTCCCTTCAGCCGGCACTCGTATTCAATCCCGCCATTCCAGGAATTAACCTAGTGAACCTACGCTGCACACCCTCAATAGCAAGAATGTGTTTCCTCTAATTTGGAGACCAAAACTGTACTCCAGGTGCTCCAGGTGCGGTCTCACTAGGGCCCTGTACAACTGCAGAAGGACCTCTTTGCTCCTATACACAACTCCTCTTGTCATAAAGGCCAACATGCCAATAGACAATAGACAATAGACAATAGGTGCAGGAGTAGGCCATTCAGCCCTTCGAGCCAGCACCGCCATTCAATGCGATCATGGCTGATTACTCTCAATCAGTACCCCGTTCCTGCCTTCTTCCCATACCCCCTCATTCCGCTATCCTTAAGAGCTCTATCCAGCTCTCTCTTGAAAGCATCCAACGAACTGGCCTCCACTGCCTTCTGAGGCAGAGAATTCCACACCTTCACCACTCTCTGACTGAAAAAGTTCTTCCTCATCTCCGTTCTAAATGGCCTACCCCTTATTCTTAAACTGTGGCCCCTTGTTCTGGACTCCCCCAACATTGGGAACATGTTTCCTGCCTCTAATGTGTCCAATCCCCTAATTATCTTATATGTTTCAATAAGATCCCCCCTCATCCTTCTAAATTCCAGTGTATACAAGCCTAATTGCTCCAGCCTTTCAACATACGACAGTCCCGCCATTCCGGGAATTAACCTAGTGAACCTACGCTGCACGCCCTCAATAGCAAGAATATCCTTCCTCAAATTTGGAGACCAAAACTGCACACAGAACTCCAGGTGCGGTCTCACCAGGGCCCGGTACAACTGTAGAAGGACCTCTTTGCTCCTATACTCAACTCCTCTTGTTATGAAGGCCCCCCTCTCTCCCCCCTCTCTCCCCCCCCTCTCTCCCCCCTCACTCCCCCCTCTCTCCCCCCCTCTCTCCCCCCTCTCTAACATTAACTGGAGATTAAGCATAAACAGTTTGCAGATGGAAATTTAAAAAATAAATACAGTGGGGTGGCACGGTGGCGCAGAGGTAGAGTTGCTGCCTTACAGCGCCAGAGTCCCGGGTTCGATCCTGACTACGGTTGCTGTCTGTGCGGAGTTTGCACGTTGTCTCTGCCGCCGCGTGGGTTTTCTCCGGGTGCCCCAATGACGTACAGGTTTGTAGTAGACAATAGACGATAGACAATAGGTGCAGGAGTAGGCCATTCGGCCCTTCAAGCCAGCACCGCCATTCAATGTGCTCATGGCTGATCATTCTCAATCAGTACCCCGTTCCTGCCTTCTCCCCATACCCCCTGACTCCACTATCCGTAAGAGCTCTATCCAGCTCTCTCTTGAATGTATTCAGAGAATTGGCCTCCACTGCCTTCTGAGGCAGAGAATTCCACAGTTTCACAACTCTCTGACTGAAAAAGTTTTTCCTCATCTCCGTTCTAAATGGCCTACCCCTTATTCTTAAACTGTGGCCCCTGGTTCTGGACTCCCCCAACACTGGGAACATGTTTCCTGCCTCTAACGTGTCCAACCCCTTAAAAATCTTATACGTTTCGATAAGATCCCCTCTCATCCTTCTAAATTTCAGTGCTTACAAGCCTAGTTTAGGAAAAAAAAACTGCAGATGCTGGTTTAAATCGAAAGTAGACACAAAATGCTGGAGTAACTCAGCGGGTCAGGCAGCATAGCTGGAGAGAAGGAATGGGTGACGTTTTGGGTTGAGACCCTTCTTGAAACGTCACCCGTTCCTTCTCTCCAGAGATGCTGCCTGACCCGCTGAGTTACTCCAGCATTTTGCGTCCACCTTCAGGTTGGTAGTTTACTTGGCTTTGGTAAAAATGTCTGAATTGTCCCTAGTGTGCAGGATTGCGTGACTGTGCGGGGATCTCTGGTCGGCACGGAAAGATGGTGTATTTGGGGAGGGAAAAAAAGAACAACTCTACCATAGCACAACCAAATCAAACAGTTACCTTAATCCATGCTAAAGGAAATCAGGACACCAATGGAGATGAATGAATTAAACCAACCATCTTACTTCCCTAGGTGATACAAGTCATGCGGTTCATTAGCCTGTGAAATATTCTAAATTGATTGAATGGAAAATCAATTAGAGTAAGTGAGCTGGAGATATTTTCTGGTGGCCACGGATGGCGGAACATTTGAGGGATAGACACTGGGTTATCAGGACAGTCTGCCTGAGGTCGACCTAAGTAGGTCAGTGCCACACAAGGATTGACTGTAACCTTCCAGAGGACCTGACAGAAGGAACAAAATGGCCTCACTGAAAATAAAGCAGCTCCCTTTATTCGTATTGGTATCGGTTTGCCATTGTGACATGCGTCAAGATGCAGTGGTCCAGGTGAGTATTGGTCAGACCATCAGTCTGAAGAAGGGTCTCGACCCGAAACGTCACCCATTCCTTCTCTCCTGAGATGCTGCCTGACCTGCTGAGTTACTCCAGCATTTTGTGAATAAACAGGTGAGTATTGGTATCGGTTTGCTATTGCGACATGCGTCAAGATGCAGTGGTCCAGGTGAACCAAACGCGAGGTGTTAATGAGGTAGGAGGAAGGACCTGCTGCTTCTTCGTCATCGATCGCTCATTGTCGGGGATGGTTGTCCCCCTGGTGGGTCTTGAGATGGCTGATGAGACCGATCCTTGACCCAGGGACTTGGTGCGCCCCTCTAGGTGAATGCCAGCGTAAGACAGCCACCACACAGTCCTTGACAGAGACAGATCTGGGTCCAAAGCAATGGAGTCCGCAACAGTTGGTTAGTCCCCCCTTGCCATGGTCTTCTGCCGCCTTCTCAGCCATTGTGGTCTCCACCCTCCATCTGCCCACCTCCGACTGTTCCATCGTTGACGCCTCCTTCTTGGGCCGCTCGCGGTTCATTGGTAACCTCTACCTCGACCTGCCCGCCAGAGGTGGTCCTATCAGGAACTTAGTTCCATAGGTCTTTAGATCTCAGGATCTCAGGGGCAAGCAACCTTCTCCACCTCGACAGACTCCTAACCCCACAGCCACCTGGCTATTAAACACTACAACCTCCATTAAGCTTTGAACTACATAGACTATTATTGTTATTATTGCACTATTATTATTGTTTGTTTATTATGTGTACGCATGTGTGCGTGTGTCTGTTTTATATATATATATATATATATATATATATATCTATTTGTGTGTGTGTGTGTGTTTTATATATATATATATTTGTGTGTGTGTGTGTAGATATGTGTGTATATACACACACTGAACTTTTTTTCTCGTTTATTATATTGTTTACATTGCACAATATTTACATATTCTGTTGTGCTGCTGCAAGCAAGAATTTACGGCGGCACGGTGGCGCAGCGGTAGAGTTGCTGCCTTACCCAGGTTCAATCCTGACTACAGGCGTCGTTCTCCTCGTGACCTGCGTGGGTTTTCTCTGAGATCTTCGGTTTCCTCCCACACTCCAAAGACGTGCAGGTTTGTAAGTTAATTGGCTTGGTATAAGTGTCAAAATTGTCTCTAGTGTGTGTAGGATAGTGTTAATGTGCGGGGATCGCTGGTCAGCACGGACCCGGTGGACCGACAGGGCCTGTTTCTGCGCTGTATCTCTAAACTAAACAAAACTAAATTTCATCGTTCTACTATCTGGGACATTTGACAATAAACCAAATGTTTGCTTTGACTATAAAACAAACCCTGGCTTTCCCTCTCTCTCCATCCCTCCCCCATCCTAGTTCTCCGATTAGTTTCCTTGTCCCCCTGAGTAAACTTTACTGATTGTACGCTCGCTCGTTGTCACCTTCTCCTCACAGAGTGCTGAACGCACCATGGGAACTACACTCGCCCCCCCTGCAGGACCTATACATCAGGAGGTGCAGATCCAGAGCCAGCAACATTATGGGGGACCCCTACCACCCCAGCAACGGACTGTTCCAGCTGCTACGGTCAGGCAAACGCCTCCGCTGTCACGCTGTGAAAACAGAGAGGATGAGACAGAGTTTCTTCCCAAAGGCCATCAGGACTGTTAACTCTCATATCACCAGGAACTAATTTAATGTACTGTATTAATTTATTTTTTGTGTTAAATTTTTTTTTCTATTCTGAAATTATTGAGACATATTGAAACATAAAAGATAATTAGGGGATTGGACACATTAGAGGCAGGAAACATGTTCCCAATGTTGGGGGAGTCCAGAACAAGGGGCCACAGTTTAAGGATAAGGGGTAGGCCATTTAGAACGGAGATGAGGAAGAACTTTTTCAGTCAGAGAGTGGTGAAGGTGTGGAATTCTCTGCCTCAGAAGGCAGTGGAGGCCAGTTCGTCGGATGCTTTCAAGAGAGAGCTGGATAGAGCTCTTAAGGATAGCGGAGTGAGGGGGTATGGGGAGAAGGCAGGAACGGGGTACTGATTGAGAGTGATCAGCCATGATCGCATTGAATGGCGGTGCTGGCTCGAAGGGCTGAATGGCCTACTCCTGCACCTATTGTCTATTGTCTGTCTATTGTTTTGTAGTTTAGCACAATCCGCAGGCGTTGCCACTTTCATTTCACTGCACATCTTGTATATGTATGTGACAAATAAAGTTGACTTGACTTGACTTGACTAACAATGATCCAGTCTACATTTTCCTTGAGCCTCGTCCCCTTTGATGTCTCATTTTCACACCTTACCCTTCCATATCTCCCTCTCCCTCTCCCCTGACCCTCAGCCTGAAACGTCACCCATTCCTTCTCTCCAGAGATTTAAAAAAATATATATCAAAAAATACTTTATTCAAGTAATAAACATTTACAAAACATCTTCTTTTTAACAACCCCATCCGATATTTCCGGAGGTTACACGTTCAATACAGGTATTCATTTCCAAATTTACATTGAAATTTACACAGTATCCCTTATTTGGAGGGGCGTCTCCACCAGACCCTGCCCCCCACGTCCAGCAGCGGAAACACCCTAGACTGTGGTCCTCCCCCACAGGGCCTTGGCGTTGGCTGCACCATCTGCCTGACCCGCTGAGTTACTCCAGCATTTTGTGTCTGTCTTAAGTCTGGTCACTGTCAGGTGATGGCAAATGAAATCACTTCAGAGCGATGAAGTCAATGGAGAACAGTAGGATTCACACCCCCCTCCCCCAAAGTCACAACTTTCCTTCAGGGAAATCACAATTCCCAATTCATGTGTTTAATTATATATCCCACACATGTTTGTTTTTAGATGTATTTAATAGTTAATGAATAGATTTGAATGTAAATGTTTTATTAATAGGTTGATTTTTTGGATGGTTGGTGTTTAAAACAAATCTCCAGCAATTTAGCATATATACCTCGATAAAATATTCAGCCTCTAAATAACATTCCACCACCAGCTTTTATTATTTATAAGTCAAATATTTTATTCATCCCCGCTAAAACACACCAAATGCACTAATCTTACAAAGATTCTCACCCCGATTTTCAACATGCTGCATGATGTGACAAACAGTTATGTGCTTAGGAATGATTTTTCTTTCAATGTGCCTAGACTATATGTTGAATGAAATGTTCTGATTTAGCCCTTCCTAGCTATCTAAAGCAAAGGGCAGCACGGTGGCACAGTGGGTAGAGTTGCTGCCTTACAGCGCCAGAGACCCGGGTTCCATCCCGATTACAGGTGCCGTCTGTACAGAGTTTGTACGTTCTCCCCGTGACCACATGGGTTTTCACCGAGATCTTCAGTTCCCTCCCACACTCCAAAGACGTACAGGTTTAGATTTTAGATTTTTAGATTTAGAGATACAGCGCGGAAACAGGCCCTTCGGCCCACCGAGTCCGCGCCGCCCAGCGATCCCTAACCCTATTGTAGGTTAATTGGCTTGGTATTTATGTAAAATTGTCCCTAGGATCGTGTTAATGTGCGGGGATCGCTGGTCGGCGCGGACTCAGTGGGCCGAAGGGCCTGTTTCTGCACTGTATCTCTAAACTAAAGTAAACTAAACTAAACAACGAAGGTAGAACTGGAGAATAGTCCATCTCAAGAACAGGCCATTCAGCCCACAATGACTGTGCTGAACATGATGCCAAGATGGGTAATCACATCTGCCTGTACATCGTTCAGATCCCTCCATTCCAAGCACATATGTAAAAGCCTCTTACGTTGCTGTCATCTGTGCCTCCATCACCAGCCCTGGCAGCCCGTTCCAGGCACCCACGGCGCTCTCGTTATGAAATCTTGTTCTGCAGATCTCCTTGAAACTTTGCACCTCTCCGCTGAGAGTTATGTTTCGTCCACTCTTTGACATTTGCATTGGAAAAAGCTCTGCCTACTGATAATTTTGAGTCTGGGTCAGAACATGGTCATAGAGTCGTAGAGTGATACAGTGTGGAAACAGGCCACTCGGTCCAACTTGCCCACACCTGCCAACATGTCCCAGCTACACACGTCCCACCTGCCTGCGTTTGGTCCATATCCCTCCAAACCTGTCCTATCCATGTACCTGTCTAGCTGTTTCTTAAATGTGGCGATAGTCCCAGCCTCAACTACCTCCTCCGGCAGCTTGTTCCCATTAAATCTTTTCCCCTTCACCTTAAATCTAGGTCCTCTGGTCCTTGATTCACCAACTCTGGGCAAGAGACTCTGTGCATCTACCCGATCTGTTCCTCTCGTGACTTTGTACACCTCTATAAGATCACCCCTCTTTCTTAGGACTGATTGTAGTAGGGGGAGGGGTGGGGGGGAGGAGGACCTTGAATGGGAGTTCTGTGAGTTCACCTCTTTCCGATGGGGGTCACAAAATGCTGGAGTAACTCAGCGGGTCAGGCAGCTTCTCAGGAGAGAAGGAATGGGTGACGTTTCGGGACGAGACCCTTCTTCAGACTGATGTCAGGGGAGGGGGCGGGATAAAGATAGGATGTAGTTGGAGACAGGAAGACTAGTGGGAGAACTGGGAAGGTGGAGGGGAAAGAGAGGGACAGAGGAACTATCTGAAGTTAGAGAAGCCAATGTTCATACCGCTGGGCTGTAAGCTGCCCAAGCGAAATATGAGGTGCTGTTCCTCCAACTTGCACTGGGCCTCACTCTGACAATGGAGGAGGCCCATGACAGAAAGGTCAGACTGGGAGTGGGAGGGGGAGTTGAAGCGCTGAGCCACCGGGAGATCAGGTTGGTTAAGGCGGACTGAGCGAAGGTGTTGAGCGAAACGATCGCCGAGCCTGCGTTTGGTCTCGCCGATGTAAAGGAGTTGACAGGAGTTGTGTGCCACCCTCTCTGACTGCTCCCCTGCTTTTCGACAAGCAGTCAGAGAGGGTCAGTGAGGAAGTACGGGCTGCACTAATGCAAACCGAGCTGGGCTGAGACAATGCAAGGGCAAGGTTGCAGATGATACAAAAAGTGGGTGGTTTAGCCGATGGTGAAGATGGTTGTGAAAAATTGCAGCAGGATCTTGATCGATTGGCCAGGTGGGCAGAGGAATGGTTGGTGGAATTTAATAGAGTGAAATGTGAGGTGCAGTTGCATTTTGGGAAGTCTAACATGGGCAGGACTCTATTATCATATCATATATCATATATATACAGCCGGAAACAGGCCTTTTCGGCCCTCCAAGTCCGCGCCGCCCAGTGATCCCCGTACATTAACACTATCCTACACCCACTAGGGACAATTTTTTTACATTTACCCAGCCAATTAACCTACATACCTGTACGTCTTTGGAGTGTGGGAGGAAACCGAAGATCTCGGAGAAAACCCACGCAGGTCACGGGGAGAACGTACAAACTCCTTACAGTGCAGCACCCGTAGTCAGGATCGAACCTGAGTCTCCGGCGCTGCATTCGCTGTAAAGCAGCAACTCTACCGCTGCGCTACCATACCTTGGAGCGCAGGAGGATGAGGGGTGATCTTATTGAGGTGCGTAAAATCACAAGAGGAACAGATCGGGTACACGCACAGAGTCTCTTGCCCAGAGTCGGGGAATCGAGGACCAGAGGACATAGGTTTAAGGTGAACGGGAAAAGATTTAATAGGAATCTGAGGGGTAACTTTTTCACACAAAGGGTGGTGGGTGCATGGAACGAGCTGCCAGAGGAGGTCGTCAAGGCTGGGACTATCCCAAAATTTAAGAAACTGTTAGACAGGTACATAGATAGGACAGGTTTGGAGGTATATGGGCCAAACACGGGCAGGTGGGACTAATGTAGCTAGGACATGTTGGCTGGTGCGGGCAAGTTGGGCCGAAGGGCCTGTTTCCACGCTGTATCACTCTAAGAGGATTTGAGTATAGGAGCAGGGAGGTTCTGCTGCAGTTGTACAGGACCTTGGTGAGACCGCACCTGGAGTATTGTGTACAGTTTTGGTCTCCTAATCTGAGGAAAGACATTCTAGCCTTAGAGGGAGTACAGAGAAGGTTCACCAGATTGATCCCTGGGATGGCAGGACTTTCAGATGAAGAAAGACTGGATAGACTAGGCTTATACTCGCTGGAATTTAGAAGACTGAGGGGGGATCTTATAGAAACATATAAAATTCTTAAGGGGTTGGAGTGGCTAGATGCGGAAAGATTGTTCCCGATGTTGGGGAAGTCCAGAACCAGGGGTCACAACTTAAGGATAAGGGGGAAGTCTTTTAGGACCGAGATGAGAAAACATTTCTTCACACAGAGAGTGGTGAGTCTGTGGAATTCTCTGCCACAGAAGGTAGTTGAGGCCAGTTCATTGGCTATATTTAAGAGGGAGTTAGATGTAGCCCTTGTGGCTAAAGGGATCAGGGGTTATGGAGAGAAGGCAGGTACAGGTTACTGAGCTGGATGATCAGCCATGATCATATTGAATGGCGGTGCAGGGTCGAAGGGCCGAATGGCCTAATCCTGCACCTATTTTCTATGTTTCTATGTTTCTATGACTCTAATGACGTGAAAGAGGAAAAATGTCTTGAGGTTAGATTTCCAGCTTGGTTTCAAACAGGTTGCAGAAGGGTCTCGACCCGAAATGTCACCCATTCCTTCTCTCCCGAGATGCTGCCTGACCCGCTGAGTTGCTCCAACATTGTGTGTCTGCCTTAGGGTGCAGAGGCCGCAAGTTGTTATAATCAAAGCAAACGAGCAGTCACTGGATGAATTGGAATCGGCTCTGAGTTGCAATGCCTGCAAAAATATATTCATACCAAGGTCATGTTAATTGTGACACATGGTTTACTGTTACCAGACCCCCAGGAATAGACCAGACCGACTGACAGAACGCAGGTATATTATTTCCTGAATCGGCTGAAAATGTTTGACCTTGTCAAGTTTATTGCAAAGGTGTGTAGATATGTGCGCGCTGTTGTCTGCAAATGTTGGAAATATTATCAGAGAGACGGCATCAAATTGCACCGGCCCGGACGATTTATAAACGTCAACCTCAAACATCGGAGGAATGCAACATTAAGTCAATCTCAAAACATATCAGGACTGAAGCACCAAGACGTTACCCTTCTGCTGGAACAGCAGAATGTAATACTTGCCACTGACATTACTAGATTACTCAAAGAATAAAATCCTGTCTCCTGAAGATTTTCAGCCGCGCAAGACGTACATTGTAGTGCATAAAAAATGGCATTCATTAAATTTTGCACCGTTGGCACGGCTTCTGAATGAAACATTGTCGTATCTTTGATCGCATGGTTTTCGTTTGTGTTAGTACACGTTTTCTGGCCAAAAGGAGGATGTCAGATTCTAATTTGAATGGCATCATTTTTGTTGCAACCTGGCCAATCTAATGCACAGAGACGAGTTATCCCACGAGGTGCTAATGAACACAGATGTGGAAGGAGTAGCACTGGATCATTATTCACTGTGTGTGCATGTGCCTGTCGTCAGAATGCCCGAGGGGCGACTGCCAAAACAGCTTCTGTATGGAGAACTGTGTCAGGGCAAGCGCTCAGTAGGAGGACAGAAGAAACGGTTTAAGGACTGCCTCAAAGTGGTCCCTCAAAGACTTGGACATCAACCTCAGCACTTGGGAGTCTCTTGCTCTGGGACCGTCCAACCTGGCGTAGCAAGCTCACCACAGGAGCCCGTGCAGCGCAGAACAGACGCACCGCAGAGGCCCAGAGGAAACGCACCGCGCGCAAGGCCCGGGCTACCTCCACTTCCACTCCAGCACCCATCCACTTGTGTCCTGCGTGTGGGCGTGCCTTCCGGGCCCGGATAGGCCCCACAGTCACCAATCCTCCAACTGAGAGTGAAGTCATGGTCATCTTCCAACCCGAAGGAAGAACAACAACACGTGCCTGCCGGATCTCCCCATCACTCATTTTGCACCACAACAACATATGACACCTCCGGAACACCTTTACCACCGCGCAATATTCCCACAAGGTGTTTTACTTTAGTTTACTTTAGAGATACAGCGCGGAAACAGGTCCTCCGGCCCACCGAGTCCGCGCCGCCCAGCGATCCCCCCCCCACCGTACACTTACATAGACAATAGGTGCAGGAGGAGGCCATTTGGCCCTTCGAGCCAGCACCGCCATTCAATGCGATCATGGTTGATCATCCACAATCATGGTTGATCCACAATCATGATCATGGTTGATCATCCACGATCAGTACCTCGTTCTTGCCCAAGTTCTCCCCATACCCATTGATTCCGCTAGCCCCAAGAGCTCGAACTAACTCTCTTTTGAATGCATCCAGTGAATCGGCCTCCACTGCCTTCTGCGGCAGAGAATTTCACAAATTCACACTTGCACTCTCCTACACTTGCACGAGGGATAATTTACAATTTATACTGAAGCCAATTAACCTACAAACCTGCAGGCCTTTCGAGCATGGGAGGAAACCGGAGCACCTGGTTAAAAAACCCACGCGGTCACAGGGAGAACGTACAAACTCCGTACAGGCAGCAGCTGTGGTTAGGATGGAACCCGGGTCTCTGGCGCTGCAAGGCAGCAACTCTACCGCCGCGCCACCGCGCCACCCCTGCGCTCTGGCCACTGTTCCATCGTCAGGCCTCAAAGATCACTGGATACGATATGATACGATAAGACTTTATTCATCTCCGGCGGAGGGAAATTGGTCTGCCGACAGTCACGACACACAAGGTACACCAAAACTTGAAATTAAAAGTGAAAACAAAAAGAAAAAGACAAGCGACTGTTGGCTGGCTGCCGTGCGCACAGCGCCTTCACCGGAACAAACGGACAAACAAACAAACAACGAATGCAGACTTATCCCCTGGGCAGAGGATTGTAAACTCTAGTGCCCCCCTCCTTCCCCACACTGCCCCCCCCTTGATCTTCCACCGTCCCTCACAACGGTCCCCCCCACGCCGGGTCTGCCATTGTCTTCCCCTCCCCCCTCACACTCATTGACCGCGAGGCCCCACTGCCTCTGAGGCTCCCTTCGACCGCAAGGCCCCACCGCCACCGAGGCTCCCACAGCCACCACCACTGAGGCTCCCTTCGACTGCAAGGTCCCACCGACACCAAGGCTCCCTTCGACCGCAAGGCCCCACTGCCACTGAGGCTCCCTTCGACCGCAAGGCCCCACCGACTCCGAGGCTCCCTCCGTCACCACCGCTGAGGCTCCTTCGGCCCAGACAAGCCTCGCCCCCCCCGGCTTCACCGCAGTCCCCCTAGGTGGGCCTGTGGGGCGGGGCGGGCCTACCGGGGCGCATTCCGGTCTTCGGTCGTCAGCGGTTGTTCTGCGGGTGGATCGGGTACGACAACCCTTGGTGGGTGCGGCACGGGGGCGCAGCATTGAAGCTGCTGCCTTTCGCAGCGCCAGGGACCCGGGTTTGATCCTGACTGCGGGTGCTTGTCTGTATGGAGTTTGTACGTTCTCCCCGCTTTTCCGCGCTGTATCTCTACACTAAACTAAACTAAAATTAATGTTCCCGGAGTCATCAACCTCTCCTGCATGCGGTACAGACTTAGCCAGCGGCAAGCTGCTCACAAAATTGGAGGTGGCTTTGCAACAGCACGGTCAGATGTTGAACAGACAGCCCGAATTCTGTGCGTACACTGCACTGTGCCAAATAGTCGCTGGTGAACAGTGATCTCAGGACCAGTTCTCCAGCAAATTAATCTCCGCTACTTTTCTTGCTGCCTCACCACAACATTAATCTGGACGAGGCTTTAATTTGTGCAGCGTTGCATTTAATCTTTCCAGTTACTTTATTCTCATGGGCTTCTGCGGCTCCCCCTAACAATCTGAATGGAAAATCGCTGTTCCTCTTTGCAGACGAGCAAAGGATCTTGCTCGAGGTGATGCATCTTCATTCCCCGGTCTCGCTTAATTCCCATGGTGATCCCGACCAGGTCATCCAGGTCTAACAGCAATTTAATTCTGCATGAGTTTTCAGAAGCACAGAAAAGCAGCTTGTCCTCTGCCCCGGGCCATTCCATATTTCACCCGGTCATGAAACATTCCCAGCACCCTTGCAAGGAAATATAAAATGGAAACAGGCCCTTCGGCCCACCGAGTCCACTCCGACCAGCGATCCCCGCACACTAACACTATCCCGCACGCACTAGGGCCAATTTGCAATTTTACTGAAGCCAATTAACCTACAAACCCGCACGTCTTTGGAGTGTGGGAGGAAACCGAAGATCTCGTCGAAAACCCACGCAGGTCACGGGTAGAACGTGCAAACTCCGCACAGACAGCACCCTCAGTCAGGATCGAACCCGGGTCTCTGGCACCAGAGCATATCCTCAGTCTTGGCCTCCACAGCCCTCTGTGGCAAAGGATTCCACAGATTCATCGCCCTCTGACTATAGAAATTCCTCCTCACCCTTTAATTCTGATGCCACGACCAGCATGAAACCTGTGAAAAGAGACATCTTGTAAATGCTTCATAACTCTGGAGAACTAGTGCATCTGTAGACAATTAGAAGGCACGCAGTTTCCAGGCCTCTCGTGGGTGTGGGGTTGGGGATGGGTTGAATGTAAAAACAAGGAAGTCTTGCTCAGATCACACATGGCTTTGATGAGGCTCCACACACAGTTGAGATTTTACGTACAGCTTTGGCCTCTATAATTTTGGCCTGACGTGAAGAGACATTTCTTGATGCAGGTGGATATAAATCTTTGGAATTCTTCATCTCAAAAGGCTGTTGTTACTCAGTCGTTGAGTTTAGTCAAGGTTAGATATTTGGACTCCAAGGGAATGAGAGCATGTGGGGAACAGAGGGGGAAATGGTCAATGGGAGAAGGTCAACAGTGATCGAATTTAATGGATGAATGAATGAATGAATGAATGAATGGATGAATGAATGAATGAATGGATGAATGAATGAATGAATGAATGAATGAATGAATGAATGAATGAATACTAAACATACAATGACAAGCAGGGTTGAACACGGATTCCAAATTATAATGTTACTTCAATGACACCTATGTGCGATACCTCAAGGTGTTTGGGGAGAAGCTCCAAAGGTCAATGGTAGAGGAATGGAGCTCATATACAGTATGATATCTTCAAATAACCGGAGGCTCTCTTTGGTTGACAGTACGTTCACCTGTGTGTGTTAAGATGGGGCTGGAGCAAGTGGTACAGAAATGGCAAGGCTGGAGGTGGAATCAGCATGGCCCCGTAGATTTGCTGCCTCACAGCCCCAGAGACCCGGGTACGATCCTGACTATCCTATGAAGCAGAGCGGTCTGCAGGCATCAACTGGGCTCAGAAGGCAGACCCCAAGCACCCTAACGCTTCCCTGGGGGCGGCATGGTGGCGCAGAGGTAGGTCGCTGCCTCACAGCGCCGGAGATCCGGGTTCGATCCCGACTACGGCGCTGTCTGTACGGAGTTTGCATGTTCTCTCACGGGTTTTCCCCGAGATCTCCGGTTTCCTCCCACACTCCAGACGCACGGGTTTGTAGGTAAATTGGCTTCGGCAAAATTGTACATTGTCCCTAGTGCGTGCGAGATGGTGTTAGTGTGCGGGGATCGCTAGGTCGGCACAGACTTGGTGGGCCAAAGGGCCTGTTTCCACACTGTATCTCTAAACGAGACTAAACTAAATACTGGCGTCCACCATTATCCATTTGTTCCGTAGGCTGCACGATTGCTAAACTCCTCACTAAGATGGCATCATCTTTTTTTTTAGTTTAGTTTGGTTCATTATCGCTTTTTGTTGCGGCAAACCGGTCAACAGAAAGACAATGCTCGATGACGATGGAGCCGTCCACAGTGTACAGATACAGGTTAAAGGGAATAACGCTGGGTGTGAGATTAAGTCCAGTAAAGTCCAATCTTGTCAGGTCAGATCACACTTTCCAGTAATATGTTGCGATTCATCATCTGAAAGTGATAGAGGACATAAATTAGGTTGTAGTCATTCTTCTTTAGGTGTAGAGATTAGGCATTATTTAAAAAAATATGGCTGTGTGAAGCCCAGAATGATAACATTAACCTTGTTTATCAAAGTGAGAGAATACAACAGAAAGATTCACCATTTCACGTGGGTCAACTCTCAAAGTGTGAATGAACGAGGGAATACCTTTTTGTCACACGTGACGGGTCACAGTGAAATCCTTTGCTTGCGCACCCAAGGTATGCAAACAGTCGCCACGTAAAGGGCGTTGACAAAGTTATCACTTGAATACATTTAATTATTAATATATTATTTGGTGCCTTTTTCTGGGTGGATGTGACAACGTGGAAACGTTGACAAATAGTCTGCCTCGTCCGGCACCAATTCGTGACCTTTTTGCAATTTAATCAAGTCCCCCAAAAGTTAGACCAAATGAAAGTGAACAGCCCCGTGAAACCTGACACTCAGTGCGATGATTTAGGTTTTTAGTTTTGGAGATACAGCGCAGAAACAGGCCCTTCTTCCCACCACGTCCGCGCCGATCAGCGATCACCCCGCACGTTAACACCATCCTACACGCACTGGGGACAATTTGTACAATTACACCAAGCCAATTAACCTACAAACCTCTACGTCTATGGAGTGTGGGAAACACACGCAGGTCACGGGGAGAACGCACAAACTCCGTACAGACAGCACCCGTAGTGAGGATTGAACCCGGGTCTCTGGTGCTGTAAGGCAGCAACTCTACCGCTGCACCACCGTGCCGCCCGCATGATGTGAACAATGCTAACTAACTCATTGTCTTCTTCTGAAAGGAGTTTATTTTGATATCTGTTTGGAAGTGAGTGGGAATTAAGTTTAAAGGGCTGGGAAGTTATTGTGTAGGAAGGTTCTGCAGATGCTAGCTTACACTGAAGATGTGGTGAATCTGTGGAATGCATTGGCACAGGAGGCCAAGTCAATGGATGTTTTTAAGGCTGAGATAGATAGATAGATAGATGGATTCTTGATCAGTACGGGTGTCAGGGGTTATGGGGAGAAGGCAGGAGAATGGGGTGAGGAGGGAGAGATAGATCAGCCATGATTGAATGCCGGAGTAGACAATAGACAATAGGTGCAGGGATAGGCCATTCGGCCCTTCGAGTCAGCACCGCCATTCAATGTGATCATGGCTGATCATCCACAATCAGTACCCCGTTCCTGCCCTCTCCCCATACCCCCTGACTCCGCTATCATTAAGAGCTCTATCTAACTCTCTCTTGAAAGCATCCAGAGAATTGGCCTCCACTGCCTTCTGAGGCAGAGAATTGCACAGATTTACAGCTCTCTGAGTGAAATTTTTTTCCTCATCTCCGTTCTAAATAGTCTACCCCCTTATTTTCCGGGAGTAGACTCTTAGGGCCGAATGACCTAATTCTGCTCCTATTTCTTATGAACCTATAGACACAGAATGCTGGAGTAACTCAGTGGGTCAGACAGCGTCTGTGGAGAAAAGGACTGGGTGATGTTTTGGGGTTGAGACCCTTCTTCAGACTGAGAGTCGGGGGGGGTGGGGGGTGGGGGGGGGAGGGAAACTGGAGGTGTGAAAAGGTTCAGATCAGATGGTGCTGCTTGCTGTAAATGCTGTATCCATGATACAGGGTTGAAACGTGGGGACAGGTGGAGTGTTCTGGGGACCTTGCCAGGAGTACTGTGGAAGCTGCCAACTGGAGGTGTGTGAGAACCAGCTAATGATCACTCATCTGCTGCCCTGAAAGATGAATAAAGATAATTCCCCAGCCTCCCCTCCACACCTCAGACAGATGGACCAGTACAACTTGCTGTGTGGGAAGTCTTAGACATGAATCAGCCCGCTGTCACTTTCGTGCATCTGCGTGCCCGCAGCCGGAGATTTAGCAAACTGCACAGTGGCTGTTGAACACGATAAAGAAGGAGTAGTAAAAATAACAAGGAATACAACTTGTTGTTAATTAGCTCTGTAACAGACGGCACAGTGGCGCAGCGGTAGAGTTGCTGCCTCACAGCGCTAGAAACCCGGGTTCCATCCTGACCAGAGGTTCTGTCTGTACAGAGTTTGTACGTTCTTCCAGTGACATGTGTGGGTTTTCACCGGGTGCTCTGGTTTCCTCCCACACTGCAAAGACGTGCAGGTTTATAGGCCAATTGGCTTTGTTAATTGTAAAATGCCCCTAGTGTGTGGGATAGTGCTAGTGTGTGTGGGATAGTGCTAGTGTGTGTGGGATAGTGCTAGTGTGTGTGGGATAGTGCTAGTGTGTGTGGGATAGTGCGAGTGTGTGGGACAGTGCTTGTGTGTGGGATAGTGCTAGTGTGTGTGGGATAGTGCTAGTGTGTGTGGGATAGTGCTAGTGTGTGTGGGATAGTGCTAGTGTGTGTGGGACAGTGCTAGTGTGTGTGGGACAGTGCTAGTGTGTGTGGGATAGTGCTAGTGTGTGTGGGACAGTGATAGTGTGTGAGATAGTGCTAGTGTGTGTGGGATAGTGCTAGTGTGTGGGATAGTGCTAGTGTGTGTGGGACAGTGCTAGTGTGTGTGGGATAGTGCTAGTGTGTATGGGATAGTGCTAGTGTGTGGGATAGTGCTAGTGTGTGTGGGATAGTGTTAGTGTGTGTGGGATAGTGTGTGTGGGATAGTGCTAGTGTGTGGGATAGTGCTAGTGTGTGTGGGATAGTGTTAGTGTGTGTGGGATAGTGTGTGTGGGATAGTGCTAGTGTGTGGGATAGTGCTAGTGTGTGGGATAGTGCTAGATCATACTTTACCCTCTCTCTCGTTAAGGAATACCATCCATGTATTGCCTGAAGAAACGTTTCTGACAAATACCCCCCCTTCGAGGCCATTGGCACTAAAGCAGTCCCAACATGTATTGGGAAAGTTAAAATCTCCTTCTGTGACAACCATACTAGTTCTTGTTCGTAAGATCTAGGAGTAGAAACAGGCCATTCAGCCCATCTAATCTACTCATGCCATTCAATCGTGGCTGATCAATTTTTCCCTCTCAACTCCGTTCCCCTGCCTTCTCCCCATGACCCCTGACACCCTTGCAATTTGTAGTCCTTGCGGTCTTGCAGCTGCCTGCAATCTCCTGGCATATTTGCTCTCCTAAGTGCCACGAACTATTTGGTCATAAGGTCATAAGCGATAGGAGTAGAATTAGTCCTTTTCAGCCCATCAAGTCTACTCCGCCATTCAATCATGGCTGATCTATCTCTCCCTCCTAACTCCATTCTCCTGCCTTCTCCCCATAACCTCTGACACCCTCCGGCACTAATCAAGAATCTACCTATCTCTGCTTTAAAGATATCCTCAGACTTGGCCTCCACAGCCTTCTGTGGCAAAGAATTCCGCAGATTCATCGCCCTTTGACTAAAGAAATTTCTCCTCATCCTTTAATTCTGAGGCCGCGACCTCTGGTCCTAGACTCTCCCACCAGTGGAATCATCACCGTCACCCATTCCTTCTCTCCTGAGATGCTGCCTGACCTGCTGAGTTACTCCAGCATTTAGTGAAATAAATACCTTCAATTTTTTCAATGTAACCATGCAAAAGTAACTCATTACAGTGGTGTTAGATAAATGAAATCTTAATAATATTGAGTTTAGTTTATTGTCACGTGTGCCGAGGTACAGTGGAAAGCTTCTGTTGCGTGCTAACCAGTCAGCGGAAAGACAATACGTGATTACAGTCGAGCCGTCCACATGAAACAGGTACATGATAAAGAGAGTAACATGAATAACGTTTAGTGCAGGATAAAGCCAGTAAGGTTCGATCAAAAATAGTCTGAGGGTCTCCAATGAGGTAGTTAGTAGTTCAGGGCTGCTCTCTAGTTGTAGGTTGGATAGTTCAGTTGCCTGACAACAGCTGGGAAGAAACTGCCCCTGAATCTGAAAATATCACTACTCTTCAACTCCAAAGAAGTTGCATGCGGGGGTGTTTATACAAGATGGCGGCACGGTGGCGTAGCGGTGGAGCTACTGCCTTATAGCACTAGAGACCCGGGTTCAATCCTGACTAGGGGTGCGTGTCTGTACGGAGTTTGTACGTTTGTACGTTCTCCCCGTGACCTGCGTGGGTTTTCTCCGAGATCTTCGCTTTCCTCCCACACTCCAAAGACGTGCGGGTTTGTAGGTTAATTGGCTTGCCATAAAATGAAAAATTGTCCTCAGTGTGTGTGTGTGTAGGGTAGCGTGAATAGACAATAGACAATAGACAATAGACTATAGGTGCAGGAGTAGGCCATTCGGCCCTTCGAGCCAGCACCGCCATTCAATGTGATCATGGCTGATCATCCACAATCAGTACCCCGTTCCTGCCTTCTCCCCATACCCTCTGACTCCGCTATCCTTAAGAGCTCTATCTAGCTCTCTCTTGAAAGCATCCAGAGAACTGGCCTCCACTGCCTTCTAAGGCAGAGAATTGCACAGATTTACAACTCTCTGAGTGAAAAAGGTTTTTCCTCATCTCCGTTCTAAATGGCCTACCGCTTAAACTGCGAAATTCTCTGCCTCTTAAACTGTACGGGGACTGCTGGTCGGCACGGACTCGGTGGGCCGAAGGGCCTGTTTCCGCGCTGTATCGCTAAACTAAACTAAATAAGTTAAATCTGTTTGAAAAATTGGCATCCTTAAGTAGGCAAGATGAAGGGAAGATTCAGAATCGGAAAGCTAAGTATGTGTTTTATGGCTCAGTTGCCACGGCAACACTACTGTTTTGGCCTTGTGTATATCTGCAGGTTTGATATAAACATGCACATTATTAGCCGTACGTGTTAAAAACAAGAGTTGGTGGGTGAGATGAGGGTCAGGAGAAAAATAATGGTGTTCCCCGTCCTGACGTGTGGAAGAAATAAGTGAAGGAAAAATAAACATGTCAGAAGTATTCAATTTGTTGGAAGAATCTTGGAAGAGGTATTATTTTATTGGAATGAGACACAAAATGCTGGAGCAACTCAGCGGATCAGGCAGCATCTCTGGGGAAAAGGGATAGTCGACGTTCTGGGCCGAGACCCTTCCTCGGATTGAGAGAGCTTTTTTTTAGTGGAATTGAGAATTAACTATCAGCAAGGACAGAAGGTGGAGGAGATTTGTTGTGGTTGTTCACTAAATCGGGAAGCAGATGAGAGAGGAATGTTTGGGTCTTAGAAAGGTCAGTAATGTAGTGTTATGTATGGGTGCTTATTCCAATTGTGTGCACTGCCAACGGAATACTAACTCATTGAAAGTCATGGAGAACTGCTGAGATAAGAACATCTGGTTTACTCAAAAAAAGATGCAATGTGCTGGTGTAACTCAAAGGGTCAGGCAGCATCTTTGGAGAACATAGGGAGGTGAGATGTCGTCTGAGTCGTTGAGTTACTCCAGCACTTCGTGTCTTTTTTTTTTTTGCGAACCAGCATCTGCAGTTTCTTGTTCTTCCATCTTGTTTACTCCACTCTTCCCAATTACTTTACACGCATATCCACCTGTCATAGATACATGTCACACATTTAAATACATTTCCCCGGTTTCTCCATTTGGAAAGAAATGTTTATTTACATATTCACAATACTAAACTTTCTATATTTTCTCTTTGATATTGTCAAAGGGAGTGGGTACTATTGAAACATATAAGAGATTGGACACGCTGGAGGCAGGAAACATGTTCCCAGTGTTGGGGGAGTCCAGAACCAGGGGCCACAGTTTAAGAATAAGGGGTAGGCCATTTAGAACGGAGATGAGGAAAAACTTTTTCACTCAGAGAGTTGTAAATCTGTGGAATTCACTGCCTCAGAAGGCAGTGGAGGCCAATTCTCTGGATGCTTTCAAGAGAGAGTTAGATAGAGCTCTTAATGATAGCGGTGCCAGGGGGTATGGGGAGAGGGCAGGAACGGGGTACTGATTGTGAATGATCAACCATGATCACATTGAATGGCGGTGCTGGCTCGAAGGGCCGAATGGCCTCCTCCTGCACCTATTGTCTATTGTCTATTGTATATTAGCGTTGTATCACTTCTAGGTAAGATCAAGGATTAGTTTAGTTTAGCGGAACCAGGCCCTGCGGCCTGCCAAGTCCGCGCCGACCAACGATCCCCACGCACTAACACTATCCTACACACGGTAGGGGCAATTTACAATTACACCAAGCCAATTAACCTACAAACCTGTGCGTCTTTGGAGCGTGGGAGGAAACCGGAGACCCTGGAGAAAACCCAGGCAGGCACGGGGCGAACGTACAAACTCCGTACAGACAGCACTGGCGCTGTAAGGCAGCAACTCTACCGTTGTGCCCAAGAGAGGTCACCCCTTCACCCAGTTTGGCAGAATCTTGTGCTGTCTCTTCCACGGTCTCCATGGGAACAACTCTGGAACACACAGACTCAGAGGGCGTGCAGCTTAGGTTCAGTAGGTTAATTCCCGGAATGGCGGGACTGTCGTATGCTGAAAGGCTGGAGCAATTAGGCTTGTACACTGGAATTTAGAAGGATGAGGGGGGATCTTATTGAAACATATAAGATAATTAGGGGATTGGACACATTAGAGGCAGGAAACATGTTCCCAATGTTGGGGGAGTCCAGAACAAGGGGCCACAGTTTAAGAATAAGGGGTAGGCCATTTAGAACGGAGATGAGGAAGAACTTTTTCAGTCAGAGAGTGGTGAAGGTGTGGAATTCTCTGCCTCAGAAGGCAGTGGAGGCCAGTTCGTTGGATGCTTTCAAGAGAGAGCTGGATAGAGCTCTTAAGGATAGCGGAGTGAGGGGGTATGGGGAGAAGGCAGGAACGGGGTACTGATTGAGAGTGATCAGCCATAATAATAATAATAATACATTTTATTTATATAGCGCTTTTCATATACTCAAAGACGCTTTACAGAGATTTTGAGAACATAGGGAAATTAATAAATAGATAAATAAGTAAATAAATAAATGAACAGAGAAAGGAGACAGTAGGTGAGGTGACCTTCAGTGGTTGAAGGCAGTACTGAACAGGTGAGACTTCAGCGATGTTTTGAATGTGGTGAGTGTGAGGGAGTCTCTAACGGTTTGGGGTAGTGAGTTCCATAGGGTGGGAGCAGCGATGGAGAAAGCCCTGTCCCCCCAGGATCTGAGTTTAGTCCGGATGTGGGGGGATAGGAGATTGGCAGCGGCAGAGCGGAGGGTGCAGGTGGGAGTGTGCCTGTGGAGGAGGTCGGTCAGGTAGGATGGGGCCAGGTTATGGAGGGCTTTGTAGGTTATGAGGAGGATTTTGTACTGGATTCTCTGGGGGATGGGGAGCCATGATCGCATTGAATGGCGGTGCTGGCTCGAAGGGCTGAATGGCCTACTCCTGCACCTATTGTCTATTGTCTATTGTCTATTGACTCTATCACCTTTTGAAACTGTGTTTCTCCCTGGATTTGATCATAACTGACTTCAGGTTCAATCGCTTCTTTTCCGCTCTCACCTCAAGAGTTAGAATGTGCAGTGGGTTAGGGGAATGTCGACTAATCAATGTTAAAGCTGAGCACCCTGGTCATGGAGTCATGGAGTGATACAGTGTGGAAACAGGCCCTTCGGCCCAACTTGCCCGCACCGCCCAACATGTCCCAGCTACACTTGTCCCACCTGCCTGTGTTTGACCCATATCCCTCCAAACCTGTCCAATCCATGTACCTGTCTAAATGTTTCTTACATTTTGCGATAGTTGCTAATATTTGCTAAAGCAGATAATGTTTCCTTTTAATTACTTTCGTTTACAGATACAGTGCCGAAACAGGCCCTTCGGCCCACCGGGTCCGCGCCGACCAGCAATCCCCGCACACTAACACTATCCTACACACACTAAGGACAATTTTTACATTTGCCCAGCCAATTAACCTACAAACCTGCACGTCTTTGGAGTGTGGGAGGAAACCGAAGATCTCGGAGAAAACCCACGCAGGTCACGGGGGAGAAGGTACAAACTCCGTACAGACGGCGCCCGTAGTCAGGATCGAACCCGGGTGTCCTGCGCTGCATTCGCTGTAAGGCAGCAACTCTACCGCTGCGCCACCGTGCCAACGTACCTCCTTGACAATTCTCACTAATCTTTCTGTAGTTTTAGTTTAGTTTAGTTTATTGTCACGTGTACGGAGAGATCGTGAAATAAGCTTAATACCATTTTTGTTTCACGTAGCAGTGAAATGGAAATGAATCAAACTGAGGGCCAATATCTGTGACTAATTCTTCTGGTGAACCATGACAAGAGAAAATAGATCTTCAACAGTTTTTATTTATTTTGTAGTGCAGGATCAAACATGTTTCACTGTGAGAGACACAAAAAGCTGGAGTAACTCAACGGGACAGGCAGCATCTCTGGAGAGAGGGAGTAGGTGACGTTTCGGGTCAAAACCCTTCTTCAGGCTGAAAGTCACGGGAAAGGGAAACGAGAGATATAGACGACGATGTAGAGAGAGATATAGACAATAGACAATAGACAATAGGTGCAGGCGGAGGCCATTCGGCCCTTCAAGCCAGCACCGCCATTCAATGTGATCATGGCTGATCATTCTCAATCAGTACCCCGTTCCTGCTTTCTCCCCATACCCCCTGACTCCGCTATCCTTAAGAGCTCTATCTAGCTCTCTCTTGAATGCATTCAGGGAATTGGCCTCCACTGCCTTCTGAGGCAGAGAATTCCACAGATTCACAACTCTCTGACTGAAAAGGTTTTTCCTCATCTCAGTTCTAAATGGCCTACCCCTTATTCTTAAACTGTGGCCCCTTATTCTGGACTCCCCCAACATTGGGAACATGTTTCCTGCCTCTAACGTGTCCAGCCCCCTTAATAATCTTATAGAACAAATGAATGAAAGAAATGTAAAAAAGTAACAATGATAAAGGAAGCAAGTCATTGGTAGCTGTTCGCCAGGTGAGAACGAGAAGCTGGTGTGACTTGGGTGGGGGAGGGATGGAGCGAGAGGGAATGCCGGGGTTACTTGCAGTTAGAGAGATCAATATTCATACCCCTGGTTTGTTCCAGCTTTTCGTTCAATTAACAATGACCTGTTTCCTTTATCATTGTTACTTTTTTGCATTTCTCTCATTCGTTTGTTCTATATCTCTCTCTACATCATTGTCTAGATCTCTCGTTTCACTTTTCCGTAAACTTTCAGTCCAAAGAAGGGTCTCGACCGGAAACGTCACCCATTCCTTCTCTCCAGAGACGCCGCCTGTCCCGCTGAGTTACTCCAGCTGTTTGTGTCTATCTTCGGTTTAAACCAGCATCTGCAGTTCCTTCCTGCGTGTTTCACTATAATCCAAGGTAGACACAAAATGCTGGAGTAACTCAGCGGGACAGGCAGCATCTCTGGAGAGACGGAATGGGTGACGTTTCGGGTCGAGACCCTTCTTCACTTCACTATAATCCAGTTCAATTGACCAACCATGAGTGTTAAATCTCCTTCCCTCATTAATCAAATGTTACTCTTCCAGTCACTGATTTCCATGTCTGTATTAGTACTACAACCATGAATGTTTTTTGATTTCCTTGTCTTTCGCAGTTGCTTTAAATTTTCCTTTGACTGGCTGCCAATTTGACATATGGATCCTGTGAAGTACTTGACATGTGCTGCTCATAATAAACTGTCTGGTTCATTGTCACCTAGTAATCACCATGTAGCTCAAGTGCCTTCTTTGCTCTGAGTATTACAATCGATGCTGCCAGGGACTGTGCTTCCAGTCTTCACTTGAATGCCATTTTAGAGTCACAGAGTCACAGAGCACGGAAACAGGCCCAAAATGCTGGAGTAACTCAGAGGGTCAGGCAGCATCTCCAATTGCCTAATTGTGAATGAATGCATGAATGAATGAATGAATGAATGAATAGGTTTATTGGCCAAGTATGTACATATACAATTGTCCAATTGTTTTCCAGCTTATACAACGACTATGTTGTAGTGGCAACATTGAAAGCAGACGAGATGCTTATCTGAGCATAAGACACAAACTGCTGGAGTAACTCAGCGGGCCAGGCAGCATCTCTGGAGAAAAGGAATAGGTGACGTTTCAGATCGAGACCCTTCTTCAGACCTCTTGTCTTAATAATGTGTAAGAAGGAACTGCAGATGCTGGTTCAAACCGAAGGTAGAGACAAAAAGCTGAAGTAACTCAGCGGGACAGGCGGCATCTCTGGAGAGAAGGAATGGGTGATGTTTCGAGTCGGGTCTGAAGAAGGGTCTCGATCCGAAACGTCACCCATTCCTTCTCTCCAGAGATGCTGCCTGTCCCGCTGAGTTACTCCAGCTTTTTGTGTCTATCTCCTTGTCTTAATAAGTTTGGCCAAGTATGACTGGCAATGCACGGAATCAGAAAGCATACTGAGGTCAAGTATTGCAGATGGACACAAAATGCTGGAGTAACTCAGCGGGACAGGCTGCATCTCTGGAGAGAAGGAATGAGTGACAATAGAGAATAGACGATAGGTGCAGGAGTAGGCCATTCGGCCCTTTGAGCCAGCACCACCCCATTCAATGTGATCATGGCTGACCCGGGGGCTTGCTACTGTTGCCCCTTTGTGCGATAAGTATATTTCTGTCACAGTACTGCGTGCTGCGCACGATCGTTTCACGGTAGCCTTTGTGTACACTGCAGACCATGTGCAGTCAAGGCAGCAGAATCAGTGCACCAAGATGGCCTTATTGGCACCTCAGTAGCTAATACAGTGTAAATACACAAGGAAGATAATTAGTAATAAATCATGTTTGTGAGTAAATGGATGTCATTAGCAGGGCATTGATTTCCAGTAAACAAGGAATCCAACATGAACTTACAACACATCCTGCTACTTACAGACAGGATGGTTTGCCTCAGTAATGAGGAAATCTCAGTTTGATTCTTAATTACTGCCCTGATTCATTAAGGGTTGTAAACCCCGTGGAACCCATGTCACGTGGCACCAAAGACAGGGCACGTCAACGGTAAAAGATGAGCTAGGCACAAAGTGCTGGAGTGATACAGTCGAGAAACAGGCCCTTCGGCCCAACCTGCCCACACCGGCCAACATGTCCCAGCTACACTAGTCCCACCTGCCCGCGTTTGGCCTCTCTCCCTCCAAACCTGTCCTGTCCTGTCCTATCCTATCCTTTCCTATCCTATGGTAGACACGAAATGCTGGAGTAACTCAGCGGGTCGGGCAGCATCTCTGGGGAAAAAGGAATGGGTGACGTTTCGGGTTGAGACCCCTTCTTCAGACTGAGAGTCAGGGCATAAGGAAACTAGAGGTGTGAAAAGGTTCAGAACAGATCAGAGCCGGCACCGATGACCAAAGGGGAGGTGGAGCCCACCTCGAGCTTCGGGTCAAGACCCTTCATCAGACGCCTCGACCCCAAAAGACACCTGTCCCTTCTCTCCAGAGATGGTGCCCGTCCCGCTGAGTTACTCCAGCATTTTGTGTCTGCCTTTACACCAAATGCAGGCACAAAATGCTGGAGTAACTCAGTTCAGTCCTGCACATAAAAGACAAGCTGATGGACTGGGTTAATAATAATAATAATAATAATACATTTTATTTATATGGCGCTTTTCATATACTCAAAGACGCTTTACAGAGATTTTGAGAACATAGGGAAATGAATAAATAGATAAATAAGTAAATAAATAAACGAACAGAGAAAGGAGACAGAAGGTGAGGTGACCTTCAGTGGTTGAAGGCAGTACTGAACAGGTGAGACTTCAGCGATGTTTTGAATGTGGTGAGTGTGGAGGAGTCTCTAACGGTTTGGGGTAGTGAGTTCCATAGGGTGGGAGCAGCGATGGAGAAAGCCCTGTCCCCCCAGGATCTGAGTTTAGTCCGGCTGTGGGGGGAATAGGAGATTGGCAGCGGCAGAGCGGAGGGTGCAGGTGGGAGTGTGCCTGTGGAGGAGGTCGGTCAGGTAGGATGGGGCCAGGTTATGGAGGGCTTTGTAGGTTATGAGGAGGATTTTGTACTGGATTCTCTGGGGGATGGGGAGCCAGTGGAGTTTATAAAGGACGGGGGTGATATGGTCACGGATCGAGGTGTGTGTGAGTAGACGGGCAGCGGAGTTTTGAATGTATTGAAGTTTATTGATGATTTTTGAGGGTGCGCCATAGAGGAGGCTGTTGCAGTAGTCCAGACGGGAGGTGATGAAGGCGTGGATGAGGGTTTCTGCAGCTGTGGAGGAGAGGGATGGACGGAGACGGGCAATGTTACCATTGCGTATAACTACTGCTGGCTGGCAAGCTGGGCTAGATGGACACGTCTTCCTCCACTCTGAAGAAGGAGCCTTAGACCCAAGATGTTAACTGATTTCAGGACTGACAGTTTCTTCCCAGCTATTATCAGGCAACTGAACCATTCTACCAACACCCAGAGAGCAACCCTGAACTTCTATCTACCTCACTGGAGTCCCTCGGACTAACTTGACTTGACTTTACCTTGCAGTAAACATTATTCACGCTGCACGCTCTATCATGCATCTGTACACTGCGGACTGCTCGATTGTAATCGTGTATTGTCTTTCCGCTGACTGGTTAGCGCGCGACAAAAAGCTTTTCCCTGTACCTCCGTGCACGTGACAATAAACTAAACTAAACTAAACTGATCTAAACTAAACTAAATTGCGTACAGTTTTGGTCTCCTAATCTGAGGAAAGACATTCTTGCCATAGAGGGAGTACAGAGAAGGTTCACCAGATTGATCCCTGGGATGGCAGGACTTTCATATGAAGAAAGACTGGATAGACTCGGCTTGTACTCGCTGAAATTTAGAAGATTGAGGGGGGATCTTATAGAAACTTACAAAATTCTTAAGGGGTTGGACTGGCTAGATGCAGGAAGATCGTTCCTGATGTTGGGGAAGTCCAGAACAAGGGGTCACAGTTTAAGGATAAGGGGGAAGTCTTTTAGGACCGAGATGAGAATTTTTTTTTTCACACAGAGAGTGGTGAATCTGTGGAATTCTCTGCCACAGAAGGTAGTTGAGGCCAGTTCATTGGCTATATTTAAGAGGGAGTTAGATGCTGCTTTGCTGGCTGATTTCTCCCAGCATTTCTGTGTTTGTTTTAGATTCTAGCATCGGCAGTGTGGTTAGTCTCTCCTCATCAATTGATTGCTACTAACCATTGACCTGTGGTAGCACATCCACTTTGCAGGTCATTGGTTCCGCCATGTAATTGTGAGCTGTTCTCTTCCAATAGAAGGAGTTACTTAGTTTAGAGATTTCGTTTCAGAGAGACAGCATAGAAATAGGCCTTTGGCCCACCGAGTCCAAGCCGACCATTGGTAACCTGTTCACACTAGTTCTATGTCATCTCACTTTCCCATCAGAATCAGAATCAGAATAACCTTTATTGTCATCCAAAATAACAAGTCTTTTGGACGAGATTTCGTCACCCACAGTCCAACAATAAGAGCAATAAAAATAACCAATTACACACACATAACCACAAACCGACACAAAACAAACAAAAGAAACATCCATCACAGTGAGTCTCCTCCAGTCACCTCCTCACTGTGATGGAAGGCCAGAATGTCTTTTCTCTTCCCCTTCCGTCTTCTCCCGCGGTCAGGCTGCTGAAGTTGCCACGTTCCAGGTCGCGCCGGACGGTGAAAGGACCGCAGCGGGCTGACCCAAGCCCCGCGATTCGGGGCGGGCGAAGACGCTGCCGCTGCACGTCGGGGCGGTCCTGGCTCCCGACATTGAAGGCCCCCGCCGGGCAGAAAAAATCCCGCGGCCTATTTTAGGCCGCGCCGGACGGTGAAAGTTCCGCGGCGGGCCGACCCAAGCCCCGTGACTCGGGGTGGGCAAAGACGCCGCCGCTGCCGGAGCGCCCGATGTCGGCCTCCACCCAGGGCAGGGGCTGCGAGCTTCCGATATCCACGCGGCCCGCGGCCGAAGAAGCCTTCGGAGCCTCCGAAGGCGAGTCGCAGCGCCACCATAGTTTCATCAGTCATAGGAGCGGAATTAGGCCATTCTGCCCATTGTGTCAACTCCACCATTCAATAATGGTTGATCTACCTTTCTCTTTCCACCCCATTCTCCTGCCTTCTCCCCATCAACCTCTGACACCCTTAGTCATCAGGAACCTGTCAATTTCTGCTTTAAACACACTGGATGACCTGGCCTCCACAGCCGTCTGTGGCGACATCTTCCACAGATTCACCACCCTCTAACTAAAGGAATTCCTCCTCATCTCCTTTCGAAAGGCACGTGCTTTTATACACTGGAATTTAGAAGGATGAGAGCGGATCTTATCGAAACATATAAGATTATTAAGGGGTTGGACACGTTAGAGGCAGGAAACATGTTCCCGATGTTGGGGGAGTCCAGAACCAGGGGCCACAGTTTAAGAATAAGGAGTAGGCCATTTAGAACGGAGATGAGGAAAAACTTTTTCAGTCAGAGAGAGTTGTAAATCTGTGGAATTCTCTGCCTCAGAAGGCAGTGGAGGCCAATTCTCTTCACTCTCTGCACACTGGGAGCAATTAACAGAGGGCCAATTAACCTACAGGTCTGCCTGCACGCCTTTGGGAAGTGGAGGGAGACAGGAGCACCCGGAGGAAACCCACGCAGTCACATGGAGGATGTGCAAACTCCACGCAGACTGCATCCGAGACCTCGATCCTTGGCGCTGTAAAGCAGGGGCTCGCTCACCTGCTGCACCACTGTGCACCACCGCCCTCTTCCCTTCGTTGGTTCCCCAGCTCCTCTGCCGTAGTCTCGGCACATGTTTAGAGTCACGGTCACAGAGTGATACAGTGTGGAAACAGGCCCTTCGGCCCAACTTGCCCACACCGGCCAACATGTCCCAGCTTCACTAGTCCCACCTGCCCGCGTTTGGCCCCTATCCCTCCAAACCTGTCCCATCCCATCTGATCCTATCCTGTCCTATGGTAGACACAAAATGCTAGAGTAACTTCATACTGAAGAAGGATCTCGACCGGAAACGTCACCCATTCCTTCTCTCCCGAGATGCTGCCTGACCCGCTGAGTTACCCCAGGATTTTGTGTCTACCTTCGATTTAAACCAGCATCAGCATTTTTTCCCCCTGTCCTATCCTGTGTTTGACGGTCCTCTGGAGCGCTACCACAAGGGTAATGCTCTGATAATTATAGTTATCCAGTCCACATTTTACTTCCTCTTAGCCTAACAAGAGCCATCTGCTAATTGCTCAGCAATTTAAGGCACAATAAATATTCTGCTCTGAGGTCTTGAAGTGGGTCTGAACTGTTGGATTATTCCAGTGCAAATCAATGCGCTCCAATACAATGCTGTGCTTTATAGGATTGATACAGCACTCCTGATGAAGTGGTAACCGGAGTGGCTAACTGGAAGCACAGAGCTAACCGAAAAACATATGGGGGTTGGCTCTCCTTCGTTACCCTGTGACGGCTGTGTGTACCAGTTATTAGTGTAAAGCCCAGTGGGGCTCTGATCTCGTGCCAGGAGCGTAGGTAGCCATTAATGCAAAGAAACTTGGCCGGCAGCCCAAATTTTAAAGAGACGCGCTTGCTTAAAAAGGGAAAATGACCACCTGGACAAATAATATTATAAAAGGCCAAAGGAGGTTTTATGTGTCTGCCGCCGTCTATCGTCTATCGTTGCCCCTCGCGCTCCAGGGAAACCTTCCAATCTTTCCCCTCTCACCTTGAACCTACGGGCATGGCTTGGGTGGCACGGTGGCGCAGCGGTAGAGTTGCTGCCTGGCAGTGCTCACAGTGCCAGAGACCCGGGTTCGATCCCGACTACGGGTGCCGTCTGTACGGAGTTTGTACGTTCTCCCCATGACCTGCGTGGGTGGGTTTTCTCCAGGTGCTCCGCTTTCCACCCACGCTCCAAAGACGTGCAGGTTTGTAGGTTAATTGGGGGTCGGTGAAAATGTAGGATAGTGTCGGTGTGCGGGGGTCGCTAGTCGGCGTGGACTCGGTGGGCCGAAGGGCCTGCCTCCGCGCTGTGTCTCTAAACCCGACTAACAAGACTGAAATCAAGGTTAGGTTTCTGCCGTGGAATGAAGCCCAACACTTCAATTTATTAAATTGTACAGCTCTACTGCGCTGTCACCACTCATGACACCAGGTCAACTTGATGTACGAGGAAAGCGCTGTATGTTGGGACCCGTGTTCATTTTATTTCTTGTGTAAGGATGATTTGGGACAATAACTTCTCGGAGGCAAAGTGTTGCAGGTGGAAGCCCTGTAACCACCTCTCCAATAGATTCTGACAGACAGACCTCTGCTCACATTCCTCATCCTCCACTCTGCACCACTGCTTCACAAACACACACGATGCCCTTGCAGATAGCTGTCTCTGCGACAATGCTTGCTGTCTTTAGTAAGCCCAGGTAAGCCCAGGTGAGCCCAGGTAAGCCCAGGTGAGCCCAGGTGAGCCCAGATGAGCCCAGGTGAGCCCAGGTGAGCCCAGGTGAGCCTAGGTGAGCCCAGGTGAGCCCAGGTGAGACCAGGTAAGCCCAGGTGAGCCCAGGTAAGTCCAGATGAGCCCAGGTGAGCCCAGGTGAGCCCAGGTGAGCCCAGGTAAGCCCAGGTGAGCCCAGGTATGCCCAGGTATGCCCAGGTGAGCCCAGGTAAGTCCAGGTAAGTCCAGGTAAGCCCAGGTGAGCCCAAGTGAGCCCAGGTGAGCCCAGGTAAGCCCAGGTGATCCCAGGTGAGCCCAGGTGAGCCCAGGTGAGCCCAGGTAAGTCCAAATGAGCCCAGGTGAGTCCAGGTAAGCCCAGGTAAGTCCAGGTAGGCCCAGGTAAGCCCAGGTGATCCCAGGTATGCCCAGGTGAGCCCAGGTAAGTCCAGGTAAGCCCAGGTGAGCCCAAGTGAGCCCAGGTAAGCCCAGGTAAGCCCCAGGCTGCTGCAGGCCATCTCCATCGCCCTGGACCCGCTCGGTTGCAGATCACACTGAATATTAAACTTGAAGGAACTACATGACAGAGGCAAGTATCTGTGAACACAAAGTGCTGGCGTAACCGTGTAAAGCCAAGTAGAGAGCTGGAAAGGTAAAGTTTCGAGTCATAGAGCCACACAGTGTGGAAGCAGGCTCTTCGGCCCAACTTGCCCATGCCGGCCAACAAGTCCCAGCTGCACTAGTCCCACCTGCCCGCGTTTGGCCCATATCCCTCCAAACCTTCCCCATCCATGTAACACTCCAAATGTCTCTTAAACGTAACAATAGTCTCAACTACCTCCTCTGGCAGCTCGTTCCATACACCCACCACCCTTTGTGTAACAAAACTTACCCCTCAGGTTCCTATTAAATCTTTCCCCCCTCACCCTGAATCTGAAGGGTCGGGACTCTTCTTCAGACTGCTTGTAGTGGAAGTGGGGAGAAAGCTGCGAGAGAGGTGGGTGCAGGCCAAAACTGGGCAAGTGATAGGTGGAACTTCTACGGTTGGCATACCTTGAGGAGATTTTGCTGGGGGGGGGGGGGGGGGGAGCAAAATATAGGCGCGACGAACTGCAGATGCCGGTGTACAAAACAAAGGCACAATGCACTAGAGTAACTCAGTTGGACAGGCAGCATCTCTGGAGAGAAGGAATCGGGTTGGGACCCTTCTTCCGACAGAGAGTCAGGGGAGAGGGAGACCAGAGATTTGGAAGGGCGAGGTGTGAAAACAACAGATCAAAGCAGAAGCTGGACACGAAAAGCTGGAGTAACTCAGCGGGACAGGCAGCATCTCTGGAGAGGAGGAGTGGGTGACGTTTCAGGTCGAGACCCTTCTTCAGAGGATCAAAGCAGTCTGGGTTTAAACATGGTTGTAGAACTGATGGAGAGGGGGTGGGGGGAGAAGCATTTGTTTTTATTTCACTACTTTCAAAAGGATGTTAAGAATCCACGCTGTATATATGAATTAGGTTTCTCCTCTTCTTGCTGCTGTTGGAAGTTTTAAAGGTGATTAATTCAGCTATGCATCTCCCAACACTTATTTATTAATTTAATAAGTATGGTAGACACTGTGCTTAGAGGGCACTAAAACAAGTTTGGATGGCAATTACAGTATTGTAATTGTTATATTAATCTTGTATTCTAAAACAATATTATGATATAACTAATGGGAGAGTCTAGGACCAGAGGTCACAGCCTCAGAATTAAAGGACGTTCCTTTAGGATGGAGATGAGGAGGAATTTCTTTAGTCAGAGGGTGGTGAATCTGTGGAATTCACTGCCACAGACGGCTGTGGAGGCCAAGTCAATGGATATTTTTAAGGCAGAGATAGGACCCCACCACTGGCCATATCTTCCCATCCCCTCCCCTCTCTGCATTCCGCAGAGACCGTTCCCTCCGCAACTCCCTGGTCCACTCGTCCCTTCCTACCCAAACCACCCTAACCCCGGGCACTTTCCCTTGCAACCGCACGAGATGCAACACCTGTCCCTTTACCTCCCCCCTCAACTCCATCAAAGGACCCAAACATTCTTTCCAGGTGAGACAAAGGTTCACCTGCACCTCCTCCAACCTCATCTATTGCATCCGCTGCTCTAGATGTCAACTCATCTATATCGGCGAAACCAAGCGCAGGCTCGGCGATCGCTTCGCTGAACACCTGCGCTCGGTCCGCATTAACGCCACTGATCTCCCGGTGGCCCAGCACTTCAACTCCCCCTCCCATTCCCAGTCTGACCTCTCTGTCATGGGCCTCCTCCAGTGCCATAGTGAGGCCCGCCGGAAATTGGAGGAGCAGCACCTCATATTTCGCCTGGGCAGTTTGCGGCCCGGTGGTATGAACGTCGACTTCTCCAACTTCAGATAGCTCCTCTGTCCCTCCCTTCCCCTCCTCCTTCCCAGATCTCCCTCTATCTTCCTGTCTCCACCTATATCCTTCCTTTGTCCCACCCCCGACATCAGTCTGAAGAAGGGTCTCGACCCGAAACGTCACCCATTCCTTCTCTCCCGAGATGCTGCCTGACCTGCTGAGTTACTCCAGCATTTTGTGAATAAATAGATAGATTCTTGATTAGTGCGGGTGTCAGGGGTTACGGGGAGAAGGCAGGAAAATGGGGTTAGGAGGGAGAGATGGACCAGCCATGATTGAATGGTGGAATAGACTTGATGGGCCGAATGGCCTAATTCTACTCCTATCACGTATGAACTTAAAGAACTAAGTATTAAAAAGGCTTCAGCCAGATGAATAAATAGTTTCCTGAAGAGGCACAAAATGCTGGAGTAACTCAGGCGGGACAGGCAGCATCTCTGGAGAGGAGAAATGGGTGACGTTTCGGGTCGAGACCCTTCTTTAGACTGAGAGTCGGGGGAGAGGGAAACGAGAGAGAGATGGAAGGGCAAGGTGTGAAAACGACAGATCAGGGCAGTCTGGGTTAAAACGGTCATGGAGCTGGACAGCAGGAGGAATGTCGTAGAGAACAACTGTTTAGTGATACCGAAGATAGACACAGAAATGCTGGAGCAGGGAGGGGAGGGGGGGGGGGGGGTGGTCAGGCAGCATCTCTGGAGAGATGGAATGGGTGACTTTTTGGGTCGAGACCCTTCTTCAGACTAGACCCGAAAAGTCACCCATTCCTTTTCTCCAGAGATGCTGCCTGAGCCGCAGAGTTACTCCAGCTTTTTTGTGTCTATCTTCGGTTTAAACCAGCATCTGCAGTTCCTTCCTGCATGTTTGATGATACCTGCAGCTGATCAGTGCGGCTCCATGTGATGGCAGTGTTGAAGCACCCAGACCACACAGTGGAGCACTGAGGCATTGAAAGAGCATCGAGCAGCAAGTCAGGGCTCAGCCTTCTCACCTGGGAGATAGAACCATAGAGTGATACAGTGTGGAAACAGGCCCCTCGGCCCAACTTGCCCACACCGGCCAACATGTCCCAGCTACACTAATCCCACCTGCCTGCGTTTGGTTCATATCCCCTCCAAACCTGTCCTATCCATGTACCTGTCTAACTGTTTCTTAAATGATGGGATAGTCCGTGCCTCAACCACCTCCTCTGGCAGCTTGTTCCGTACACCCACCACCCGTTGTGTGAAAAAATTATCCCCGGCGGCACGGTGGCGCAGCGGTAGAGTTGCTGCCTTACAGCGGATGCAGCGCCGGAGACTCAGGTTCGATCCTGACTACCGGCGCCGTCTGTACGGAGTTTGTACGTTCTCCCCGTGACCTGCATGGGTTTTCTCCGAGATCTTCGGTTTCCTCCCACACACCAAAGACGTACAGGTATGTAGGTTAATTGGCTGGGCAAATGTAAAATTTGTCCCTAGTGTGTGTAGGATAGTGTTAATGTGCGGTGATCGCTGGGCGGCGCGGACCCGTTTCCAGGCCGAAGGGCCTGTTTCCGCGCTGTATCTCTAAATCTAAAAAATCTGACGCGGGACACAAGAGTCAAGCAAAGCCAATGAAGTGGGACACGTGTCAAGCGGAGTGTTCTTTATTGTTCAAGCGCCACACAGCTCCCCAAACCCCCAACCAGTTCAACTCCTGCTGGAACTCCACTCCCAATTGCCCCTCCTCCCCATTCCAGGTTCCGTGACCCCCCACCGCCCCCCAAAGCCAAGGGTTTGCACCACGCTTGGCTGACCACCAGGGACCATCACACCCCTCAGATTCCCATTCAATCTTCTCCCCTTCACCTTGAATCTATGTCCTCTGGTCCTCGATTCACCAACTCTGGGCAGGAGATTCTGTGCATCTACCCGATTTATTCCTCTCACGATTTTATACACCTCTGTGCAATCTGTATATTGCAGAAGACTCTCGGAAGAATGGGAACAGAAGTTCTAGAGGGGAAAAGAGATTAAGGGCAGGGCCATTTGTGACCGATGTGAGAGGGGAGGTAAATACAGAAGTTAAAGTGTTGTACTTAAATGCGCGTAGTATAAAAAATAAAGTGGATGAGCTTGAGGCTCAGTTAGTCATGGGCAAGTATGATGTTGTAGGGATCACTGAGACATGGTTACAAGAGGACCAGGGCTGGGAACTGAATATTCAGGGGTACACAACGTATAGAAAAGACAGACAGGTGGGCAGAGGGGGTGGGGTTGCTCTGATGGTAAGGAATGATATTCATTCCCTTGCAAGGGGTGACATAGAATCAGGAGATGTTGAATCAGTATGGATAGAAATGAGAAATTGTAAGGGTAAAAAGACCCTAATGGGAGTTATCTATAGGCCCCCAAACAGTAGCCTCGACATAGGGTGCAAGTTGAATCAGGAGATAAAATTGGCGTGTCAAAAATGTAATGCTACGGTGGTTATGGGAGATTTCAACATGCGGGTAGACTGGGAAAATCAGGTTGGAAATGGACCCCAGGAAAGAGAGTTTGTAGAGTGCCTTCGAGATGGATTCTTAGAACAGCTTGTACTGGAGCCTACCAGGGAGAAGGCAATTCTGGATTTAGTGTTGTGTAATGATCCTGATCTGATAAGGGGACTAGAGGTAAAAGAGCCATTAGGAGGCAATGATCACAACATGATAAGTTTTACTCTGCAAATGGAAAGGCAGAAGGGAAAATCGGAAGTGTCAGTATTACAGTATAGCAAAGGGGATTACAGAGGCATGAGGCAGGAGCTGGCCAAAATTGACTGGAAGGAGGCCCTAGCAGGGAAGACGGTAGAACAGCAATGGCAGGTATTCCTGGGAATAATGCAGAGGTTGCAGGATCAATTTATTCCAAAGAGGTGGAAAGACTCTAAGGGGAGTAAGAGACACCTGTGGCTGACAAGGGAAGTCAAGGACAGCATAAAAATCAAGAAGTATAACATAGCAAAGAAGAGTGGGAAGACAGAGGATTGGGACTCTTTTAAAGAGCAACAAAAGTTAACTAAAAAGGCAATACGGGGAGAAAAGATGAGGTACGAGGGTAAACTAGCCAATAATATAAAGGAGGATAGCAAATTTTTTTTTAGGTACGTGAAGAGGAAAAAAATAGTCAAGGCAAATGTGGGTCCCTTGAAGACAGAAGCAGGGGAATTTATTATGGGGAACAAAGAAATGGCAGACGAGTTAAACCGTTACTTTGGATCTGTCTTCACTGAGGAAGATACACACAATCTCCCAAATGTTCTAGGGGCCGGAGAACCTAGGGTGATGGAGGAACTGAAGGAAATCCACATTAGGCAGGAAATGGTTTTGGGTAGACTGATGGGACTGAAGGCTGATAAATCCCCAGGGCCTGATGGTCTGCATCCCAGGGTACTTAAGGAGGTGGCTCTAAAAATAGTGGAAGCATTGGAGATCATTTTTCAATGTTCTATAGATTCAGGATCGGTTCCTGTGGATTGGAGGATAGCAAATGTTATCCCACTTTTTAAGAAAGGAGGGAGAGAGAAAATGGGTAATTATAGACCAGTTAGTCTGACATCAGTGGTGGGGAAGATGCTGGAGTCAATTATAAAAGACGAAATTGCTGAGCATTTGGATAGCAGTAACAGGATCATTCCGAGTCAGCATGGATTTACGAAGGGGAAATCATGCTTGACAAATCTACTGGAATTTTTTGAGGATGTAACTAGGAAAATTGACAGGGGAGAGTCAATGGATGTGGTGTACCTCGACTTTCAGAAAGCCTTCGACAAGGTCCCACATAGGAGATTAGTGGGCAAAATTAGAGCACATGGTATTGGGGGTAGGGTACTGACATGGATAGAAAATTGGTTGACAGACAGAAAGCAAAGAGTGGGGATAAATGGGTCCCTTTCGGAATGGCAGGCAGTGACCAATGGGGTACCGCAAGGTTCGGTGCTGGGACCCCAGCTATTTACGATATACATTAATGACTTAGATGAAGGGATTAAAAGTACCATTAGCAAATTTGCAGATGATACTAAGCTGGGGGGTAGTGTGAATTGTGAGGAAGATGCAATAAGGCTGCAGGGTGACTTGGACAGGTTGTGTGAGTGAGCGGATACATGGCAGATGCAGTTTAATGTAGATAAGTGTGAGGTTATTCACTTTGGAAGTAAGAATAGAAAGGCAGATTATTATCTGAATGGTGTCAAGTTAGGAAGAGGGGATGTTCAACGAGATCTGGGTGTCCTAGTGCATCAGTCACTGAAAGGAAGCATGCAGGTACAGCAGGCAGTGAAGAAAGCCAATGGAATGTTGGCCTTCGTAACAAGAGGAGTTGAGTATAGGAGCAAAGAGGTCCTTCTACAGTTGTACCGGGCCCTGGAGAGACCGCACCTGGAGTACTGTGTGCAGTTTTGGTCTCCAAATTTGAGGAAAGATATTCTTGCTATTGAGGGCGTGCAGCGTAGGTTCACTAGGTTAATTCCCGGAATGGCGGGACTGTCGTATGTTGAAAGGCTGGAGCAATTAGGCTTGTATACACTGGAATTTAGAAGGATGAGGGGGGATCTTATTGAAACATATAAGATAATTAAGGGATTGGACACATTAGAGGCAGGAAACATGTTCCCAATGTTGGGGGAGTCCAGAACAAGGGGCCACAGTTTAAGAATAAGGGGTAGGCCATTTAGAACGGAGATGAGGAAGAACTTTTTCAGTCAGAGAGTGGTGAAGGTGTGGAATTCTCTGCCTCAGAAGGCAGTGGAGACCAGTTCGTTGGATGCTTTCAAGAGAGAGCTGGATAGAGCTCTTAAGGATAGCGGAGTGAGGGGGTATGGGGAGAAGGCAGGAACGGGGTACTGATTCAGAGTGATCAGCCATGATCGCATTGAATGGCGGTGCTGGCTCGAAGGGCTGAATGGCCTACTCCTGCACCTATTGTCTATTGTCTATTGTCTATAAGATCATCCCTCATCCTCCTTGCGCTCCAAGGATTTAAGACCCAGCCTGCTCAACCTCTCCCTATAGCTCACACCCTCTAGACCCTGGCAACATCCTCGTAAATCTTCTCTGAGCCCCTTCAAGCTTGACAATATCTTTCCTATAACATGGTGCCCAGAACTGAACACAATACTCTAAATGCAAACTCACCAGCGTCTTATACAACTGCGACATGATCTCCCAACATCTATACTCATGACCAGATAGGTAGGCGCAGCGGTAGAGTTGCTGCCTTACAGCGAATGCAGCGCCGGAGACCCGGGTTCGATCGCGAATACATGTGCTGTCTGTACGGAGTCCATACGTTCTCCCCGTGACCTGTGTGGGTTTTGATATCTTCGGTTTCCTCCCACGCTCCAAAGACATACAAGTATGTAGGTTAATTGGCTTGGTAAATGTAAACATTGTCCCTAGTGGGTGTAGGATAGTGTTAATAAACGGGGATCGCTGGTCGGCGCGGACCCGGTGGGCCGCAGGGCCTGTTTCCGCGCTGGATCTCTAAACTAAATAGGGCGGCACGGTAGCGCAGCGGTAGAGTTGCTGCTTTACAGCGAATGCAGCGCCGGAGACACAGGTTCGATCCTGACTACGGGTGCTGCACTGCAAGGAGTTTGTACGTTCTCCCCGTGACCTGCGTGGGTTTTCTCCGAGATCTTCGGTTTCCTCCCACACTCCAAAGACGTACAGGTATGTAGGTTAATTGGCTGGGTAAATGTAAAAATTGTCCCTAGTGGGTGTAGGATAGTGTTAATGTACGGGGATCACTGGGCGGCACGGACTTGGAGGGCCGAAAAGGCCTGTTTCCGGCTGTAGATATATGATATGATATGATATGATAAACTAAGATATGAGTTGACCAGAGTAGCTGACCTGTTAGCTGGGGAAGTATTTGGGAAACGTTGGGAGGGCAAGATGCACATTTGCTTGCCTTCTCTGCAGACTGCAAACTGTGCAGTGGGGGGTTAAAAAATGAATCGTCGTCTTTCAGTTCAGTTCAGTTGACTTTATTGTCACGTGCGCAGAGGCACAGCGAAAAGCTTTTGTCATCGGAAGGAACTGCAGATGCTGGTTTAAACTGAAGGTAGGCAGTAAATTAAACCATTCAATCTACAGTGCCAGGACACAAAATACTGGAGTAACTCAGCGGGTCAGGCAGCATCTCTGGAGAGAAGGAATGGGTGACGTTTCGGGGCGAGACCCTTTTGAAAAACCTTTTGTTGCGTGCTAACCAGCCAGTGGAAAGACAATACATGATTACAATCGGGCCATTCACGGTGTACAGACACATGGTAAGGGAATAACGTGCAAAGATAGTCCGAGCATCAGAGATCTGCTCTCTGGTTGTGGTTGGATGGTTCAGTTGCCTGATAACAGCTGGGAAGAAACTGTTCCTGAATCTGGAGGTGTGCGTTTTCACACTTCTATACCTTGTGCCCTAAGCTAAACCTAACAACTAGGGGATCTTATCGAAACATATAAGATTATTAAGGGGTTGGACACGTTAGATGCAGGAAACATGTTCCCAATGTTGGGGGAGCCCAGAACAAGGGGCCACCACAGTTTAAGAATAAGGGGTAGGCCATTTAGAACGGAGATGAGGAAAAACATCTTCAGTCGGAGAGTTGTAAATCTGTGGAATTCTCTGCCTCAGAAGGCAGTGGAGGCCAATTCTCTGAATGCATTCAAGAGAGAGCTGGATAGAGCTCTTAAGAATAGCAGAGTCAGGTGGCAGGGGGAGAAGGCAGGAACGGGGTACTGATTGAGAATGATCAGCCATGATCACATTGAATGGTGGTGCTGGCTCGAAGGGCCGAATGGCCTCCTCCTGCACCTATTGTCTATTGTCTTTTGTCTAAACCAAACTAAACTAATCTAAACTACCAGAAAGCAATTAACTCCCTTACGCGGTGGTGAACTCTGCATCTCTCTCTATAGACGCTAACTGACCCGCCAGCTGCTTCAAGCATTGACTATTTTCAATGGTGGCATCAGTTTTAAAGTAGCTGCCAACGTTGCAACTTATCCTAAATGTGCAACTTTTGGGAATAATTATGCACAAGATGCATGAGTGGTTTTTAATCATCTGAATCCTGAAATTAAATTACTGCTTCTGCTATCTATTCAGTACACTTAACATTTAATATGACAAAAAATATATTTTATGTGTAATATCATGGATTATTTTAATTAGTTATAATGATTTAACAAGCCCAGGGTAACAGCTAATATCTAGAAGCTCATAAGCATGATTTATTGTGTAAGAACTAATTATCTTTGATATAACATAAAGCAATAATTCAATTGAAGCCATCTAGGAGACTGTCTTGTTTCAATCTCGGTTGCGTTATCCATTTAAACTTACACTATGGCACCTATCATTCTTGGATCAGTGTTTGTAATGTTCTCATTAATGTATACATTCTATTGTAGACCCATTGCATTGTTTAAATTTTTTTGCTGAAGTTGGCAGGAAAAATTATAAAAAAGGAAGTAAATGGTCTAAATCGGAGGAGATTTTGGAACTCTGAGATGCGGTGGGATTTTGAATGACCAAGTGCAAGATTTGCAAAAGATTGATGTAATGGTATGGTTGGTAACAGAAGCAGATGTGAGCAAATCCTATCCCCTTAAGAATGCTCTCCATCAGCCCCCCTCCCTGCACGGTAGCGCAGCGGTAGAGTTGCTGCTTTACAGCGAATGCAGCGCCGGAGACTCAGGTTCGATCCTGACTACGGGTGCTGCACTGTAAGGAATTTGTACGTTCTCCCCGTGACCTGCGTGGGTTTTCTCCGAGATCTTCGGTTTCCTCCCACACTCCAAAGACGTACAGGTATGTAGGTTAATTGGCTGGGTAAATGTAAAAATTGTCCCTAGTGGGTGTAGGATAGTGTTAATGTACGGGGGTCGTTGGGCGGCACGGACTTGGTGGGCCGAAAAGGCCTGTTTCCGGCTGTATATATATATATGATGATATGATATGACATGTGGCCGACCATCACATCATTCCTGGATTATCCCAATTTCCCCATCTTAAACAAAGGAACAGCATCGGTTACTCATCATTGCTCTGCGACCTCACCTGTTGCTAGAGGGAATATCAAGATCTCTATCATGAGAGGAATAGATCGGGTCGATGCACAGAATCTCTTGCCCAGAGTAGGGGAATCGAGGAGCAGAGGACATAGGTTCAAGGTAAGGGGGAAAAGATTTAATAGAAATCTGAGGGGTAGCTTTTTCACACAAAGGGTGGTGGGTGTTTGGAACAAGCTGCCAGATGAGGTGGTTGAGGCTGGGACTATTCCAACAGTTAAGAAACAGTTAGACGGGTACATGGATAGGACAGGTTTGGAGGGATATGGACCAAACGCAGGCAGGTGGGACTAGTGTAGCTGGGACATGTTGGCCGGTATGGGCAAGTTGGGCCGAAGGGCCTGTTTCCACACTATATCACTCTATGACTCTATGACTCAATCAAGGTCCCAGCAATCTCCTCCCTTGCTTCACTCAATAACCTGGGAGAGATCTCATCAGATGGACCTGAAGAAGGGTCTCGACCCGAAACGTCACCCATTCCTTTTCTCCAGAGATGCAGCCTGACTAGCTGAGTTACCCCAGCACTTTGTGTCGATCTGCGGTTTAAACCAGCACCTGCAGTTCCTTCCAACAGAGATGCCGTCTGGCTTGGGAACCGAGAAAGCAAAGGGGCTTATGCCAATTTTCACTCTTTTCGTTAACAGTCACCATTTTACACATATTGATTAATAGCCTGCGCTTGCCACTGAATATCAGCAGGGATTTCTGCTCTCCGCCCTTTTGATCTTGCCCGAAGACAACAGAGATCACACACACTCTCCACCTTATTCTAAACGTAATGAAGAATCTCCAGCCACAGAGTACAAAACATTCCAGACTCAACTTTATAAACCGAACGCAAAGTGCTAGAGTAACTCAACGGGCGAAGCAGCATCTCTGGAGGGCATAGATAAGCAACATTTCAGGTGGGAACCCGGGTTCGATCCTGACTACGGGCGCTGTCTGTACGGAGTTCGGACGTTCTCCCCGTGACCTGCGTGGGTTTTCTCCGGGATCTCCGGTTTCCTCCCGCACTCCAAAGACGCACAGGTTTGCATATTAATTGGCTCGGTATAGTTGTAAATTGTCCCTCGTGTGTGCAGGGTGGTGATAGTGTGCGGGGAACGCTGGTTGGCATGGACTCTGTGGCCCGAAGGGCCTGTTTCCGCGCTGTATCTCTAAACTAAACTAAATAAACCAGAATCCAAGTCTGAACCACCGAATGGTCACCAGAAAAACATCAGCTCTTGGTGAAACGATCCACACATTTCTTATTATATTGGTTCATTTAGATTCTAAACTTCATGGCCTTGCATTATTGAAATATGATTGAAATTGGCAGCATCTGCATTAGCCATTGTAAAATATGCAGACTCGGGACCACAAAGCTGCAGACTTCTTCATTTTTTGTCAATCATTTTCCTTTCCTCTACAAAACACAAATAATCGAAGCATTAAGCATGGCTTCATAAGATCATAAGGGATAGGAGTAGAATTAGGCCGTTTGGCCCATCGGGTCTACTCCGCCATTCCATCACGGCCGATCTATCTCTCCCTCCTAACCCCATTCTCCCGCCTTCTCCCCATAACCCCTGACACCCGCATTCTAATCTCTATCATTCGTCTCATCTCTATCTCTCAATGTGCAATTACAGCAAATACTGAGGTGGTGTGGTGCGGTACAGCAGTGGGAGGTTGGGCTGAAGGGCCAGTACTGAGGTGGTGTGGTGTGTTGTAATACAGCAGGGGGAGGTGGGGCTGAAGGGCCAGTACTGAGGTGGTGTGGTGTGGTACAGCAGGGGGAGGTGGGCTGAAGGGCCAGTACTGAGGTGGTGTGGTACAGCAGGGGAGGTTGGGCTGAAGGGCCAGTACTGAGGTGGTGCAGTGCATTGTAGTACAGCAGGGGGAGTTTGGGCTGAAGGGCCAATACTGAGGTGGTGCAGAACAGCAGGGGGAGGTTGGGCTGAAGGGCCAGTCTGAGCATTGCTGAGCCGGTTCGGTGTTTACAGCAGGGGGAAGTAAGGCAGGGGCTGCAATGCTGTGCCGGTTTGGTGCTGACACTAGTCCAGATGTGAGGTCCTGAAATCTGGACCATTCCTTCCCCCCAACACACCAGTCGATCCACTGAGTTCCTCCAGAAATGTGCTTCTTGCTCCAGATTCCAGCCTCTGTGGTCTCTTAAATTTAGATTTAGAGATACAACGCGGAAACAGGCCCTTCGGCCCACCGAGTCCGCGCCGACCAGCAATCCCCGCACACTAACACTATCCAACACACGCTAGGGACAATTTTTACATTTACCCAGTCAATTAACCTACATACCTGTACGTCTTTGGAGTGTGGGAGGAAACCAGAGATCTCGGAGAAAACCCACGCAGGTCACAGGGAAAAGGTACAAACTCCGTACAGACAGCGCCCGTAGTCAGGATCGAACCTGAGTCTCCGGCGCTGCATTCGCTGTAAGGCAGCAACTCTACCGCTGCGCCACCGTGCCGCCTTGTGCCTCTGACTATTGTTTGGCCCTGTTGTCCCATCCTGTTTTAAACCTCAGTTTGGTTTAGAGATACAGTGCAGTTAACAGGCCCTTCGGCCCACCGAGTCCGCGCCGACCAGCGATCCCCACACACTAACACTATCCAACACACACTAGGGACAATTATACCAAGCCAATTAACCAACAAACCTGTATGTCTTTGGAGTGTGGGTGGAAACCAGAGCACCTGGAGAAAACCCACGCAGGTCACGGGGAGAACATACAAACTCTGTACACACAGCACCCCTAGTCAGAATCGAACACGGGTCCCTGGTGCTGCAAGGCAGCAGCTCTACTGCTGCGCCACCGTGCCGCCCCTTAGCTTTCAATAAGGTTGGTCAAAGTATATTAATTTTTTTTTAAATGCGGTCACATTGTAAGGAATCTCATGACACAATAAGAAACTGGTATTGGCATATCATTGCCACATGCATCGAGATACAGTGAATGACTTTGATTTGTGTAACAAGCAGGCAAATTAAACTATACATGAGGACAGACACAAAATGCTGGCGTGACTCAGCAGGTCAGGCAGCATCTCGGGAGAAAAGGAATGGGTGACGTTTCGTGTCGAGGCCCTTCTTCAGACTGATACATGATACAGTCCTAGACACGAGGACACCAGGACAAAAGAGAAAATAAGTATTATACCTTGGAAGGTAAGAATGAATGATACTTTATTGCTACATCTGACAAGTCACAAGGATGGTTTGACTGCCACTGTAAAAGAAAGAAATCCTTTGTTTGGCAAACCCAAGGTATGCAAAGAGTCGCCACATAAAGGGCGCTGAGAAAGTTACAAAGTACCCCACGCCGGCATCCTCCTTCGTTCCTCCCCCTCCCCTCACGGCGGTCTTCCCCACGCTGGGTCTTTTGTCCCCCCCCCCCCTCCCCTCATGACGGTCTCCCCCACGCTGGTCTTTTGTCCCCCCCCCCCCCCACTCTCCCTCCCCTCACGGCGGTCTCCCCACGCCGGGTCTTTTGTCCCCCCCCACTCCCCCTCCCCTCACGGCGGTCTTCCCCACGCTGGGTCTTTTGTCCCCCCCCCCCCCCCTCCCCTCACGGCGGTCTCCCCCACACTGGTCTTTTGTCCCTCCCCCACTCCCCTCACAGCGGTCCCCCATGCCGGGTCTTTTGTCCCCCCCCACTCCCCCTCCCCTCACGGTGGTCTCCCCCACGCCGGGTCTGTTGTCCCCTCCCTCCCTTCACGGCGGTCTCCCCACGCCGGGCCCTCCTTTGTTCTTGGCATCCGGCAACCAGGCCGTCCGTTCTGGCCTGCCGGCGCCGTCACCGGCTGCCGATTTCTAAGGGAGGCCCCCTGGGAGGGAGGTAACAGGGACAGGGAATGGCCCGAAGGTTAAAAGGAGTGTGTCCCTGCATCAAATTCAACATTGGGGAAGTCCCCACAGCCAACAATAGAGCATTGTGGGCTCCAACTTTCCTCGATCATCGTTGCTGGCTGAACTTTGTCAATAGACAATAGGTGCAGGAGGAGGCCATTCAGCCCTTCAAGCCAGCACCACCATTCAATGAGATCGTGGCTGATCATTCCCAATCAGTACCCCGTTCCTGCCTTCTCCCCATACCCCCTGACTCCGCTATCCTTAAGAGCTCTATCTAGCTCTTCTGCATACCTTTCATTCATTTGTTCCTTGTACCTTTTCATACCTCTCGTTTCCGCTCTCCCCCGACTCTCAGTCTGAAGAAGGGTCTCGTCCTGAGACGTTGCCTATTCCTTCTCCCCAGGGACGCTGCCTGTCCCGCTGAGTTACTCCAGCGTTTTGTGTCTAACCAGCATCTGCAGTTCCTTCCTGCACATTGGGAGTGTTCTTGCAGCTTCCTCCTTGGACCAGCTGAGCAGCGAGGGGAGTCGTTGACAGAGGAATCCCAAAGGGACAAGCCATTTTACCTCCATTTTCGTCCAGAGCCAATGGACAGGTCATAGGTTTAACAATATGATACGATACGAGGTGATAAGACTTTATTCATTGACCGCGGGGCCCCACCGACACCGAGGCCAACGTTCCCACCGAGGCTCCCGTTGCCAGCGAGGCCCGACTGCCGCGAGTCTCCCGCTGCCGCTGCCGAGGCTCCCATTGCCGCCACCTCTGAGGCTCTTACAGCCCAGACAGGCCTCGCCGCCCGGCTTCACCGCGGCCCCCTGGGAGGCCTGTGGGGCGAGTCGGGCCTCCCAGGGCGTGTTCCGGTCGTCGGTCGTCATTCTGGTCATCGGCGGTGCGGTTGTTCGGCGGGTGGATCGGGCCCGTGCGGCTACCCAGGACACACACGCCGCGTGCTCGCCGCCCAGGGACCAAGGGCCTAAGGAGAGGGGGGAAAGCTTTAATAGGAACCTGAGGGGCGATGCCTTTGCACAAAGGGTGGTGAGTGTATGGAACGAGCTGCCAAAGGAAGCGGCATGTTGGCACAGCGGTAGAGTTGCTGCCGCACAGCGCCAGAGACCTGGGGTTGATCCTGACCATGGATGCTCTCTGTACGGAGTTTGTATGTTCTACCCGTGACTGCATGGGTTTTGTCCGGGCGCTCCGGTTTCTCCCACACTCCAAAGCCAATAGACAATAGGTGCAGGAGGAGGCCCTTCGGCCCTTCGAGCCAGCACCGCCATTCAATGTGATCATGGCTGATCATTCTTAATCAGTACCCCGTTCCTGCCTTCTCCCCATACACCCTGACTCCGCTATCCTTAAGAGCTCTATCTAGCTCTCTCTTGAATGCATTCAGAGAATTGGCCTCCACTGCCTTCTGAGGCAGAGAATTCCACAGATTTACAACTCTGACTGAAAAAGTTTTTCCTCATCTCCGTTCTAAATGGCCTACCCCTTATTCTTAAACTGTGGTCCCCTTGTTCTGGACTCCCCCAACATTGGGAACATGATTCCTGCCTCTAACGTGTCCAACCCCTTAATAATCTTATACGTTTCGATAAGATCTCCTCTCATCCTTCTAAATTCCAGTGTATACAAGCCTAGTCGCTCCAGTCTTTCAACATACGACAGTCCCGCCATTCCGGGAATTAACCTAGTAAATCTACACTGCACGCCCTCAATAGCAAGACGTGCAGGTTTGTAGGTTAATTGGCTTGGGTGTCATTGTAAACTGTCCCCAGTGTGCGTCACATTGTGTTAATCGCTGGTCGGCTTGGACTCGGTGGGCCGAAGGGCCTGTTTCCACGCTGTACCTCTGAACTAAACCAAACTAAACTAAACCAGATCTTGAGCTTCTGATTTTGATGTCCTAGTGTGTGCTACCAGGCTAATTTGCGCATCCAATTTTAAACCCAAGACGTGTAACCGTTATCAGCGCCATTTATATTACATTGCCCACCTTTGTAGTTTTGGGAAAAAGTGTCTCTTGGTTAAACTGAAAGGAGAAGATTAAATGATGAGACGGGTTGTCAGACAACACAATTTATGAACTCGAGGCGGTAAAGCCAAACAAACCTGCACATTATGTACTGCATCAATCTTCCACTGCAAGATACAGTATTAAATCACAACACACACACTTGTCCCAGTGAACACATTGTTCAGTTGACCCGTCTTTGTGTTGTCTCATTTCATGCATCAGGTAAGAATGACAGTGGCAAACCCTCTTATTATTTCCGGTAATCATGGCTTCAGCGTCGGCTGATCAGAAACACTGGTAATTGAGCCAGAATTTATTTCCAATATCTGAAATACCTCGGCTCTTATGAGTGTAAGAAAATAACTGCAGATGCTGGTACAAATCGAAGGTATTTATTTCACAAAATGCTGGAGTAACTCAGCGGGTCAGGCAGCATCTCAGGAGAGAAGGAATGGGTGACGTTTCGGGTCGAGACCCTTCTTCAGACTGTTGAAGGGTCTCGACCCGAAACGTCACCCATTCCTTCTCTCCTGAGATGCTGCCTGACCTGCCGAGTTACTCCAGCATTTTGTGAATAAATAACTGCAGATGCTGGTACAAATCGAAGGTATCACAAAATGCTGGGAGTCTGAAGAAGGGTCTCGACCTGAAACGTCACCCATTCCTTCTCTCCTGAGATGCTGCCTGACCTGCTGAGTTACTCCAGCATTTTGCGAATAAATACCTTCGGCTCTTATGAAATACCTTCCTCTTTCCCCTTCCTGCCCGATTGTCATCTCCCAGCTCCTGCCAGGGTCGTGACAATTATAAATTTCCCTTCTTCAGGAAGAAGGGGTTCTGTTTGATGGTGAGAGGAATTGATTCCTGTTTTATTCGCAACGACTCCATCACTGCAGGATCGAGCTTCCACAACATTGAGAGTGTCAGGCTGCAGATTAAACCGACAGGCATCTCTTTGACAAGAAATGAGAGGGATGCTTTCTGGTTTCTTCATTTTGTTTTTTGTAGTTCAGTGTAGTTTAGAGATACGGCGCGGAAACAGGCCCTTCGGCCCACCGAGTCCGCACTGACCAGCGATCCCCGCACGCTAACATCTATATACTAAAACTCTCGTTTGTTATCTTGTTTGTGACTGAACTTCAGCCAAAATGGTACACGATAGCGCGACAATTTTAGGCCCACCTTACTCACCGTCATCATTTTAATGGTAGTTTTATTGAAATTGGTGTTATGTTTTTTGTTATTCACATTTTAAAGTTTAAATCTATCTCCGGGGGAGGATAAGGGGGATGGAGTGGGGGGGGGGGGGGGGAAGAGAGTGGGAAGGAGGGGCGGGTGGAGAGGGGAGGGGGGAGTGGAGGAGGGAGGGGGGAAGGGGAGGGTGCTGTACCAATGCAGGAGAGGTTTGGGCCCAACGGGTCCACTTGGTCTAGTTAACATTAACACTAACACACACGGGTGACAATGTTTACATTTACACCGAGCCAATTAACCTACAAACCTGTACTTTGGAGTCTTTGGAGTGTGGGAGGAAACCGGAGCACCCGGAGAAAACCCACGCAGGTCACGGGGAGAACGTACAAACTCCGTACAGTACAGCACCCGTAATCGGGATCGAACCTGGGTCTCCGGCGCTGTAAGTGCTGCAAGCCAGCAACTCTACCGCCGCGCACCCGTGACGCCCAGCATTTAGTGTCAAGTCAATTTTATTTGTATAGCACATTTAAAAACAACCCACATTGACCAAAGTGCTGTACATCAGTTCAGGTACTAAAAACTAGTGGAGTTACTCCATCAATTTGTGTCTATTGCTGATTAAACCGACAGGCATCTCCTTGACAAGAAATGAAAGGGATGCTTTGTGGTTTCTTTTTTGTTGTAGTTTAGTTTAGTTTAGTTTGGAGACTCGGTGGGCCAAAGGGCCTGTTTCCATGCTGTATCTTTCAATCAATTAAATATTTAACTACTGGTTCTAATAAAAATGAATATAATTGATATGAACGCTGTCTATTACCTATCTGTTATTTATTACCGATATAAGCCTGCTTCTGATGTACGCCTATTAATTTACAATTTGTACTCATCAGTAATGACTGAGTGGTTGTGGTAAATGTTTCTACTGCATGTCTGTTACTGAGCAGGCTCTGCTGATTTCTGCCTCTCAAGGTTACTCTGCAAATCTAAATATTGATATAAACACTTTTTGGATGCAAACTCAATTGCCATCGATACAGGTTGCCTTTAAACTCCTTAATTCTCCAATCTCCAACTTGAATATAAAAACAAAGTCCTATTCAAGATTTCTAAGCGTTGAGGCCAATGATCAGTAACCATGTCTTTTTTAGACATCAGAGCTTAAAGATACAGCGCGGAAACAGGCCCTTCGGCCCACCAAGTCTGTGCCGACCAGCGATTCTCATACACCAGCACTCTCCTGCACACATGAGGGACAATTTTACCGAACCCAGTTAACGTGCAAACCTGTATGTCTTTGGAGTGTGGGAGGAAGAGACCGGAGAAAACCAATGCTATCCCAGGGAGAACGTACAAACTCCGTACAGACAGCACCCCTGGTCAGGATTGAACCCGGGTCTCTGGCAGCAACGCTTTAGTTAAGTTTATTGTCAGTGTCGCGAGGTACAGTGAAAAGCTTTTGTTGCGTGCCATCCAGTCAGCGGAAAGACATGATTACAAGTGAGCCATTTACAGTGTTGTAACTCTGCGCCACTGTGCCGCCCGTATGTGTTCCCCCAGGGCAACACGGTGGCGCAGCAGTAGAGCTACTGCCTTACAGCGCCGGAGACCCGAGTTCGATCCCGACTAAGGGGGCCGTCTGTACGGAGTTTGTACGTTCTCCCCGTGACCTGCCAGGGTTTTCTCCGAGATCTTCGGTTTCCTCCCACACTCCAAAGGCGTGCAGGTTTGTAGGTTAATTGGCTTGGTGTAAGCACAACGTGTGTGTTGGATGGTGCTAATGTGCTTGGATCGCTGGTCGGTGCGGACGCAGTGGGCCGAAGGGGCATTTTCCGCCCTGTATCACAAAAGCTAAAACTAAAAATATCCTTCCATCTCGAAGGGTCAGTTTTCCTGTAAAGGGTGTTGAAGAGATTATCGTGGGAAGAACTGCTAACACCTTATAATCCTTGTGCCATCACTCCTGAAATTGGGTCTTGTACATTTTTCAGAGATTATATATTGAGCACAACAAAGAGATGGAAAAGCTGAGCATCTGACCTCAAATAGTCTGTAAAGTATTTGAACAACATTTCTGATGAAAAAGTTCAGTGGCTCATAGAACGTAGACATGTACAGTGGAAAGGAACTGCAGATGCTGGTTTTTTTAAACAGAGACCCAAAGTGCTGGAGTAACTCCAGGAAGCATCTCTGGAGAACATGGATAGATGACATTTTGGGTCGGGACCCTTCTTCGGTCTGATTGTGTGTGTGGAGGGGAAGGGGGGTGAAAGCTGGAAGAGAGGATGAGATGAAGAGTCTGTTCGCATGCTGTAGACACTATGACGAATCCTGGCAAGGTCTAGGTGGATACAGGCTAGGGGGGATTTTGATAGGTAGATGGTTGCTTGAAGACGGGAGGTGTGAGGTCAGAATTGACCAGATGTCAATTGTGAAGTCAGAGGAAGGAATGTAGGTGGAGGTGGAGGAGAGAATAAGGTGCAAGTGCAGGTAGGGGAAGAGAAAGGGGGAAAAGGAAGGGGGGGAGGGGTCCGGTCAATTTCCTAAAATTGGAGAATTAAATTTTCATACCGTTGGGTTGTAAGCCATCAAAGGGGAACATAAGGTGCTGTTCCTCCAGTTTGCGTGTGGTCTAACTCTGGCAATGGAAGAGGCCCTGGACAGAAAGGCCAATATGGGAATGGGAAGGGGGGTTAAAATCGTCAGCAACTGGGGGGTCAAGCGGGCCTTGGCGGACTGAGCGCAAGTGTTTGGCGAAACGGTCGCTGCGTCTAGGTCTCGCCGATGTAAAGGAGGCCACATCGGGAACACCGGATACAGTAGATGAGTCACAGAGTCACAGAGTGATGCAGTGTGGAAACAGGCCCTTTGCCCCAACTTGCCCACACCAGCCAACATGTCCCAGCTACACTGGTCCCACCTGCCTGCGCTTGGTCCATGATCCTCCAAACCTGTCCTATCCATGTACCTGTCTAGCTGTTTCTTAAACGTTGGGATAGTCGCAGCCTCAACTACCTCCTCTGGCAGCTCGTTCCACACACCCACTGGTAGAGTTGCTGTCAGGGGTGGAGCCCGGGTCTCTGGAGTCGAGAGGCAGCAACTCTACCAGCTGCGCCACCATGCTGCCCTATGTATGGAACGTTTACACCCGGTAATCTGGAATTAACATGTTACAGTTTAAACATTGTATTTTCTGTAATAAAGGATTTCTTCCGAGTATAAACTAAAGGTTCCGTGCTTTGTTCGATGTTTCCGACATTGGATTTCTTTAGAAGTGGTGCATTATCACCATGTGTAAGGGCCTTTGGGGGGGTATTTTGCTACCACAGCACAGAAGTGCCTTTAGCTAACGGTGGAGAAATCTATTTCACAACATCTGTTTGCTCCCGGAAGGTAAGGAGGCAAGCTGACAAGCATGGATTCTTTAATGGAGCTTTTATAATTGGAGCTTTGAGCACTTAGAACATATTAACTAACGCAATTGCAAAAATAAAATGTTTGGCTGCCATTAAGGTGTCTGCAATATTAGCACCAGTTGCTTTGGCAACAATATCAGTAAATGGGCTGGAATATGTGACCCCCTTTTGCTCACAGGAAGTACTCTGAGTAGGGAAAGCATGCCACCAAGCAGAAAACTATGTTGAAGATCGATTCTGGAGTCTGAAATAAGGATCTCGACCCGAAACGTCACCAATTCCTTCTATCCCAGAGATGTTGGTATAACTAATGGGAGAGTCTAGGACCAGAGGTCACAGCCTCAGATTTAAAGGACGTTCCTTTAGGAAGGAGATGAGGAAGAATTTCTTTAGTCAGAGGGTGGAATTCATTGGCGCGGACAGCTGTGGAGGCCAAGTCAGTGGATATATTTAAGGCAGGGATAGATATATTCTTGATTAGTGCGGGTGTCAGAGGTTGTGGGGAGATGGCAGGAGAATGGGGTTAGGAGGGAGAGATAGATCAGCCGTGATTGAATGGCGGAGCAGACTTGATTGGCCGAAAAGGTCTAATTCTGCTCCTATCACTTATGGCCTTATGATCTGCCTGTCCCACTGAGTTACTCAAGCATTTTGTGTCCATCTTGAGGGCAGTCGGTATTACGCTCGGGGAGGTGCTGAAGGTGATGACGTGTATGATGGTAGACGATTTGGTAGACGATTTGTAGACGATCCAAGGACGCTGTTGGAAACTAGAGAAGAAATAGCAGGTGCCCTGGTGGAGATTTACGAGTTGTCATTAAATAGGGGTGAGGTATCGGATATCTGGAGGTTGGTCAATGTTGTGCCTTTATGTAAGAAGGGCTACAGGGATAAGCCTGGGAACTCAAAGCCAGTGAGACTAACATCTGTGATCAGAAAGTTACCGGAGAGTATTCTGAGCGATCAGATAGACGTGCATTTAGATGGACAAGGGGTGATGAGGGGTAGTCACCATTTTACATGTTGTAGATGGTGTCTCATGAATCTGAATGAGTTTTTTGAAGACACGAACAAGAAGGTTGATGAGGGCAGAGCTGTAGACGTTGAATATATAGATTTCAGCAAGGCGTTTGACAAGGTTCCACATGGCAGGCAGCTTGGGCGGTGAGATCGCACGGGATCTACGGAAAGTTAGCCAACCGGATAGAAAATTGGCTTTGTGGAAGGAAACAGAGTGATGGTGGAAGGTTGTTTTTCGGGCTGGAAACCCGTGACTAGTGGTGTGCCTCAGGGTTCGGTGCTGGGCCCATTGCTATTCGTCATCCACTGGACCATGATTTGAACAAGGCATGATTAGCAAGTTTGCAGATGCCTCGAAAGTGGGTGGTATTGTAGAAAGTGAGGATGGTTGTCGGAAATTGCAGCAGGATCTCGATCGGTCGTGCAGGTGGGCTGAGGAATGGTTGATGGGATTTAATGCAGAGAGATGTAAGGTGTTGCACTTTGGAAAGTCTAACACGGGCAGGACCTACACAGTGAATGGTGGGGCTCCAGGTTAGTGTTGTAGAGCAGAGGGATCGAGGAGTGCAGGTGCTCAGAAGGGGGGTTTGGACACACTGGGGTAGAGTCAGGGCCAGTGGAGCTTGTTTCCTTTTGTCAGTAATTGATTCTGCCCATTTCTACTGGGCCATGGACCATATTTGGATTGAAGACCGTGCTAAGTTTCAGCTCCGGTGCCGATTATATAAAGTGTATTATGCCCTGGAGAAAGAAATTTGGACCAGGAGTAATGATGTCTTGCTGAAAAAGCCTCAGGGCCTCAGCGAGATCCTATTTGCAGTTTTCTGTGCAGTTTTAGTCTCCTTGTCTGAGGAAGGATATTCTTGCCAATTAAGGTTTAATAGACTGACTCCTGGGAGGCCTGGACTAATGTATGAGTGTTTGGATCAATAGGGCCTATGTTCACTCGCGTTTAGAAGAATAAGGGAAGATCTCATAGAAAACTGCAAAAGCTTTTCACTGTACCTCGCTACACGTGACAATAAACAAAACTAAGCTGAGTATCATTTGGTATCATTTTGACGAGCAGGCAAATTTACTAATGCTGCTGCATGCCACATGCCGAGGCTCCATAAGGCACTGGTTAGGCCGCATTTGGAGCAATGTGAGCAATTTTAGGCACCAAATCTGAAGAAGGATGTGCTGGCTCTGGAGAGGGTCCAGAGGAGGTTTACAAGAACGATCCCTGGAATGAGTAGGTTAACCTATGATGAGCGTTTGACAGGACTGGGCCTGCACTCGCTGGAGTTTAGAAGAATGAGGGAAATACCTCATTGAAACATATAGAATAGAGAAAGGCTTGGATAGAGTGGATGTGGAGAGGATGTTTCCACTAGTGGGAGAGTCTACGACTGGAGGTCATAGCCTCAAAATTAAAGGACGTTCTTTTCGGAAGGAGATGAGGAGGAATTTCTTTAGTCAGAGGGTGGTGAATCTGTGGAATTCTTTGCCACAGAAGGCTGTGGAGGCCAAGTCAGTGGATATATTTAAGGCAGAGATAGATAGATTCTTGATTAGTACGGGTGCCAGAGGTCATGGGGAGATGGCAGGAGAATGGGGTTAGGATGGAGAGATAGATCGGCCTTGATTGAATAGCGGACTAGACCTGATGGGCCGAATGGCCTAATTCTACTCCTATTCCTTATGACCTTATGGTTTAAGCATGGTGTTCTATGCAAATAATGGATTTGCCAGCTGCACACCATCGAGTAGTGGGCGGCACGGTGGCGCAGCGGTAGAGTTGCTGCCTTACAGCGAATGCAGCGCTGGAGACTCAGGTTCGATCCTGACTATGGGCGCCGTCTGTACGGAGTTTGTACGTTCTCCCCGTGACCTGCGTGGGTTTTCTCCGAGATCTTCGGTTTCCTCCCACACTCCAAAGACGTGCAGGTATGTAGGTTAATTGACTGGGTAAATGTAAAAACTGTCCCTAGTGTGTGTAGGATAGTGTTAATGTGCGGGGATCGCTGGGCGGCGCGGACTCGGTGGGCCGAAGGGCCTGTTTCTCTAAACCTAAAAAAATCTAAAAAAATCTTTAAAAAAATCTACTTGATCGTGCATTTGGAAGTCTCGCCAAAAGAGAACCTAATCTATATTCTCTGCACTTAGTTTCGTTTAGTTTTGTTTAGAGATACAGCGCGGAAACAGGCCCTTCGGCCCACCGAGTCTACACCGACCAGCGATCCCCGCACACTCACATACACACACCAAGGACAATTTTACATTTACCAAGCCAATTTACCCACAAACCTGTACGTCTTTGGATTGTGGGAGGAAACTGAAGTTCTCGGAGAAAACCCACGCAGGTTACGGGGAGAACGTACAAACTCCTTACAGACCGCTGTGCTACCGTGCCACCCTCAATAATTGAGCACCATGAATAATTATTTAAACTTAAAATTGCCTACTATCAGTAGTTTATTTATCCACTGGCTTTACATCCATCGATACCTTTCCAGAATTTATAAGTTCATAAGTGATAGGTGGCGCAGCGGCAGAGTTGCTGCCCTACAGCGAATGCAGCGCCGGAGACTCAGGTTCGATCCTGACTACGGGCGCCGTCTGTACGGAGTTGGTACGTTCTCCCCGTGACCTGCGTGGGTTTTCTCCGAGATCTTCGGTTTCCTCCCACACTCCAAAGACGTACAGGTATGTAGGTTAATTGACTGGGTAAATGTAAAAATTGTTCCTGGTGTGTGTAGGATAGTGTTAATGTGCGGGGATCGCTGGGCGGCGCGGACTCGGTGGGCCGAAGGCCCTGTTTCCGCGCTTTATCTCTAAAAAAATCTAAAATCTGATAGGAGCGGAATTAGGTCATTCGGCCCATCAAGTCTACTCCGCCATTCAATCATGGCTGATCTATCTCTCCCTCCTAACCCCATTCTCCTGCCTTCTCCCCATAACCCCTGACACCCGTACTGATCAAGAATCTAGCTATCTCTGCCTTAAAAATATCCATTGACTTGGCCTCCACAGCCTTCTGTGGCAACGAATTCCACAGATTCACCACCCTCTGACTAAAGAAATTCCTCCTCATCTCCTTCCTAAAGAAATGTTGTTAATTTCTGAGGCTACGACGTCTAGTCCTAGACTCTCCCACTAGTGGAAACACCCTCTCCACATCCACTCTATCCAGGCCCTTCACTGTTCGGTACGTTTCAGTAATTGAACCGTACCAGTAGGTGATTAACCATGATGTATAAATGGAGCATGATTTAGAATCAGCTTCCAGGGAAAACAACAGCACTAAAACAGTCAGCTTTGTGTGAAGAATCTGCTCATGGATATGCAGGGAATGAGGAATATGAGCCAGATGAGATTAGTTTATCTTGGCATAATCGTTATGGGATGTTCACCTTGTCATCATGTTCAGCATATTCATTCTGGACCAGAGAACTTGTTCCTGTACCGTAATGCGCAATGTTCTAATCTGCACGTCATATTTCCTATTATTTGAAGCTTTGAGTAGGGTCAGGAACAAGAGGCAACACACCATCTATATCTCTCGTTTCCGTTTCCCCCGACTCTCAGTCCGAAGAAGGGTCTCGACCTGAAACGTCACATATTCCCTTTCTCCGGTGATGCTGTCTGACCCGCTGAGTTACTCCTGCTTTTTTTCTCTGTCTATCTTCGGTTTAAACCAGCGTCTGCAGTTCCTTCCTACGCACTGTATGAGCAGATGTTTCACTTGTCTCCTCTGTGGGGCGGCACGGTGACGCAGTGGTAGAGTCGATGCCTCACAGCGTCAGAGACCCGGGTTCGATCCTGACTGTGCGTGCTGTCTGTATGGAGTTTGTACGTTCTCCCCGTGACCTGCGTGGGTTTTTACTCCGGGAGCTGCGGATTTCTCGCACACTCCAAAGACGTGCAGATTTGTAGGTTAATTGGCGTGGTAACATTGTAAATTGTCCCTATTGTGTGTGTGTGTGTGTGTGTGTGTGTGTGTGTGTGTGTGTGTGTGTGTGTGTGTGTGTGTGTGTGTGTGTGTGTGTGTGTCTGTGTGTAGGATAGTGTTAGTGCGCGGGGATAGCTGGTCGGTGCGGGCTCGTTGGGCCGAAGGGCCTGTTTCCTCGCTGCATCTTGGGACTAAAACAAAACTTAGATGAACTCTCACCAAAAAAAGTTATATTCATTCATGCCAGTGAAATTCGGAAATAGTCTTCGTTCTGCGAAACTCTGGGCTCTAGTTCGGCAGAGGCCTTTATGGCTAAGTTGGCTGGTGAAGAGACAACAGTGCAGATGCTCTGTTCAGCCACTGGGACCTTGTTCAGCTATCAGATATCCACGAGAGCGCAAGGTCTTAATTAGGATTCTCTCCGAGCACACGAAATGGCACAACTTCAAAGAGCGCGGCCATAAGTTCAGATTACCTAAAGGTTAGGCAGGTTGCTTTGCTCTTTACAGCAAGAATGATGGTTTCCACGCCACATTTTTCGCCTTCAGTGAACTCACAGTGGAGCAGGAACGAGGAAGGAGGCCATCCAATTAATCCTAGGTGGACACAAAATGCTGGAGTAACTCAGCGGGTCAGGCAGCATCTCGGGAGAGAAGGAATGGGTGACGTTTCGGGCCGAGACCCTTCTTCAGAGTTTGAGACCCTTCTTTCAGGGAAGAATGCACCAACTCCACGTAGACTGAGCTCGAAGTCAGCGCCACTCCCTCTTCTCCCCTCTCCCATCGGGTAAAAGATGTTGAAGCGTGAAAACGCACACCTCCAGATTCAGGAACAGTTTCTTCCCTGCTGTTATCAGGCAACTGAACCATCCCACCACAACCAGAGAGCAGAGCTGAACTACTATTTTGGTGACTCTCGGTCCATAAAATTATGAGGAAGAATTTCCCTCATCGGAAGGGCCAAAAAAGTCAGGGGCAGAGATTTAAAGTAATTGGGGGAAGGATATGGGGGAAGGATATGGGGAAGGATATGGGCGAAGGATATGGGGGAAGGATATGGGGGAAGGATATGGGGGAAGGATATGGGGGAAGGATATGGGCGAAGGATGTGGGGGAAGGATATGGTGGAAAGATATGGGGGAATGATATGGGCGAAGGAGAAGAGGAACAGTTTTGCCCAAAGGATAACAAAGTTTGGATCTGACTGACAGAAAGACTGGGAGAGGCTGAAACCTCATTGCATTAAATAAAATCTGTATTGTTATAGGACCTGGACCTGCAATGGGATGAGTCTCATGATGGGAAGTATCATGAGGCCGCTTAGCTTATTTTGACCAACATGTAGACGATGGGCCGAATGGTTTACTAAGATTCTATGACTTAGTTTTAGTTTCGTTTAGTTTAGAGGTGCAGCACGGAAACAGGCCCTTCGGCCCACCGAGTCCGCACCGACCAGCGATCCCCCCCACACTAACACTATCCCACGCGCACTAGGGACAATTTACAATTTTACCGAAGCCAATTAGCCTGCAAACCTGCACGTCTTTGGAGTGTGGGAGGAAACCGGAGAAAACCCACGCAGGTCATGGGGAGAACGCACAAACTCCGTACGGACAGCACCCGTGGCCAGGATCGAACCCGGGTCTCTGGTGCCGTAAGGCAGCAACTCTACCGCTGCACCACCTCAAAAAATGATGGTTGTCGCAATTCTTGTGAACGTCTTTGAAGACAATAGACAATAGACAATAAACAATAGAAAATAGGTGCAGGAGAAGGCCATTCGGCCCTTCGAGCCAGCACCACCATTCAATGTGATCATGGCTGATCATTCTCAATCAGTACCCTGTTCCTGCCTTCTCCCCATACCCCATGACTCCGCTATCCTTAAGAGCTCTATCTAGCTCTCTCTTGAATGTATTCAGAGAATTGGCCTCCACTGCCCTCTGAGGCAGAGAATTCCACAGATTCACAACTCTCTGACTAAAAAAGTTTTTCCCACGCAGGTCATGGGGATAATGATTAACTAGCTCAATGGAAGGCCACTTGGATTGGGATTGCTCATGGACACAACTCACGGACTATTCCGTCTTTAATGAATGCTTTGGCGTACAAGGCTTCCCCTGTGACGATTTTAATTGCAGCCTTTTGGGCTTACATTTAGACGTTGCAAACGTAGGAAGAAAAATGTTGGAAGACACAATTTCTGCATGACCAGGTAATTTACTTTGCTCAAGGGGATGTAGATGAGCTTCTGCAGGGCATGAGGTGCATCCAAGCAGTCAGTCACCGCATTTTCTTGCATATATCAAATAAGTGCTGATTCTGGTATCAGCGGAGCAGGGCTTATAACTAATATTAATTTGCGCAGTTTAATCTTGATGCTCACAAAGTAATTTCAGTTCAGTTTAGTTCAGTTCATTTTATTGTCACACGTACCGAAAAGGGAATAAAGTTTGGTGCAAGATATTATAGTTAAAGTAAGAAATGTTATTGTAGGAGTAGAGATTTAAGAGGTTGGAGCGATTGTAATATGTGCTTGTAGATCTGCTTCTGCGGCCAGCACGCAAACAGTCGCCATCTTGGGTCGGGCGCCATCTTGGAAGACATTTTGTTCCCTTTATATTTATTTTACTTTATTTATTTATTTCTTTCTTTCCCGGTCAATACAATACAACAGATTGACCATACAGTTGTGAAAGTTAAATAGTGCAAAATCATTGCATCAAAAATGAAAACAATATAATCACACATGATATTTTCTGACCGAAAACAAGGTGTTGGCAGAAGCCAAAGCTTATTATGCCTACCCATAATACTTAACAAAATATAATTTTAAAAAAACACGTCATAAGTCAGAAGCAGATAAACAAAACTTAGAAAGAAACACAAATATAGTCAAGAACCATCATTTCTGTCGTGCCAGTCATTTCTCACTGCCGATCACATATTTTGCATCTTTCAAGTATAATGTTTTTGAACATTTTCTTGAATTCACACATATTACTACATTCTTTTAATTCATTGTTGCAACTATTCCATAAATTGACCCCTTTAACAGTCACACTTCTATTATCAACGTACTATCGTATCAACACTGGCCATATCAAATGAAAAAAAAATAGATAGCGTACATTAATATTGTGGAATTTGACAATAGACAATAGACAATAGGTGCAGGAGGAGGCCATTTGGCCCTTCAAGCCAGCACCGCCATTCAATGTGATCATGGCTGATCATTCTCAATCAGTACCCCGTTCCTGCCTTCTCCCCATACACCCTGACTCCGCTATCCTTAAGAGCTCTATCTAGCTCTCTCTTGAATGCATTCAGAGAATTGGCCTCCACTGCCTTCTGAGGCAGAGAATTCCACAGATTCACAACTCTCTGACTGGAAAAGTTTTTCCTCATCTCCGTTCTAAATGGCCTACCCCTTATTCTTAAACTGTGGCCCTTGGTTCTGGTGGTGTCATGAAGCATTGCATCAGTTGCAGCAGAACAAGGCACAAAGGGAGTGGAGTAGAGTAAACCTCCAGCATCATGTTTTCCAATGCAATTAAAGTGTTGAGGGGCAAAGTAAAGGAACAAGTCCGCATAGATCATGCAATGCAGCGATCTGACTGAATACTCAGATGAAAATTCGCCGGAAGGTGTAAAATCTACCAAGAGCAGTCGGCACTGGAGAACAACACCATACAGTGTTGTGTCAAAAGGAACTGCAGATGCTGGTAGATACCGAAGATGGACTCAAAGTGCTAGAGTAACTCAGCGGGTCAGGTAGCATCTCTGGAGAAAATGGATGGTTGATGTTTCGGGTATCCTTCTTCGGAGGAAACCGAAGATCTCAGAGAAAACCCACGCAGGTCACGGGGAGAACGTACAAACTCCATACAGACAGCACCCTTGGTCGGGATCGAACCCGGGTCTCTGGCGCTGTAAGGCAGCAACTCTACCGCCGTGCCACCGTGCCGATGGTAACAAGAATGTCATTGTTCCATTGTCGATCCATTTGACAATTAAAGACTCTTGCCTCTCTACTGTTGACTCTTGAACCTTGATCATTAGTCTTGCTGGGTCTAAAGAGTGTCTGTCTTGCGGCAATGTTGGGGTGGCTTGTGCACAGGCCCTGCTTCACATTTAACCATCATCACCTTCTCAAGTACAATGGGGGAATAAATTGCCGCCTTTGCCAGCGATGTCCACGTTGTGTAAACAAAGAACACGAAGTCTTAATTGCCCTCATTTGCACATGTGAAGATTGGCACTGCACTGGGCATCAGAGGACAGTGAAAACGTGTGATCTTTTATTGAAAGCTGCTGTTCCTTGCTGAGTGCAAGCATGATTACTTTTCCGCTGTCTGAATCGAGAAATTGTTGAAGGGTTAGCACGTAAGTACCAAAGAGTATTAGCATTGTTATCAGAATTCCCTATTTGACACCATAACTGCTTAGATCTTGTAGAGAAATGACATTGATTAAGTGCTTTGTGAATTAATTCCTATTGTGGCCTGGCCTGGGATTTTGAAACTCATTTTTGGAAGCTTAGTAACATTAACAGGAGAAATGCTCGAGGGAAGGTAGATCTTTTACTCCATATCAGTGCAAGGTCGTTTAGCCTATTGAGTAAAATATTGCAGTCATTTTGTCATTATTCTGAGAATATAATTCTCATTTCTGAGCGATGTTTTCAACTTACCAACAGTGCTGTCTTAGAATTGGTGTGGCACGGCGACGCAGCGGTAGAGTTGCTGCCTTACAGCAGTGCCAGAGACCCGGGTTCGATCCCGTGTACGGGCGCTGTCTGCACGGAATTTGTACGTTCTCCGCGTGACCTGCGTGGGTTTTCTCCGGGCGCTCCGGTTTCCTCCCACACTCCAAAGGCGTACAGGTTTGTAGGTTAATTGGCGTTGGTACAATTGTAAATTGTCCCTCGTGGTTTGGTCACTTTGGCCAACGTGGGTTGTGTTTAAATGTGCTATACAAATAAAATTGACTTGACTAGTGGGTGCAAGGATAGAATAAGTGTGCGGGGATCGCTGGTCGGCGCGGACAAGGGTGGGCCGAAGGGCCTGTTGGTGTGCTGTATCTCTAAATTAAAATGAAAAATAAACTATTTCTCTTAATTCATTGGAACAAACTTATGTAGGGCTTTGAATTTAATGAGGACTTGTTTGCATTTAGTAGGATCTATAAGTTGTGCGCTCGAAACCCGAGGATGGCCTGTAGCAAAGATACTAGAGGAGTAAGATGGACCACTCCGTCGAAATCGCCTATACTGAGGTGTAGTATGCAAAGGACGTCCGCCATTTTAGTAAGCAAACCTCATAATTTAGTGAGCAAATCGCATAACAAGAGTTATGCCTCTCGCAGTGTAATTAGTGTTATGGGGGAACAGAACTGTGTGATAATACCATAAAAACGCAGAATATATCTCATCGAAGGTATTTATTTCACAAAATGCTGGAGTAACTCAGCAGGTCAGGCAGCATCTCAGGAGAGAAGGAATGGGTGACGTTTCAGGTCGAGACCCTTCTTCAGACTGAATATATCTCATCTATCAATTCACAGATTTTTGTTTATTTTTCTTTTAAAATGTTTCTGCAAGTTTCTGCCTACTAGAATGGCGCCTAAAATGGCGGGTTTTTATTTTAGGGTCGAGTGGTCTATCTTGCTCCTCTGGTATCTTTTGCCATGTGGCATACTTGCATTGTTCCCCAGGTGGACCTTTGGACCCTAGCAAAGATAGGGCCATCAGTGTACATTTTGCAGCACAGAGTTCATGGCAGCAGCTGTGCAGCTCCCAGGCACGGTTAATTAATTCACCCTTCGCAGATGTGAATGAGGAGATGATGTGCTTTGCATTCTGAAGACAAAGGTCGTCGACCAACACTTGTTTCGCTGCACAGTGTTGCTCGCTTCGATAAAGGTTTATGGAGAACGGGCCCTTCTCCATAAGGCCCCCCCTGACTCCATCAAAACAATAACAGGCAGCCTTGGAAGCCTATCCTCCCTAGTCAAACCGCATGTCTAAAACCTTTGCGTGATATTTGACTCTGCATTAATGTTTGACAAGCAAGTCAACGCTGTGGTAAAAGCCAGCTTCTTCCAGCTTCGTACCTCAGCTAAAATCAAACCATTCCTCCAATTTGACGACATTGAAAAAATCATTCACGCATTCATTTCCTCCCGCCTAGACTACTGCAACTCCCTATACACTGGGATCAGCCAATCATCCCTGTCCCGCCTGCAATTGGTCCAAAATGCCGCAGTGAGACTCCTGACGGGTACCCGTAAAAGGGACCACATCACCCCGATTCTGGCCTCTCTGGAGAAAAGGAATAGGTGACGTTTCGGGTCGAGGACCTTCTTCTTACTCCACTAAGGAAAACAAACATTGGTATGTTGAGTGATCCCAGGAATAAGTCGGTTAACCTATGATGAGCGTTTGTCAGCACTGGGCCTGTACTCTCTGGAGTTCAGAAGAACGAAGGGGGGACCTCATTGAAATGTACAGAATAGTGAATGGCTTGGATAGAGTGGATGTGGAGAGGATGTTTCCACGAGTGGGAGAGTCTAGGACCAGAGGTCACAGAATTAAAGGACGTTCTTTTAGGAAGGAGATGAGGAGAAATTTCTTTAGTCAGAGGGCGGTGAATCTGTGGAATTCTTTGCCACAGAAGGCTGTGTAGGCCATACCAGTGGGTATTGTTAAGGCAGGGATAGAAAGATTCTTGATTAGTATGGATGTCAGAGGTTATGGGGAGTAGGCAGAAGAATGGTGTTGGTCGGGAGGGAGAGATAGATCAGCCATGATTGAATGGCGGCGTAGACTTGATGGGACGAATGGCCCAATTCTACTCCTATCCCTTATGACCTTATGACCTATGAGAGAGAAGAATAATATGATCAAAGTACTGACGTCGACTTTCCAGTTTAATTCCTCTTTAATTACAGTGATGCGTTCATAAATAGTTTCAATCTGCAGTAGTTCAGCAGGGGGTCTTGTTGAGAATCTGTCTCCGTCAAACCCTTTCTGCCTGATCCATCTGTTCATTCCTAATTAAAGCCTGGGACCGATTTGCTCTGCTTTCTGTTGGTATCTGTCACCATGTGATGGAACTCTTGTTTATGAAAGAAAACAGACTTTGTTTGCTCCAATTATTATGCCTACAATCAATTATGAGCACCACACTTTAAGTTAGGCTCTCTCCAGTCTGTGCAGGGAGGAACTGCAGGTGCTGGTTTACACCGAAGACTGACATAAAATGCTGGAGTAACTCAACGGGGCAGGCAGCATCTCTGGAGAGAAGGAATGGGAGACATTTCGGGTTCTTGATTAGTTCAGGTATCAGAGGTTATGGGGAGAAGGCAGGAGAACAGGGTCAGGAGGGAGAGATAGGTCAGCCATGATTGAATGGTGGAGTAGACTTGATGGGCCGAATGGCCTAATTCTACTCCTATCAATTATGACCTAATGAGACCCTCCTTCTGAAGAAGGGTCTTGACTTAAAATGCCACCCATTCAATAGACAATAGAGAATAGGTGCATGAGTAGGCCATTCGGCGCTTCGAGCCAGCACCGCCATTCACTGTGATCATGGCTGATCATTCTCAATCAGTACCCCGTTCCTGCCTTCTCCCCATACCCTCTGACTCCGCTATCATTAAGAGCTCTATCCAGCTCTCTCTTGAATGCATTCAGAGAATTGGCCTCCACTGCCTTCTGAGGCAGAGAATTCCACAGATTCACAACTCTCTGACTGAAAAAGTTTTTCCTCATCTCAGTTCTAAATGGCCTACCCCTTATTCTTAAACTGTGGCCCCTGGTTCTGGACTCCCCCAACATTGGGAACATGTTTCCTGCCTCTAACGTGTCCAACCCCATAATAATCTTATACGTTTCGATAAGATCCCCTCTCGTCCTAAATTCCAGTGTATACAAGCCTAGTCGCTCCAGTCTTTCAACATATGACAGTCCCGCCATTCCGGGAATTAACCTAGTAAACCTACGCTGCATTTGGAGACCTTCTATCCAGAGACGTTGCCTGTGTTACTCCAGCGTTTTGTGTTTTTCTATACTCTGTACCTTGCTTCGATTTAGTTTCCAATCCTTTTCCTTGCACACACCCGACCCGACGAGGAACAGCATTTAGAGTTATAGGGTTATACAGCAAGGAAACAGGACCCTCATCCCAACTCATCCATGATGACCAAGATGCCCCATCTAAGCTTTTCTCATTTGCCTGCATTTGGCCCAAATGCCTCGAACCATCTCCTATCATGCAGCTGTCCAAATGTCTTTAAAACGTTGTCATTCTACCTGCTTCAACTACTTCCCCCGGCAGCTCGTTCCACCAACCTCTCTGCGTGAAAAAAATTGAACTTCAGGTTCTGATTAAATCTTGCTCCTCTCACTTTAAACCTATGCCCTCTAGTTCTTCGGGACGTGTAGGAAAAAAAACCTGCAGATGCTGGTTTAAATCGAAGGTGGACGCAAAATGCTGGAGTAACTCAGCGGGCCAGGCAGCATCTCGGGAGAGAGGGAATGGGTGATGATTCAGTCTGAAGAAGGGTCTCGACCCGAAACGTCACCCATTCCTTCTCTCCCGAGATGCTGCCTGACCCGCTGAGTTACTCCAGCTTTTTGTGTCTACCCTCTAGTTCTTCATTCTCCAACGGTGAGAAGAGGGAGTGGCCGGGGTGCGTCTGGTCCTTGATGATGCTGCTGGCCTTGCCGAGGTAGCGTGAGGTGTAGATGGAGTCAACGGAAGGGAGGTGGGTTTGTGTGACGGTCTGGGCTGAAGAAATTGTTCAGGTTTTATCAAGAGGCAACAGTTCTGTAGAGTAGATCATGAACACTCTTTACTTCAGTCCAGAGTGTTTTTAAGTGGACTATGCAGATTGTTTACTATGGTACAATGTCTAAACAGAGTAGCATAGAACTCTATGCAAGGGTCCCGACCCAAAATGTCACCTTTCGATGTTCCACAGAGATGCTGCCTGACCCGTTGAGTTACTCCAGCGCTTTGTGCCCTTGGCAGCACGGTGGAATAGCGGCTGAGCTGTTGCCTCACAGCGCCAGAGACCCGGGTTCGATCCTGACTGTGGGTGCTGTTTGTACGGAGTTTGTGCGTTCTCCCCGTGACCCGCGTGGGTTTTCTCCGAGATCTTCGGTTTCCTCCCACACTCCAAAGACGTGCGGGTTTGTAGGTTAATTGGCTCGGTGTAAAATGTAAATTTCCCCCAGTGTGCGTCAGACAGGTTTATTGTGCAGGGATCGCTGGTCGGCACGGACTCGGTGGGCCGAAGGGCCTGTTTCCATGCTGTGTCTCTAAACTAAATTAAACTAAACCAGCATTTGCAGTTCCTTGATTCTATATTCTGGTGTAAAACTTGCTTTATATTCTGGCATAGAATTAGCTCTAATCCCATAGTTTCACCTGCACCAAAGCCAAACCAGTATCCTCCTTCCAACTGTGTTCCAGAAGTGTCTCGGGATGGATTACAACTAACTATAGCTGCGTTTAAAAACAGATGTTTAGTGCGAAAAAAAAGTCCTGAGGCACACGATGGGCAATGTGTCGTGATTGTTGGAATTGTGGTTTAACAGTCTGGGCATAATTAAAAATAAAACACAAAATCACTTGAGACTCGTGAATTTGTTCTGAATTGAATTGAATACGTTTATTGGCCAAGTATGTACACACACAAGGAATGTGCCTTGGCGCTCCGCTCGCAAGCAGCAACACGAACATACAGTTCACAGTTATAAGAATAAAGCATTAAAGCATTAAAACATTACGAATAAAACATTATAGTTTAAACATGTGAATGAAATAAACCGGAGCAAAAGGAGGCTACAGACTTTTGGTTATTAAGTAGAGCAACTAATCGTGGAAAACAAGCTGTGAGCTCTGTTAGCTCAATCAGATTTGTGAGACACGACCTCCCACATACAAAACCATGCTGACTATCCCGAATTGGCCCGTGTCCATCTAAACAAAAGCTGTTCACTGTACCTCGGTACACGTGACAATAAACTAAACTAAACCTGTCTTATCCATGCACCCGTGCGAATGTTTCTTAAACGTTGATGGAAGACTGGAGGGTGGCAAATGTTGTGCTTCTTCTATTCAAGACGGACTGCAGGGAAAAGGCTTGGGAATTCAAGAAAAGGCTTGCATTCAAGAGAGAGCTAGATAGAGCTCTTAAGGATAGCGGAGTCAGGGGGTATGGGGAGAAGGCAGGAACGGGGTACTGATTGAGAATGATCAGCCATGATCACATTGAATGGCGGTGCTGGCTCGAAGGGCCGAATGGCCTCCTCCTGCACCTATTGTCTATTGTCTATTGTCTAAATGCGTCTATATATATCCGAATATTCGCTAGAAACGTTCTGACCACAGATGTTAAGCTCACTGGCCTGAAAATTCCCAAGCCTTTTCCCTGCAGCCCGTCTTGAATAGAAGAAGCCCCACATTTTGCCACCCTCCAGTCTTCCATCAACGTTTAAGAAACATTTGGACGGGCGCATGGATAAGACAGGTTTAGTTTAGTTTATTGTCACGTGTACCGAGGTACAGTGAACAGCTTTTGTTACGTGCTAACCAGTCAGCGGAAAGACAATACCCAAATACAATGGAGCCATTCATGGTGTGCAGATACACGACAGAGGGAATAATGTTTAGTGCAAGGTAAAGGTTTAGAGGGATTTGGGCCAAACACAGGCAGGAGGGACTAGTGTAGATGGGACATGTTGGCCGGTGTGGGCAGGTGGGGCCAAAAGGCCTGTTTCCATGTTGTGTGACTCTACCACTCCATGACTGTATAACTCCCACTGTGACTGGAGTTATTACAGTTGTAGTTCCCACTACAATAAAACCATCATATCATTGAGATTCCCTGCGGGAAATATCACTTTAACGGGCGCCCTGCCTGCCAGAGATGGTGATGAGATGGTGCGTTCAGAACTGGACACCCTCTCTGTGGATCACGGTGTGATGGTCAGCATTGATCATAGCGGAGTCAGGGGGTATGGGGAGAAGGCAGGAACAGGGTACTGATTGAGAATGATCAGCCATGATCACATTGAATGGCGGTGCTGGCTCGAAGGGCCGAATGGCCTACTCCTGCACCTATTGTCGATTGTCTATTGTCTATTTGAAGGGAGCCTGAGGGGTAACTTTTTCACACAAAGGGTGGTGGGTGCGTGGAATGAGCTGCCAGAGGAGGTAGTTGAGGCAGGGACTATAGCAACGATTAACAAACATTTAGACAGGTACATGGATAGGCCGGGTTTAGAGGGATATGGGCCAAATGCAGGCAGGTTGGACTAGTGGGACATGCTGGCCGGTATGGGCAAGTTGGGCGGGAAAGCCTGTCTCCACACTGTATGACTATGCCTCTATGACTATTGTCAGTAAACGTACCATGACCTTCATTAAATGACTCACTGAGGGAATAAAAAAACACTGGAAACGTGCAGTTTCATTATGAATACAATACAGAGTTGACAGTTTTGTTCTATCAACTATTTAAGTTGCTTTATTCCATTTATCCGCTCCAAGGATCTCATTCAATGAGATTTTACATTAAAAAACACTGCGGTCCTCAGCCAAATATTTCCCTCCTGTGTGTTGAAATTCTGCTGCTATTATTATCAATTTTATTGAAACTTTGGGCTATTAAGACCAAGCGGCACGGTGGCGCAGCGGTAGAGTTGCTGTCCCACAGCGCCAGAGACCCGGGTTCGATCCCGACGACGGGTGCTGTCTGTACGGAGTTTGCACGTTCTCCCCGTGACCTGCGTGGGTTTTCTCCGGGTGCTCCGGTTTCCTCCAACACTCCATAGACGTGTGGGTTTGTAGATTTGACTGGCTTCGGAAAGAATTGTAAATTGTGTAGCGCGTGGGATTGTGCTGGTGTACAGGGCGATTGCAGGTCGGTACTGGCTCGGTGAGCGGGACGGCCTGTTTCCAGCTCTGTGTCTCCGAACTAAACTCATCGAAGAAGGGTCTTGACCCGAAACGTCGCCCAGTCCTTCTGTCCAGAGATGCCGCCTGTCCCTTTGAGTTACTCCAGCATTTTGTGTCTATTATCGAAACTAAGTCCTATATCGAGCAGTGCCCAGATTTCTGGTACTTACTGGCTTACTGTCCAACTCGATGTACAACTGCTTGCAGTTAAAGAAGGGTACTGAGCTGTACAATTTATAACTTTTAATGAAGCATTGGGGGGAATTCCTCTGTGGCACACTCACGGAGTTTAATATTCATTTTACAAGGAAGAAACATATGCACAGAAACACTTATTTACAATTCCCTGTGGAAGAGGCATTTATTTTCAGCCCACCAGTGGATCTGACTTGTTTTAACCTTAGCCAGCTACATTATTCCCTTGATATTATCACTTAAGAGAAGAAGTAACTGCCAGAATAACTGGCATGGGTACTTTAATAGCTGCAGTAATTTAGTGGGATAAAATTGCTCGTAGAATAAAATCAAAAACATTCCCAGAGCAAACCAGCATGGGAGCTGAAAGGCTTCAGCACAGCATTGCAACTTAATAATTCTAAACTACAAATGAGAGACAAAAATGTGTTGGTTCTGAAATAGTTTCCTGAAGAGGCACAAAATGCTGGAGTAACTCAGCGGGACAGGCAGCATCTCTGGAGAGAAGGAATGGGTGACGTTTTGGGTCAAGACCCGTCTTCAGACAGGTTAGGATCACAGCTTTGCTTCATAGATTTAGAACTTACTAGACCAAGTGGACCCTCCAAACCTCTCCTGCATTGGTGAAGCACCCTCTCCTCCCCCCTCCCCTCTCCCCCCTCCCCCTCTCCCCCATCCCCTCATCCCTCCTCCCCTCCCCTCCCCCCTCCCATTCTCCCCCTCATCCCTCCTCCCCTCCCCACCCCCTCTCCCCCTCCCCCCTCCCCCCTCCCTCCATTCCTCCCCCCTCCCCTCCCCCTCCCTCCACTCCCTCCCCGTCCCCCTCCCCCCACCCTCCCCACGTTCCCCATCCCCCCACTCCGTCCCCCTCAACCCCTCTTATTCTCCCTCCTCTCCCTCCCTCCCTCCCTCCCTCCCTCCCTCCCTCCCTCCCTGGGAGATAGATTTAAACTTTAAAATGTGAATCATTTTATAAATAAAACACCGATTTCAATCAAACCTCTTCCATCAGCACCAAAGGGACAACGGTGAGTAAGCTATCGTGTACCATTTTGGCTGTAGTTCAGGAACAAACAAACAAACAAGAGTTTTAGTATATAGATATTCAGAACACCCACTACATCTACACTGATCTGCATTAAAGCTGTAGTCAGTTGAAGTCAATTCCCACCCATCTTCCAACCCTTCTTGATTAGTACTGGTGTCAGGGGTTACGGGGAGAAGGCAGGAGAATGGGGTTCGGAGGGAGAGATAGATCAGCCACGATTGAATGGCGGAGTAGACTTGATGGGCCAAATGGCCTGTTTCCATGCTGTATCTCTAAAGTTTAAAGTCTAATGACTGCCTGGGGTACAAATTCTGCTGCACTGTGCAATGCCCTGACATGCAATGGGATCACATTTTACTTATAGATTAATTGCCAATTGTAAACAGCAACTCCATGTACTTCAGGAAATTGCACACATAATTCCTTGTGGCTTTGACCCCAAGTAGGTTGAGTCATGCTCTGGTATGCATCAAACAGCACATCCCTCCCTGCGCCAAAAACACTATTTGATTCATCTCATAGACAGATGCAAAAAGCTGGAGTCACACAGCGGGTCAGGCAGCATCTCTGAAGAGAAGGAATGGGTGAGATTTCAGGTCGACAATAGACAATAGACAATAGACAATAGGTGCAGGAGGAGGCCATTCGGCCCTTCGACACAGCACCGCCATTCAATGTGATCATGGCTGATCATTCTCAATCAGTACCCCGTTCCTGCCTTCTCCCCATACCCCCTGACTCCGCTATCCTTAAGAGCTCTGTCCAGCTCTTTCTTGAATGCATTCAGAGAATTGGCCTCCATTGCCTTCTGAGGCAGAGAATTCCACAGATTCACAACTCTCTGACTGAAAAAGTTTTTCCTCATCTCCGTTCTCCGTTCTCTTTCCTCCCCTCACCTTAAGCCTATGTCCTCTGGCCCTCGATTCACCTACTCTGGGCAAGAGGCTCTGTGCATCAACCCAATCTATTCCTCTCATTATTCCGTACACCTCTATAAGATCACTCCTCATCCACCAAAGGATTCCTTTGGCTCCAAGGAATAGAGTCCCAGCCTGCTCAACCTCCCCTGTAGCCTAGACGTTCAAGTCCTGGCAATGTCCTCGTAAATCATATCTGCACCTTTTCTAGCTTGACAACATCTTTCCTATAACATGGTGCCCCAAACGGAATTATTGCGGTTCTTGATGGAGGAGTTCAACTTTGCTGGAAATTAAAACTTGGTCAGTGCCATTAAATACATTACAATGTTGACAGATTGAATAACTGAGGCAGAGTGCAATGTGCTGATTTAACCATATGGTGGTTATTTATTCACAAAATGCTGGAGTAACTCAGCAGGTCAGGCAGCATCTCAGGAGAGAAGGAATGGGTGACGTTTCGGGTCGAGACCCTTCTTCAGACTGATGTCAGGGGGGCGGGACAAAGGAAGGTTATAGGTGGAGACAGGAAGATAGAGGGAGAACTGGGAAGGGGGAGGGGAAGAGAGGGACAGAGGAACTATCTAAAGTTGGAGAAATCGATGTTCATACCACTGGGCTGCAAGCTGCCCAGGCAAAATATGAGGTGCTGTTCCTCCAATTTCCATTGGGTCTCACTATGGCACTGGAGGAGGCCCATGACAGAAAGGTTAGACTGGGAATGGGAGGGGGAGTTGAAGTGCTCGGCCACCGGGAGATCAGATTGGCCAACGCGGACCGAGCGCAGGTGTTGAGCGAAGCGATCGCCGAGCCTGCGTTGTCGCACTAACCATATGGTTGGATTAGCATCCATGGCCAGTGGTGTTTAGTTTAGTTTAGTTTAGAGATAAAGTGTGGAAACAGGCCCTTCGGCCCACCGGGTCCGCGCCGACCTGCGATCCCCGCCTATTAATATTATCCTATACACACTCGGGACAATTTTTACATTTACCAAGCCTATTAACCGACATACCTGTACGTCTTTGGAGTGTGGGTCTCGGTGAAAGCCCATGCAGTTCACGGTCAAACTCCGTACAGACAGCACCCGTAGTCGGGATCGAACCCGTGTCTCCGGCGCTGCATTCGCTGTAAGGCGACAACTCTACCGCTGCGCCACCGTGCCGTCCATTTAGTAATGGTTTTATAAGTCCCGCATGTTGAAGAGAAGTCCGTTTGTTGCCCATCAACCTAACAGATCTTTTACGGGTCGTTCTCTTCAGAAGGAGTTCCGCATGGCACACGATTTGGTCGGATCTTGGCCCCAGTTTGAATTCACTTGTGTTGGGTTGATAGCCCGTTTTGTCTGAGATGGGGAATTAGCAGCACAAATGAACATATCACCTTACGCACATTTTTAGATCACCCCAGATTTCTATGATCGTGTACACTCATTTAAAAAATGCGTTGGCTCAGGACTAATGGCGGCACGGTGGCGCAGCCGTGGAGTTGCCACCTTGCAGCGCCAGAGACCTGGGTTCGATCCTGACCACGGGCGCTGTCTGTACGCAGTTTGTACGTTCTCCCCGTGACCCGCGTGGGATTTCTCCGAGATTGAGGGCATGCAGCGTAGGTTTACTAGGTTAATTCCCGGAATGGCGGGACTATCATACGTTGAAAGACTGGAGCGACTAGGCTTGTATACACTGGAATTTAGAAGGATGAGAGGAGATATTCATCATCACCGGCGGTCACTCGAAGCGAGTATGACCGCCCTCCTTTACGGAGGACGCCCGTGCGTGATTTTGTTTAACGTGAGGAGACTGGTGCACAGACAGCCACCACATGGTCCTTGACAGATCTGGGTCAGGATCCGGAGGCATGGAGTCCAAGACGACCGGGGACACTTTCCTGCTGCAGCCTTCATCCACCTTCCCAGCCGTTGTGACGCTCCACTAAAGTCAGCCGCCATCCTCCGCCTTTTTCCACCGTTGAGGTCTTTGGTCGGATTGCTCTTTATCAGGGCCCTAGAATGATGAGAGGAGATCTTATCGAAACGTATAAGATTATTAAGGGGTTGGACACGTTAGAGGCAGGAAACATGTTCCCAATGTTGGGCGAGTCCAGAACAAGGGGGCCACAGTTTAAGAATAAGGAGTAGGCCATTTAGAACTGAGATGAGGAAAAACGTTTTCAGTCAGAGAGTTGTGAATCTGTGGAATTCTCTGCCTCAGAAGGCAGTGGAGGCCAATTCTCTGAATGCATTCAAGAGAGAGCTAGATAGAGCTCTTAAGGATAGCGGAGTCAGGGGGTATGGGGAGAAGGCAGGAACGGGGTACTGATTGAGAATGATCAGCCATGATCACATTGAATGGCGGTGCTGGCTCGAAGGGCCGAATGGCCTCCTCCTGCACCTATTGTCTATTGTCTATTGTCTATTATCTTTGGTTTCCTCCCACCCTCCAAAGACGCACAGGTTTGTCGGTTAATTAATCTTGGTATCATTGAAAAAATGTCCCTATTTTGTAGGATAGTGTTAGTGCGCGGGGATCGCTGGTCGGCGCGGACTCGGTGGGCCGAAGGGTCTGTTTCCACGCGGTATCACTGAACTAAAACTCAATCAAACTAAACTAAACTAAAAAAAACATCTTATTCTCATTTTGAGTTCAACGCAGCCCAGGTTTCTATGATCGTTTACACTCATTTTAAAAAATGTGTTAGCTCGGGAGTAAGTGGATTGACAATGTGCATGTATTGATATATCCGTAACACTGTGTCCATATCCTTTATGCTTTGACCTTCCCACTGTTGCTTGATGAAATGCCCGTGGCTGGATGAACTCAGAAGCTGGACACAAAATGCTGGAGTAACTCAACGGGTCAGGCAGCATCTCTGGAGAAAAGGAATAGGTGACGTTTCGGTTTGAGACCCTTCTTCAGACTGTGAGCCAGAGGAAAGTGAAATGAGAGATATAGACGGTGATATAGAGAGATACAGAACAAACGCAAGATATACAGAGATGCTGCCTGTCCCGCTGAGTTATATACTTGTATATACTGGATATAAATGAGGCTTGTATACACTGGAATTTAGAAGGATGAGGGGGGATCTTATTGAAACATATAAGATAATTAGGGGATTGGACACATTAGAGGCAGGAAACATGTTCCCAATGTTGGGGGAGTCCAGAACAAGGGGCCACAGTTTAAGAATAAGGGGTAGGCCATTTAGAACGGAGATGAGGAAGAACTTTTTCAGTCAGAGAGTGGTGAAGGTGTGGAATTCTCTGCCTCAGAAGGCAGTGGAGGCCAGTTCGTTGGATGCTTTCAAGAGAGAGCTGGATAGAGCTCTTAAGGATAGCGGAGTGAGGGGGGTATTGGGAGAAGGCAGGAACGGGGTACTGATTGAGAGTGATCAGCCATGATCGCATTGAATGGCGGTGCTGGCTCGAAGGGCTGAATGGCCTCCTCCTGCACCTATTGTCTATTGTCTATTGTCTATTGTTACTCCAGCTTTTTGTGTCTATCTTTGGTTTAAACCAGCATCTGCAGTTACACATCTCTTTTCTACACCTCATCGTTCTACGCATCCAGCCTCTGTCATAAGGTCATAAGGGGTAGGAGCAGAATTAGGCCATTCGGCCCATCAAGTCTACTCCGCCATTCAATCATGGCATATCTCTCCCTCCTAACCTCATTCTTCTGCCTTCTTCCCATAACCATTGACACCCGTACTAATCAAAAGTGAAAAGCTTTCGTTTGCATGCTCCCCAGTCTAGGATGTCTACACTCACTCACAATACAATACAATACAATACAATACAATACAATATATCTTTATTGTCATTGTACAGGGGTACAACGAGATTGGGAATGCGCCTCCCATACGATGCAATAAATTAATTAGCTAATCAGTATAAATTTATACAACCCAGTGAAACAAAATTAGAAATAGATTTAAAACAGTATAAAGTTCAAATAGGTCTGTGCCGGTTCGCTGTGCGATGTGACCATCCGGCTCAGCAGGACCGGTTCATAGCAGCTATGGCCCTGGGGATGAAGCCTTGATCACCCATGGCTTTCTACCTTTGGAGAATCTTCCACCGTTGACTGGAGGCAAAAAAAGCATCTCTCCTTCGCATGAGGGAGCCTTGCTTTGAATTAGTGCTGGGTAGCTTCAACTGGGCCTATTTCCCTATGAAGTTGGATCTGGGCCAAGGTCGTCATAAGATCAAAAGATCATAAGTGATAGGAGCAGAATTAGGCCATTTGGCCCATCAGGTCTACTCTGCCATTCAATCATGGCTGATCTATCTCTCCTTCCTAACCCCATTCTCCTGCCTTCTCCCCACAACCTCTGACACCCGTACTGATCAAGAATATATCTATCTCTGCCTTAAATATATCCACTGACTTGGCCTCCACAGCTGTCCGCCGCAATGAATTCCACAGATTCACCACCCTCTGACTAAAGAAATTCTTCCTCATCTCCTTCCTAAAGGAATGTCCTTTAATTCTGAGGCTGCGACCTCTAGTCCTAGACTCTCCCATTAGTTATACCAACATCTCTGGATGGAAGAAATTGGTGATGTTTCGGGTCGAGATCCTTCTTCAGACTCCAGAATCGATCTTCAACATAGTTTTCTGCCTGGTGGCATGCTTTCCCTACTCAGAGTACTTCCTGTGAGCAAAAGGGTCACATATTCCAGCCCATTTACTAATAGTGCTGCCAAAGTAACTTGTGCTAATATTGCAGACACCTTAATGGCAGCCAAACATCGGCCCATCAGGTCTACTCTGCCATTCAATCATGGCTGATCTATCTCTCCCTCCTAACCCCATTCTCGTGCCTTCCCCCCGGAGCGCTTGACACCCGTAGTAATCAAGAATCTATCTATCTCCGCCTTAAATATATCCACTGACTTGGCCTCCAAAGCCTTCTATAGCAAAGAATTCCACAGATCCACCACCCTGTGACTAAAGAAATTCCTCCTCATCAAACTGCCATCAACAGTGTGACTGATTCCAAATAGATGTTAACATCACCACTTCAAGGTCAAGGCAGAAATTTTCCACATGGCCTACACTGGGTCAAACAGATACAGTTTAATCACAACATCACAAACCCACCTTTGGCTTTCCAGAGAAATCCAATTCAGCTGTAACTGTCTCCCAACCCGCTCCTAGATTTACTCTCAGCAAAGGTCCACTGAAAGGTTTTTATCATTTGAAATCAAATTATATCATAAATTACCCCATAAGAGATTGATTTTATTTATCATCTTGTAATGCAACAGTGATATCGGGCGTTCAATATTACGTGACTTAATTCGCATGAATATTGGGTTCGTGATTATTTAAAAAGTTCAATTTTGGAGTGCTAACATATCTTCTTTCAAATGAAAAGTTAATCTAATCTTTTTTGCAGAAAATTAATTCTATTTGCATCATCCAGATTTGCTCCAATTCTTCTTCTTGCTATAATATGCTCTTTAAAAATACTTTGCCATAATTATCTGAGTGAATTTCTTTTCTAAAGGTAGTAGCAATAAATGACTGTAGTAAAATATCCAAAGTGTAATTTGTTAGCAAAGATATATCTGTGGAGTAATGACAGGAGATGTGGTAAAACATGATCAGTCTTGAAATGTGCTGACAATCTGTTCCTGATTGAGTCAATGGAACTGTCGTGGGGCATTAGTGCTGAGAGCTCTATTACATATTGAAGCATTTCTAATGTCACACCCGCGCGTTTTAGTGATGGGACATGTTCCTCCTCAGACTAGGGTTGGCATGGTGGCGCAGCAGTAGAGTTGGTGCCTTACACCGCCAGAGACAGGCCCTTCTGCCCACCGAGTCCGCGATGACCAGCGATCCCCGCAGACTAACGCTATCCTACACGCACTGGGGACAGTTTACAATTCACCGAAGCCAAATCGACCAACAAAACCTGTACGTCTTTGGAGGAAACCGGAGCACCCGGGGAAAACGCACGCGGCCACGGGGAGAACGTGCAAACTCCGTACAGACAGCACCCGTGGTCAGGATGGAACCCGGGACTCTGTTACTATAAAACAGCAACTCTGCCGCTGTGCCACCGTGCCACTCCTGTAGATGTTCAGATCTGTGCTCCTATCGTTAAGTGGCAATCGAGAAGGTTGCAGAGGCAACACGTGGCCTCAAAGATTGGAATAAGCTGCAGAAAAAAAAGTTTAATGACTTCACTAGATCAGCTTCATCTCCGTTCCTAGCATGGCCACTACTAGAATCACACACAAGCCATTCCATCCCCACCATGTATACGTGCCCATATACATCCTTTAGTTAACCAGAATACCAACAAGGCAGACTGTGTTACCACTGCAGGAAGTGTCACACCATTCCTTCTTCCAACATACATCAGCTCTGGTGCCAACACTGGGCATGATCTACAGGCCAGCTTAGAGTTGGAACCTCCATGATACGGGCATGTATTGGTTGCAGCCACGAGGGGAAGACACAGTGGCGCAGCGGTAGAGTTGCTACCTTACAGCGCCGGAGACCTGGGCACGATCCCGACTACGGGTACTGTCTGCACGGAGTTTGTACGTTCTCCCCGTGCCCCGCGTGGGTTTTTTTCGAGATCTTCAAGTTTCCTCCCACACTCCAAAGACGAACAGGTTTGGAGGTTCATTGGCTTGGTGTGAGTGTAAATTGTCCCTAGTGTGTGTCGGATAGTGTTAGTGCGCGGGGATCGCTGGTCGGTGCGGACACGATGGGCCGAAGGGCCTGTTTCCATGCAGTGTCTCTAAACTAAACTGAACTAAACATGGTCCACATCGCACTAGTGTATAATGATGGTAGAGAAGTAAGAGATGTCTTACGTGTATTCTAGAGGTTTGGTTTAGAGACACAGCATGGAAACAGTCTCGACCTAAAACGTCACCCATTCCTTCTCTCCCGAGATGCTGCCTGACCCGCTGAGTTACTCCAGCATTTTGTGTCTACCTTCGGCCCACCGAGTCCACACCAACCATTGATCACCTGTTGGCACTAATTCTGCGTTGTCACACTTTCTCATCCACTCCCGACACACTAGGGGCAATCGGTGGCACAGCGGTAGAGTTGCTGCCCTACAGCGAATGCAGCTCCGGAGACTCAGGTTCGATCCTGACTACGGGTGCTGTACTGTACGGAGTTTGTACGTTCTCCCCGTGACCTGTGTGGGTTTTCTCCGAGATCTTCGGTTTCCTCCCACACTCCAAAGACGTGCAGGTATGTAGGTTAATTGGCTGGGCAAATGTAAAAATTGTCCCTAGTGGGTGTAGGATAGTGTTAGTGTGCGGGGATCGCTGGGCGGCGCGGACCCGGTGGGCCGTAGGGCCTGTTTCTGCGCTGTATCTCTAAATCTAAATCTAAATCTACAGAGGGCAATTAACCCACAACCCGCTCGTCTTTGGGATGTGGGAGGAAGCTGGAGCACCCGGAGGACACAAAACAAGACCTATCAACACTGTGTAGTTTCGTTTATTATCGCCACCTGTGCCAAGGTGCAGTGTAAAGCTGTTGGCCACGCGCTGTCCAGTCTCTGACTTCAGCCAGCAGTTTTAGTTTGGTTTGGTTGAGGGACGCAGCGGGGGAAGAGGCCCTTCAGCCCATCGAGTCCGTGCCGATCAGCATCCTGCAGATGTTGCAGAACAAAACAACATCAAGCTACTGAGCAAAAAAACAGGCAGCGTGCATGATGAGAGAAAGGGATGTGATATTTAAGTTACTAACATTGCCATAACTTTGGGCAATGCGCATGATGCCTCTTATTGCTTTTGAATTCCTTTAAGTGTTGGAACAGTACACATGCCTATAATTCACACTAAGCATCTGGTAATTACTATGTGGTTATTGTATTTGAATACACAGCACTTAGTTGGTATTTGACATGTGGTTATTATTACACTCCAGTTTATAGCTGTGTTAATTATATTGCTTGACATTTTCTTGTTTAATTTTTTTCCAACCGAATGATCACTCTGCGATTTCCATCCTTTGCCGAGGCTTCAGCACCTGCTGGATGGCATGCATTTGTGATTTCACTTAATGAGCAGGCTGGTGGCTCAATGATTGCTTTCAACCTAACAATACAATTCTATCATTGCTCGCCGAAAATTAAAAATGAAATCGCATCCAGAAATGTCGGCGCAGAATCTGTAATTTCAAATCTGCAATTTGAACGCGAGGGCAATTGTTCTCAGCCAGTGGGCTTTACTAAGTATAAAGTCACTTCTCCATGGATTGTCACCTTGTCGTGGTGGAGAGGCTTGTGTGGTCCTGAGATCCTGAGAGCAATGCCTTCTGGAGCCACGCTCCTGGTTGGGTCACCCATGGCGGTAAGGTCGAGGGGGGAGGTCAATAGACAATAGACAGTAGGTGCAGGAGGAGGCCATTCAGCCCTTCGAGCCAGCACCGCCATTCAATGTGATCATGGCTGATCATTCTCAATCAGTACCCCGTTCCTGCCTTCTCCCCATACCCCCTGACTCTGCTATCCTTAAGAGCTCTATCTAGCTCTCTCTTTAAATGCATTCAGAGAATTGGCCTCCACTGCCTTCTGAGGCAGAGAATTCCACAGATTCACAACTCTCTGACTGAAAACGTTTTTCCTCATCTCAGTTCTAAATGGCCTACCCCTTATTCTTAAACTGTGGCCCCTTGTTCTGGACTCCCCCAACATTGGGAACATGTTTCCTGCCTCTAACGTGTCCAACCCCCTTAATAATCTTATACGTTTCGATAAGATCTCCTCTCATCATTCTAGGGCCCTGATAAAGAGCAATCCGACCAAAGACCTCAACGGTGGAAAAAGGCAGAGGATGGCGGCTGACTTTCGTGGAGCGTCACAACGGCTGGGAAGGCGGATGAAGGCTGCAGCAGGAAAGTGTCCCCGGTCGTCTTGGACTCCATGCCTCCGGATCCTGACCCAGATCTGTCAAGGACCTTGTGGTGGCTGTCTGTGCACCAGTCTCCCCACGTTAAACAAAGTCAAACACGGGCGTCCTCCGTAAAGGAGGGCGGTCATACTCGCTTCGAGTGACCGCCGGTGACGATGAATATATAGTCAACGCATCTGAATGTTGGGAGAGGCACGTATCAGGAGACTGAGTGAAAGGCCTGGATAGAGTGGATGTGGAGAGGATGTTTCCACTAGTGGGAGAGTCTAGGACCAGAGGTCACAGCCTCAGAATGAAAGGATGTTCCTTTAGGAAAGAGATGAGGAGGGACTTCTTTAGTCAGAGGGTGGTGAATCTGTGGAATTCTTTGCTACGAAAGGCCGTGGAGGCCAAGTCAATGGATATTTTCTTTTTTTATAATTCTATTTTGATTTTGATTTTCCAGTTCCATACATTCCACAATGATACACATTCTCATTCACCTTAAACCCTCCGTAGTTAACAAATACTGCATATCCCAAATTAAATCATACCACAGGTATTGGAAGCACTACAAGGATGGGTAATGACTTACTGGACATTTGATCATATCCAAAACTTAACTACATACAAAAACAAAAACAAAAACAACTAAAACCAACATTTGGGGTATACCTCTATAATATTTCATCACTACTTCTGGAGCGGTATGAAATCAAGGAAAATGAGATAGGACACGGAAGTAGGATACAAAGATCTGCTTTAAACAAATGATGGCCGTACGGGCATAATGTACAACATCCATTTTTCCCACCTTTTCAAAAATATTCCCTGTTGCAATCTTAAAGCAAAAGTTATCCTTTCCATTATAAAAATATCATATACAATGTTAATCCAGTCATCCACATTAGGTTTTCCAGGTTTCAACCACTTCCTAGTAATAGCTTTCCTGCTGGCAGCACTTAAGATCTGGAAAAGATACTTATCTTTAATAGAAGCATTTTGTACTGGTAAAGCACCAAAATATAAAAACTCAAATTTAAATGGAATATCCATATAAAAAACTTTTTGTAAAACTTTATGAATCTCCTGCCAAAATGGGATCACTGATGCACAAGACCAAAATATGTGAAAATGGTTTGCCTCAAGGCACCCACATTGTCGCCAGCATGAAGAAGAATTTGTGTAATGCCTTTTTTGAACTGGTGTAATAAAAAACCTAATAAGGGTTTTCCAGCAAAACACCCGCCAAACATTTGAACTTGAAGTTTTCCATTGTATCTCACATAAGCTCTCCCAGGTTTCATCCTTTAGAACCAGATTACCTTCCCTTTCCCATTTCTGTTTTACATACAGTGAGTTGCCTTTTCTCTGCCGTAAGCCCTTGTATAATTTTGAGATGGTTTTCTGTTTTGAGCCTCCATGGTAAGCCTCAATAAATACATTTAACAAAATATTATCCCATTTTACTTCTGCGCATTCCTTTTGTATTTGATCTATATAATGGCGAATTTGAAGGTATCTATAGAAATCATTATTATTCAAACCAAATTGCCTCTTCAGATTCTCAAAGCTGTTCATAGACCCCTTATGTAAAAATGTGCAATATGATGTCAAACCTTGAGAACTCCATCTTTTAAAACTAGTGTCCTGTCTTTTTGGTACAAAATCTGGATCAAACGTGCACCATCTCAAAACCTTCACAGCATCCCTCAGATGATTTTGGGTAACGACCTTATTCCATACCTTAAGTGATAATCGAATCCATGAGTTTCCCAAATTAATTAACTTATTTGTTAACTCCTTATCTCCGATTGCAGCCTGAATCGGAAATTCCTCTGTTATAGCAATCTCAATCTCCTTCCATCTAGCACAATAGTCGGGGTTGCACCAATAAATTAATGTTCTCAGCTGAGCAGCTGCATAATAGTCTTTCAAGCACGGGAGTGCAACCCCACCTTTATTTTTGGTCAGTTGTAACCCCTGGTATCTGATTCTTGGTCTTTGTCCCTGCCAAATATACCTCGAGATATGTTTATCCCATTCTTGAAATTGTTGGTCTGATATATCTAGTGGAAGTGATTGAAAGAGATACAACAGCCTCGGTAACATAACCATTTTGACCGATTCAATACGAGATCCAAAATTAAGATAAGGTATTAGGTCCCACCTCCTAATGTCTTCCCTGATCTTATTGTTCAATGGGAGGTAGTTAAGCAAGTGCAGTTTAGTCAGATCTATTGGAATGTTTATTCCCAGATATCTCATGGATTCATCCCACCTCAAATTAAACTTTTCCCTTACTTTTACTGAGGGGCTATATTTGAAACTAAGAATTTGTGTTTTTATAACATTTAACTTGTAGCCAGAGAAGGATCCATATCATTCCAAAACATAAAATAACTGTAACAAAGACTGTTCAGGGTCTGACAAATACACCAATACGTCATCGGCAAATGAAGAAATCTTTTGTCCCCTCCTTTCATTACTATTCCTTTGATATTATTATTCTGGATAATCCACTGACTCAAAGGTTCGATAAAAACCGCAAATAAAAGGGGGCTGATTGGACATCCCTGTCTTGTTCCTCTTTCTAGCAAAAATGGTTTTGAAACTACTCCGTTAATTTTAATTCTTGCACTTGGGCTATCATAAAGAGCCTGTATTGTTTTAATAAAAGTATTGTGAAATCCAAATCTATCGAAAACTCTAAGCAAAAAAGACCAATTTACACAATCAAAAGCTTTTTCAGCATCTAACCCAACTAGGACTGCTTCTGTCAATGGATATTTTCAAGGCAGAGATAGATAGATTCTTGATTAGTACGGCTGTCAGGGGTTATGGGGAGAAGGCAGGAGAATGGGGTTAGGAGGGAAAGATAGATCAGCCATGATTGAATGGCGGAGTAGACATGATGGGCCGAATGGCCTAATTCTGCTCTTCTCACTTATAAAGCTATCAACTTAATAATGCACATTCAGTGCCATTCTCCAAGATGCATTTCTACTCCACTTTCTTTAACAGATGGACATTCATAAGAGCTAAGGACGCAAATTGCTGGAGTAACTCAGCGGGTCAGGCAGCATCTCTGGAACAAAAAGGAGGGTGACATTTCGGGTTGGAACCCTTCTTCAGGCCCAATATATCCAAATGTATAATGACGAATTAATATGATATAGACATACAGCGTAGAAAGGAACTGCAGATGCTGGTTTACACCGAAGATAGACACCAAATGCTGGATTAACTCAGTGGGACAGGCAGCATCTCTGGAGAGAAGGAATGGGTACGTTTTGGGTCGAGGGCCTTGTGTGCTCTGGGATCTATATCGGTGTTTGCATGCAGGTAACTAGGATAACATGGAGAACATCGATAGGTGACGTTTCGGGTCCAGACCCTTCTTCAGATCCGAAACGTCACCCATCCATGTTCTCCAGAGATCCATCTGCAGTCTATAAGTCTATAAGTGCTATTTTGTAACTATACTGAATAGTTCCAAAGTGCTGGCATAACTCAGTGGGTCAGGCAGCATCTCTGGAGATGCATCTCAGAATTTCTATTCTGTTTGTAGTTTTAGCACAATCCGCAGGCATTGCCACTTTCATTTCACTGCACATCTTGTATGTGTATGTGACAAATAAAGTAGACTTGACTTGACTTGACTTGACTTGACTTGACTTGACTTGACTTGACTTGACTTGGAGATCGTAATCAGGCGATGTTTTGGGTCGAGACCCTTCTTCAGACACGAAACGTCACCCATCCATGTTCTCCAGAGATCCATCCACAGTTCTTTGTTTCTATGTCTACAAGTGCTATTTTGTAACAATACTGAATAGTTCCAAAGTGCTGGCGTAACTCAGCGGGTCAGGCAGCATCTCTGGAGAACGTGACCAGGCGACGTTTCGGGTCGAGACCCTTCTTCAGACCCGAAACGTCACCTATCCATGTTCTCCAGCGATGCTGTCTGACCTGCTGAGTTACTCCAGCATCTATCTCTGTGTCCCTTTGTGTATTAACCAGCACCTCTATTTCTACATCTCCAAGTGCTATTTTGTAACCGTACAGAATTGCCCGTGCATCCAATGGAAGCTGCAGGATGTGGGCAGTTCACATTTAGCGGTTCAGATTCACCTTCCATTGGCCTGCCGTCTAGCTGTCTTGCTTTGCCCTTTTATACGTTCTCTGCAAAAGTATTATGCGAATGGTTCCATCCCACACGCGATGAAATGTGAAGAGCCACTTCAAAACGTTTCAAAAAGAACTTCAGAAAGGTAATAGCTTTTGAGAAAAAGCTGTCATAGAATTACAATTTCCCAACTGGTACCTTTTAACATTGGCCCTGTTAAACGTATGATACTTGATTGTATACCATTAACCTCGCCGTGAAACAGTAATTATGATCTATATCATTACTATAAGTAAACCCATCATGCATCTAAATGGATTCAATGGTCTGAAGCACTCATTTGGTTTCTAATGTTCCGTACTACTTTTTATCTTATTCATGTTCTATCACCGGTAAAGCATGATTGATCGGAATAAAGTGTTCGCAAGTCCTGAATTTGCATATATCAGCCAGTAAAGCGGATATTTTGATGGTTGGTAGGGAGACAGACGAATATTGAAACTACACAGATCCAGTTGCGTTTTTAAAATTCCATGCCAGAAATTTGCACTTTTATAAATAATGATCACCTCAGACAATAGCTCAAAGCCATTCCTTCTGTCGTGGTGGATATCTAGGACCACCTGAACACCGTGTTTCTGCACAGCTATTATACATTCATAGTCCAGTCTCAATACGAAATCCGCGATAATAAAAAAAAAAATTAAATCACATTCTCATAGTGTATTCATTTTGATTAAAAAAACGGTTTGGAAGTGCTGTATATAACAAGACAGTCTATCAATTTGATGACTTTTTTTTCCCGAAGATAATATTTCTGTCAAATATTATTTAATAGGGGTTATTTTCTTAATAAGCAGGGATATAATGCCAAAGTGGTTTATGATACTTCTCTTACAAATGTGAAAGGCAGCACTACTGTGGCGCGGTGGCGCGGCGGTAGAGTTGCTGCCTCACAGCGCCAGAGACCCGCGTTCGATCCAGGCCACGGGTACTGTCTGCGCGGAGTTTGTACGTTCTCCACGTGACCGCGTGGGTTTTCTCCGGGTGCTCCGGTTTCCTCCCACACCCCAAAGATGTGCAGATTCGTGAGTTAATTGGCTTCTGTTAATTGTAAATTGTCCCTAGACATTGATGAGGGGGGCATGGCTTTGTCCTGCAGCTGCGGCTCACCGGCAGTCTCTCTGTCTTTTTTGTCTTTGTTATCGTTTAAATGTATGTTTTGACTTATTTTTAGCTGTGTATATGTGGGGGGTGGTGGTGGTGGGGGTGGGGGGGGGGGGGAACCTTTTTTTCCAATCTCCTCCTCAACAGAGATGCGACCTTTATCATGTCGTATCTCCATTCGCGCTACGGCCTAACACCATGGAGTCGGCGGCCTCCATCTGGGATCGACCTTGAAGACTCCGGTCACAGGGCCTGGACTTACCATCTCGGAGGCTTCGGCCGCGGGTCCTGCTGACCGCAACATCGGGAGTTCGCAGGTCCCTGGCTGGCCACCGGCTTTCGGGAGCTCCAGCCGTAGCAGCTTCGACCGCCCCGAATCGCGAGGCTTGATCGAGCCGCCCGCAGGACCTTCATCGCCCAGCGTGGCTCGGCAGCGGCACTTTCCATCACCCAGTGGGGGCTCAGGACCTTCATCGGCCTGCTCGGCTCGGCCTGGGACTTCCATCGCCCGGCGGGGGCTTCAAAAGTCGGGAGCCTCGATCGCCTCGAGGCAGCAGTTTGACTGCCTGACCGCGGGAGAAGAATGAGGAGGAGATAAGACTTTCTTTGCCTTCCATCACAGTGAGGGTGTGCCTGGAGCAATCACTGTGATGGTTGTTTGTGTTAAATTGTAATTGTGTGTCTTGTGTTCTCTATTGTTTGACCCTGACGTGAGAGGACGCTGGCGCTGTTTGTTCGCTGCTTCTCCGTCAGGACAAATCTTTTCTTTGTTTGTTTGTTTTTATGTCGTGTTTGCTTTGTAAAGCGTCTTTGAGTATTTTGAAAAGCGCTATATAAAATAAATGTATTATTATTATTATTATTATTATTAGTGTGTAGGATGGTGCTCGTGTACGGGGCGATCGCAGGTTGGCATGGACTCGGAGGGCCCAAATGCCTGTTTTCACGTTGTACCTCTAAAGTCTAACAACCAAAAAAACTTGGACTGTGAGTGCAAGTACTAATCACTAATAACTAGGCAATGTAAAAATAGACATTTAAGTAAATCTGGAATGAAAAAGCAAGTGTCAGTAATGATAACGTGAAAGTCCAAGACAGTTGTAGAAGTCATAGGGTTAAGGTGAGGGGGGAAAGGTTTAATGGGAACCGGAGGAGTAACTTTTTCACACAAAGGGTGGTAGGTTTATGGAACGAGCTGCCCGAGATGGTAGTTGAGTCATGTACTATCGCCACATTTAAAAAACATTTAGATAGGTGCGTGCATAGGGCAGGTAGTGTAAGATAATAATTCAGATGCTGGTACAAATCGAAGGTATTTATTTCACAAAATGCTGGAGTAACTCAGCAGGTCAGGCAGCATCTCAGGAGAGAAGGAATGGGTGACGTTTCGGGTCGAGACCCTTCTTCAGACTGAATTCAGCATAGGATAGGTTATAAGATCATCAGGTCGTAAGTGATAGGAGTAGAATTAGGCCATTCGGCCCATCAAGTCTAATCCACCATTCAATCATGGCTGATCTATCTCTCCCTCCTAACCCCATTCTCCTGCCTTCTCCCTATAATCCCTGTCACCCGTACTAATCAAGAATCTATCTATCTCTGCCTTAAAGATATCCATTGACTTGGCCTCCACAGCCTTCTGTGGCAAAGAATTCCACAGATTCACCACCCACATCTAAAAGAACAACCTTTGATTCTAAGGCTATAACCTCCAGTCCTAGACTCTCTCACAAGTGGAAACATCCTCTCCACGTCCCCTCTACGTTTAGAGGGATGTGGGCCAAACGCAGGCAGGTGGGACTTGTGTAGATGGGACATGTTGACCGGTGTGCGCAAGTTGGGCCAAAATATGTGTGTTGTATGACTCTATGACTCTAAGTTCTAGGGAGCTCATCAGGGAAGGATGTCTTCTGCCTTGTTCTGCACAACATGTGCCTCCAGAACCACTATAGTGTGGTTGAGATAACTGCCCTTTGAAACAGCCCAGCGAGCCACGCAGTTCAAGAGAAATGACGAAGGGACAACAATACCAGGCTGGTTGCAAACTATCAATGATTAGAAAATACATTATCCGTTAGTCTTTCACACACACATAACATTCTCATAGCGAAAGGATTTGAGTATAGGTTCATAGTGAGAGGATTTGAGCATAGATTCATAGCGAAAAGATTTGAGTAAGGGAGCAAGTAGGTCCTATTGCAGTTGTACAGGGTCCTGGTGGGACCACACCTGGAGTATTGTGTGCAATTTTGGTCTCCTAATTTAAGGAAGGACATTCTTGCTATTGAGGGAGTGCAGCGTAGGTTCACCAGGTTAATTCCCGGCATGGCGGGACTGAGATATGATGAAAGACTGGGCTTGTATTCACCGGAATCTAGAAGGATGAGAGGGAATCTAATAGAAACATGGAAAATTCTTAAAGGATTGGACAGGCCTTCAGCACTCGACTGATGATTACTAACTTCCTGAGTAAGTCGTTTTTTTGACTTCCATCAGTTTTGATCAATTTTCTTTACTTCCTCCCCAACTGAGGCCGATATATTTATTACCAAGATGACTGCATTTCCTGACAAACAGATTTTCCTTATACAGGATGCATAATCTTTAGCATTTTGTTCTTCACTCCTAATATAATGCCTGTAGTTGATAAATTATCTTCACACGAGGGCAAGTTTCAAATATAAATCTTCCAGATTTGCTCAGGAGATTTCATCACATTATCTTAACGGAAGAAAATATTCCTGTCAATTTATAGTCTGGTGATTACTCAATAGTGTTTTTCCCTGTCATTTGTATAAAAAAAAGTCCAGTAAGCAAGATGCAACGCATAAAAGCGGGAATTTAGTGCGTAAAATATTGAATAATTATATCATTTAATTTAAACGACTTTGATTTAAGATTCGGTCTTACCATGTGTAAAGGTGAGGCGCGCATTAGGATTAATCGCTGTATTCTCATGAGAAAAATAACGATGAGATTAAATTGAAAAAATGTTGTTGAGTTGATGAAAATGTAAGATTGGATACGTCCTATCATTTATTGGAATCTCGGCCAAATGCTTGATTCAAAATCATCTGATGACATCCTCAAGTATATTCAATGGCATAAGGTCATAAGGTCATAAGTGGTAGGAGCAGAATTAGACCATTCGGCCCATCAAATACACACCACCATTCAATCATGGCCGATCTATCTCTCCCTCCCAACCCCATTCTCCTGCCTTCTCCCCATCACCCCAGGCGCCCATACTAATCAAGAATCTATATATCTCTGCCTTAAATATATCCACTGACTTGGCCATAAAGCCGTTTAGGCATGGGTTAGTTCAATGCACCATTAGATCCATCGTGCAAATAGATGGCTTGAAGAAACCAATTACCAGCAAAGAATTGTTTAATATTAGATTTAGAGATACAGCGCAGAAACAGGCCCTTCGGCCCACCGGGTCCGCGCCGCCCAGCGATCCCCGCACACTAACACTATCCTACACCCACCAGGGACAATTTTTACATTTGCCCAGCCAATTAACCTACAAAGCTGTACGTCTTTGGAGTGTGGGAGGAAACCCGAAGATCTCGGAGAAAACCCACGCAGGTCACGGGGAGAACGTACAAACTCCGTACAGACAGCACCCGTAGTCGGGATCGAACCTGAGTCTCCGGCGCTGCATTCGCTGTAAGGCTGCAACTCTACCGCTGCGCCACCGTGCCGCCCTAATATTCTGTAAAGTGCTTTGGGATGGGAGGTTTTGACAGATATATAAATTCAATTCATTTTATTAATATAATGTTTTCTATTAAACTGGCATAGTTTTAGTTTAGTTTCGTTTAGTTTAGAGATACAGCGCGGAAACTGGCCCCTCGGCCCCTCGGCCCACCGAGTCCGCGCCGACCAGCGATCCTCGCACACTAACACTGTCCTACACACACTGGGATAATTTCACTATTTTACCGAAGCCAATTAACCTGCAGAAATGTACATGTTTGGAGTGTGGGAGGAAACCGGAGCACCCGGAGAAAACCCACGCAGGTCACGGGGAGAACGTACAAACCCCGTACAGACAGCACCCGCGGGTCAGGATGGAACCCGGGACTCTGGCGCTGTAAGGCAGCAACTCTACCGCTGCGCCACCGTGCTAGTGTGTTCTTTTGTAACATTTGAGATAAGGTGATGAAAGAGTGAATTCAAAATGTTCATGTTGATTCTGATATCTCATAGAAACATAGACACAGAAAATAGGTGCAGGAGTAGGCCACTCGGCCCTTCGAGCCAGCACCGCCATTCAATATGGTAAGAAGAGTTATGATTAAAAGATATTATATATTGATCCATAATCCATACATGTCCATCATAGAAACATAGAAATCTAGAAAATAGGTGCAGGAGTAGGCCATTCAGCCCTTCGAGCCAGCACCGCCATTCAATGTGATCATGGCTGATCATCTACAATCAGAACCCCTTTCCTGCTTTTTCCCCCATATCCCTTGATTCCGTTAGCCCTAAGAGCTAAATCTAACTCTCTCTAGAAAACGTCCAGTGAATTGGCCTCTACTGCCTTCTGTGGCAGAGAATTCCACAGATTCACAACTCTCTGGGTGAAAATGTTTTTCCTCATCTCAGTCCTAAATGGCCTACCCCTTATTCTTAAACATTGACCCCTGGTTCTGGACTCCCCCAACATCGGGAACAATTTCCCTGCATCTAGCCTGTCCAATCCCTCGTGAATTTTATATGTTTCTATATCTCAACAGATTTTTCAGCGTAAAATTGATTGAGTCAATCAAGTGAATTTGTCACTTAAAAGACAACTTTATACTGTCCAGTGTTTTCAGACAAAGAAAAATGATGCTGTCACTTCTGTGAAGTCCGGAGTGAGTGCTGCTTTTTCAGGCGCCTTGTTTTGGTTGAAATGTTGAGCTAAGGTTCTGTCTGGCCTCTCACATGGACATGTAGGCCGCAGATCTGAGGAAGGACGTGCTGGCTCTGGAGTGGGTCCAGAGGAGGTTTACAAGAATGATCCTGGGAATGAGTGGGTTAACATACGATGAGCATTTGACGGCACTGGGCCCGTTCTCGCTGGAGTTTAGAAGGATGAGGGGGGACCTCATTGAAACTTACCAAATAGCGAAAGGCCTGGATAGGCAGGACAGGGATATGAACGTAGGGAAAAAAACTGCAGATGCTGGTTTAAATCGAAGGTGGACACAAAATGCTGGAGTAACTCAGCGGGTCAGGCAGCGTCTCAGGAGAGAACAAATGGGTGACATTTCGGCACGAGACTGAGTCTAAAGAAGGGTCTCGACCCAAAACGTCACCCATTCCTTCTCTCCTGAGGTGCTGCCTGACCCGCTGAGTTACTCCAGCATTTTGTGTCTACCTTCAAAATGTAAACTTAGCCTGGTAATAAGTCTCCTATAAAATCATAACATGACAATGCACATGCAAGCTGGTAGGTGATGAGAAAAACCATGTTGAATGCTGATTATTATGATTATATTTTCAATCTATTCTCACGTTAAGATGGTTTCCTTGTGCCGAATAAATTTTGCACTATCGTTGGTGACATACTGTGCAAAAGAGCCAACAATTATTTCTTAGTTAACGCGCAACTCCCGAGAGACCGTGTTGGTTTCTCATCATTTACTTCAGTAAAAGGCAGTTAATGCTAATCATCCAATTTATTTAAGGAAATGTTAATTGCAGGCACAGAAAGTCACAGCGTGATACAAGTACCTGGAAAGCAATAAAGATAAAATCCAGTTTGCTCCGTGAAACTTCTTCATAATGTATTTCTGCCTCAGTCCACAAATGTGGCAGACTTCTGAGATAAAACACACTCTCCTTTTGTGACAGTTTTGAATTGATTGCCCTTTATGAATGACGGCACATCCAGATGAATTGACATTTTAAAGTCTCATTTTAATGTTGTCTACTGCACCAGAACAGGCTCATATCTTACTGCGTTCCAACAAGCAATCATTTGTTTTCCCAAGCATTATCTTAGTGGATTTATGTTGTATTTGTTCGACAGACCATGCTTTGTTATTCTAATTATATTACACAGTTTGCCATTGGATTTTGTATCGCTAAATCTCACGCTCATAGTTTCAAAGATTTGTGCTTTTGCACATCCAGGTTCTTTGAAACGTTCCCCTTTCCTTTTCTCATCATCATAAGATAGACCTCGTTTACATTTTCGTTTTGTTTAGTTTAGAGATACAGTGAGGAAACAGGCCCTTCGGCCCACCGAGTCCGCACCGACCAGCGATCCCCGCACACTAACACTATCCTACCCACACTAGGGACAATTTTTACATTTATACCAGAAAAAAACTTACAAACCTGTATGTCTTTGGAGTGTGGGAGGAAACCGAAGATCTCGGAGAAAACCCACACAAACTCCCTACAGACAAGCGCCCGTGGCCAGGATCGAACCTGGGTCTCTGGCGCTGTAAGCGCTGCAAGGCAGCAACTCTACCGCTGCGCCACCGTGCCGCACTTCTCAAACATTAATCACAAACGTGATTGAGCTTTGTGAGGAGGTGTTCAAAATGGTTGACAAAAGCGGATCGGTAAAAGTTATCTATACGCACTTGAGCAAAGTCTTTGACAATGTACACACTTGGTAAGCAGGCCCCGGTTGTTAGAATGCATGCGATGGAGGGTGAGCTCGCCAACTGATGCACAGTTGACTTGGTGGTCGGAGGCAGAGGGTAGTTTTGGAGGTAGAGACAGAAAGCTGGAGTAACTCAGCGGGTCAGGCAGCATCTCTGGAGAGAAGGAATGGGTGACGTTTCGGGTCAAGACTCTTCTTCAGACTGATCCTTCAGACTAATTTTGGAGTGTTGGTTCTTAAATAGGAGGCCCTTGCAAAATGCCGTGCCACAGGGATCGGTGCTGAGTCCTCTCATGTTCATCATCTATATTAATGATGGAGCGGCACGGTGGCGCAGCGGTAGAGTTGCTGCCTAACAGCACCAGAGACCCGGATTCGACCCTGACTACAGGTGCTGTCGGAGTTTGTACGTTCTCCCGGTGACCTGCGTGGGTTTTCTCCAGCAGCTCCGGTTTCCTCCCACACTCCAAAGACGTCCAGGTTTGTTGGCTAAATGGCTTGGTATAATTGTAAATTGTCCCTAGTGTGTGTAGCATGGTGTTAGTATGCGGGGATCACCGGTTGGCACGGATTCGGTGGGCCGAAGGGCCTGTTTCTGCGCTGTATCTCTAAACTAAACTAAGAATGTAATTTGTAGTGAGGGATTCAAAAAGGCAATCCCAACGATTTAACAATGGACCAATTAGACTCAAATGAAACAAATATATTCAGAGATGTCGGTTGGGAAGCAATCGTAATCTTACCGCAAGGAATGGTAATAAGATTCTACACAATTCATAAGTTCATAAGTGATAGGAGCAGAATTAAGCCATTCGGCCCATCAAGTCTACTCCGCCATTCAATCGTGGCTGATCTATCTCTCCCTCCTAACCCCATTCTCCTGCCTTCTCCCCGTAACCCCTGACACCCGTACTAATCAAGAATCTATCTATCTCTGCCTTAACTTTGCCTCTGCCTATGAATCACCTGGCTATTGTTACAATGGATGTTTATTTTTAATCAGGTTTTTCAGAAGGACTCCCTAATATGTTGCAATATAGACAATAGACAATAGGTGCAGGAATAGGCCATTCGGCCCTTCGAGCCAGCACCGAAATTCAATGTGATCATGGCTGATCATTTTCAATCAGTACCCCGTTCCTGCCTTCTCCCCATACCCCCTGACTCCGCTATCCTTAATATTGGCATTACCTACCCATGATGATTAAGGCAGACTACAGTGTATTGTGAGTAAGCATAAACTTTACTGTAATCGTTTTATTGATCTATTCAAAGCTGTTAGAAGAAGGCATCGTTCACTTGTGGAGCAGCGTATGGATTACATTTTTTTAATTAGACACATGATTTGCCAATATCCATTCATAATTTTTCTTGCCAACTTTTTACCATTTTACATCGTTACTTGTTTGTAGCTGTGACACAAAGGCTTACCCCTGCTTTGTGTGCTCCAGCACATCAAGTGGAAGAATATATGTCAGGCAGTGTCTCTGGGGACGATTTCTCCAAAAAATGCTGCCTGACCCGCTGAGTTACTCCAGCATTTTGTGTCTACCTTCGGTGTAAACCAGCACCTGCAGTTCCTTCCCACACACGTGGAAGAATGCATTTGATAAATTCCCCCCTGGTGGGCTGATCCAGAAGATTATGATACACGGAATTAACAGTGACTTTAGTTTAGTTTAGGTAAGTTCGGTTGAGGGACGCAGAGTGGAAACAGGCCCTTCGGCCCACCGGGTCCGTGCCGACCGGCGATCCCCGCACACCAACGCTAACCTAAAATATTCTGTGACTGATGGAGTTTCACTGGGACCTCTGTCTTTCGGTCCTACGAGCCAGCACTGCCATTCAACATGATCATCCAAAATCAGTTCCTGCTTTTTCCCCATATTAAAAATATCACAAAGCACCTCACGGAAACATAACTAAAGAAAATGTTGCTCTTAGCCACCTTGAGATGGATGACCAATATCACAGACTGGTGAAAGTCAAAATGAGAAACTGCGGATGCTGGAATTCTAAAATAAAAACAGAAAATGCAAGAAATACTCAGCAAGACTAGAGCGCGGAGCTTGAAGGTGAGAGGGGCAAAGTCCAAAGGAGATGTTCTTTTACACAGAGAGTGGTTTGTGCCTGGAATGCACTGTCAGGGATGGTGGTGGAGGCAGACTAGGGTTGCCAACTGTCCCGTATACGCTGGGACATCCCGTATTTTGGGCTAAATTGGTTTGTCCCGTACGGGATCGCCCTTGTCCCGTATTAGGCCCGGGGGAGGGGGAGGGGGGGCGCTGTAGGCCCCGACACTGTAGGCCCCGACACTGTAGGACCCGACACTGTAGGCCCCGACACTGTAGGCCCCGACACTGTAGGCCCCGACACTGTAGGCCCCGACACTGTAGGCCCCGACACTGTAGGCCCTGACACTGTAGGCCCGACACTGTAGGCCCCGACACTCTAGGCCTGACGCTGTGGGTCCCGACACTCTAGATTTCCACCATTTTACCTCCGGACAGTCTAGGTTTGGAGGCCCTGGCGACGCCTAACCGAGGTTGCATAGCAACCCGCCTCCCGGTCTGGGCGGCCACCATTGGCGGAGCAGTAGCACGTGGCCGCTGGCTGGGTGAGGTCACATGGGGCCCGGGGCGGTGACGTCACCTTGTCCTGAGTTTGAGAGTGAGATAGTTGGCAACCCCTAAGGCAGACACAACACTTAAAATTCACCAGCTTAAAATAAAAATTTGTTTAAGAGGTTTTAGAGAGGGACAAATGGATCTGCAGAGATTTGAATGATATAACTCACGTGCAGGCAGGTGAGATTAGTTTTATCTTGGCGTCATGTTCGACACAGACACTGTAGGCTAAAGGGCCTGTTCCTGTGCTGTACTGCTGGGTGCTCTATGCTCTGGGTTGGGCCACATCTGTGGGAAGAGTGGCAGTGTTAACACGTCAAGTCAAAAACCCTTTGCCTGAACTGTCTTTGACCCGCTGAACACTTCCAGCGCCTTGCGCTTTAATGCACATCACAGGCGATCTAAATCAGTCCAAACCCTGACTTAAAGAGAAGCCATAAATATTGTAAGGTCGGCTTTAGCGTCAAATTAGCTGCTCGCAATATTGAGCCCCCCTCCCACCCACCGCTGAAGCAGACAGATACTGACAGCGCTGTCAGTACTCCCCGAAGATGCTTATCTCTGTAAATTAGCAGGCAAAACACAGTTGATGTGTTGTTTACAAGAAATTAAAGTCCACACGTTAATCACTCATCACGACCCCCATGCACGCATACAATGGTCACTGCGTTCCACCCCCCATACCCCCGCCTTCCTTCATCCCCACTCTGTTGATTAAGTCTTAATTTAGTTTAGTTTAGTTTAGATTTGTACAGGGAACAAGCCCGCGCCGACCAGCGATCCCCGCTCACCACCGCTATCCTACGCACGCAGTGCAGACAGTTTCCAATTTACAGAAGCCAATTAACCTGGAAACCTGGACGTCTTTGGAGTGTGGGAGCGAACCGGAGAAAACCCACGCAGGTCACGGGGAGAACGTGCATTACAAACTCCCTACAGACAAGCGCCCGTGGTCAGGATCGAACCCGGGGTCTCTGGCGCTGTAAGGCAGCAACTCTACCCCTGCGCCATCACCAATCTGTGGCGTGAGGAAACATGCGATGTGAAGGTTGACTTAAATAATCCAACAAACCGAAAATCTTACCATCAGCATTACCATTTTGTTCAAAATGGCAAAAACAATTTAGCTTAATACTGGGGAAGCCATGTTCCCTCGTCCCGACTCAGTCGAAGAAATAATAACCTGTAGCATCAGGAAACATAACATGAAGGTTAATCCAGCAAACCAAAAATCTCACCATCAACGGTAACGTATATTTTTTAAATGGTAAAACAATTCTCCGTCATGCTGGTGAAGCCATTTTCATAAAGCAAATCCTTGCTTCCCCTGTTCTTTGATTGCATATAGGCACAATAAGCGCTGGAGTGACTCAGTGGGACAGGCAGCATCTGATTGTGCTGATTGTGCGTGGTCAGCCATGATCACGGTGAATGGCGGCGCTGGCTCGAAGGGCCAAATAGCCTACTCCTGCACCTATTGTCTATCGTCTATTGTCATCTCTGGAGAGAAGGAATGGGTGACGTTTCGGGTCGAGGCCCTTCCTTAAAGGCAGTAGATTGCTGTCCTGTTGATATCAGCCATGATGCTTCTATTGCCTCTTGTTCTGGTCTCAGGCCTTTGGCTTTAGCCACCCGAGCGGAAGGACAATGCTAAATCCTGACTGCATGAGTGGGTCAAAGTCAACCAAATAAACACCTTTGGTGCGAGGCACTTTTATTTTTCTCTCCCGCACGATGAATTTAAATCGCCGTTCCGCATGGATTTGAAAAATCAGACTGACGGGAATCTTGGGAGAATAAAAAATATGTATTGCATCTCAAAGGGTAGGCTGTCAAATCAATCACCCCCTTTCGACAGGAAGGATAACAATACACACGCTGGCACTGTGACCTCGGAGCACAAATTAAATCTAATGCTGTCAGACTCTTGTCAGGAGTAGGGAGGGAGACTGTACTCCGGCACCTTTCTGATGTGGGGATTGCGATGGAAATGAAAACTGTTGTTGAATTAACGAGCTAGCCAAATGTTTCAAAGTTCGCTGAATAATTGGCATATGAATTAAATATCTAAAGTTTAATGCGGCTGCTTTTCATATTGCTATGCCTTGAATTGAGTGGAGAGACTATTCATTTTTAGTCCAGATTATAGTGCATAAATATGCAGTTAGATTCAAACCTTCAATGGGTGTTGCAATTTTGGTCCCAGGCACGATATACAAAATTAATGGGGTTATTTAAATACGTCGTACATGGTTTAAGTTGCAGGAAGGAACGGCAGATGCTGGATTCAACCGAAGATAGACACAAAATGCTGGAGTAACTCAGCGGGACAGGCAGCATCTCCAGAGAGAAGGAATGGGTGACGTTTCGGGTCGAGACCCTTCTTCAGACTGGTTTAAGTATTGTTTCAGCCTTATCTTGATCTTTAAATGCAATTCAATACGTCCATAGCAACAAGACACATCGTAACCTTAGGGTATTTATTTCACAAAATGCTGGAGTAACTCAGCGGGTCAGGCAGCATCTAAGGAGAGAAGGAATGGGTGACGTTTCGGGTCGAGGCCCTTCTTCAGACTGATGTCAGGGGGGCAGGACAAAGGAAGGATATAGGTGGAGACAGGAGGATAGAGGGAGAACTGGGAAGGGGGAGGGGAAGAGAGGGACAGAGGAACTATCTAAAGTTGGAGAAGTCAATGTTCATACCACTGGGCTGCAGGCTGCCTTAGGGTGAATGCTTTGTTTAGTTTATAGTTTAGCTTAGGGATGCAGCGCCGATACAGGCCCTTCGGCCCACCATGTCTGCACTGACCGGCGATCCCCCGCACGTTATCAACCCCCTACACGCATTGGGGACACGTACCTGAGCTTGCCCCATATCCCTCTAACGATGGCCTATCCATGTGGCTGTCCAAATGTCTCTGAGACGTTATGATAGTACCTGCTTCACCCACTGCCTCCGGCAGCCCGTTCCATATACCCGCCCCGCTTTGTGTAGAAAAATACCCCTCACAGTGGAACAAGTTACAAGTTACAGCGGCCCAGTGGTAGACCCGGGTTCGATCCTGACTACGGGCGCTGTCTGTCCGGAGTTTGTACGCTCTCCCTGTCATAGAAACATAGAAACATAGAACATAGGTGCAGGAGGAGGCCATTCGGCCCTTCGAGCCAGCACCGCCATTCACCGTGACCATGGCTGATTGTCCACAATCAGTAACCCGTGCCTGCCTTCTCCCCATATCCCTCGATTCCACTAGCCCCTAGAGCTCTATCTAACTCACCCCGTGGGTTTTCTCCAGGAGCTCCGGTTTCCTCCCACACTCCAAGGACGTGCAGGTTTTGCGGGTCGATTGGCTTTTGCACATTGTGCGTAGGGTAGACCACGTGTACAGGGATCGCTGGTCGGCCCCGGACTCGGTGGGCCAAAGGGCCTGATTCTCTGAAATCTAAAAAATCCCAAAATGTCGGATCATTGCACCTTTCAGAATGTCCAGGTAATACAAAACCAGTCCTTCGTTATACAAGAACACAAGCAAACAGGAACAGCAGCAGCAGTTAGTCTCTCAAACCTACCTCACCATTCAATATCCACCTCAGGCATCATCTCCTTCTCTGTACCAGTTCCCTGCAGCTCCCATCTTTCAAATGTTTATCTACCTACATTTTAAAAGTTTTGTAATGAGCTAACCTCCACGACTCTCTGGAGCAAAGATTTTCTTCGCCATTCTCCGCGTGAAAATAAATTCTGTGTAGTTTGTAGCAAAGAACCGCAGATGCTAGTTTAAATCGAAGGTGGACACAAAATGCCGGAGTAACTCAGCGGGACTGGCAGCATCTCTGGAGAGAGGGAATGGGTGACGTTTCGGGTCTCCAAAGATGCTGCCTGTCCCGCTGAGTTACTCCAGCATTTTTTGTCTACCTTCAATGTAGTTTGGTTTTAAATGGCTTCCCCTTTATCTTGTAATCAGAGCTCTTAGGGCTAACGGAATCACGAGATTTGGGGAGAAAGCAGGAACGACGTACTGATTCGGGATGATCAGCCATGATCACATTGAATGGCGGTGCTGGCTCAAAGGGCTGAATGGCCTCCTCCTGCACCTATTTTCTATGTTTTTATGTTTCTAATCCATTTCCTCTCTTGTTTGAGATTATCCCACGAGTGAAAACATCTCAATATCTACCCTATCAACCCCCCTTTATTTGTTTCCATACGATCTCCCCCTTTCATTCTTCTAAGTGTGAGAGAGAAGTAAAAAGGGATAATTGATTTAAACTAAGGACCATGAGAAATAGCTGACCCGACTGTGCTCGGCTAGATAAGGACCGCATGAACAAATGGTGACATTCCAAGGATAAGGGCAAGATATCCAAAGAACTAGGAGACAGCAGACTTGCAAATAAAATATACTTGTTTCTCTAGATTGTCTCGAGCATCGTGATTGTGAGCACTCACATTTGCATCTCACATAAGCTTCAAAGAATTCACAGCATATGCATTTTGAGCCGTTCTTAACCAGACAATCTTCAAGAGTCAAGAGTGTTTTATTGTCATATATCCCGAAACGGAACAGTGAACGTCTTACTTGTAACAGCTTAACAGACATGTAAACATTGTAAGATAGACACAAAAAGTTGGAGTAACTCAACGGGACGGGCAGGATCTCTGGAGAAAAGGAATAGGCGACGTTTCAAGTCGAGACCCCTTCTTCAGACTGAGAGTCAGGGCAGAAGGAAACTAGAGGTGTGAAAAGGTTCAGATCAGATCAGAGCCGGCACCGATGACCGAGGAGAGGTGGAGCCCACAATGGTCCATTGTTGGCTGTGGAAGAGGTGATAACGAATGGATGCATGAATGCAAACAGTGGAACTAGCGGGATGACTAGGTTGGAGGGATCTGTAACGTGTAACATAGTAATCTGTAAAACTCATAATAAACAACAAAGTTCAGTATGTGTGTGTGTGTATCAATGTATATATAATATATATATTATATAGATATGTACACACACATACACACACACACACACACACACACACACACACTCACATAATATAATATCGGTAATCTGAAACATAGCAAACTGTAAAACCCATAACAAAGAACAAAAGAAATTGCAGTGTATATATAAATATAAAATATACAAAAAAGTTATATATATATATATATATATATATACACAAAATGCTGGAGTAACTCAGCAGGTCAGGCAACATCTCAGGAGGGAAGGAATGGGTGACGTTTCGGGTCGAGACCCTTCTTCAGACTGAAGAACTGTCTCGACCTGAAACGTCACCCATTCCTTCTCTCCTGAGATTTGTACCAGCATCTGCAGTTATTTTCTTACACTATATACATATATATATATATATATACACACACACAAATATATATATATCAGTTTTTTCATTTAGTTATTACTTTGCACTGTTTTTGTCTGTTCAATTTTTTGTTTATATCTTTTATTCTCCTATATCATATCATATCATATATATACAGCCGGAAACAGGCCTTTTCGGCCCTCCAAGTCCGTGCCGCCCAGCGATCCCCGCACATTAACACTATCCTACACCCACTAGGGACAATTTTTACATTTACCCAGCCAATTAACCTACATACCTGTACGTCTTTGGAGTGTGAGAGGAAACCGAAGATCTCGGAGAAAACCCACGCAGGTCACGGAGAGAACGTACAAACTCCTTACAGTGCAGCACCCGTAGTCAGGATCGAACCTGAGTCTCCGGCGCTGCATTCGCTGTAAAGCAGCAACTCTACCGCTGCGCTACCGTGCAGAATATATGTATAAATATAAAATAGACAAACAAAGTTATATATATATATACATACACACACACATACTCACACACACACACACACACACACACACACACACACACACACACACACACACACACACACACACACACACACACACACACACACACACACACACACACACACACACACACACACATATATATGTTATATAACTTTGTCTATTTTATATTTATACCTCCATATAGGAGGGAAAAAAAAGACAAAAAAATGGACAAACAAAAATAGTGCAAAGTAAAAACTAAATGCCCCCAAGTCTGTACAGTTCTGAGCCTATTTTGAGGTTGTCGTGTTTAATAACCTGCTGGCTGTAGGGAAGAAGCTGTTCCTGAACTTGGACGTCACAGTTTTCAGGCTCCTGTATCACCAATTATCCCAGCTACTGCTCTGTATATACTAAGTTTCGTTGCTTGGTGGACTGGATTTGCCTCTTAAAGCTTCGGACTCATTTGCAGCACTGGAAGAGATAGTGAGCTGGTATTATCACTGGAGGTCTACCTGATGTGACTCAACCGTGCTTACGATACACGGTTTATCTGCCTTTGACATTTCGGAGCAAAATTACACATATATATATATTTGACTGGTTAAATGAATGAAAATGTAAGTGTTCGATTTATCTCCCATCTCGATAGACCATCTCCTCATGTAGCAGTATGATTGATTAGCTCCAGGTTGCCATGGTAGTCTGTGATAAACTGGAAAATGCTGATTCTGATCTGAAAACCCTATGAGCATTTCTCCGGGCAGTCTGTTCAGATCTGAGATCACAAGTAAATGATAGGAAATGCCATCATTTGATTTTTTAAATGTCCTCCATGCAATAGGACCTCAATTAGGAGAAAGGAAAGCTGAACCTAATACATCATCTGGAGCTTAGACAATAGACAATAAACAATAGGTGCAGAAGGAGGCCATTCGGCCCTTCGAGCCAGCACCGCCATTCAATGTGATCATGGCTGATCATTCTCAATCAGTACCCTGTTAGTGCCTTCTCCCCATGCCCCCTGACTCCGCTATGCTTAAGAGCTCTATCCAGCTCTCTCTTGAATGCATTCAGAGAATTGGCCTCCACTGTCTTCTGAGGCAGAGAATTCCACAGATTCACAACTCTCTGACTGAAAAAGTTTTTCCTCATCTCAGTTCTAAAGCTTGTGAACAGAGTCAGACCTTTGCTTTTATACTTGTCCCGATTTCCCAATCGGGGAACAAATCATAGTAATATCAGGAGATGCGAGGAACTGCAGATGCTGGTTTACAACAACAAAAAGTGCTGGAGTAACTCAACTGGTAAGGCAGCACCTCTGGAGAAAATGGATAGGTGACAATGGGTCCAGACCCAAAACATTACCTTTCCATGTTCTCCAGAGATGCTGCCTGACCTGCTGAGTTACTCCAACGCTGTGTGTCTTTTCATAGAAATACTGCATTGCTTAATGTCATAACTAGGGTGGTGACTAATTTATAGATGTTTGACTACGGCACCGTACAATTTCGTAAACCAACTATCCTACACCTGCACGTAAACCCACAACTACAGTTTAGTAAAACTACTATCTACCTCATTGATGAACTCTTCTTTGATCGGACTTTACTGGCTTTACCTTGCACTAAACCCTATTCCATTGTCATGTATCTGCACACTGTAAATGGCTCGATTGTAATCATGTATTGTCTTTCCGCTGACTGGTTAGCATGCAGAAAATGCTTCTCACTGCACCTCGGTACAGGTGACAATAAACTAAACTGAACTGGACCTAGATCAAAGACGATACGATTTATTTTAATCATGCAGAATTCAATTTAGCTGACCATCACCACTGCAAGAGGATAGAAACATAGAAACATAGAAAAATAGGTGCAGGAGTAGGCCATTCGGCCCTTCGAGCCTGCACCGCCATTCAATATGATCATGGCTGATCATCCAACTCAGTAACCTGTATCTGCCTTCTCTCCATATCCCCTGATCCCTTTAGCCACATGGGCCACATCTAACTGCCTCTTAAATATAGCCAATGAACTGACCTCAACTACCTTCTGTGGCAGAGAATTCCACAGATTCACCACTCTCTGTGTGAAAAAAAACTTTCTCATCTCGGTCCTAAAAGACTTCCTTCCCCCTTATCCTTAACACCTGTTCACAGAAAACCACAATATTGTGAACTTTTAGCATTTCCGTTTACGGGCTGTTGCAGCTCAACGTTTAAATTTGATTTTGCCATTAAATTTGTCATGTTGTGATGTTGTCAAGCTTGAAAGGGTTCGGAGAGGATTTATCAGGATGTTGCCAGGAATTGAGGGTGTGAGCTGCAGGGAGAGGTTGAGCAGGCTAGGGTTTTATTCCTTAAAGCGCAGGAGGATGAGGGGTGATCTTACAGAGGTGTACAAAATCATGAGAGGAATAGATCGGGTAGACGCACAGAGTAGACACTCTGAAGAAGGGTCCCGACCCAAAACGTCACCTATCGTTTTTCTCCAGAGATGCTGCCTGATCCGCTGAGTTACTCCAACACTTTGTGTCTATTACCTGTAAGCATGTTCCAAGGACAGTTGAGTCCAGGTCAGTTTGAGAGGGCCATATACTCACTTCTCATGATCATGGACTTTGTTGTTTGTCATTTTAACAGACACTCTGGGTGCTTAATGTCCATTTAAAATAGAATTGTTAATATTTATTTCAGTAAACCAGCGTCAGCAGTTTATTCCTGCACATCATTTGTTGTTGTTATCTGCCCCCAGGTGACAATGATCTACTCTCCATTTCCCTTGATCACCATTCCCTTTGTCCTATTTTCACAGCTCATACATCCTTATCTACGCATCTCCCTCTCCCCTGACGTCAGTCCGAAGAAGGGTTTCGACCCGAAACGTCACCCATTCCATCTCTCCAGAGACGCTGCCTGTCCCCGCTGAGTTACTCCAGCATTTTATAGACAATAGACAATAGGTGCAGGAGTAGGCCATTCGGCCCTTCGAGCCAGCACCACCATTCAATGTGATCATGGCTGATCATTCTCAATCAGAACCCCGTTCCTGCCTTCTCCCCATACCCCCTGACTCCGCTATCCTTAAGAGCTCTATCTAGCTCTCTCTTGAATGCATTCAGAGAATTGGCCTCCACTGCCTTCTGAGGCAGTGAATTCCACAGATTTACAACTCTCTGACTGAAAAAGTTTTGTGTCTATCTGGGGTGTAAACCAACATCGACAGATGGATATGGTGTCCGTATCTCCACCAGTTCGCAGTGTGCCTGCCATTGCACAGTTGAATACTAATCGGTGCACTTCAGAACCAAACGAGGCGTCATTCCTCCAATAAAGAAATAAATAAATGTCTGCTTCATTAGGAAGACCCACTCATAAAAAATTCATTTTGAAATTTCATGACGATTTCGCTGTGCCAATCCCAGGCCCCGAGATAGCACTACCTATGCATGATATTGATACCCTAGAGATAGAATTAATGCATTTATTCAAATTTAAATATAGCTGTAGCAACTTTTACTGAACCCTGTAACTTAGCGATATAAATCAAAGCCATTTACATGACGTTGATTGATGGGCACAAAATATAATTAGTTGGATACCTGAAACTGGATAATCACTTCACTTGAAAAGGAATGATTGTTGGGAGATGCTCATTTTTTATTTATCAATCATCATTAATTCACAATCTCCAACACACAAATAAATGATTGCAGGCTTGCATTGGGTGGAGCAGGTGCCCCTGTTAAAGGGACAGTGCAACCCAACCATGGACGCCCTTCACATGAAGATCCTTGCTCATTGCTTACTTTTATACCACCAATTTAAAAAGGAATAATATTTGCCTGCTATTTCTAAAGAAAATCATGATAGATGGTGTGTACGCACGGAGTCTCTTGCCCAGAATAGGGGAATCGAGAACCAGGGGGCATAGGTTTAAGGCGAAGCGGGAAAGATTTTATAGGAATCTAACAGGTAACATTTTCACACGGAGGGTGGTGGGCGTATGGAACGAGCTGCCGGGGAGGGGGTGGGGGGGGGGGGGGGGAAGGGGGGGGGGAGGAGAGGGTGCTGCACCAATGCAGGAGAGGTTTGGGCCCAACGGGTCCACTTGGTCTAGTTTCCCTCTAAAGCTGTCCTATCTACAAACCTGCCTAATTGCTTCTTAAATGTTGCGATTGTCCCTGTCTCAACTACCTCCTCCTCAGATGAAGATTATTTTTTGATATAGTGTGTGCAAAATCATGAGAGGGCTGGATCGTGTGGATGCACAGAGTCTCTTGGCCGGAGTAGGGGAATCGAGGACCAGAAGACATAGGTTTTTAAGGTGAAGGGGGAAAAGATTTAATGGAAATCTGAGGGGTAACTTTTTCATACTAAGGGTGGTGGTTGTAAGGAACGAGCTGCCAGAGGAGGTAGTTGAGGCAGGGACTATCGCAACGTTTAAGAAACAGTTAGACAAGTACATGGATAGGACAGATTTGGAGGGATATGGGCCAAATGCAGGCAGGTGGGACTAGTCTAGATGGGACATGTTGGCCAGTGTGGGCCGAAGGGCTTTTATCCACTCTGTATGACTATGACAAAGAAACTATAAAACAGTACCTGGTGATCTAGGATTTGGTGCAAGATTGCACCGATTTAATTTCAGACCAGTTTACTACCATACATAACGAGGTACAATGCCATTTCTTGTTTGCATGAAGCTCGTAGAGTTAACTGTATACATGATAATGTTAAGTACAGCAATTAATACAAGGAGGAGTGGGAAACAGCAGAATGGTGCAAAGAGTGGCGTGCAATCTGCAGTCGTGCGAGAAGAAAAACTAAAGCTCAATAACGAAACAACAGAATGAAGAAAAGTTAAGAGTAAGAATACGTGGCAGCACTCTGAGAAGGAGTGTGATGGCAGTGGGGAGTAAGCTTCTCTTGAGTCCGAACGCCCGCTCTCTGAAGCTCGTTTATCTTCTCTCAGAAGGTAGAAAAGAGAGAAAGGAATGGCCGGGGTGGCGAGAATCCTTGAGAATATTTCCAGCCTTCCTGATGTATCTTTTACTTTCCTCTACCTGTTGCACTTGAAGTTGACCTGGTCGAATCTGTGTGCGTATGATGGTGCTCGACTTACGATGGGGGTCACGTTCCGATAAACCCATCGTAAACCGAAAATATAGTAAGTCGAAAACGCATTTAATACACCCGGCCTACCGAGCATCATAGCATCACGAGAGAATATCGTACCACACACTGCCAGCCTGGGAAAAGATCAACATTCAAGTCTCGAAGTACGGCTTCTACTTTTGCACCATCGTAAAGTCAAAATATCGTAAGTCAAAGCATCGTAAGTCGAGGAGCATCTGTACATTATTATCTGATTTGCTTGTATAGCATGCAAAACACCAGAGTAACGTTTTGTAACTTTGTCGGCTCCAGAAACGTGCTGACTCAAAGGGCCGAATGGTCCGAATCGGCTCGAAGGGCCGAATGGCCTATTGCTGTACCTATTGTCTATTGTCTATTGTCTATTGACTCTTTGCGGACTGCTTAGATGAGGTCTGCTGTATGATTGTATGCAAAACAACGCATTTCACGGTATCATTGACAGTCAGAAAGTATCATTGACTCACTGGATCATTGAACAAATTCTTTCACTGTACGTCGGTGCACATGACAATAACAAACCTAAACCTGAACCTAAACTGTTAAGATGGATCGGATAGAAGGAAGCGATGAGCCTGAGTTAGACTGGGTTGAGTTCATGATTCTCTCAAAGTTTGGATAGTCAAAATATGTAGAGTCATAGAGAGTCAGAGAGTCATACGGTGTGGAAACAGGCCCTTCAGCCCAACTTGCCTACACCGACCAACATGTCCCATCTACGCTGGTGCCACTTGCCTGCATTTGGCCCATCTATATACTAAAACCCTCGTTCGTTTGTTTGTTTGTTCCTGATCTACAGCCAAAAACGGCACACATTAGCGCGACAATTTTAGGCCCACCTTACTCACCGTCGTCCCTTTGGTGCTAATGGACGAAGTTTCATTGAAATCGGTGTTAAATTTTTAAACTTATTCACGTTTTAAAGTTTAAATCTATCTCCTAGGGAGAGAGGGGGGGAGGATAAGGGGGATGAAGTGGGGGGGAGGGGAAGGGGAGGGGGGTGGAGGGAGGGGGAAGGGAGGGGGGAGATGGGAGGGGGAGGGGAGGGGAGGGGGGAGGGGGGAGGGGGAAGGGGGGGGGGGGGGCTGAGGAGAGGGTGCTGCACCAATGCAGGAGAGGTTTGGGCCCAACGGGTCCACTTGGTCTGGTATCCCTCTAAAGCTGTCCTATCTACAAACCTGCCTAATTGCTTCTTAAATGTTGCGATAGTCCCTGTCTCAACTACTTCCTCCGGCAGCTCATTCCATACCCCCATCACCCTTCGTGTGAAAATGTTACCTGTTAGATTCCGATAAAATCTTTCCCCCTTCGCCTGAAAGCTATGCCCTCTGGTTCTCGATTCCCCCATTCTGGGCAAGAGACTCCGTGCGTACACACCATCTATCATGATTTTCTTTAGAAATAGCAGGCAAATAATATTCTTTTTTAAATTGGTGGTATAAAAGTAAGCAATGAGCAAGAAAATCAAGAGCAAATGCACACAAGCTTGCAGAATCGTTATTCCTCATTTTGCTAAACAATTTAAATTTGTATCGCCTGCTTCTGAACCGTTCTGCCACTTGGTTAAGTTTCTCTGTTTGCACGCTTGTCAAGATCCTACAGGGTTTTAAACAGCTCCCACGAACCACATCTGTGCTTATGGAGAAGATTCCTGGCTATCCAACTAACAGGTTCCCATTCCCAGGGCCATTCTATTTAACCTTACTCATGCTCTCCCCACGCCCTTTCTCATGTCTGGTCACTAAATGTCCAAACAGGGCGGCATGGTGGCGGTCGAGCCACTGCCTCACAGCGCCAGAGACCCGGGCTCGATCCTGACTACGGGCGCTGCGTGTACGGAGTTTGTACGTTCTCCCCGTGACCTGCGTGTTTTTTTTTCTCCGAGATCTTCGGTTTCCTCCCCCACTCCAAAGACCTGCGGGTTTGTGGGTTAATTTGCTTGTTAAAAATGTAAAATAAAACGCCCTTAGTGTGTGAACGGTGGTGTGAATGTGTGGGGATCGCCATTCAGTGTGGACTCGGTGGGCCGAAGAGCCTTTTTTCCGCGCTGTATCTCTAAGCTAGTCGAAACTTAACAATGGGGAAATTAGGCAGAGAATCCTTCTTGGATAATAATAATAAAACTTTCCATTAAGGATGTTGCTGAAGGAAGATTCACCTTCTTGAACAATAAAAATAGACTCCATTGAGCGGTGTGTCAATTATGACAGGACACAGTTCAGCAATATAAGAATAGGTAGAGTTAAAGAGATCGATCTTTGTGACAAATACCTTGCTAATCCATCACTGACTGCCAACTGATGTGCTAACTTTAAATAAATTAACATTAATCGACTTGTTTAGGTGCTACATTGATGTGAATTCTGACGCTCTCATTATGTCTTGCAATATAAGCCATAAAAGCCATGGGCGGCACGGTAGCGCAGCGGTAGAGTTGCTGCTTTACAGCGAATGCAGCGCCGGAGACTCAGGTTCGATCCTGACTACGGGTGCTGCACTGTAAGGAGTTTGTACGTTCTCCCCGTGACCTGCGTGGGTTTTCTCTGAGATCTTCGGTTTCCTCCCACACTCCAAAGACGTACAGGTATGTAGGTTAATTGGCTGGGTAAATGTAAAAATTGTCCCTAGTGGGTGTAGGATAGTGTTAATGTACGGGGATCGCTGGGCGGCACGGACTTGGAGGGCCGAAAAGGCCTGTTTCCGGCTGTATATATATGATATGATATATGAAAAATGAAGGCATGTAGGGAAAAACCACTGCAGATGCTGGTGAGTTACTCCAACATTTTGTGTCTACCAGCAAAAATGAAGGTCATGTGTGGCCTTATAGCGTGGAAATAGGCCCTTCAGCCCAACTTGCCCGCACCGACCAACATGTCCCATCTACACTAGCCCCACCTGCCTGCATTTAGCCCATAATCCCTCGAAATCGGCCCTATCTCTCCGTTCTACCAACTATACAGATGCGCCACCACGTTTCTCCTAACAGAGTTCAGTCCTCTCTTGTTCTCACTGAAGGTGCACTCATTTTAATCGAGGAGAAAATCGAACTCTCAATTTGACACCAGGTACTTGAAACGTTTAATATCACAGGATCAAATTCATGTTTGTGGTATTAAAATATTGAGCCTACTGCTAACAGTTAAATCAGATAACCTTGGAGGAGCTCTCTGATAATTGAATTTTTAGTGGGCGTACGAGAGTACAGTCATTAAATCAAGAACTGCACGGTGCAGAGGTCTGAAGCAGGAACGCGCAAAGCCAAATTAAACAACGATAAATTATTAAATGCTGTTTTAGTTCTCAATAGTAGCTCCTGGGAAGAAATCTCACAGAGAGGGTGAAGTTCAGAAAGCAGGGCCACTTAAAAGAATTACCTCATTGTGGAATATTATCAGACGACAGGAGATGTCCCAACGGCGCTGTTTTTAAAGGGTTAAAAGACATGAAAGCAGTCCTGTGGAGGATATAGATCAAGAGAGAAAGCATTCAAGGAGGAAGCTATAATTCACTAGAATGTGTGCCTCAGAGACGTGGAGGGAGAGAGGAGGTTTAGTTCAGTTTAGTTTAGAGATACAGCCGGAAACAGGCCCTTCTGCCCACCGGGTCCGCACCGACCAGCGATCCCCGCATTCCATCACTATCCTACACACACTAGGGACAGTTTACAGTTACACCAAGCCAATTAACCTGCATTCCTGTACGTCTTTGGAGTGTGGGAGGAAACCGGAGCACCTGGTGAGAACCCACGCGGTCACAGGGAGAACGTACAAACTCCGCACAGACAGTACCCGTAGTTGGGATCGAACCCGGGTCTCTGGCGCTGTGAGGCAGCAACTCTACTGCTGTGCCACCCTGTTTGCACATTTAGTGATAAGACAAGAGGAAGCATGCAGGGAGAACGCAGGTGAGGTTAAATAGAACCTTCTTGAACAAATGTGGATGGGAACTTAGTTAGTTGGATAGCTAGAATAAATGTGGATGGGGACTTTGCTGCCCTAAAATCATGCCACCTTCAACAAAGGTGTAATGACCCCGTGCAGAAATGGCCATGTGCTTGAGTGAGCAGAACAATGTGGACTCCTGAACACTGAGCCTCGGCTAGGAAATTAGACAGGAGCAACTAGTGGGAGTTGCTCTCGAGAGTAGGGGTGGTATTTGACGGAGAGGGAAGGATGGAGGATAGGCTTTGTAATCAGTGCAGAAGCTTGTAAATACTATAGTGGTGTTCAAGATGCATTAATAGAGGCACATGGGAGAGCAGGGAATAGAGGGCTATGTATCATGTACAGGCAGACGAGATGAGTTCAACTTGGCATCATTGTCGGCACAAACATTTTGGGCTGATGGACCCATTACTGTGCTGTAGTGTTCTGTGTATTTATGTGTTTGTGTGTGTATGTGTGTGTGTGTGTGCCTGTGTGTGTGTGTGTGTCTGTGTGTGTGTGTCAGCGTGTGTCTGTGTGTGTCTGTTTGTGTGTGTGTGTCTGTGTGTGTGTGTGTGTGTGTGTGTGTGTCAGTGTGTGTGTGTGTGTGTGTGTGTGTGTGTGTGTCTGTGTGCGTCTGTGTGTGTGTGTGTGTGTCTGTGTGTGTGTGTCTGTGTGTGTGTCTGTGTGTGTCTGTGTGTGTGTGTCTGTGTGTGTGTGTGTGTGTGTGTGTATCTGTGTGTGTCTGTGTGTGTGTGTGTGTGTGTGTGTGTGTGTGTGTGTGTCTGTGTGTGTCTGTGTGTATGTGTGTGTGTGTGTGTGTGTGTGTGTGTGTGTGTGTCTGTGTTTGTGTGTGTCTGTGTGTGTGTGTGCGTGCGGGTGTTTGTGACTGTGTGTTTGTGTGTGTCGATGTGTGTGTGCTTGTGTTAAAAAAAGATAAATTGTTAGAGGTTTAAAGCAGTACACCATATTATCTAGGGCACTAAGGCAAAGATATCTTTAAGGCAAAGATAGATAGATTCTTAAATAGTACGGGTGTCAGGGATTATGGGGAGAATGGGATTGAGAAGGTGAGATAGATCAGCCGTGATTGAATGGCGGAGTAGACTTGATGGGCTGAATGGCTTAATTCTTCTCCTATCACCTGTGAACATGAATATGGCAGTCAGCTTATTGCCAATAATAATGTTTTCTATTTGTGGTCAAGCTGGAACGATAAAGGCAATACTAATAGTGTTACTCAGCGGGTCGGACAGCATCTCTGGAGAAAAAGAATAGGGGACGTTTTGGGGTGAGACCCTTCTTCAGACTGAGAGTCATGGGAGAGGGAATCTAGAGGTATGAGGAGGTACAGAACCTTAAGGTGTTCGACCTGAAACGTCACCTATTCCTTTTCACCAGAGATGCTGCCTGACCCGCTGCGTTACTCCAGCATTTTGTGACTATCTTCGGTGTAAACTGGCATCTGCAGTTCCCCGCCCAGACTGACAGTGTTACCTCTTGTCGAGGCACCAAAAATTAATGCAATCAGGAGTTTTGTGTTGGCGGAACTGGAAAAGCTGTTGTCAATGTGGATCAAAGACCAATATCAATAGAATGCCTCAATGAATTTCATGGTTATTTGGCATCAGGCTGAATCCTTGTTTGAAGATTTGATGACCAATGAAGGCCAAGCCCTGAAGGATGAACGCTTTGAAGCTGGTAATGGATGGGTTTCACAATTTGATTTTCATTATAGTGACAGGTCAGGCAGGTGCTTGGGATAGTGTTGCTGCCGGGAGCTATGAAGGGGAACTTCAGAAAGTTATTGAGCAAGAACGTTTTCAATCACGACCAAAGGCGGGTTAGACTACGGAATGCTGGAGTAACTCAGCAGCATTTCTACTGGAGAGAAGGAACGGGTGACGTTTCGGGTGGAAAAGCCTTTTGAAAATCTTTTGCTGCGTGCTAACCAGCCAGTGAAAAGACACGGTGGCGCAGCGGTAGAGTTGCTGCCTCACAGCGAATGCAGCGCTGGAGACTCAGGTTCGATCCCGACTACGGGCGCCGTCTGTACGGATTTTGAACGTTCTCCCCGTGACCTGCGTGGGTTTTCTCCGAGATCTTTGGTTTCCAAAGACGTACAGGTATGTAGGTTAATTGGCTGGGCAAATGTAAAAAAAATTGTCCATAGTGGGTGTAGGACAGTGTTAGTGTGCGGGGACCGCTGGGTGGCGCGGACCCGGTGGGACGAAGGGCCTGTTTCTGCGCTGTATCTCTAAAAAAAATACATGACTACAATCGGCCATTCACAGTGTACAAATACATGATAAGGGAATAACGTGCAAGGTAAAGCCAGTAAAGTCCGAACCGACAGAAGGTCTACTGTGGTACAAGTCACAGAAAATTTTAATGGTGGTCACGGGAGGAGTGTGTCACAACACACAGTGCATCGCACCCTACTGCGTATGGGGCTGCACACGGAGAACCAACAGCATATGAGGCAGGTGGTGATAATGTTTTGGCTCATCGGTGTATATATTTTTTGTGTGTGTGTGTGTATGTTTGTCAGTATGTGTACATATGTGTATACATACATATACAGAACCTTTTTTCTCACTGCCAATGCTTTACCTTTAGGGAGTGCATCCTTAATGCATCATATCTTATACGTAAACAGATATAACATATATTAATAATAGGGGGAAATTAATTTGGGCACAGAGTCTTTTCTAATTTAGTTATTCCCCATTGAAAAATTAGATTTAATATAACAGTTTGCAGGCTGGCACAGTGGCTCAGCGGTCGATTCGCTGCCTTATAGTAAGCTGCCAGAGACCCAGGTTCGATCCCGACCACGGGTGCTTATTCACAAAATGCTGGAGTAACTCAGCAGGTCAGGCAGCATCTCAGGAGAGAAAGAATGGGCGACGTTTCGGGTCGAGACCCTTCTTCAGACTGATCGACCACGGGTGCTGTCTTTACGTAGTTTGTGCGTTCATCCCGTGACCTGCGTGGGTTTTCTCCGGGTGCTCTGGTTTCCTCCCACAATCCAAAGACGTGCAGGTTTGTAGGCTAATTGGCTTCGGTAAAATTGTAAAGTTGTGTGCAGGATAGGTGCTAGTGTACAGTTCTTTAGTAACTTGTCAGTTTCTTTGCTGACCTAAATTAAGGCGCATGTTGCAATCACTGGTCGGCACGGACTCGTTGGGACGAACAGCCTGTTTCTGAGCTGTGTCTCTAAACTAAACTAAACTAAACTAAACTAAACTAAACTAAACTAAACTAAACTAAACTGATCATCACATCGCTGCAGTATTGAGCAAAGATTACTCGCAATGACTTACGTCAGTACTGGCTGAAACAATAAGACATTATTTTATTTTTAAATCAATAAATGAAGCCTCCAAACTTAATCCATTTCAATTGGTCTTCTTATTCATCGTTGTATGCGCAATTATAAGCATGATTGTAGTGTGACTTTTGTGCCACACTGAGCCAAAGGTTTCTCCGACAATCTTAGCCGAGCAAGCCGAGGAAATGGAATTAGGTTCGGTAAACCTGCTCGTAATGCCCACAGAGCAATCTGAAGCCAAACATCCACTTGTTTCAAGGACTAGCTAGCTTCTGTGCTCCAGTGGAAAGTGGAGACAATGACCTAGAAGGGGGTTAGTCACTTCCTGGAAAGGTTGTCATAGTAACGAGCTCTCCTCAGATCCGTAAGCGTAGCGCGGTATCGGGAGCTTAATAAAGTCGCCTAGGGGGAATAGAGATTAAAGTCTTGCGTTGAAAGCTGGGGCAAAGAAGCCAGACTAGCGGATCACAGGCAGAAAGAAAGGGAAGCTCTTACATTGTGTTACATGCATGAGACGTAAGGTATAACAGCCGACATTTTACCTGAAAGTAGGATTAGCATTATCTGTGATCATTTGGCAGGTTTACAATACCCATTGGTGGGAGATTGCTTCAGTCGTTTAGTTTGATGGGGGTTTGTGCTGTGCATGTTGTTTAGTTTGGTGAAGCAGCTGGGTAAAAAAAGAACTGATATTGCCAGTAATATTTCTTTGTTTCTGACTGTGTCAATGTCAGTCAGGATTCCATTGCAATCCGTTGGAAACTACTTTAAACAGGGAAGGAGCCTTCATTGCTTACAGTGGGATTTGAAGGTCTCAGTGCAGGCAGACGGGATTATTAGCAATGGGTAGCATTACACCTCATTTGATTTTAAAATGCAGAGTATGTCAGATTAATGTGTTGGTATTTCTCTTTGATTTCCTTGGGGATCAGGAAGTACTTTTAGAGAACATTATCTTTGTGGATATTGTACTTGTTTGGCTAACCCTTGCAGAAGCTGAGTGGGTGTGAATGTGTGTGTGTGTGTGCGCGTGTGTATGTGTGCATGTGTGTGTATGTGTGTGTATGTGTGTGTTGTGTGCATGTATGTATGTGTGTGCGTGTGTGTGTGTGTGCGCATGTGTGTGTATGTGTGTGTTGTTTGCATGTATTTATGTGTGTGCTTTTGTATGCGTGTGTGTGCTTGCATGTGTGCATGCTTGTGTGAGTGTGTGTGTATGTGTGTGTTGTGTGCATGTATGTGTGTGTGTGTGTGCTTTTGTGTGCATGTGTGTGCTTGCATGTGCGCATGCTTGTGTGAGTGTGTGTGCTTGTGTGTGTGCTTTTGTGTGTGTGTATGTATGTGCGTGTGCATGTTTGTGTGTGCTTGCATGTGTACTTGTGTATGTATGTGCTGTACGCGTGCTTGTGTGTATGTGTGTGTGTGTGTGCGTGTGCATGTGTGTGTGTGCATGCCTGTGTGTGTGCTTGCATGTGTGCGTGTATGTGTGTGCTGTGTGCGTGCTTGCATGTGTGTGCGAACACGTGTGTGTGTATGCCTTTGTGTGTGTGTGTGTGCACATGTGTGTGCGTGTGTGCGTCCATGCTTGTGCGGTGGTGGTGGGGGGAGGTTTCCATAGGAGTACTTTCTTCATCCCAAGATTTTAATAAAATAATAACAAATAATGAGTCTCCTAATACATAACGTGGGGCCATTGTGCAGAAATGGTGAGAACGAGTTGTGCTTCATTTGCCCATCCGCTTGAAGGCTTCAGGGTGTTTGTAAATTTAAGTAGAGGAGTTTAGTGGTATCTTGAAATGTAACCTCTTCATAGGTGGTCCCTCCATTGTGTGTCTGTACACTGTGGACGGCTCGATTGTAATCATGTGCCGACCAGAGATCCCCGCACACTAACACTATCCTACACACACACTAGGGACAATTTACAATTTACAGAAGCCAATTTATAACTTCATAGATTCGTTAGTGATAGGAGCAGATCTAGGCCATTCGGCCCATCAAGTCCACTCCACCATTCAATCATGGCTGATCTCTCTCACCCTCTTAACCCCATTCTCCTGCCTTCTCCTCATGACCCTCGACACCCGTACTAATCAAGAATCTGTCAATCACTGCCTTCAAAATATTCAACCTGTAAACCTGCACGTCTTTGGAGTGTGGGAGGAAACCGGGGAAACCCGGAGAAAACCCACGCAGGTCACGGGGGAGAACGTGCAAACTCCGTGCAGACAGCACCCGTAGTCGGGATCAAACCCGGATCTCCGGTGCTGCAAGTGCTGGAAGGCAGCAACTCTACCGCTGCACCACATTCTCTCCATTACCGTGTGGGTTTTCGTCTGGTGCTCCGGTTTGCTCCCACACTCCAAAGGCGTAAGGGATTGTAGGTTCATTGGCTTCAGTAAAAATTGTAAATTGTCCCTAGTGCGAGGGATAGTGCCGGTCAATAGACAATAGATAATAGACAATAGGTGCAGGAGGAGGCCATTCGGCCCTTCGAGCCAGCACCGCCATTCAATGTGATCATGGCTGATCATTCTCAATCAGTACCCCGTTCCTGCCTTCTCCCCATACCCCTTGACTCCGCTATCCTTAAGAGCTCTATCTAGCTCTCTCTTGAATGCATTCAGAGAATTGGCCTCCACTGCCTTCTGAGGCAGAGAATTCCACAGATTCACAACTCTCTGACTGAAAAAGTTTTTCCTCATCTCCGTTCTAAATGGCCTGCCCCTTATTCTTAAACTGTGGTCCCCTTGTTCCGGACTTCCCCAACATTGGGAACATGCCAATCCTGCCTCTAACGTATCTAACCCCTTAATAACCTTATACGTTTCGATAAGATCTCCTCTCATCCTTCTAAAATTGTCCCTAGTGCAAGGGATAGTTCTGGTCGTGCGCGGACTCGGTTGGCCGAAGGGTCTGTTTCCACGCTGTATCTCTAAAGTAAAGTAAAGATGCTGCCTGACCCTCTGAGTTACCCCAGCACTTTGTGTTCATCTTTGGTACAAAGCAGCATCTGCAGTTCTTTGTTCCTTCAGGCTCTTCGGGAGAAGGAACAATAGGTTTCTGACTAGGAAGATTGATCACCAGAAACGGAGCCAAGTTTTTTTGATAAATTATTGGAGAAAACTGCAATATTGTACTCGAGTAATTCCGATTATCACCCAAGCTAATAAAATATTAGCAGACTTTGCAATTTATTAATTCATGCATCGATTGTTATGTTTGTACTGCTGCCAACACATTATGTCAGATATTGAATATTTATGGATGTTAGCTATAATTATATAGATGTATGCTTGATTATATTTGCAAAGGCAGTCTTTTGGAAGTATTTTTTAAATCTCTTAAATCTGTATCTACAAATACATCAATTTCTAAAATCTCTGTCCATGAATTTTTTCAAATATTTGATGAAGTGGTTACAGATGGAAAAAAAAAAGATCTCATCCCTTACTTTTCAATAGGTGGCGTAGCGGTAGAGTTGCTGTCTCACAGCGTCGGAGACCCGGGTTCGATCCCGACTAAGGGCGCTGTCTGTACGGAGTTTGTACGTTCTCCCCGTGACCTGCGTGGGTTTTCTCCCTGATCTTCGGTTTCCTCCCACACTCCAAAGACGTACAGGTTTTTAGGTTAATTGGTTTGGTGTAACAACATTTAGAATTGTCCCTCGTGTGTGTGGGGTAGGTAGTGTTGATGTACGGGGATCGCTGGTCGGCGCGGACTTGGTGGGCCGAAGGGTCTCTTTCCGTGCTGTGTCTCTGAACTAAACTAAACTAAACTAAACTGCATAACATGTGTGTAACACAATGCACATAGATAACATATAATAAACAAAAACTCAATTGATTCATTGAGTTTAATTTGTTGTCATGGGTACCACTGTACAGTGATAAGTAAGAAACTCTTTGATTCATTACTGGAGAACATGGTGCACTGATTTGTACTATTTCCTCCTGACAACTGCAAACATATAGATATTTAAAGAGCCTATAATCTTCTCTAACTTCAAGTAAAGCTTGCTTTCCCTCTCTCTCCATCCCTCCCCTTCCCAGTTCCCTGACCAGTCTCACTGTTCCCCTGATTAAATTTTATGTCTGTGGACTTCATTGTCACCTTCTCTCAGGTAACAATGATCTATTCTACATTTTCCTTTACCCGCATCCCCTTTGATGTCTCGTTTTCACACCTTAAACTTCCTTATCTCAGTGTCCCCTGTCTCTCAGTATGAAGAAGGGTCTCGATCCGTAACGTCACCCAATTCCTTCTATCCAGAGATGCTGCCAGTCCCGCAGAGTTACATAGAAACATAGAAACATAGAAAATAGGTGCAGGAGTAGGCCATTCGGCCCTTCGAGCCTGCACCGCCATTCAATATGATCATGGCTGATCATCCAGCTCAGTAACCTGTACCTGCCTTCTCTCCATACCCCCTGATCCCTTTAGCCACAAGGGCCACATCTAACTCCCTCTTAAATATAGCCAATGAACTGGCCTCAACTACCTTCTGTGGCAGAGAATTCCACAGACTCACCACTCTCTGTGTGAAGAAATGTTTTCTCATCTCGGTCCTAAAAGACTTCCCCCTTATCCTTAAGCTGTGACCCCTGGTTCTGGACTCCCCCAACATCGGGAACAATCTTCCCGCATCTAGCCTCTCCAACCCTTTAAGAATTTTATACGTTTCAATAAGATCCCCCCTCAGTCTTCTAAATTCCAGCGAGTATGAGCCTAGTCTATCCAGTCTTTCTTCATCTGAAAGTCCTGCCATCCCAGGGATCAATCTGGTGAACCTTCTCTGTACTCCCTCTAACCCTAGAATGTCTTTCCTCAGATTAGGAGACCAAAACTGTACACAATACTCCAGGTGCGGTCTCACCAAGGCCCTGTACAACTGCAGCAGAACCTCCCTGCTCCTATACTCAAATCCTCTTGCTATGAATGCTAACATACCATTCGTTACTCCAGCATTTTGTGTCTATCTTCGGTGTAAACCAGATTCTGTGGTTCCTTCCTAGGCAGCCTATAATCAATAATATCTCACAGTTTCTATTTAATTTGATGTGTTACACATCTATTTAGTTTATTTAGTTTAGAGATACAGCGCGGAAACAGGCCCTTCGGCCCACTGAGTTCGCACCGACCAGCGATCCCTACACACTAGCATTATCCTACACACACTTGGGACCAATCCAATTAGCCTACAAACCTGCATGTCTTTGGAGTGTGGGAGGAAACCAGAGCTCCTGGAGAAAACCCACGCTGGTCACGGTGAGAACGTACAAACTCCGTGCAGACAGCACCCGTAGTCAGGATCGAACCCGGGTCTCTGGCGCCGTAAGGAAGCAAATCTCCCGCTGCGCCACCAGGCTGCCCTCGATTTGATTTGACATTTGCTTTGATGTGCTACATTTCCATTGTTAAATACGAATATAACTTCCATTTACTTAGCCTTTTCTCATAGCAAAACATTCGAACTTCATAGGAGTATTATCCAGTGCTTAAAGTCAAATCAGTTTTGGCCATGTGATTAAAAGCTCACTCATATAGGTAGGTGTTGAGGGAAGTCTTTAACATATAGAAACAGACATGTTTTAAGGAAGGAATTCCAAGGCTTTGGAATTTGCTAGCTGGAAGCACTGTCATAAACCAATATTCCACCACACTGATGCCCTAAGTACATCCAGTGGCTCTGTGGGCCAGGCTATGTCATTTGCATGCCCAACAACAGATTTCTGAAACACATAAGTCAGTCACAAAATGCTGGAGTATCATATCATCATCATATCATATATATACAGCCGGAAACAGGCCTTTTCGGCCCTCCAAGTCCGTGCCGCCCAGTGATCCCCGTACATTAACACTATCCTACACCCACTAGGGACAATTTTTTACATTTATCCATCCAATTAACCTACATACCTGTACGTCTTTGGAGTGTGGGAGGAAACCGAAGATCTCGGAGTAAACCCACGCAGGTCACGGGGAGAACGTACAAACTCCTTACAGTGCAGCACCCGTAGTCAGGATCGAACCTGAGTCTCCGGCGCTGCATTCGCTGTAAAGCAGCAACTCTACCGCTGCGCTACCGCAGATGCTGTCTGGCCCGCTGAGTTACTCCAGCTTTCTGTGTCTATCTTCTTATATATCTATATATATATATATATATATATATATATACTAGACCAACCGAAACGTCACCCATTCCTTCTCTCCAGAGATGCTGCCTGTCCCGCTGAGTTACTCCAGCATTTCGTGACTGACTTATGTGTTTCAGAAATCTGTTGTTGGGCATGCTAATGACATAGCCTGGCCCACAGAGCCACTGGATGTACTTCGGGCATCAGTGTGGTGGGATTATTGGTTTATCACACTGCTTCCAGCTAGCAAATTCCTAAGCCTTGGAATTCCTTCCTTAAAACATGTCTGTTTCTACAGGTTAGGCCCAAACCTCTCCTGCATTGGTGCAGCACCCTCTCCTCCCCCCTCCCTCTTCCCCCAATATTCCCCTCCTCCCCCTCCCCTCCCCTCCTCCCCCTCCCCCTGCCCCTCCCCCTCCCTCCTCCTCAACCCCCTTATCCTCCATCCTCCCCTCCTCCCCCTCCCCCTCCCCGTCCCTCCTCCTCAACCCCCTTATCCTCCATCCTCCCCTCCTCCACCCCCCTCCCTCCCTAGGAGATAGATTTAAACTTTAAAATGTGAATAACTTTTAAAATATAACACCGATTTCAATAAAACTACTTGCATTACCATTAAAGAGGTGACGGTGAGTAAAGTGGGCCTAAAATTGTCACGCTATCGTGTACCGTTTTGGCTGTAGTTCGATCACAAATAACCAAACAAACGAGAGTTTTAGTATATAGACTAGAACAAGTGTGCCCGTTCTATGCGGGCCCGTTGGGCCCGTCCCCACACCCCCCATTCTCTCTCCCCCAGACACACTCTTAGCATCAGTTAAAGGCCCGGGGGGGGGGGGTGCGGGTGATCGGATCTGTGAAAAGTCCGGTGGGTGGGGGGCTTCGTGAGATCTCATCATTCAAATGCCCGGGGTGGGTGGGATAGCGGGGAGATGTTCTCCCGGGTGTGGGAGAGAGGAGAGAAGCAAGGGGAGAGAGGAGAGGTGAGCCGGTGATCGCGGGCTGGCGCCGCTAACGGCGTCCATTGTTTTGGTGCGAGTGAGGAGATGCCGCGCATGCGTGTTGAGTACAGAGTGAGGAGATTCCGCGCATGCGTACTGAGCACTGCCGCACCGCAGCGCCCCCCTTCTGTCAAAACTTCGATAAATGAGGGGGGGCAGCACTTTTAACCCTCTGTAACTTAAAAAATATGCGTCCGAATTAAATAAAAACATCATTTTCCAGCAGTGAACCGCATTCTGATTAATGCAGTTCAAAAATCGTGGCGCTACGGTTCACCGTTTTGCCGGAATTGCCTTCAGCCGACATCAGTGGAATATATATACAAACAACGCTACAAGATCTGAGTTTTAGTAGTATATAGATAGATATATATATGTGTATATGTATATTACATACACACAGGCACACACAACACACACGCACACACAACACATACACACACAAACACACACACACATAAAACCAATGCTCCTGAGTCTATGTAGTTCAGAACTTATTTGGAGGTTGTAGTGTTTAATAGCCTGATGGCTGTACGGGAAGAAGCTATTCCTGAACTTGGGCATTACAGTTCTCTGTACAGTCTCCTGAGAAAAGTCAGATGAAGACAACTTTATGAAATGATCATAGTCCAGACCTGGGTTGTAAAACAATGTTTGTGACAGGAATAAGTAAACTAGCCAAGAAAACTAAATTCACGTGCAACGCCTGAAAACATTTTTGTGAGACAGCGAAGGGTTTTAATCACGGCTTAAATACATAAAGCACGATTTATTGCTTCCTCAGTGTCCCTTTTGTTACTCTATAAAAAGCTGATGCATTGCGTTTCGTTTGAAGGAGTCCTATTTTCAGACCCTGTTATTCAGAAAGTCGCTCAAATTTCAGAAATGAACAAAGAATTAATTTAAAGATATGTATTTGTCTGGCACCTTGGTGATACATAATTAATGTAAGAGCTTGTTATGTGGTTTCACTAAATACCATGAAAAACGCGAAAGTCGATGCAATCCTCGAATCTTGTTTCAGATCGCATTCTCCATCAGATGGGAAACCCTGTCAACTGCTTTGTTTCCTGGCAGAGATTTTGGTTGCTAATTGATCCAGAACCAGGGGCCACACAGTCGAAGAATAAAGGGGAGGCCATTTTAAACTGAGGTGAGAAAAAAACCTTTTTCACCCAGAGAGTTGTGAATTTGTGGAATTCCCTGCCACAGAGGGCAGTGGAGGCCAATTCAATGGAAGAATTTAAAAGAAGGTTAGATAGAGCTCTAGGGGCTAGCGGAATCAAGGGATATGGGGAGAAGGCAGGCACAGGTTACTGATGGTGGATGATCAGCCATGATCACGATGAATGGCGGTGCTGGCTCGAAGGGCCAAATGGCTTCCTCCTGCACCTATTTTCTATGTTTCTGTTTTTCTATGATCGTGCAATGAAGGTATGCGCTGGTCGAAAGAAATACAGATAAGATGCAGGAGCCAAATAAGGCAGCTGTTGTCAAAGTGGGAGCTGGATCCAATTTCATTTCTACTACTTTAAACTAGAAATATACCATATTTTTCCATGCAGCTTATTGAAGTGGTGAGATATTTAACGTGATGCAATCAGAATAAACTATTTCATTCTGTCAACTGTATAAAGCAATATTCTCTGAGGCAATGCGGCACGGCGGCGCGGTCGGAGAGTTGCAGCCTCTCAGCGCCACAGTCTGAATAATCACACGTGATACTGGATTAGCACATCAGATTTATTCCACCATGGGGTTCTTCCCGAGAAGATCTCCAGACACAACACTAGTGTCTGAAAAGACCTCAACTCAGGGGAGGGGAAGAACAACTTCTCCACCATTGTTTACTTTTTTATACAGAAAAAGAGAGGTGTGACAAAAAGAAATCAAGGACCAATTACACATCTAATACAAGGACCAATTACACATCTAATACAATTCCCATGGTTACAGAGAAGACAAAATCATTGATACAGGGGTCACATGCTCAGAAACCAAACCATTAATATAAGTCACATGTTTTTAGAGAAACGCATCAATTTACCTAGAGTGGATTCAAAACTTTTCCTACTTTCACACGCGCCCAAATAAGGAGTTGTTACTAAGAAAGAAACTTTCTTATCTCTATAGACGAGCAATCTCGTAGCTGCATGACCTTGCTTTACTGTTTCAATACACAGCACTCGCAGTCAGACAGAGTAGTGGGAGAGGACAATAGCCCATCTCTTCTGTACACTCCTTATCATTCGTAAAGGGACAAACACATTCTGTTCCCAAGGATAACATTTCTGCCACAAGCATCCATCTTACTGCTTTCCACTAAAATAAGCATTCATTTTATATTAGCTAAAACAACAAAAGAAACCATCTCTACTACAACAAAATATAATATCTCTAATTGACTATATCAGCTAATAGCATAGATTCTCACAAAGACGTACAGATTTGCAGGTTAATTGGCTTCGGTATAACTGTAAATTGTCCCTGGTGTGCAGGTAAATTGCTGGTGTTCAGGGATCGCGTGGAACGAAAGGGCCAGCTTGCATGCTGCATCTCCAAACTAAACTAAACTAATCTTGTAATTGTGACGCGGATGCTTTTATAAAAACTGGAACTGTGTGTAATATCGTGCCATTTGCATTTTGAGGGAATCGTTCATTTATATCAGGAGTGTAAATATTGTGGCCTCCGTAGATATGTGGATCATGCGTTGTACCTTTTTCATTTAGTTTCCTCATTAAAGTGATTCCATTTCAAGCAATGGACTTGGGGAAAGTATGTCCATTGTGATACTGGTTCTTGATTTCTTCATGTGCTTTCTGAAAGGTCCTGACACAAACTGAGGTATTTCTCTGCAGGGGTCACTTTGTGGCAGTGGAGACGTCATCTGCAACCGGAGATAATGGATGATGGCAGTCTATTCTTCAGGAACTGACCAGGATTCGTGTCGTTTAGTTAGGTTTATTGTCACGTGTACCGAGGTACAGTGAAAAGCTTTTGTTGCGTGCTAGCCAGCCAGCACAAAGACAATACATGATTACAATCGAGTCATCCACAATGCGCAAATACATGATAAGGGAATATCGTTTAGTGCAAGGTAAAGCCAGGAAAGTCCGATCAAGTCCGAGGGTCCCCGATGAGGTAGATAGTATTTTAGGACTGCTCTCTGGTTGTGGTAGGATGGTTCATGTGCCTGTTAACAGCTGGGAAGAAACTGTCCCTGAATCTGGAGGTGTGCGTTTTCACACTTCTATATTTTTGCCCGATGGGAGAGGGGAGAAGAGGGAGTGGCCGGGGTGCGACTCGTCCTTGATGATGCTGCTGGCCTTGCCGAGGCAGCGTGAGGTGTAAATGGAGTCGAAGGAAGGGAGGTTGGTTTGTATAATGGTCTAGGCTGCGTCCACAATTCTCTGCAATTTCTTGCGGTCTTCGATGGAGCTTTGGTTGATGTCTCGGTGTTTTGTTCAGTTTAGTTTAGTTTAGCTAAGAGATACAGCGTGGAAACAGGCCTAGAGTAGGGGAATGGAGGACCTGAGGACATAGGTTCAAGGTGAAGGGGAAAAGATTTAAGAGGAATCTGAGGGTTAACTTTTCCACACAAAGGGTGGTGGATGTATGGAACAAGCTGCCAGAGGAGGTAGTTGAGGCCGGGACAGTTAGACAGGTACATGAATAGGACAGGTTTGGAGGGATATGGACCAAACGCAGGCAGGTGGGACTAGTGTAGCTGGGACATGTTGGCCGGTGTGGGCAAGTTGGGCCGAAGGGCCTGTTTCCACATTGTATCACTCTATGACTCTATGACTCTCAGGGTCTCAACCCGAAACGTCACCCATTCCTCCTCTCCAGAGGTGCTGCCTGTCCCGCTGAGTTACTCCAGCATTTTGTGTCTATCTTCTAGAATGGTGGCCGTCTGGAATAGCTGCTACTGTCTGTCTGGAGTGGGAGAAAAACCTTCATTATTAAAGCGATTTCATTTAAAGAGTTGATCCGTGAAGCAATCCAAAGATATGATAGTGGTCTGATAGTGGTCTTAAGAGGCTTTTAGATAGTCATATGAATATAAAATAATAGAGTCATACAGCAAGGAAACAGGCCCTTCGGCCCAATTTGTCCAAGCTGACCAAGATGCCACCCTTTACACTAGTCCCACCTTTTGACTTTAGAGATACAGCACATAAACGGGCCCTTCGGCCCATCGAGTCCATGCCAACCAGCAATCACTCACTACACTAGCACTATCCTGCACACAAGGGACAATTTACAATTTTACCGAAGCCAATTAACCCACAAAGCTGTATGTCTCTGGAGTGTGGGAGGAATCCAGAAGAAAACTCACGCGGTCTCAGGGAGAATGTACAAACTCCGCACAGACAGCACCCGTAGTCAGGTTCGAACCCGGGTCTCTGGCGCTGTGAGGCAGCGACTCTGCCGCTGCGCCACCCTGCCAACCTTTGACACATATCCTTCTAAACCCTATCCTATCCATGTACCAATCCAAATGTGCATGTATTTTTAAATATTGTCATAGTGTCTGCCTCAACTACCTCCTCCGGCAGCTCGTTCCATACATCCACCACCCTCTGTGTGAAAATGTTACCCCTCGGATCCATAGTAAATCTCGCCCCCCCCGCACCTTAAACCTATGTCCTCTGTTTCTTGAATCCAAATTGTGCAGATTATGGGGGGATATTGAGCACATGCAGGCAGACGAGATTAGTGTCAGTAGGCGTCAGGTTCAGCAGTCATCGTGTAGGCCCAAGGGACTTTTCTATGTGCTGTTTTTTCCCCCTTCTTCACAAGGACCTTATTCAGTATTTGCATTTTACAGTGTACCAGAAGGTACCAAGACTTTCAATAGAAGGTATTTATTCACAAAAAGCTGGAGTAACTCAGCAGGTCAGGCAGCATCTCAGGAGAGAAGGAATGGGTGACGTTTCGGGTCGAGACCCTTCTTCAGACTGAAGCCGCGGGACTTAGCAGCGGCCGTGGGGCCTTCCATCGCCCGGCGCGGCTCAGCCGCTGGACTTAACATCGCCGGCGCGGCTCGGCCGCGGGACGTTTCAGTGCCCGGTGCGGCTCGGCCGCGGGGCCTTCCATCCCCTTGCGGGGGCTGTGCGTGTCGGTCGCCTCGGTAGGGGTCGAGCTGCCTGTCCGTGGGCATGGGGGGAAGAGAGCGGAAGAGAGTGGAAGTTTTGTTGCCTTCCATCACAGTGAGGGGGTGTTTGGAGTCACTGTGATGGATGTCTGTGTTGGGGTCGGGTGTCCTGTGTTGGGGTCGTGTGTCCTGTGTTGGGGTCGTGTGTCCTGTGTTGGGGTCGTGTGTCCTGTGTTGGGGGTCGTGTGTCCTGTGTTGGGGTCGTGTGTCCTGTGTTGGGGTCGTGTGTCCTGTGTTGGGGTCGTGTGTCCTGTGTTGGGGTCGTGTGTCCTGTGTTGGGGTCGTGTGTCCTGTGTTGGGGTCGTGTGTCCTGTGTTGGGGTCGTGTGTCCTGTGTTGGGGTCGGGTGTCCTGTGTTGGGGTCGTGTGTCCTGTGTTCTTTTCTTTTTTGCTGTGTCTTGTGACTGCTGAAATTTTGTTCGGTATTTATACCGAATGACAATAAAGTTCTGTTATACTGTTATACTGTTATAATACCGGCAATTATAACACGCCTTTTTACTCTGAAACGTCTCGGACCGTCCAACACGATTGATTACGTGTTAAAGTGTAGTCGCTGTTTTAATAGATAAGTGTCGGCATTGTTGATGCAGACGTTTTATAGTATTTCAATACCTGTGTCCATGCGAGAAAAAAAAGGTGTCAATTCATCAACGGCAGTCAATAACAGATGAGCAATTGTAAGGATTGTTTTCATGAGTTCCTGATTTATGATTTGACGTGCAGAGCTACGGTATGTGCCAGGACTGCTGGAGATGGATGTCCTGTCATCCTCTTAGAGCGAAGCTTAATGCTGCTTCTGAGGTGATTTCACCAATAATTGGCTCCCATTCCCTCCCTCGTTATGTCACAAGGCAAAGGAAATTCAGAGTGTCTCTGAGGATCCTTCATTGCTTCTACTCTGGGGCTGTAGAGAGCATCCTGTCCGGCAACATTACAGTCTGGTTTGGGAACAGCTCTGCCCAGGACAGGAAGGCCCTGCAGAGAGTAGTGCGTTCGGCAGAACGCACCATGGGAACTACACTCGCCCCCCTGCAGGACCTATACATCAGGAGGTGCAGATCCAGAGCAAGCAAGATTATGAGGGACCCCGACCACACCAGCAACGGATTGTTCCAGCTGCCACGGTCAGGCAAACGCCTCCGCTGTCACGCTGTGAAAACGGAGAGGATGAGATGGAGTTTCTTCCCACAGGCCATCAGGACTATTAACTTTTATAACTCCAGGGACTAAATTTTGTCTTCTCTGTAATAACTTTAATTTATATGCTGTAACTGTAATTCTTTTTTTTTTGCACAATCCGCAGGCATTGCCACTTTCATTTCACTGCACATCATGTATGTGTATGTGACAAATAAACTTGACTGGACTTGATCTTGGAAAGATGCAAAGTGCTGGAGTAACCCAGCGGGCCAGGCAGCATCCCTGGATAACATGGATAACAGGTGATGTTTCGGGTGGGGACCCTTCTTCACGTTTCATAAGTTTCATACGTTCTGGTGGCAGGGGACGGCGGCACGGTGGCGCAGCGGTAGAGTCGCTGCCTTGCAGCGCTTGCGGCGCCGGAGCCCCAGGTTCGATCCCGACTACGGGCGCCGTCTGTACGGAGTTTGTACGTTCTCCCCGTGACCTGCGTGGGTTTCCTCCGAGATCTTCGGTTTCCTCCCACACTCCAAAGACGTACAGGTTTGTGGGTTAATTGGCTTGGTACAAGTGTTAATGATCCCTAGTGTGTGTAGGATAGTGTTAGTGTGCGGGGATCGCTGGGCGGCACGGACTCGGTGGGGCAAAGTGGATCCTCACTGTATCTCCAAACTAAAACTGTTGATATGTGATAGGGGCAGAATTAGGCCATTCGGCCCATCAAGTCCACTCTGCCATTCAATCATGGCTGATCTATCTCTCTCTCCCCCCCTAACCCCAATCTCCTGCCCACTCCCCATAACCGCCTGACACCCATTTCTCCAGGTTACTCACCAGCCACGAAGGAACATTGGACCCTCTCCATAAAGATCCAACTGCAGTAGAGTGGAGTGCAAGGCTCCTGTTGGGACCCTTCTTCAATCTGAAGCACAAAAGTGACGAAAATTAGGTTTGGTACCCCGCAGTAAGGAAACTGGCACGGTGGCTCAGCGGTAGAGCTGCTGCCTTACAGCGCAGGGACTCAGGGTCGATCCCGACCGCGGGTGCTGTCTGCACAGAGTTGACTGAAGAAGGGTCAGATTGAAGAAGGTCCCTGACCCAAACGTCTCCTATGTGTAGGAAGGAACTGGTTTAAACCGAAGAGAGACACAAAAAGCTGGAGTAACTCAGCGGGTCAGGCAGCATCTCTGGAGAGAAGGAATGGGTGACGTTTCGGGTTGAGACCCTTCTTCAGACACCTATCCATGTCCTCCAACGATGCTGCCTGATCTGCTGAGTTACTCCAGCATTTTGTGTCTTTCCTTGGTATACCAGCATCTGCGGTTCCTGGTTTCTACAGTACCTGTAGTGATATTGGGCTGGATTATACTTGATAGGCCTCTCTGCCATGTTCCTAGTCTCTTCCTGCACCAAAGTCCCAACCTTCAAACAACCTTCAGGTCTTAGTTCTGTAGCAGGCTTGTTTCGCTGATAATTCAAAACAGTTTAAAATAAATACTTCAAGTAGTTTTTATTTTGAAACACATTAAACCTTTAATAATGAATGTCAGAATCCTGAAGAAGGGTTCTGACCCGAAGCATCGCCTATCTATGTCCTCTACAGATGCTGCCTGACCAGCTGAGTTACTCCAGCACTTTGTGTCTTTTTTGGTACCATGAAATCATGTGCTTCAGTCGAGTAACTCAGCCATTCACACACGGCGCGGTCTGGTGTAGAGCGACTGCCTAACAGCGCCAGAGACCCGGGTTCGATCCTGACTACGGGTGCTGTCTGCGCGGAGTTTGCACGTTCTCCTCGTGACCTGCGTAGGTTTTCCCCGGGTGTTCCGGTTTCCTCCCACACTCCAAAAGACGTACAGGTTTGTGGGTTAATTGACGGTATAAATGTAAAATTGTCCCTGTGTGTGTGGGATAATGTTAATGTGCGGGGATCACTGGTCGGTGCGGACTCGATGGGCCGAAGGGCCTGTTTTCGCCCTCTCTAAATGAAACTAAACTAAACTAAATTAAGTGGGTCAGGCAGCTTTTCTGGAGAAAAGGAATAGGTGACGTTTCAGGTCGAGACCCTTCTTCAACCTGAATCCATCCTGCCTTGTTTCAAAAACCAAAAGAGCACAGACCTTAAATACACCTTGCACTCTACCATAGTTGAATCTTTACGGAGATATTCTACGAGTCCAGTGTTCCTTCACGCCTGATCAGTAGTGGACTGCTTTGAAATGAAGCCATCCACTTGACATCTCATTAGAATCAAAATCCGATGAGCTTTGCAATTCAAACATCTGTCCAAATTTAACAAACAAACTAACTCCAGTTTAGTTTGGTTGGGTTAGTTTAGTTTAGAGATACAGCGCAGAAGCAGGCCTTTCGGCCCAACGAGTCCGCGCTGACCAGCGACCCCCGCACACTAGCACTATCCCCGACACACGAGAGGATCATTTACAATTTTACCGAAGCCAATTAACCTACAAACCTTTGTAAGTCTTTGGAGTGTGGGAGGAAACCGGAACCCCCTGGAGAAAACCCACGCAGGTCACGGGGAGAACGTACAAACTTCGTACAGACAGCTGCGGTAGTCCGGATCGGACCCGAGTCCCTGGCACTGTAAGGCAGCAACTCTACCGCTGCGCCACCGTGCCGTTTTAGTTCCTTACTGCTGGGTACCAAACCTAATTTTCTTCACTTTTGTACATCGATGTATATTTGCCTTAAGTGACACTTTGAGATAAGTAATAGGCATTCGTAAATATGAACTCAATGCTTAGCAGAAGTGCACTTATCTCCTTTCCATTGCCATTTTCACTCTACGTCTAGTTATCACACACTAATACTTAAGAGGGTAATTTTCGATCAAGCACTACTAATGAGGAGAAGTGACACAGTTAGTGGATTTTACTGGGTACGGTTTTGTCCGATGCTGAATATGAAAAATAATCTCGTGAGCTTTTTGAAGCAACTGCCTTCCCACATGACAGTCCCGTCCAAATACATGCACTTTGCACAGGTAGCTTTCGTTTCAGTAAGATAGACACGAAAAGCCGGAGTAACTCAGCGGGACAGGCAGCATGTCTGGATGGAAGGAATGGGTGACGTTTCGGGTCGAGACCCTTCTTCACACTGGTTAGGGATAAGGGAAATGAGAGATATAGACGGCGATGTGAAAAAGTAATATTGATATTCCAGTAATATTGATATTGTGGAGAATAACGTTCTCGATACAAATGAGCAGAAGCAACTCATTAATTCCCAGGACTGAAATTGCCAAAGATTGCCAACAGTTGTCTTGGGCAGAGCTTCAAGGTGAGAAGGGCAACGTTTCAAGGAGATGTGTGGGCCAAATCAGTCGATATTTTCAAGGCAGAGATTGATAGATGCTTGATTAGTACCGGTGTCAAGTTTCGTTTTTTTGTTTTGTGTTGGTTTGTGATTGTGTGTGAAATTGCTTATTTTTATTGCTCTTATTGCTGGACTGTGGGTAACCTTCCATTTCACTGCACATCTTGTAAGTGTATGTGACAAATATACTTGACTTGACTTGACTTGACTTATGGGGAGAAGGCAGGAGAATGGGGTTGAGAGGGAGAGATAGATTAGCCATGATTGAGTGGCGGAGTAGACTAGATGGGCCGAATGGCCTCATTCTGCTCTTCTCCCTTATAAAGTTATCAACTTAATAATGCACATTCAATGCCATTCTCCTAGATGCATTTCTACTCCACTTTTTTTAACAGATGGACATTCATAAGAGCTAAGGACGCAAATTGCTGGAGTAACTCAGCGGGTCAGGCAGCATCTATGACTTATAAAGTGCCTCTGCCAGGGGTGGTGGTGGGGGCAGATACAATGGTGGTGTTTAAGAGGCTTTCAGGTGGGTGCATAGAAATGTGGAGAATGGAGAGACATGGATCATGTGCAGGCAGACTAGATTAGCTTATCTTGGCATATTGTTTACATTAGACAATAGACAATAGGTGCAGGAGGAGGCCATTCGGCCCTTCGAGCCAGCACCGCCATTCAATGTGATCATGGCTGATCATTCTCAATCAGTACCCCGTTCCTGCCTTCTCCCCATACCCCCTGACTCCGCTATCCTTAAGAGCTCTATCCAGCTCTCTCTTGAATGCATTCAGAGAATTGGCCTCCACTGCCTTCTGAGGCAGAGAATTCCAAAGATTCACAACTCTCTGACTGAAAAAGTTTTTCCTCATCTCAGTTCTAAATGGCCTACCCCTTATTCTTAAACTGTGGCCCCTTGTTCTGGACTCCCCCAACATTGGGAACATGTTTACAGTGTGCTATGTTCACATATCCTGTTGTGCTGCCACAAGCAAGCATTTCATTGTCCTATCTGGGACACGTGACAATAAAACACTCGTGACTCTTGACTCTCTTGTTCAGCACGGACATTGTGGGCCGAAGGGGCTGTTCCTGTGCTGCACTGTTTTGTACAATTGATTTGCAAATGCAAAAAAACAATATGTGATACAGAAATTCCTGGTGTTTATGGAATGGCATGGTCAAGTAGAAGTCGATCTGAGCACAAGTAACATGAAAAAAGTCCAAAATCATCAGAGGGGAAGAAAATAATAAAATCTCCAGATTTAAGACAGGTTTAATGAAAGGAATCAGTTTTAAAGAGCCCCACCAGGTGAAGAGGGATTTATGCAGTTCAGGACGGTGGCCTGATGAGGGAATAGATGGGCCAAATTGGCAAATTGCGAAGCATTGGATGATACCTAAGGCAGGAGCTGTTCACAGGGCGGCTCGGTGGTGCAGCGGTAGAGCTGCCGCCTCACAGCGCCAGTGACCCGGGTTCGATCCTGACCACGGGCGCTGTCTGTGCGGAGTTTCTACGTTCTCCTGGTGACCAGGTGGGTTTTCTCTGGGTGCTCCGGTTTCCTCCCACTCTCGAAATATGTGCAGGTGTGCAGGTTTTTTTGGTTCCTGTAAATGGTCCCTGGTGTGCAGGTTGGAACTAGTGTACGGGGTGATCGCTGGTCGGTGAGGACTCGGTGGGCCGAAGGGCCAACTTCCACGCTGTATCTCTAAGCTAAACTAAACGAAACTACATTTTAGATGAATGCAAGGCTCTCAGGCTGTGATTTTAATTTTACTTTGATATTTCATAGGATGGATGGGCTGTTAACTTATTCCTTATGAATAAGGTAACACACAACCAAAGGAAATGTTTTTTTCATTAGCGCCAAATAACAAATGATGTTCCTGCAGCTGCTAATTCTTCTGAGTCTGAAACTTGCAATGAAAAACGAATACTGGTGTCTGTGAAATATGCCGTTCCAAACTATATTAGGCAGGAACCAATTCACTTCCTGATATTTCCTGCAGGCTTCAGAGTAGTATTCATCATCTATTCTTTTCTCTTTAGCCCCAGAAATAATGCAATATTTATTTTCATATTCAAATCATTTGCCTTCGAGCTGAAATATAGACAGCTGTTTATTTTGAGGCAAGCTGGCTATTAATCTTGTGTAGGGAGAAAAAAAGCTGCAGATGCTGGCTTAAATCGAAGGTAGACACAAAATGCTGGAGTAACTCAGCGGGTCAGGCAGCATCTCGGGAGAGAAGGAATGCGTGATGTTTCGGGTCGGGTCTGAAGAAGGGTCTCGACCCGAAACGTCACCCATTCCTTCTCTCCTGAGATGCTGCCTGACCCGCTGAGTTACTCCAGCATTTTGTTTCTACCCTGTCTATTAATCTTGTTTGAATACTCATGCATTTCCTAACAATAACTTTCCAGTCAAAGAGCCTAGTTTAGTTTAGTTTAGTTTAGTTTAGTTTAGTTTAGTTTGGTTTAGTTTAGTTTAGTTTAGTTTAGTTTAGTTTAGTTTAGTTTAGTTTAGTTTGGTTTAGTTTAGTTTAGTTTCGTTTAGTTTAGTTTAGTTTAGTTTAGTTTAGAGAGACAGGTCCTTTGACCCACCGAGTCCGCGCCGACCAGCGATCCCCGCACACTAACACTATCCGACACACACTAGGGATAATTTTACCAAGCAAATTAACTTACAAACCCGCACGTCTTTGGAGTGTGGGAGGAAACCGGAGTTCCCGGAGAAAACCCACGCAGGTCACGGGTAGAATGTACAAACTCCGTACAGATAAGCGCCCGCATTCGGGATCGAACCCGGGTCTCAGGAGGATCAGTGGGAATAAGGTCATTTATGGGAACGTATCTCATAATGGCATTTATGGATTAAATGTGTCGCAAGGAACTGCAGATGCTGGTTTATACCGAAGATGGACACAAAGTGCTGGAGTAACTCAGTGGGACAGGCTGCATCTCTGGAGAAATAGGACGTTTTGGGTCGGGACCTTCTGTCTGTACGTTCACACTGGTTCTATGTGATCCCACTTTCACCTAAACTCCCTGCACACTAGGGGCAATCTTTCAGAGGGCAAACAACTTACAAGCCTGCACGTCTTTGGGATGTGGGAGGAAGCTGGAGTACCTGGAGGAAACCCACGCGGTCACAGGGAATTCCATGTGGTGCAAACTCCACACTGACTGCACCCGAGGTCAGAATCGAACCCGGGTCTCCAGCACCGTGAAACTGCGGCTTTACCAGCTGCACTACCAGCTGCACCACCAGCTGCACCACCAGCTGCACCGCCAGCTGCACCACCAGCTGCACTACCAGCTGCACTACCAGCTGCACCGCCAGCTGCACCGCCAGCTGCACCGCCAGCTGCACCGCCAGCTGCACCACCAGCTGCACTACCAGCTGCACCGCCAGCTGCACCGCCAGCTGCACCGCCAGCTGCACCACCAGCTGCACCACCAGCTGCACTACCAACTGCACTACCAGCTGCACCACCAGCTGCACCACCAGCTGCACTACCAACTGCACTACCAGCTGCACTACCAGCTGCACTACCAACTGCACTACCAGCTGCACTACCAGCTGCACCACCAGCTGCACCACCAGCTGCACCACCAGCTGCACCACCAGCTGCACCACCAGCTGCACTACCAGCTGCACCGCCTTGTCGCGCCCTTTAACAAAGGAAATAAATGTTCTCAATGAACAACGTCACAGGACAAAATTATGACTATTCTTGCATTTGAGCAGTGTGACTTATGACAAAACAGTTCTTAGTTTGGTTAAACTTAGAGATACAGTGCGGAAACAGGCCCTTAGTGGCACCAAATCTACGCCGACCAGCGATCCTCGCACGAGGGACAATTTCTATATTGGTACCAAGCCAATTAACCTACAAACCCTGTAAGTCTTTGGAGTGTGGGAGGAAACCGAAGATCTGGGAGAAAACCCACGCAGGCCATGGGGAGAACGTACAAACTCCGTACAGACAGCGCCCGTAGTCGGGATCGAACCCGGGTCTCTGGGTTCGCTGCAAGCGCTGTAAGGCAGCGACTCTACCGCTGCGCCACCGCGCCGCCCTTTCTTTATGGGTTGCTAACTAAGTAAAAACAGCAAGGTATTATTGACTTTCTGCTGAATGGATTCATGCACGTGACTTATTAGCGAGCCTGGGCACTTGCCACGCAGTCAGCTGGCTTTGGCGACAACCATCACTCTCTGTACTTTTGATAGAAGAAGATCCTTCATTTGCAGCTCATTATCCTGTCAGGGAGATTCTGTTTAGATCTCAGTAATTCATGAGACATAAAAGCTTTCACTCTGATTGCCGCGCCAGAGTGATTTAGCCTGCTAATGGGCTGCAGGCAACATTTCCTGGCACTAATTTTGTTTGCAGAAAATAATTGGTTTTTATACATTTTCTGCCTTTGACTTTGTGCCAGAACAATGGCTTATTTCTTCAGGATGGCGAGGAATTATGCATGCTTCAATTACAGCAACACATTATCCGCCACCCTTATGTATTTATCTGCACTGCACTCGAGATTGCAAAGGTAGGGGAAGAAATCAAGGGTAGTTTTTCAAGGGCGCAGAAAGGGGTTTGCAATGGCGGTAGCTTGAGTGGAGTTTCGAGAAGGGTTCCCAGAAACGGGGTGGAGACGACAGGAGGCTTGAAATGAATTGAATTGAATACCTTATTATCACAGGTAACAAGTCCCAGTGAAGTTCTCTGCTTGCATTCCCAAGGTATGCAAATGGTCACCCATTAAGGGCGCTGACAAAGTTACAAAGTACCCCCGCGTCAGATCCCATTTTGTGCTCCCCCTACCCCCCTCACGGCGGTCCCCACACGCTGGGTGCCCCCATTGTTCTTCCCCCCACCCCTCACGGCCGTCCCCCCCAAGCTGGGTCCTCCATTGTTCCCTCCCCCCTCCTCACGGCGGTCCCCCCACGCGGGGTCCCCCCATTCTCACCTCCCCCCCACAGTGGTCCCCCCTCGCGTGGTCCCCCATTGTTCTTCTCCCCCACCCCTCATGGAGGTCCCCCCCAAGCTGGGTCATCCATTGTTCCCTCCCCCCTCCTCACGGCGGTCCCCCCACGCGGGGTCCCCCCATTGTTCTTTCCCCCTCCCTCATGGCGGTCCCCCCCATGCCAGGTCCCCCCCTTGTTCTTCCCCCCCTCCCTCATGGCGGTCCCCCCATGCTGGGTCCCCCCCCCCCTCCCTCACGGCGGTCCCCCCATGCCGGGTCCTCCTTCGTTCCTTCCCCCGGCAGTGGCGTCCTCACTCCCATGTGGTCCGTCCTCGTTCGTCGGTCTGCGACCCCCCCCCTATCGCCGCCGTGTCCCCTCCGGATGCCTCCGAGCGTGGCGCCGACCCGGGCCCCGGCCGCATGCCCCGCTACCCCAGATGGCCGTTGGATGCGGGCTGCCACCAGGGGTAAATGAAGGGACGGAATAAGTGAAGAGAGGGTCTGATGGCGGGCCGTGGTGGCTGACGCCTCCCAGGAGGCCGCGGAGAAGCCTCATTGGTCGGTGGAGCCTCGCGGGTTAATGGAGCCCGCACTACCTTGAACAAAGGAGGGACGGGCGTGGGGGAGGGGGGGCGGAACAATGGAGGGCCTGGCACGGGATACTTTGCAACTTTGTCTGCGCCCTTTATGTGGCAACTCTTTGCATACCTTGGGCGAGCAAAACAAAGCAAAGAATTTCACTGTGACTCGTCACATGTGACAATAAAGTATTAATTCATTCATTCATAAAAAAACATAGTAGTACAAATTCCAAATAATATGAATGAGTTCAATAGACCAGGAAAAGTCAAGAAGTAATTTAGTTACTTAGAACTTTGATTTATTAAGTAATCAGGAGTCAATGTTGATCACAAACACTGGTGTGATGGGAAAATCGAACATGGAGACGGGCAGCAACAGATGGTGCAAATTCCATCTTATTCGGTTTTAGGTTATAGGTTATAGGAGCAGAATTAGGCCATTCGGCCCATCAAACCCATTCCACCATTCAATCATGGCTAATCTAAAGTCTCAATAGACAATAGACAATAGACAATAGGTGCAGGAGGAGGCCATTCGGCCCTTCGAGCCAGCACCGCCATTCAATGTGATCATGGCTGATCATTCTCAATCAGTACCCCGTTCCTGCCTTCTCCCCATACCCCCTGACTCTGCTATCCTTAAGAGCTCTATCTATCTCTCTTTTGAATCTCTTCTCAACCCCATTCTCCTGCCTTCTCCCCATAACCCCTGACACCGGTTTAGTTTATTGTCACATGTACCGAGGTACAGTGAAAAGCTTTTGTTGCGTGCTGACCAGGCAGCGGAAAGTCAATGCATGGTTACAATCGAGCCGTTTACAGTGTACAGCTAAGGGAATAACATTTGGCACAAGGAAAAGCCAGTAAGGTCTGATCAAAGATAGCCTGAGGAGTGAATAGTAGTTCAGGACTGCTCTCTAGTTGTGGTAGGATGGTTCAGTTGTCTGATAACAGCTGGGAAGGAACTGTCCCTGAATCTGGAGGCATTAATCACCCGTCTGTCAATCTCCACCTTAAAAATATCCATTAACTTGGTCTCCACAGCCTTCAGTGGCAATGAGTTCCACAGATTCACCACCCTTGGACTTTTATCAAGGTACGTCCTTTTATTCTGAGGCATCGGCCTCTGGTCCTAGATTCTCCCAATAGTGGAAACATCCTCTCTACATCCACTCTATCCAGGCTTTCACTATTCGGTAAGTTTCAATGAGGTCCCCCCTCATCCTTCTGAACTCCAGCGTGTTTATTGTCACGTGTACCGAGGTGCAATGAAAAGCTTTTGTTGCGTGCTAACCAGACAGTGGAGAGACAATACATGATCACACTCGTGCGTCCACAGTCTACAGATAAAGGTAATACCGTGAATAATGTTCAGTGCATGATAACCTTCCGCAAAGTCCAATCAAAGTTAGTCCGAGGGTCTCCAATGAGGTAGATAGTAGTTCAGCACTGCTCTCTGGTTGCGGTAGGATGGTTCAGATGCCTGATAACAGCTGTTGGAGAATCTGTCCCTGAATCTGGAGGTGAGCGTTCTCACACTCATGTACCCTTTTGCCCGATGGGAGAGGGGAGAAGAGGGAGTGGCCGGGGTGCGACTCGTCCTTGATTATGCTGCTGTCCTTTCCGAGGCAGCGTGAGGTGTGAACTGGGGTCAACGGAAGGGAGGTTGGTTTGTGTGATGGTCTGGGCTGCGTCCGCAATTCGCTGCAATTTCTTGCGATCTTGGGTGGAGTCGTTTCCCAAGCCGCGCTGTGATGCGTCCCAGCAGAATGCTTGTCTGAGGCGCATCTGTAGAAGTTGGTGAGAGTTGGTGGACAGTTGGTGGACAGTTGTTTGTGTTTTAATTAACCGACAGCAGCGTGTGACATCCACAGTTTTGGCAAATGGTGACAGTTTGATGGAACACATTGCATTGAGCTTTAGTTAGTCCTCTCACGGTTTGGTAAACCACGCTTGTCCCTGCAGGTATTGATGGCTTCCTTGCATATTATGGATGCACCTTGATAGAAAATCTGATCACCCAAATGAAACATAACCCGGACAGCTGGAATCCACGATGAGTTTTATTGTGCATCTTTGCATCTAAATTTTTAATGTTTCAATCATCGGCGTTCAAGGTCACAAAGTATTCTCGTTGGAACGGGAGGCAATTGCCAACATGGGCGGCACGGTGGCACGGCGGTAGAGTCGCTGCCTTACTGCGCTTACAGCGCCAGAGACCCAGGTTTGATCCTGGCCACGGGCGCCGTCTGTTCGGAGTTTGTACGTTCTCCCCGTGACCTGCGTGAGTTTACTCCGAGATCTTCGGCTTCCTCCCACACTGCAAAGAACATGCAGGTTTGTAGGTTAATTGGCTTGGTGTTAATGTAAAAATTGTCCCAAGTGTGTGTAGGATAGTGTTAATGTGCGGGGATCGCTGGTCGGCGCGGGCTCGATGGGCCGAAGGGCCAGTTTCCATGCTGTATCTCTGAACTAAACTGAACTAAAACTGTTTTGTCATAAATCACACTTCTCAGAGGCAAGAATATAAATGTTTTTTTTCTAAATTGTTAGTGTTAGTGTGCGGGGATCGCTGGTCGGTGCGGACTCGATGGGCCGAAGGGACTGTTTAGTTTTAATTTAGTTTAGAGATACAGGAAGCAGGCCTTTTGGCCCACCTAGTCCACGCCGACCAGTGGTTGTGTTCTGCACAATTCTGCCTTGGCATCCTTTGGGAAATTGTGCTATATTCTCCACAATCCAATACATTTACAGAAAAATACTTCATCAAATCTATACATAAAGCAGGTGGATTATTGAAAGTGGATCTGACATTGGCTTCTGTGCTGGAAAGAACTGCAGATGCTAGTTTAAATCGAAGACAGACACAAAATGTTGGAGTAACTCAGCGGGACAGGCAGCATCTCTGGAGAAAAGGAATGGGTGACGTTTCGGGTCGAGACCCTTCTTCAGACCTGAACGTCACCCGTTCCTTCTCTCCAAAGCTGCTGCCTGACCCGCTGAGTTACTCCAGCTTTTTGTGACATTGGCTTCTGTTGGTATATCTACGCAGCAAATCAGGAAAAGATTTGGTGTTAAGAAAATTCAATCTTTCACAAGTAGACGGTGGGAAGAATTCGTTGCATTCCGCCTTAGAAACTGGTGGTTTAGTTTAGTTTAGTTTAGTATAATTGTCACGTGTAACGATGTACAGTTCATGAGTTCATCAGCATTTACATACAATTCATGAGTTCATGAGTGCATCCGCTGCTCTAGATGTCAACTTATTTACATCGGCGAAACCAAGCGCCGGCTCGGTGATCGCTTCGCTCAACACCTGCGCTCGGTCCGCGTTGGCCAATCTGATCTCCCGGTGGCTGAGCACTTCAACTCCCCCTCCCATTCCCAGTCTGACCTTTCTGTCATGGGCCTCCTCCAGTGCCATAGTGAGGCCCACCGGAAATTGGAGGAACAGCACCTCATATTTCGCCTGGGCAGCTTGCAGCCCAGTGGTACGAACATCGACTTCTCCAACTTTAGATAGTTCCTCTGTCCCTTTCTTCCCCTCCTCATTCCCAGTTCTCCCTCTATCTTCCTGTCTCCACCTATATCCTTCCTTTGTCCCGCCCCCCCCTGACATCAGTCTGAGGAAGGGTCTCGACCCGAAACGTCACCCATTCCTTCTCTCCTGAGATGCTGCCTGACCTGCTGAGTTGCTCCAGCATTTTGTGAATAAATACCTTCGATGAGTTCATCAGTGATAGGAGCAGAATTAGGCCATTCGGCCCATCAGGTCTACTCCGCCATTCAATCATGGCTGATCTATCTCTCCCTCTCAACCCCGTTCTCCTGCCTTCTCCCCATAACCCCCGACACCCGTACCAATCAAAAGTGAAAAGCTTTTGATTGCGTTGCTCTCCAGCCAAAGAAACGATTATGCATGAATACATTCTATCCCTCCACGGTGTTCAGGTGAAAGGACAAAGGGCACAGCATTTAGTGCAGAGGAGTAACAGTGAAGACTGATGAATTCTGATTACAGATAGTTCAAAGATTTCCAGTGAGGTAGATGCACTAATAGAAACAAGGAACTGTAGATGCTGGTTTACACAAAAGGACAGAGTACTGGAGTAACTCAGCAGGTCAGGCAGCATCTCAGGAGAACATGGATTGGTGACGTTTCGGGTTCTGACCTGAAACATCACTCATCCATTGTTCTCCAGAGATACTGCCCGACCCTCGTGTGGAGGATGCGAAACTGGTGTATTGGAGATTGTCGGTCGGCGTTGACTCGGTGGGTCGGAGAGCCTGCTTCCACGCAGTGTCTCGAAACTAAGCTGAACCATATTTGCACATTTGCCAGATTCATTCCCGATAAAGCAACAGTTATTGAAGAGAGACATAAAAGGCGGGAGTAACTCAGCAGGTCAGGCAGCATCTTTGGAGAAAGGGAAATGGTGACATATTCTGGTCGAGACCCTTCTTCAGATTCTGAATCGGGTCTTCAGAACCGTCACCCGTTCCCTTTCTCCAGAGATGCTGGCTGACCCGCTGAGTTACTCCGGCCTTTTGTGCCAATCCTCGGTTTAAACCTGCATCTGCGGTTCCCCTTTACACACAAAGCATTACAATTATGTAGCAAAAAAACTGCAGATGCTGGTTAAAATCGAAGGTAGACGCAAAATGCTGGAGTAACTCAGTGGGACAGGCAGCATATCATATCATATCATATATATACAGCCGGAAACAGGCCTTTTCGGCCCTCCAAGTCCGTGCCGCCCAGTGATCCCCGCACATTAACACTATCCTATACCCACTAGGGACAATTTTTTAATTTTTTTTTTACATTTACCCAGCCAATTAACCTACATACCTGTACGTCTTTGGAGTGTGGGAGGAAACCGAAGATCTCGGAGAAAACCCACGCAGGTCACGGGGAGAACGTACAAACTCCTTACAGTGCAGCACCCGTAGTCAGGATCGAACCTGAGTCTCCGGCGCTGCATTCGCTGTAAAGCAGCAACTCTACCGCTGCGCCACCGTGCATCTCGGGAGAGAAGGAATGGGTGACCTTTCGGGTCGAGCTGAAGGGTTTCGACCCGAAACTTCACCCGTTCCTTCTCTCCCGAGATGCTGCCTGACCCGCTGGGTTACTCCAGCATTTTGTGTCTACCTTCGTGTTACAATTATGATCTGTACAGCAACAGCAGCTGATTAACTTTGCTTTGACACTGGGGGTGAATCTAATTCTTATGGATGATGATCTAAATTGACTGTGTGCTGTTCTCTAGGGAGCTCACATTAACACCAAAGGTCACGCACATTATCATTCTGCTTAGCGTGACAGAAGCAAGGAGTTGCACAAACAAGTGACTCATTAAGGCTCACCAGTAAACAAATAGAGGGACTCTGAAGCTGCAAACTAATTGACACAATGAGGCTGTGTTCTGCATGTAGTTAATCTACACTCGTGATGCTGGCAGAGAATGTTATCAATGCTGACAGCTCGTTGTGGTTCCAGCTGGATGGCACGGTGGCGCGGCGGTAGAGTTGCTGCCTTACAGCGAATGCAGCGCTGGAGACCCGGGTTCGATCCCGAATACGGGTTCTGTCCGTACAGGGGTTTGTTCGTTCTCCCCGTGACCTGCGTGGGTTTTCTCCGAGATCGATCTTTGGTTTCCTCCCACACTCCAAAGATGTAGGAGTGGTGAGGCTAATTGGCTTGGTAAATGTAAACAATTGTCCCTAGTGGGTGTAGGATGGTGTTAATGTGGTCGGCGCCGACCCGGTGGGCCGAAGGGCCTGTTTCCGCACTGCATCTCTAGACTAAACTATACTAAATGGCCGATGCTGGTGTCCAACCTAATGATGGAAAATAGCACAAAATAGTGTCAGACAAAGCCAACAGGTGACTGATACAGGTAGACACGAAATGCTGGAGTAACTCAGCGAGACAGGCAGCATCTCTGGAGGGAAGGAATGGGTGACATTTCGGGTCGAGACATTTTGTGTCTACCATCAATTTAAACCAGCATCTGCAGTTCTTTCCTACACAAGTGCTCGACAGCTGTGTCACTGTGTAAATCTGCCCTGGTTTGTCTCACCAAAACGGAAACACCCCCCCTTTCATATCTGAATTAAATATGTTTCTGCCGTTCTCAGGCCCATTGGCGCAGTTAAGCAAAATCAAATTACATTGTGTGTTCCTGACCAAACGTGAGGGCCTCCAATGATAATGAGTTGTACTCCAGTTTCCCAACCTTCTTTTGACTACAATTGGAAATTGCACTGATTGCCAAAGGGAATCTGAAAGGCCGTGGGGGGGGGGGCAGCATGGTGGCGCAGCGGTAGAGTTGCCGCCTTACAACGCTTGAAGCACCGGAGACCCGGGTTCGATCCCGACTAAGGGTGCTGTCTGCACCGAGTTAGTGACTTCTGCCCGTGACCTGAATGGATTTTTCTCCGAGATCTTCGGTTTCCTCCCACATTCCAAAGACGTTAGCGGGTTAATTGGCTTGGTGATAAGTGTAAATTGTCCCTGGAGTGTGTACGGTTGTGTTAATATGCGGGGATCGCTGGTCGGTGCGGACTCGGTGGGCCGAAGGGCCTGTTTCCCTGCTGTATCTCTAAAACTGAAAACTAAAAGCTGGAATTAGATTCTTCCACCTTTATATTGGGTTGTCCCCTGATTGTAAACTGCAGGCCTCTTCTCTTCCCTGTTTCCCATTCTGATGCCCATCCATTTCTCCCACTGTTCCACCCACTTTTCCCCAACCCCTCTCTTCCCTCCCACCTATATCCCCTCTGGTTTCACTTGTCACTCCTGTCCTGTCCTTATCTCACAACCTTCTGTGTCCTTTTCATCTCTGGCCTTTGTCAGCCCATTCGCCTGTGTAAAAAAAAAGACTCCACTCGCCTGTATCCACCTATCACTCCATTAGTACGGATGCCAGGGGTTACGGGGAGAAGGCAGGAGAATGGGGTTCGGAGGGAGAGATAGATCGGCCATGATTGAATGGCGGAGCAGACTTGATACCTGGGAGTCCACATCACAGGGGATCTGACATGGACAACACACATTGCCGCACTGGTGAGTAAGGCAAGGCAGCGCCTTTACCACCTCAGACAGTTGAGGAAATTCAGAGTCTCTCTGAGGATCCTTCAGTGCTTCTACTCTGGGGCTGTAGAGAGCATCTTGTCCGGAAACATCACAGTCTGGTTTGGGAACAGCTCTGCCCAGGACAGGAAGGCTCTGCGGAGAGTAGTGCGTTCGGCTGAACGCACCATGGGAACTACACTCGTCCCCCTGCAGGACCTATACATCAGGAGGTGCCGATCCAGAGCCAGCAACATTATGGGGGACCCCTACCACCCCAGCAACGGACTGTTCCAGCTGCTACGGTCAGGCAAACGCCTCCGCTGTCACGCTGTGAAAACAGAGAGGATGAGACGGAGTTTCTACCCACAGGCCATCTCATATCACCAGGGACTCATTTGATTTACTGTATTAATTTATTTTTTGTGTTAAAATGTTTTTTTCTATTGTGTTTTGTAGTTTAGCACAATCCGCAGGCATTGCCACTTTCATTTCACTGCACATCTTGTATGTGTATGTGACAAATAAAGTTGACTTGACTTGACTCAATGGGCCGAATGGCCTAATTCTGCTCCTTTCACTGATATAGCAGTGGTCTCGCACACAAGAAACGAGCGCAATATGCGATTTCCCGGCAGATAGGAGCGATTGAAACAGCTAAAATAAATGCGACATTCCTCCGACTTATAACGGACGAGCAAAACCAAAGAAAAAGTAAATTAAATTAACTTATTTTCCGTTCTCTTTTATTCCCAGCAGGGGGGAAAAAAATCAATTCCAACTTGCCGATATCATACTGTGAGGAGCATCGCCTTAAAGCAATGAGAGAGCAGACGGAAAGCATCCATCAGCTGTCAAAATAAAGCTGAACTGATTTGTATGCATGGATATTGAGAACAATTAAACGAGTCATTATTATATATATTATACATATAAACTCATGAATAAATAAGAAAGCCAATACAAAACTCATTAGATTAATTTTCATAAGGAGAAACAATAGTTTTCTGAACTAGAGCAATTAATTTAAAACTAATTGATGGCATCATGGAATATTTGTTGGGTTTAGCAAATTGTCAGCAATGTAATTAACATCTATCGAGATACCAGGCGTGTCAGGAAAGACGCTTCATTGATAGTTTGCCACACAACTTATACAATGATTAGTAGCTCTAATTTCAAGTAACCCTTGCATCCCCGATAATAGGAATCTGAGGGGGAACTTTTTCCACACAAAGGGTGGTGGGTGTATGGAACGAGCTGCCAGAGGAGGTAGTTGAGGCTGGGACTATCCCAACATTTAAGAAACAGTTAGGCAGGTACATGGATAGGACAGGTTTGGAGGGACATGGATCAAATGCAGGCAGGTGGCACTAGTGTGCTGGGACATGTTGGCCGGTGTGGGCAAGTTGGGCCGTAGGGCCTGTTCCCACACTGTGTGACACTATCACTCTATGTCTCTATCTATCTCTTGTAGGTTAATTGGCTTCTGCAAATTGCCCCCTGGTGGGTCGGATGTGAATCTGGGATACCATGGAACTATTGTACGGGGTGCGGATTTGGTGGGCCGAAGGGCCTGTCTCCAGGCTGTATCTCTAAACTAAATGGAACTTTTGGGATCTTTAAAGAAACAGTCATTAAAAGGAACTGCAGATGCCGATTCTAGGGATTTTATCTTGCCTGAATTGCAAAAATCTGCCAGAACTTCTGATTTCTATGTTCCTTAAATAGACCTGTTCTCTCGTAAATTAATACTGTTTGCTGAACAATATCTTGTTCGCCGTGAGCTGTTCGCACCAACCCGTTATTTGACATTATGAATAAATAAAGTCTGTTTGCAAAATCATTCCCAAGGGACCTAATTGCTCTCCTTTCTAATAAGAACTGATTTTTCTTTTAGCCAACATTGGGAATAAACGGAAGGGAATTGTTTAGCCGAGTTATCAAAGCCTCCATTTAAAAAAAAAACATGGTTGCAATTGCAGGATAGATAATCAACTATTGGTGCAGCGGTAGAGTTGCTGCCTTACAGCACTTGCAGCTCCAGAGACTCGGGTTCGATCCCGACTGCGGGTGCTGTCGTCTGTACGGAGTTTGTACGTTTCTCCCCGTGACCTCCGTGGGTTTTCTCCGAGATCTTCGGTTTCCTCCCACACTCCAAAGACGTACAGGTTTGTAGGTTAATTGGCTTGGTATAAAAGTTGTCCCTCGTGCGTGTACAGTTGGATAGCGTTAGTGTGCAGAGATCACACTAAAGTTCACACTAAAATATTGGATCACACCTCATATTTCGCCTGGGCAGTTTGCAGCCCAGTGGTATGAACATCGACTTCTCCAACTTTAGATAGTTCCACAGTCCCTCTCTTCCCCTCCTCCTTCCCAGATCTCCCTCTATCTTCCTGTCTCCACCTATATCCTTCCTTTGTCCCACCCCCCTGACATCAGTCTGAAGAAGGGTCTCGACCTGAAACGTCACCAATTCCTTCTCTCCTGAGATGGTGCTTGACCCGCTGAGTTACTCCAGCATTTTGTGAATAAATCGATTTGTACCAGCATCTGCAGTTATTTTCTTATATTATTCTTACACTAAAGTTTACTTCAGTTTAAACTAAAGTCAATTTCACCGTGGAAGTTGTTCACTGAAACATAAGGTTAAACATAATGGACAACTACTTATCTGTCTCCTGTAATTCAAGCCACTTGGCACTCAGTGATTTAATGATACGATTCATTATTTATCTAAGATTAGACATACATTTGGATGTATTCTTAATGGATTTTCCTGCCCTGGCTCTATAATTTTTAATATCTTCTTCGACTGCTGGGAATCACGTTACATGACCTTGACAATGTTAAATATTTGAGGCAATTTGGGGTATATTTATTTAAGATGTCAATTTTTTTCTGACACAATCTTGTAGTCTGGTCTGCAGCTGAGATATTCCTCTTGAAAAGTGTCTGATGAAATCCTCAGACTAACATTATGTCAAATATTTCTAAATAATCATAATCATAATCATAGTCATAATCATGTGTAGGAAAATAACTGCAGATGCTGGTACAAATCGAAGGTATCTCAGTGCTGGAGTAACTCAGCGGGTCAGGCATCCACAGTTATTTTCCTACACAACTTGCAGCTCCACTGTGATTTCTCCTCAAGGTATGTCTACTTTGAAGAAGTTCTCCTCCTCTCTTCGACGAGAGTTTAGCAACATGGGGTCGGCCGTTTAGAACTGAGATGAGGAAAAACGTTTTCAGTCAGAGAGTTGTGAATCTGTGGAATTCTCTGCCTCAGAAGGCAGTGGAGGCCAATTCTCTGAATGCATTCAAGAGAAAGCTAGATAGAGCTCTTAAGGATAGCGGAGTCAGGGGGTATGGGGAGAAGGCAGGAACGGGGTACTGATTGAGAATGATCAGCCATGATCACATTGAATGGCGGTGCTGGCTCGAAGAGCCGAATGGCCTCCTCCTGCACCTATTGTCTATTGTCTATTGTCTGTAACATGCTCTCTCGCTGCTCCCCCTCTGTGATTCCTCCTGCCCTCCTACTCTACGACCACGTTTGATAGCTCCTCTGTCCCTCCCTTCCCCTCCCCTTCCCGGTTCTCCCACTGCCTTCCTGTCTCCACCTATACCTTTCTTTGTCCCGCCCCCCCCCTGACATCAGTCGACCCGAAACGTCACCCATTCCTTCTCTCCAGAGATGCTGCCTGACCCGCTGAGTTACTCCAGCACTTTGTAATACCATAATCATAATCATAATCTATTTGCCAAATATGTTTCCGAGTTGTTTAAATATCGTTTAGAAAATGGATTTGCACTCTACAGTGTAAGCTAGTAAAAAGATTGACAGAAATCATTACAGAACTTAGTTAATTCTAATATATAAAATACTTATACATTGCCAGAAGGTTCTATGTTTTTTTTAAGTTTAGAGATACAGAGCTGAAACAGGCTGATCGGCCCTTCGATTCTGCGCTGATCACCCCGTACATTAGCACTATCCTACACACCAGGGACAATTTACAATTTTAACGAAGCCAATTAACCTACAAACCTGTACGTCTTTGAGACTTGGGGAGGAAACCGGAGCACCCGGAGAAAACCCACGGAGAGAACGTACAAACTCCGTGCCAACAGCACCCCGTAGTCAGGATTGAACCCGGGTCTCCGGCGCCATGAGCAGCAAACTCTACCGCTGCGCCACCGTGCTGTTATCTTTGTTGACAAATCCTGTCCGTAAATGATTTCGGAGTTGTTTACTGCAGTACAGCTTTCACTTTGAATTAGCACGGGAGAGAGAGAGAGAGAGAGAGAGAGAGAGAGAGAGAGAGAGAGAGAGAGAGAGAGAGAGAGAGAGAGAGAGAGAGAGAGAGAGAGAGAGAGAGAGAGAGAGAGAGAGAGAGAGAGAGAGAGAGAGAGAGAGAGAGAGAGAGAGAGAGAGAGAGAGAGAGAGAGAGAGAGAGAGAGAGAGAGAGAGAGAGAGAGAGAGAGAGAGAGAGAGAGAGAGAGAGAGAGAGAGAGAGAGAGAGAGAGAGAGAGAGAGAGAGAGAGAGAGAGAGAGAGAGAGAGAGAGAGAGAGAGAGAGAGAGAGAAGAGGAGAGAGGAGAGAGAGAGAGAGAGAGAGAGAGAGAGAGAGAGAGAGAGAGAGAGAGAGAGAGAGAGAGAGAGAGAGAGAGAGAGAGAGAGAGAGAGAGAGAGAGAGTTAGAGAGTTGCTCTCTGCTCCGGTGGCTGAGAGGATTGAAGCAACCTTTGAAGAGTGTGTCGAAGGAAGAGGGACAGAGGCAGTGGGAGTTCGAAGTTTGAGTGAACGTTGGACTTCGGAAACTTTCCTTTGTCGAAGGATTTCTCCATTTAGTGAGGAACTCCAGCGCTTGTCTGCAGAGCTGTGGGAGCGGCAGTGGCTGGCGGATTGCCAATCGTACCTGGAGACTGGGAGTTGGGAAGATGTGGTGTTTGTGGCGATTCTAGCTCCACAATCCAGCTTCCATAACATTGTGCCCGGACTGGGACTTCGGGCTCAACAAAGTGAAGGTACTTTTCAAAATCTGGCAGATTCCAGAGGGGCTCGAAAGGCCTCAGAAAGCCCCAAAAGCTGCACTCGGCGGTGAGGATAAGCGTGGGCGTGTTCCTTTGCTCGACTGGAGAGAACTGCTTCTGCCGCTCTTTAGACTGAGACTGACTCTGAGAGCGTTTTTTGTGCGAGGACTGCTGTTGTTTCGGGTGTTGTTCTGTACCCCTGTCAGGATGGCAGCAGCTCGGGGTCGGGGTCAGGGTCGGAGCTACGCAGGTGTGGCTTCGGCTGCGGCTCCGGAGTCACTCGAGGAGGAGCCCTATGTCAACTTGGGGGGGCTCGAGTACGGGATCACGGTCCAAACCGGGGACCGGTGGTCCAAGGAGGAATTAGCGGAGAGCCTGTTTGATCTCTTCAAGAAGGACGAGATTGCCTCTGCTGAGGTTGGATGGGGCAAATGTCAGTTCATCCTAAAGGAACAGCAGGATGTGGCCCTAGCTTTGGAGAAGGGGCTTATAGTGAGGGGGCTCTTTGTACCGGTGGAACCATGGGTGTCCACCGTGCGACCGGTTCTCCTGCGCAACGTTCCCACTTTCATCCGGGATGCGCTCCTTGGCCCACACCTGGCAGAGATTGGGGAGGTGCGGTCCAGGCTGACTAGGCTTAAACAGACCTGGCGCAGCAGCACTCGTCTCCAAAGGAGCTATACATTTAAGAGGCGGGTGTATATGGAAGTAGGATTAGGGATGGGCGCGGAGGGAAGTTTTGTCGTTAAGAATGCGGGGCTCCAATACCGCGTGTATTGGAGTTGGGGGGAAGCACGGTGTCATGCGTGTAAAGAGTTCGGGCACTTCCGCAGGGATTGTCCCAATGGCCGGGGTGCTGCGAGAAATCCCAACGCTGCAGCCCAGGAAAACACTGCTGGCCCACCCGGGGCTGCCAGTTCCACCTCGGTGACCCGGGGAGACACTGCTGGCCCACCCAGGGCTGCCAGTTCCACCTCGGTGACCCGGGGAGACACTGCTGGCCCACCCGGGGCTGCCAGTTCCACTTTGGCGGCCCAGGGCAGCACTGCCCCTCGACCCCCATGTCCTGTACCTGCGGCGGAGCTTGGCGGAGAGGTGCAGGGGGAGGGCAAGGAGGAGGGGGGGGAATGGCACGTGCAGATGGGGAAGAAGTCCACGAGGAAAACGAGAAACCTTAAAGCGAAACAATCGCAAACGGATGGGCCCACGCCCACACCTGAGCCCACCCAAAGGGTGCCTGTTGGGCCCGGAGAGGTCCAGGGGGCACCTGGCGGGGCTCAGCAAGGAGCTGAGGAGGTACGGGAGGGGGCGGGGGAGTTCCTGTTGGGATCTGCGGTGGCTGATCAAAGGGATGAAAGAGAGGAAGCTGGCGGTGTGGAGGTGGAGGACTCCTCCTTTATGGAGGTCACCAAACCACCGCCCGCCGTGGGGGTAAAGAGGAGGCGCGCGTCTGGTGAGGAAGAGGATGGCCCTGGGCATAAGGCCAGGGGGCTGCCTGCCCCGAGACCCTCCACTCCGGTAGAGGATGGTGATCCATGACTAGTGTCCTCTAGGCCGGGGGTTGCCCTTTCGTCCCAGGGGCCTTCAGAGGGGGATATCTCACAAGAGGTTGGGGTTGGCTGCCCTGGGAATGTGTCCCCTGGGAGGGAGGACGAGCAGGGACAACCCGAAGGGGGGGTCTCGGTTGTAGGGGTGGTTTCCCAGCCTATGCTCCTCATTAGAACTATGAGAGTGACTGAGGGGTGCGCTGCCCCACAGACTGAGGAAGTAGGGGAGAGTCCAGAAACACTGGCTCCCTCAGTGGGCCCCAGTGAGGGTACTCCCCTGGTGGTGGAGGATGGAGACTCTCTGGGTGATGCTGGGGGAGTGGGTTCCCTGGATGAGGAGGGGGACGGGGCTGTTGCGGGTCATGTCTCTCAGTCAGATTCCGGGGGTGAAGGTGGACCGCGGGCCCTGGGGGCGCCCTGTTTTTGTTCTTCCCCAGGCCCAGTTGTAGAGGGCGGGGAGAGTGTGCAGGAGCCTGGCCATACACTGGCCGGCTCATCGCTGTTGGAGGTGTCAGGACTCTCCCTCGACATTGATCCCGGGGGTGGGATCATGCCGGAGGGGGGGGAGGGTGTTGGAGCCAGCTTACACAGTGAAGAGAGCGAGCTGGCAGCCAGTGGCAGTCTGCCAAATCTGGGCCACGACCTTGAGTGCAGGGAGGAGGAAGATGTTGCTTCAGGTGTCAGTGGGTTGGCAGAATGCCAGGACTCCAGTGCTGTGGCTCGAGCGGCCGGCATCATTGAGATTCGAGAGTTTTTGCATGAACATCAGCACAGTAGGATCAAAGTCCGGCTAGCTACAGAACGGTGGTCAGACCTGGGGGGAACTATCCGGACACTTAGTGCTATCCTTAACAGTAGGGATAATGCTCTAAGTGCTTGTGATAAGCGTCAATTCGGGGAGTTTTTGAAGCTCCTAAAAGAGCGGGGCTTCACTCCCACAAGGAGCTTGAGGAATAAGTCTAGTGAGCGTTCAAGTTCACAGTAGTTAGCCTAAATATAAACGGTGGAAGGGGGGACCTTCGTAGGTTTCACCATCTATCGGTCCTCAGAGAGGGGAAGTATGCAGTGAGTTTTCTACAAGAGACGCACACTGTTGTTAGTGATGAGCCCACCTGGGTCCTGGAGTGGGAGGGGGGGGTCTACATGAGCCACCTCAGTACAAAGTCAAGTGGGGTGGCTTTCCTGTTGGCCCCGACTTTCCAGCCAGAGATTGTGAAGGTGCAGGAAGTTGTGCCAGGCCGTTTGCTCTATCTGGCCGTGATCCTGGGTGGCGTGCCGTTACATTTCATTAACGTGTACGCCCCCAGCACCGGCACGATGCAGGCGCGTTTACTTCAGGAGGTGACTGCTCTGCTGAGCACCATTGATTGCGGAGAGTGTGTCTTCCTTGGGGGGGATTTCAATTGTACCCTTGAGACGCGAGATCGCTCTGGTATTCAGTGTGCCCCTGCAGTGGCGAAGAAGTTGAGAGGTGTGATTGAATCTTTCGAGCTGGTTGATGCGTGGCGGAATCTCCACCCTGATTCCAACGCGTTTTCGCGGAGGTCTGAGGGGGGTGGTTCCCGTATCGACCGTGTGTACATCTCCAGAGCGTATGTCTCCCGGGTCTCGGCGGCCTCTATGCGGACGGTGCCATGTTCGGACCACTGCCTGGTGCGAGTGGATTTTATTCCAGCGCGCACACGGGCTGGGTCCGCGTACTGGCACTTTAATAACCAGCTGCTGGAGGATCGCCGATTCCGGGAGTCTTTCAGGCGGTTCTGGGTGAAGTGGAGAGAGAGGCAGAGGGGCTTCCCTTCCCTTAAGCAGTGGTGGGATGTGGGGAAAGCTTACATCCGTCTTTTCTGTCAGGACTACACGGGAGGGTCGACCAGAAGGCGGGACGCGGCAGTCGAGCGACTCGAGAAGGAGTTACTCGACGCAGAGTCTCGCTTGGGCCGGGTCGGTGAGGACTCCTGTGAGTGGGGAGAGTTTCAGGAGAGGAAGGAAGCGCTGAGGGACCTGCAGCTTGAGCGGTCCCGAGGTGCTTACGTGAGGTCGCGAGTCCAGATGCTGCACGATCTGGACCGGGCTTCACCATTCTTTCTCTCTCTGGAGAAAGGGCGAGGAGCCCGCAAACAGCTCGTCGAGCTGCTCGCGGACGATGGCTCCTCGGTCACAGACCCAGAGGGGATTAGTGCGTTAGTTCGGTCCTTTTATGGAACGCTGTTCTCTGCGGATGGTGTCAGCGGAGAGGCTCAGCGGGTTCTGTGGGAGAGGCTACCGACTATAGATAGAGGGGTGGTTGAACAGCTTGATGACCCCTTATCATTGGAGGAGGTGACTGGTGCCCTGCACCAGCTCAGAAGGGGTAAGTCCCCTGGGCTGGATGGGCTGACGGTTGAGTTTGTTAGAGCCTTCTGGGATGTCCTGGGGGGTGACTACATGAAGGTTCTGGGGGAGAGCCTGGCGACCGGGGAGATGCCCCTCTCGTGGCGCAGGGCAGTCGTTGTCCTGCTGCCCAAGAAGGGCGAACTCCGCCTGTTGAAGAACTGGCGCCCGGTCTCTCTCCTCTGTACAGAGTATAAAGTTTTTGCACGGGCGATGGCAAATCGCCTGGGCTCCGTACTATCCCAAATGATCCACCCTGACCAGTCCTATACAGTCCCTGGTCGGTCCATCCAAGATAACATCCATTTGGTTAGGGACCTGATCCATCTGGCCCAGGGCACTGGTCAGTCAGCTGCCTTTCTATCCCTGGATCAGGAGAAGGCTTTTGACAGGGTGGAACATGATTACCTCTTCGGGACACTGCAAGCGTTCGGTTTTGGACCGCATTTTGTGGCCCGGGTCCGGCTTTTGTACACCGCAGCAGAGTGTCTCGTGAAGATTAACGGTGCATTGTTGGCCCCCTTTCGCTTTGGGAGGGGGGTACGCCAGGGGTGCCCCATGTCTGGGCAGTTGTACTCGGTATGTGTGGAGCCATTCCTGTGTCTTCTTAGGAGGCGGTTGGCAGGCCTGGTTCTACCAGGACCGGGGGTGGAGGTGGTTCTCTCGGCCTATGCCGATGACATTCTCCTCACGTTCACTGATCCTGTTGACCTGCGGAGGATGCACGAATGCCAGCAGGTGTTCTCAGCTGCTTCGTCCGCTAGGATCAACTGGAGTAAGTGCTCCGGACTTCTATTGGGCCAGTGGCAGGTGGACTCCCTGCCGGAAGAGATGAAGGATTATGCGTGGAGTACCACACACCTCCTCTACCTGGGGATCTACCTGAGTCCCACTGAGGATGTTTGGCCGGCGAACTGGCAGGAGCTAGAGACGAAAGTCGTCGCCCGGCTGGGACGCTGGTCAGGCTTGCTTAGGGTTATTTCTTTCCAGGGTAGGGTGCTGGTCATAAACCAGCTGGTGGCCTCAATGTTATGGTACCGGCTGGCCACTCTTGTCCCGCCCTCTACCTTTGTAAATGCTGTACAGAAGAGGTTAGTGGATTTCTTTTGGGGAGGGAGGAAACACTGGGTCTCAGCAGCAGTCCTGAGTCTCCCGCTAGAGGAGGGTGGCCAGTCCTTGGTATGCGTGCGTACCCAGGTGGCGGCTCTCCGTCTCAGGACTCTGCGGAGGTACGTGTACGCGGAGCACCCTCCCAGGTGGCACGCTCTGGCCACGTATTTTTTCCGCCAGGGCCAGTGCCTAAGGGGGGTTTGGCGGCTCCCGGTGGCGGGCATCAGCCGACCCGCCACACGGGACATGCCAAGCTTTTACCGCGATGTGTTGAGAGTGAGGAATTTGGTCATCTTCAGTCAGCGCGTTGCTCCTCAGGGGGAGGGGGGTGTTGTGGCTGTGGTGGGGGCCGGTCCTCACGCTGGCGCGGTGGGTGTTGGGGAGCGGCGTGAGCTTGGAGTGATTCCGGCCGAGCTTACCCCCGCTCCGCCGGAACTGCTCATCGGGCCCAGGCTCCGGAATATTTCCCGGGAGCCGGCCCCACACAACTTGAGCCGCCTCTCCCAGATGCCCAGCGTGCCGTTCCGAGATGCAGGCAGACGTTTACTGTATAGGATGCTCCTGCACACTCTGCACCTCCTCGCCTTCGTCTTCCGTCCGGATACGCCGTGGCGATCCGTGTTACCACCTGATGGCGGGAGTGGTCCCCAGTGGAGGTCTCGCTACAAGGGTGTCCTCCCCCTTTACATCGGGGACCTGGGGTGGAGAGTGTTGCACAGAGCCGTTGTGTGTAATAAATTTTTGAGCCGGTTCACGGACACGCCGGCCGCCTGTATTTTCTGCGGCGAGGAAGAGTCCGTGTTCCACGTGTACATGGAGTGTGTGAGGTTGCTGCCCCTGTATGAGTATCTGAAGGGGTTGCTCCTCAAGTTTTGGCTGCATTTCAGTCCTACGATCCTGGTGTTTGGGCTCGGGGCTGGGAGTGGGGAGGGCCGGTCAGGAGGGTGGGATTTCCCTGCCGGTTTGCTCCTGGGCCTGGCCAAGATGGCCATTCGTGGGTCCAGGCAGCGGGCGGTCGATGGTCTTGCCAGAGTCGGCTGCCTCCCCCTCTTCCGGGCCTACGTCCGTGCGCGCGTGTCACTAGAGAGGGAACACGCGGTGATCACGGGGGCTATGGAGGCCTTCCGTGAACGCTGGTCACCACGGGGGGTTCAGAGCATTGTAAATAATGAAGGCAATGTTGTATTATAATGATTACCTGATGTTTTGTAACCTCTGATTGTGGTTTTGATGTGATGTATCATGTGAGTGTGCTGAATAAAGTCTTTGAAAAAAAAAAAAAAAAAAGAGAGAGAGAGAGAGAGAGAGAGAGAGAGAGAGAGAGAGAGAGAGAGAGAGAGAGAGAGAGAGAGAGAGAGAGAGAGAGAGAGAGAGAGAGACAGACAGACAATGTTTTGACTTCGCGAATGCAGAAATTCAGAAGTCAGAGTGAGTTTACATAGTTTTCATCATAATCCCAGAGGGCTTTCAGTCTATCTCGGAAAAACTCTCTGTAATTCAGCAGTAATTGGTGTAGTCTGTGCATCCTCCTCCCTCAAGGAAGTATAAAGAATAGTTAGAATGGGAAAATAAATTGGTATACTAGCATGCTAGAGTAGCTTATTGAAGCTGGAGTCAAAGCAATGTTCTACATTATATTTTACCTGCTACACCCAAAATGGGGAGTTGTAGAGCATAAAAGCCACACAGAGAAAATAATTCCGTTCTGCAGAATCCCAACAGAAAAATCTAACCTAAATTACTGTTGGCAAGAAAGCAGATAAACAATAGACAAGAGGGAAGTATTAATATTTATTCCAAGAGCTGGGTAGAGCAGCATGAAAAGGCTATAATAGATTTTGCTGCGCTTTTGGTCTCATTTTTGTTCGCACTAAAATGGCTCAGAGAATAACAAAATAAAGCTTGTCTTATTGTGTTATTGCTTGCAGCAGAAGGCTTCTTACAAAAGTTGCTGAGGGAACAACACCATGGTGCGGCACGGTGGCGCAGCGGTAGAGTTGCTGCCATGCAGCGCCAGAGACCCGGGTTCGATCCCGACTACGGGTGCTGTCTGTACGGAGATTGTACGTTCTCCCCGTGACCACGTGGGCTTTCTCCGAGATCTTCGGTTTCCTCCCACACTCCAAACACGTACAGTTAGCAGGTCAAGAAGGCGCAGCAACGACTGTTCTACCTGAGAACACTGAAAAAGTCTGGTCTGCCCCGACAGCTGCTGACGACTTTCTACCGCTGCACCATAGAGAGCATCCTAACACATTGCATCCCTGTGTGGTACCTCAGCTGCACGGAGGCAGAGAGGAGAGCTCTTCAGCGGGTAGTCCATAGAGCTCAGAGGACCATCGGAACACAGCTACCAGCCTTGGAGGGCATCTACAACACACGATGCCTCAGAAAAGCCACCAGCATTCACAAAGACTCCTCACACCCCTGCAATAGTCTGTTCGAACTTATACCATCGGGCAGTTGCTACAAGGCCTTCTACGCCCGCACCTCCAGACTCAGGAACAGCTTCATCCCCAGGGCCATAGCTGCCATGAACCGGTCCTGCTGAGCCGGATGGTCACATCGCACAGCGAACCGGCACAGACCTACTTGCACTTTATTCTGTTTTTAATCTGTTTCTAATTTTGTTTCACTGGGTTGTATAAATTTATACTGATTAGCTAATTAATTTATTGCATCGTACGGGAGGCGCATTCCCAATCTCGTTGTACCCACTGTACAATGACAATAAAGATATATTGTATTGTATTGTATTGTTGTATTCATCATCATATCATATCATCATCATATATATACAGCCGGAAACAGGCCTTTTCGGCCCTCCAAGTCCGTGCCGCCCAGCGATCCCCGCACATTAACACTATCCTACACCCACTAGGGACAATTTTTACATTTACCCAGCCAATTAACCTACATACCTGTACGTCTTTGGAGTATTGTACTGGTGTAAGTGTAAATTGTCCCTGGGTGTGTGTAGGATAGTGTTAGTGTGCGGGGATCGCCGGTCGGTGGGCCGTAGAGACCCTGGTTCTAGAATCCCCAACCGGGGAAAGGAAGGGACTGCAGATGCTGGTTTACACCGAAGATGGACACAAAATGCTGGAGTTACTGAGGATTGTCTCCCTCTCCCCTGACTCTCTGTCTCCCATTCCTTCCACCCAGAGATGCTGCTTGTCCCGCTGAAACATTGCCTCTGTCGGAAGCCTTCCAGGAGATTTAATCTCAAAACATATCTTGAAACCTGGGTTGACACAAGCTGCTGGAGTAACTCAGCAAGACAGGCTACTGAATCTTTGTTCAATTTGGCTACAGCATACAATTGACACCAGTCAAGTCAATTTTATTTGTATAGCACATTTAAAAACAACCCACGTTGACCAAAGTGCTGTACATCAGTTCAGGTACTAAGAAACGAACATACAATGGCACACAAACATAACAGCACGTACATAAACAGTTCACAGCGCCCCCTCAGAGGGCCTCAAACGCTAGGGAGTAGAAATAGGTTTTGAGCCTGGACTTAAAGGAGTCGATGGAGGGGGCAGTTCTGATGGGGAGAGAGATGCTGTTCCACAGTCTAGGAGCTGCAACCGCAAAAGCGCGGTCACCCCTGAGCTTAAGCCACTGGAGAGAAGGACTGGGTGACGTTTCGGATCGAGACCCTTCTTCAGACTAAAACTAAACTCTTCAATTCGTAACCCCACAAAAATCAACAGGGGGTCAAAATGGAGCTCCCCTGAGGAAACCCACACCGTCACAGGGAGAACGTCCAAACTCCACACAGGCAGCACCCGAGGTCAAACTGAGGTGACCGCTTTGTAGAAGGTCTCCAATATTCGCACGGGCGTCCCTCACTCACCGTCTGCCCTCAACGTCCACCATTGCATGCAGCAACGAGTCACAATCTCACAAGTTCACAAGTTATTGGGAGTAGAATGAGGCCATTCGGCCCATCGAGTCCACTCCACCATTCAATTGTGGCTGATCTCTGCCTCCTAATCCCATTTTCCCGCCTTCTCCCCACAACCCTTGACACCCGTTCTAATCAAGAATTTGTCTATCTCGGCCTTAAAAATATCCACTGACTTAGACAATAGACAATAGACAATAGGTGCAGGAGTAGGCCATTCGGCCCTTCAAGCCAGCACCACCATTCAATGTGATCATGGCTGATCATCTCAATCAGTACCCCGTTCCTGCCTTCTCCCCATACCCCCTGACTCCGCTATCCTTAAGAGCTCTATCTAGCTCTCTCTTGAATGCATTCAGAGACTTGGCCTCCACTGCCTTCTAAAGCAGTGAATTCCACAGATTCACAACTCTCTGACTGAAAAAGTTTTTCCTCATCTCCGTTCTAAATGGCCTACCCCTTATTCTTAAACTGCGACCTCCACAGATTAACTACCCTCCGACTAAAGAAGTTCCTCGACTAACAATTGGTTAGTGATTAAGTTCAAGCGCTATGGAATTAAAAGTGGATTATAAAGCAACTTAATATTCACACATAATTTAAAATGCTGGAGTAGGGGGATCCTACTCTTTTGATCATTAGAGGGCAATAACCACTGTCGGGATCAGGAACTTTTTTTTTAAGCAAAGCGTGTTGGACATGCTTTGATGAGTTTTAAGTGTTTATTGGTAAAACTGGGGGCTGCAGGGAATACATAATTAGGATTACTACATAACAAGATGTCTGAAATCCCCCTGGACATTGTTAGCTTATTGAGGCAGCCTGTGGCAAATAGCAAATCATCCAAATTTCGAAAGCAGTTTCTGAAAAACTGGGATTTGCAGGAAATATAGGAGATTCATAATTTAATTCCATTGAGTTTTGCTTATCATTTTCTTTACATAGATAAATATTGCATGAAATCACACAGTCGGTCTCATTTACACTATACAGACACAGCATATTTTTTTAATCACAATGAAAAAAAAATAGAAGTGAATAGCTTTTCATTACTGTAAGAATGGCCTACTGGGCGGCCGGTTATTAGGCGGCACAATAGACAATAGGTGCAGGATTAGGCCATTCGGCCCTTCGAGCCAGCACCACCATTCAATGTGATCATGGCTGATCATTCTCAATCAGTAACCCCATTCCTGCCTTCTCCCCATACCCCCTGACTCCGCTATCCTTAAGAGCTCTATCTAGCTCTCTCTTGAATGCATTCAGAGAATTGACCTCCACTGCCTTCTAAGGCAGTGAATTCCACAGATTTACAACTCTCTGATTGAAAAAGTTTTTCCTCATCTCCGTTCTAAATGGCCTACCCCTTATTCTTAAACTGTGGCCCCTGTTCTGGTCTCCCCCAACATTGGGAACATGTTTCCCGCCTCTAACGTGTCCCACCCCTTAATAATCTTATACGTTTCGATAAGATCTCCTCTCATCCTTCTAAATTCCAGTGTATACAAGCCTAGTCGCTCCAGTCTTTCAACATATGACAGTCCCGCCATTCCGGGAATTAACCTAGTAAACCTACGCTGCACGCCCTCAATAGCAAGAATATCCTTCCTCAAATTTGGAGACCAAAACTGCACACAGTACTCCAGGTGCGGTCTCACTAGGGCCCTATACAACTGCAGAAGGACCTCTTTGCTCCTATACTCAACTCCTCTTGTTATGAAGGCCAACATTCCATTGGCTTTCTTCACTGCCTGCTGTACCTGCATGCTTCCTTTCAGTGACTGATGCACTAAGACACCCAGATCTCGTTGTAAGTCCCCTTTTCCTAACTTGACACCATTCAGATAATAATCTGCCTTCTTATTCTTACCACACACATAACCTCACACTTATCCACATTAAACTGCATCTGCCATGCATCCGCCCACTCACCCAACCTGTCCAAGTCACCCTGCAACGTCATAGCATCTTCCTCACAGTTCACACTACCACCCAGCTTTGTATCATCTGCTAATTTGCTAATGGTACTTTTAATCCCTTCATCCAAGTCATTAATGTATATTGTAAATAGCGGTGGCGCAGCGGTAGAGTTGCTGCCTCACGGCGCCGGAGACCCGGGTTCGAACCTGACCACTGGCGCTGTCTGTGCGGAGTTTGTACGTTCTCCCCGTGACCTGCGTGGGTTTTCCCTGGGTGCTCTGGTTCCCTCCCACACTCCACAGACGTGCAGGTTTGTAGGTTAATTGGCTTCGGCAAAGGTTGTAAATTGTCGCCAATGTGTGGAGGATAGTGTTGGTGTGCGGGGATCGCAGGTCGGCGCAGACTCGGTGGGACGAAGGGCCTGTTTCCGTGCTGCATCTCTAATACTAAATCAAACTACTTATTTTTTGAAGTAAATTTCAGGCGAGCATCTAGCCAGGAGAGAATTCGAGGAATTTTAGATGCAAGTGATGGAATTATCAATGAGATTGGAATATATTTGCAAAGCCTCTTAAAAACCATTTAGGTTTGGTCTTTACATGAGGGCCTATTTTGATCATTTTATTACTGTACTTTCAGAGAAATTGATCAATAGAGGAAAGTCTTAAGTGTCGATTTTGATTCGGCAATTAACTCTAAAGGAACAGTGAATAAAAAGGGCCAAGACCTTTAAATACTAACTGTGGATAATTTGTGGCCTGAAGATTGAATGACACCATGCCTGCTTTCATAAGATCACAAGTGATAGGTGTAGAATTAGGCCATTTGGGTAAATCACGTCTACTCCACCATTCAATATGGCTGATTTATCTCTCCCTCCTAACCCCGTTCTCCTGCCTTCTCCCCATAACCTCTGACGCCCGGACTAATCAAGAATCTATCCATCCCTGCCTTAAATATATCCACTGACTTGGGCTCCACAGCCTTCTGTGGCAAAGAATTCCACAGATTCACCACCCTCTGACTAAGTCTCCTTACTAAAAGAACGCCCTTTAATTCTGAGGCTATGACCGCTAGTCCTAGACTCTCCCACTAGTGGAAACATCCACTCTATCCAAGCCTTTCACTATTCCTATACGTTTCAACGAGGACCCTCCTCACTCTTCTAAACTCCAGCAAGTGCAGGCCCAGTGCCGACAAACGCTCGTCGTATGTTAACCCACTCATTCCTGGGATCACTCGTGCTTTGTGAGTTCTCAATGGGTAACCAAGCCTTCAATATAGAGGCAGTGGCAATAGACAATAGACAATAGACAATAGACAATAGGTGCAGGAGTAGGCCATTCTGCCCTTCGAGCCAGCACCGCCATTCAATGTGATCATGGCTGATCATTCTCAATCAGTACCCCGTTCCTGCCTTCTCCCTGACTCCGCTATCCTTAAGAGCTCTTTCTAGCTCTCTCTTGAATGCATTCAGAGAATTGGCCTCCACTGCCTTCTGAGGCAGAGAATTCCACAGATTCACAACTCTCTGACTGAAAAAGTTTTTCCTCATCTCAGTTCTAAATGGCCTACCCCTTATTCTTAAACTGTGGCCCCTTGTTCTGGACTCCCCCAACATTTGGAACATGTTTCCTGCCTCTTAACATGTCCCACCTCTTAATAATCTTATACGTTTCGATAAGATCTCCTCTCATCCTTCTAAATTCCAGTGTATACAAGCCTAGTCGCTCCAGTCTTTCAACATATAATAGTCCCGCCATTCCGGCAATTAACCTAGTAAACCTACGCTGCACGCCCTCAATAGGAAGAATATCCTCAAATTTGGAGTCCAAAACTGCACACAGTACTCCAGGTGCGGTCTCACTAGGGCCCAATATGGAGGCAGGGGCATACTTGCCCGTAGTGAAATAAAAATGCTGTGACTGTCCAAGAGGCAGGTTAAATAAAATGTGTTGCATACAATATGTATAAAGCTCTTTGCAACATAAAAGGCATAGAAGTGTGAAAACAAACACCTCCAGATTCAGGGACGGTTTCTTCCCAGCTGTTATCAGGCAACTGTATCATCCCACCACAACCAGAGAGCAGTGCTGAACTACGATCTACCTCTTTGGTGACTCTCGGACTATCCTTGATCGGACTTTGCTGGCTTTACCTTGCACTAAACGTTATTCCCTTTTCTTGTATCTACACACTGTAAATGGCCCGATTGTAATCATGTAGTCTTTCTGCTAAATTATGTAGTCTTTCTGCTAAACTTTACCTCCCCCCCTCAACTCCATCCAAGGACCCAAACAGTCTTTCCAGGTGAGACAGAGGTTCACCTGCACCTCCTCCAAACTCATCTATTGTATCTGCTCCACTATGCTGAACTATACATAATGGCCCAGAATCCTATGTGTTTCAGGGGCCCTTTTTGCTGTTGGTAACTGGAGATATCTTCATTCAGGGAGAGTTAGCTTGCATGCAGCACAATAGGGGTGGTATGTGGCCACGTTCTGACTACTTACACCACCCTGTCCTACTCTCTGCCCCATCCCACCCAATCATCCAACCTGCCAAACAGCCTCCCTCACAAGATTATAAGTCACAGCAGTGGAATCCATCCTGTCAATAGACAATAGACAATAGACAATGGACAATAGGTGCAGGAGTAGGCCATTCTGCCCTTCGAGCCAGCACCGCCATTCAATGTGATCATGGCTGATCATTCTCAATCAGTACCCCGTTCCTGCCTTCTCCCCTGACTCCACTATCCTTAAGAGCTCTATCTAGCTCTCTCTTGAATGTATTCAGAGAATTGGCCTCCACTGCCCTCTGAGGCAGAGAATTCCACAGATTCACAACTCTCTGACTGAAAAAGTTTTTCCTCATCTCTGTTCTAAATGGCCTACCCCTTATTCTTAAACTGTGGCATTAAACTGTCCATTGTGTCCATGGCCCACTGAGCCCATTGGGCCCACTCCGCCATTCAATCATGGCTGATCCATCTGAGGTTTCAGTTTCAGTTTCGATCTCGTTTATTGTCGCGTGTTACGGGCTTTTGTTGCGCGCTGACCAGTCGGCGGAAAGACAAAACAGGCGCTCCTCAGTTTACGATGGGGTTCCGTTCCGAGAAACCCATCAGAAACCGAAAATATCGTCAGTCGAAATGCATTGAATACGCGCGATCACGTGGCCGGAAGCGAGCGACGGTCGCTGAGGGTCGCTGCCGTTTGCACCATCGCAAAGTCGAAATACCGTAAGCCGAAGCATCGTAAGGCGGAGAGCACCTGTACGTGATTACGATCGAGCCATTTACGGTGCACAGACACATGTTAAAGGAATGACGTTTAGTGCAAAGTGAAGCCGGTAATGTCCGATCACTGACAGTCCGAGGGTCACCAATGAGGTAGATCGTAGTAGCAGGATTGCTCTCTCGTTGTGGTAGGGTGGTTCAGTTAAGGTCAGGATTGAACCCGTGTCTCTGGCACGGTTTGGCATCAGCTCTACCAGCTGCGCCACTGTGCCGCCACTCCAGTTTCAGTTGAGTTCCGTATAGTTTATTGTCACGTGCGCCGAGGCACGATGGAAAGCTCTTGTTGCGTGCTATCCAGCCAACAGCAAGACATTACATGTGTAGGAGAGAAGTGCAGGCGCTGGTTTAAATCGAAGATAGACACAGGGTGCTGGAGTAACTCAGCGGGACAGGCGGTATCTCTGGGGAGAAGGAACGGGTGACGTTTCGGGTCGAGACCCTTCTTCAAAATAGAAGAAGGGTCTCGACCCGAAACTTCGCCCATTCCTTCTCTCCAGAGATGCTGCCTGTCCGCTGAGTTACTCCAGCATCTTGTGTCTATCTTCGAAAGACAATACATGATTGTACAGCCTCTGTACTGCCCTCTCCGTACTTCTCTGGCTGCAATATACGATCTGCATGCTTCCTATTTCTTGTGTAATAATGCCCAGTGTTATTTACTGCTGCTAATTGTTCCTTCCATTTATTCTGGATCAGGGCCCTGATGATTTAGCTTTAATTTCCCTTTGTTCGAGTTCAGTACCCTTCCCCTTGATGTTTCTCTTTTTCTTTCCCATCTTTCCAATGAAGCCAATTATATTTTTCATCATGTTCTCCAACTTGTAGGTTGCTATCTGTTCTGGTTCATTATCCGGGGATCAAATTAATGAAAGTGTTCTCTCATAATGGAATAGAGGCGCAGATACACATAGATTACAGGCAGACACGCGTGCACCAACACGTTTCCCCATACGGTTTAGTTTCGAATAACCAAGATTATAATAATCAGCTTATCACGAGGCTCGCAAATCTCTGTATCAATTTCACTGCGATATGTGCTTTTCTTAGCCTGAGCACTCCTCCCAATGCCTCTATGGTTCAAGGTCATGATATCGTGGGCACAAGAAACTACAAATGAGGTCATGAGGTCATAAGTGATAGGAGTAGAATTAGGCCATTCGGCCCATCAAGCCTACTCCGCCATTCAATCATGGCTGATCTATCCCTCCCCCCAACCCCTTTCTTCTGCCTTCTCCCCATAACCCCTGACACCCGTACTAATCAAGAATCTATCTATCTCTGCCTTAAGAATATCCAATGACTTGGCCTCCACAGCCTTGTGTGGCAATGAATTCCACAGATTCACCACCCTCTGACTAAAGAAATTCCTCCTCATCTCCTTCCTAAAGAAACGTCCTTTAATTCTGAGGTTGCGACCTCTCGTCCTAGACTCTCCCACTGGTGGAAACATCCTCTCCACATCCACTCTATCCAAGATGCTGGAATGATATTGTACTTAACCTGATTAATACATTTTCTTTCGGATGAAGTTTGGGACAAAAAGCTGGAGTAACTCAGCGGGTCAGGCAGCAACTGGAACAGGTGACTTTTCGGGTTGATACGCTTCACAATAGAGATGCTGCCGGCCCTGAATGCTCCTGGTCTTTTCTCGCCTCCAGCTCTTCTACCGCTCCTCCCTACCCCACCATGTTCAGGCTAAAGGGGAGCCCTGACCCGAAATGTCACCCATCTTTTGTCCGCAGAGATGCTGCCCGACCGGCTGAGTCACTCCAGCACTTTACGTCTATCTTTGGTATTAAACCAGCATCTGCTGTTCCTTATTTCTACTGATTACTTTACCAATACTTTCTCCTCCTTTTGTCCTTCTGCATTCCTTCTGAAAGTTCCATACCCAGGGATGTTTAATCGTCAAATAAAATATTGTAAAGTTAAATTTTAACAATATCTAAGAACAGGTTTATTTAGTTAACGGCAGGCACAGGTGGCACGAGTCCAGTATAATCAGCAATATAAGCCAGGCATCAAGTGTAGTACGGAGAAAGTGCAGATCTGGTTTAAACCGAAGATAGACACAAAAAGCTGGAGTAACTCAGCATCATAACAGGCAGTATCTCTGGAGAAAAGGAATAGGTGACGTTTCGGGTCATAGAAACATAGGAACATAGAAAATAGGCGCAGAAGGAGGCCATTCGGCCCTTCGAGCCAGCACCGCCATTCATTATGGTCACGGCTGATCATCCACAATCAGTAACCTGTGCCTGACCTCTCCCCATATCCCTTGATTCCACTGGCCCCTTCGAGACCCTTCTTCAGACCAAGAGTCGGGAGAGAGGGAAACGAGAGATATGGACGGTTATATGGAGAGATATAGAACAAAGGAATGAAAGGTATGCAAACAAGTAATGATAATCAAGGAGACAGGCCATCATTAGCTGTGGCATAGGTGAAAGTGAGTTACAGACAATGAGACTCGAATTTGACTTTGAAGTTAATACAACGACTTAGGTGGGGGAGGGGCGGAGAAACAATATATTGTTCAATAGACTGACTAATGAAAGGAAGTAAATAAGATCAAAGGAGTCAAATCAAAACCTAAATACCCTCAGCTGAGCCGAGTGATGTTATAGATAATTTCAGGTCGAGGCGATTATTTTCCTAATCTAACATTTTCTCTTTCAAGATCGGTTTGTTAAATGTACAGTATGTTTCTTTTCTGTTTGGCATTGTTGTTACAAGTCTCCACATGTTTTCAAGCTATTCATTTGTGGTTTAGTCTTATTGATTAACAGCTTCAGAACTCTCGTCTTTGTTTCCAGCACAGGATAAAAGGGGAAATTGCTTAAAGCATGGGAATTGCTTCTGAGGCAAAGGCGTTTTGCACATGAAAATTTAGTTTCGTTTGGTTTAGAGATACAGCGCGGAAACTGGCCCTTCGGCCCACCGAGTCCACGCCGGCCGACCAGCGATCCCCGTACACTAACACAATCCTATACACTCTCGGGATTTTTTAAAAACAATTTTACTAATTAACCTACAAACCTGTGCGTCTTTGGAATGTGGGAGTAAACCGAAGATAGAAATATAGAAACATAGAAAATAGGTGCAGGAGTAGGCCATTCGGCCCTTCGAGCCTGCACCGCCATTCAATATGATCATGGCTGATCATCCAACTCAGTATCCCGTACCTGCCTTCTCTCCATACCCCCTGATCCCTTTAGCCACAAGGGCCACATCTAACTCCCTCTTAAATATAGCCAATGAACTGGCCTCAACTACCTTCTGTGGCAGAGAATTCCACAGATTCACCACTCTCTGTGTGAAAAAAAACGTTCTCATCTCGGTCCTAAAAGACTTCCCCCTTATCCTTAAACTGTGACCCCTTGTTCTGGACTTCCCCAACATCGGGAACAATCTTCCTGCATCTAGCCTGTCCAACCCCTTAAGAATTTTGTAAGTTTCTATAAGATCCCCCCTCAATCTTCTAAATTCCAGCGAGTACAAGTCGAGTCTATCCAGTCTTTCTTCATATGAAAGTCCTGCCACCCCAGGAATCAATCTGGTGAACCTTCTCTGTACTCCCTGTACAAGAATGTCTTTCCTCAGATTAGATCTTAGAGAAAACCCACGCAGGTCTTTGGGGAGAGCGTATAAACTCCGTGCAGACAAGCTCCCGTGGTCGGGATTGGACCCCTGTCTCTGGTACTGTAAGGCAGCAACTCTACCGCTGCGCCACCTAATTTTGCAATATTGTAAATACAAACTGCTGATGCTGAAAGTTTGCAATTAAAGCAGAAAATATGTGGCAGGTTTTGGGAAGGAGAACCAGAGTTAATCTTTTAGGTTTAGCACAGGTGCTTTAGTTTCTTGGGAATTAATTTGCTGCTTCTTCATCATTATAAAGAGAGTAACTTTATCTATTAAGCGATTAAAAAAAACCTCAGCCTGCAAAGAACTGAACAGTGGAATATATTCAGAGACTCTGGGGCTGTAGAAAGCATCTTGTCCGGAAACATCACAATCTGGTTTGGGAACAGCTCTGCCCAGGACAGGAAGGCTCTGCGTAGAGTAGTGCGTTCGGCTGAACGCACTTTGGGAACTACACTCATCCCCCTGCAGGACCTATACATCAGGAGGTGCAGATCCAGAGCCAGCAACATTATGGGGGACCCCTACCACCCCAGCAACGGACTGTTCCAGCTGCTACGGTCAGGCAAACGCCTCCGCTGTCACGCTGTGAAAACGGAGAGGATGAGACGGAGTTTCTTCCCACAGGCCATCAGGGCTGTTAACTCTCATATCACCAGGGACCAATTTAATTTACTGTATTAATTTATTTTTTGTGTTAACATTTTTTTTTCCTCTATTCTGTTTTGTGGTTTGGTACAATCCGCAGGCGTTGCCACTTTCATTTCACTGCACATCTTGTATATGTATGTGACAAATAAAGTTGACTTGACTTCTCTCTGAACATACCTGTTGGGTAGCCTAACATCCCAGCGGCATGAACATTGAATTCTCTAATTTGAGGTAACTAACCTATAAACACCTCTCAGTTTCCCCCTCCACTTTCCCCCCTCTCTCCCCTCTACCTCCCTGGATGCACACCCATTTGACCTTTCCCTCTCCCCCTGTCCCATTCCATCTTCTGGATGGCGACAGGGTGGCGCAGCGGTAGAGTTGCTGCCTAACAGCACCAGAGACCCGGGTTCAATCCCGACTACGGGTGCTGTCAGTACGGAGCTTGTACGTTCTCCCCCATGACCCGTGTGGGTTTTCTCCGGGAGTTCCGGTTTCCGCTAATTGGCTTGGTAAAATTGTAAATTGTCCCTAGTGTGTGCGAATCGCTGGTCGACGCGGACTCGGTGGGCCGAAGGGCCTGTTTCCGTGCTGTAATTCTGAACTAAACTAAGCTTTAGGGCGTCACGGTGGCGCAGCGGGTAGAGTTGCTGCCTTACAGCGAATGCAGCGCCAGAGACTCAGGTTCGACCCTGACTATGGGCGCCGTCTGTACGGAGTTTGTACGTTCTCCCCGTGACCTGCGTGGGTTTTCTCCGAGATCTTCGGTTTCCTCCCACACTCCAATGACATACAGGTATGTAGGTTAATTGGCTGGGCAAATGTAAAAAATAGATAAATAAAATTAAAAAATTGTCCCTAGTGTGTGTAGGATAGTGTTAATGTGCGGGGATCACTGGGCGGCGCGGACCCAGTGGGCCGAAGGGCCTGTTTCCGCGCTGTATCTCTAAAAAATTAAAAATCCACACTTAAGTTCTCTCCGCACATATCCCACTAGGATAGCCTTACAACCGAAAGGTATGAACATTGAATTCTCTAATTTGAGATAACTAACCTACAAACACCTCCCCACTGCCCTCCCCTCTTTTTCCCCTCTCTTCCCTCTACCCCAACTGGACATGCACCTATTTTACCTTTCCCCCTGCCCCATTCCCATTCCATCTATATTCCATCCTCTGGCTTCACATTTCACGCATTTTCGATTCTTATCTCCTGATCTCACATTTTCCGTCTTTTCATCTCTGGCCTTTGTCCAACCGTCTGACAATGGAAAACTCCCATTGCCTGCATTCATTCACCTATCATTTGCCAGGCTTTGTCCCGTCCCCACCTCTCTTCCGGCTTTCTCTCCCCTTACTCCAATCACCCCTCGTCCTCCTGCACTCCAAGGAGCAGAAGTCCCAACTTGCTCAACCTCTCCCTCTAGCTCGGACCCTCGAATCCTGGCAACATCCTTGTAAATCCTCCCTGCACTCTTCCCAGCTTGACGACACCTTTCCTATAACGTGATCCCCAGGACTGAACACAATCCTCTAAATGCGGCCTCACCAACGTCTTATATAAGTCAAGTCAAGTCAATTTTTATTTGTATAGCACATTAAAAAACAACCCACGTTGACCAAAGTGCTGTACATCAGTTCAGGTACTAAGAACTAATCCCCAGGGTCTGGCCCCTTCTTCTGACTGATCTGAAGCAGGTTCCAAAACCGGAACGAGGGCTGTCCATTTCCTTCCACAGATGCTGCCTGATCCATCGAGTTCGTTTCTGCTCAAGATTCCAACATCCGCAGTCTCTTTTGTCACCATTTCAGTTGAGCGAGGCTAAGCCTTTCCCTTCAAGAAACAGGACGTAGAGGTTTAAAGTGAGAGGGGGGGGGGGGGGGGGGGGGATAGATCTAATAGGAACTTGCGGGGCAACTTATTTTACACAAAGGGTGGTGGGTGTAGGGAACGGGCTGCCAGAGGAGGCAGTTGAGGCAGGTGCTATCGTGACGTTTCAGAAACATTTGGACAGGTGCATGGGCAGGAAAGGTTTGGAGTTGATATGGGCCAAACGCGGGCAGGTGGGACTAGTGTAGATGGGGCATGTTGGCCGGCGTGGGCTAGTTGGGCCGAGGGGGCCCGTTTCCACACTGTGTGACGCTATGACTCTTCCAGAATGCGTACCAGTTAAAATCCATCACACACAGGGGGCAGTAGCACCTTGTACCCAGAGAGTCTGACTGATGAAAGCTCCCTGTGCAAGGCAGCTGCTAAAAGGATAGAGGTATTGCAAGGGGATAATGCTATGACGTGGCCACATTAATATGCGACGTACAATGACCTGAGGATCAGCCAGTAGATTTAACTCTAAATACTTGGCATCATTACAGAGGCACCTAATCATTCCTTATTGTAAAATGAATTTCTGAAATGAGAGCAAAACTATCAAGCCTGCCTAATCAATTTATTCTTTTAATTGCTTTTTATCTTTTCCCCTGGAGATCGTTCGTCCTTTATCGTGGTGTGAAGGATGCTGAACTTTAACTCTTTAAAAAAATATTTGACTTCGAAATGCTTCACTGGATTTCTAAACTAGAGTCGGTTGTGTTAAATATGCTGCACTTCGACTGATTTCACAGCAATCCGATGCCTTTATTGAGACCACAGTGATAGAAATAGTTTACAGAGAAAATAGGTGCAGGAGGAGGCCATTTGGCCCTTTGGCCCTTCGAGCCAGCATTGTGATCATGGCTGATCATCCACAATCAGTAACCCGTGCCTGCCTTCTCCCCATATCCCTTGATTCCGCTAGCCCCCAGAGCTCTATCGAACTCTCTTTTAAATTCGTCCAGTGAATTGGCCTCTGCTGCCTTCTGAGGCAGAGAATTCCACAAATTCACAACTCTCTGGGCGAAATGTTTTTTTCTCACCTCAGTCATCTATCATAGCAGTGTGTTGCTAGATGTGAACTATGTCATGAGTGCAATGCAGGACTGTGCCTGCCTGGAATGGCATTAAAAATAATAGCTAACAACAAGGCATCTTTATGTCAGACACCGAAAACAGCGGTCTTTCAGACACACACTGAAGATAGACACAAAATGCCGGAGTAACTCAGCGGGACAGGCAGCATCTCTGGAGAGAAGGCATGGGTGACATTTCGGGTCGAGGCCCTTCTTCAGACTGAGAGTCAGGGAAGAGGGAGATGTAGAGATATGGAAGTGCAAGGTGTGAAAACGAGACAAAGGGGATGGAGTTCAAGGAAGATGTAGGATAGATCAAAGGTAGACGCAAAATGCTGGAGTAACTCAGCGGGTCAGGCAGCATCTCTGGAGAGAGGGAATGGGTCACCCATTCCTTCTCTCCAGAGTGGCTGCCTGACCCGCTGAGTTACTCCAGCATTTTGTGTCTACCTTTGATTTTAACCAGCATCTACCGCTGCGCCACCGTGTCCTCCCGTGTTCTTGCAAATCTGGACATAATGTAAACTGTAAGCTATCGGGGTCTTGGCATCAGGGCTCACCACATTAATAAAGCAGTGGACCTCAGCTTCACTTGTTTGCCAACTCTTGGCATTGCTTCATACTGAATGAGTACAAATTTCCTTGATTGGGCAGCGGGGGATTTCAACCATGGTGCTGAATCTTCCAGCCGCCAGTCACCATCCTTCATCCTCACTCTGTTCGTTCAACTGCTCTTAATTGCAAAGCCATCAATCCTGCAAACTGCTGCGCTCAAGTAGGAAATTACTTTGGACTCCGCGAGAAGCCAGAGGACTTTGTAAATTCTCCTGCATTGTCACCCGGGAGCTGTGGGCTAATGGAGTTCATGTCAGAAACCCTGCACTGAAGAAAGGAAGGAAAGAATTGGCAAATTTCAAAAGGCATTGCCGAATGTCTCTCTGTGTGTGAATTCTAGTCCCTATCCTGGGTATGCTAGGGTTTAGTCAATGGCCTTGTTCCTGCATAAACCAGACTGAAGCTCTGTAAGGCGGTGGACTGGTCAGGCCGCATTTGGAGTATTGTGAGCAATATTGGGCCCCATGTCTGAGGAAGGATGTGCTGGCTCTGGAGAGGGTCCAGAGGAGGTTTACAGGAATCATTCACGTAACTCGAGTGGGATAACATATGATGAGTTTTTGACGGCACCGGGCCTAATTTTGCTCCTATCACTAAAGAACTTATGAACTTATAGAAGTACAAATGTAATGTGGTCTTCGTTCACTATTTAAACACGTTGGAATAAGAGAAAAAGTTGATGTTCATTCCTATATCTCCATATCTCCATATTCTGTGTTTTATTGAAGTTGGGAGTTGGTTTCATTAATGTTCATTAGTGATAGGAGCAGAATTAGGCCATTTGGCCCATCAAGTCTACTCCGCCATTCAACCATGGCTGATCCATCTAACCCCATTCTCCTGCCCTCTCCCCCATAACCCCTGACACGCGTACTAATCAAGAATCTATCTTTCTCTGCCTTAGAAATATAAAAAAATTAAAATGTTATGTTTTTGTGTTGATCTTATTTTTGTAATAAATAATGACGGGAATGATTTATTTCCCGTGAACATTATCCAAGGCTCCATTCTAATCCTATTTTGTTAGGTGTAGAGGGGTATGGGCCAAATGTGGCAAGTGTGACTAGCGTAGGTGAGGCATGTTGGTCGGTGTGGGCAAGTTGGACCAAAAGGGGAAAAAAGTTGCCCCTCAGGTTCCTATTAAATCTTTGCCCCTTTCACCTTAAACCCTTGTCCTCTGGTTCTTGATTCCCCTACTCTGGGTGAAAGAATCTGTGCATTAACCCTATCCGTACCTTATCTATGACCTTTTCCACCTCTCTAAGATTACCCCCCTCATTACCTGCTGTGCTCCAAGGACTAAAGTCCTCGAGCTGAACTTTTCTATGTTCTATTTCAAAGACCAGCAACAAAGTTATTTTTGGGTCCTGGCCAATATTTACCCTTCAGTCAATGTAACTGAAACAGTTTACCTTTTCATCGTAACATTGCTGTTCGTAGGAATCCTATCCAGGGGTGGCCAACTTTCGAAGAGGGCCTCATTAGTGGCAAAGTAATTTAGAATGACCGGAGGTTGAGAAAGAGATTATGTTGCTGCAACTTTCTCCACTCCCAGATTCCCTGGAGAAGAGCAATAGGAGATGTGGACAAGGATTCCTTTAGTTTTTAGAGATACAGCGTGGAAACAGGCCCTTCGGCCCACCGAGTCCGCGCCGACCAGCGATTCCCGCACATCAACACTATCTGACACACACTTGGGGCAATTTACATGTACACCGAGCCAACGAACCTTCAAACCTGTACGACTTTGGAGTGTGGGAGGAAACCGAAGATCTCGGAGAAAACTCACGTGGCCATGGGGGGGGGGGAGGGGGGGAACGTACAAACTCCGTACAGACAGCACCCCCAGTGGGGATCGAACCCGGGTCTCTGGCGCTGTAAGCGCTGTAAGGCAGCGACTCTACCGCTGCGCCACCTTGGCGCCCGTCATCCTTGAAACCCCCATCACTCTACTCTGTGAAGCAAGTCGCCTGCTCCCGGTGAGTGCAATTCCGAAAAATCACATCATAATAATATGCCTTTATTGCCATTGTACGCAAAGTACAACGAAATTAGAAGTGCTACAGCTGATAACAGTGCGACAGTGCATATCCTTCAAAGACAATCGCACAGACATACGAACCAACACAACAAATACCAGTATCAATAAAAAAGCAATTAAAAAACATAATAAATAATGAATGAGTTTTACACCTAAAATTCTAATTAATGTTTCTTTTTAAAAAAAAATGTGCGACGAAAATGAGAGTAGACAATAGACAGTAGACAATAGACAATAGGTGCAGGAGTAGGCCATTCAGCCCTTCGAGCCAGCACCGCCATTCAATGCGATCATGGCTGATCACTCTCATGGGAGGAGGGACATAGTCTAGGACAACTAGTCAAGTCATGTGCTTCCATTCACTGTTCTTATGGCCCAGGAAAAGGAACTGTTTTTGAGTCGATTTGTCCTGGCCCTTAGGCTCCTGTAGCGCCTCCCAGAGGGCAGGAGAGCAAACAGTTCGTGTCCTGGGTGAGTGCTGTCCTTGATTATATTTCTGGCCCTGTTCAGACAACGCGAGCTGGTGATGTCCTTCACAGAAGGTAGTGGACAGCCGATAATTTTCTCCGCTGTCTTAATGACCTTCTGGAGGGCCTTCTGGTCTGCAGCCGAGCAGCCACATTGAACCCCAATTGCCATCTATCGCCCTATACACGTACCACCATCTCAATTTACAATCAGCCCCAGTCCTTCATACTCTCTTCTGAGCTCGCAGTGTCTCGCAGTGTTTCAATATTTATCCAATTTTCCATTAAACATGCCACGGGTTCTTCATTAACCACTCCCTGGGGCAAAGGAATCAATCTTCGAACAACACATTGCATGTTCCTACCCCTTCTTTACTTAATTTAATGCGGATTTCCCATTGATTCCCCATTGCTGGCAACATCCAACCAAAGGAAGTATTTTATTGCCTGCTTATTCCAAAGTCCTTCATAATGTTAAAATCCCCCGATTACCCTTTCAGTTCTGGTGGCAATGGTCCCAGACTATGTCCCTCCTCCCAATTAGGTCCAATCCCTTGTGTTTTCTTTGGAAAACCTGTACAGATGGCTTTGTTATTTACGCAAATGGAACATAGAGAATTCCTTATGAGGAACATAAATGTGGTTTAACCAATAGTTCGTTCAAATGTTGTAATTGATTCTATATGTTGAATTCCATGTCAACTTTATTGGATTAATCGTACGGCACGGTGGCACAGCGGTAGAGTTGCTGCCTTACAGCACCAGAGACCCAGTTCGATATTGACTAAAGGTGCTGTCTGTACATTCTTCCGTGACCTGCGTGGCATTTTCTCCAAGATCTTCAGTTTCCTCCAACACTCCAAAGGCCTACAGGTTTGTAGGTTAATTGGCTTGGTATAAATGTTAAATTGTCCCTAGTGTGTGTAGGGTGGTGTTAATGTGTGGGGATCGCTGGTCAGAGCGGACACGGCGGGCCGAAGGTCCTGTTTCCTTGCTGTATCTCTAAACTGAACTAAAGACAAAGCTGACATGATGGGCCGAATGGCCTGGCCCTGTTTCTGTTTTTTTTTTCTGGTGTTACAATCTTAAATCTTTGATCTGAGACAACATGTCATCCTCTTCACTTTAACAATGAAGTATCCTGTTGTTTTCTTTTTCCGTGAGCCTCAGTTATTCTTCTCATTGACTGGCAGTTTGTTTATGCTGGTTTGAGCTAATTGATCCAGAGGTTCATTCATGTAATGTGCTCCTGGACCAGGTAGCCATGAATCTTTAGCAACAGCATTGCTGTAAGTACCAGTTCGAGGTGCAGGTGAAACTGTTCCCAGAAGCCGCAGAACAGATGCTGTCCGCAGAGATTTATTCACATTTTCCACTACAGCGCACAAAAAAAAAAAAATCAATTCTTCATTTATGCCCGCATTTGCAAGAGCACCTTGCATTATTTATAACTTTCAAATCATACTAGATTGGAGACCAGCTACATTTACATTGTAAATGTGCAGAGAGCTGAAAAACTGAAGGGCACACAAGTACAGCAAACCGATTGCCAGATTATGGACTGTTTCATCCAGCAAGTGATTCAAGAGTTACTGCCTGAAAGTATCACTAAATGCTGGAGTAACTCAGCAGGTCAGGCAGCATCTCTGGAGAGAAGGAATGGGTGACGTTTCAATGGGTGATGTCTCGACCCGAAACGTCGCCCATTCCTTCTCTCCAGAGATGCTGCCTGACCTGCTGAGTTACTCCAGCATTTTGTGATACCTTCGATTTGTACCAGCATCTGCAGTTATTTTCCTACACAATGGGTGTATGGAACAAGCTGCCAGAGGAGGTAGTTGAGGCAGGGACTATCCCAACATTGAAGAAGCAGTTGGACAGGTACATGGATAGGACAGGTTTGGAGGGATATGGACCAAACACAGGCAAGTAGGACTAGTGTAGTTGGGACATGTTGGCCGGTGTGGGCATGTTGGGCCGAAGGGCCTGTTTCCACACTGTATCACTCTATCACTCTATGATTCTATGTTCCAGGCAGTCTAAGCATCTGAACAATACTTGGCATTAAAGGCAGTAATTTCAGAAGAGGACAGAACTCTGGCCCACCACAAAATCGTGAGAGGAATAGATCGGGTAGACACACAGAGTCTCTTGCCCAGAGAAGGGAATGGAGAACCAGAGGACATAGGTTTAAGGTGAGGTGGGAACGATTTAATAGGAATGTGAGGGGTAACTTTTTTACACAAAGGGTGGTGGGTGTATGGAACGAGCTGCCGGAGGAGGTAGTTGAGGCAGGGACTATTGAAACTTTTAAGAAACATTTGGACAGGTACATGGATAGGACAGATTTAGAGGGATATTGGCCAAACACAGGCAGGTGTGACCAGTGTAGAGGAGGCATATTGGTCGGCATGGGCAAGTAGGGCCGAAAGGCCTCTTTCCACGCTGTGTGGCTCGATGACTATTACACAATAATTGGGTCTTGACAAAGTTCTGGAGCTTCTTCCTCAAGGTAATCCAGGCACAAGTTTCATACTTATTGGGATCTATGGAGTTTATTGAATTAATATCATATAAATCCCTTGAAGGAGAGTGTTTCACACAGTGAAGGGGTTAGTAAAACCATGAAATAATGGGTTTGGGACCGTTGGCAGTTTGGAGCAATTAACATCTTCCAATTACCAGTAGATTAGGTCCATAGAAGGAGATGTCTTATCTTCACCAGGAGAGATAGATTTACCACTGACAAAACAAGTTACTATTGGGAATCGAAGAGGAAGTTTAGCCTCAGGGAAAACAAAGACTTACACATCAGTCATCTTGAATCAATCATTCAAAGGGAAATGCAGAAGATGAGATAAAAGCAAATTGGAAACGTTTAATGCATTTATTACTTTAGTTCAGTTTAGTTTAGAGATACAGAGCGGAAACAGGTCCTTCGGCCCAAAGTGTCCACACTGACCAGCGATCCTCGTGCATAAACACTATCCCACACACGCTAGGGACAATTTTACATTTACACCAAGCCAATTAACCTACATCTCTTGGAGTGTGGCAGGAAACCGAAGGTCTCGGATAAAACCCACGCGGTCACTCGAAGAACGCACAAACACCGTACAGACGGCACCCGTAGTCGGGATCGAACCCGGGTCTCTGGTGCTGCAAGCGCTGTAAGGCAGCAGCTCTACCGCTGCGTCATTGTTGAATGTTCAAAATGTTAGCCTGTGTTTTTAGGTAGTCTTTACATATAATTCATCAGCAACACTCTTAAGCTCATCCAGAAGCTTGACAGAGTAGGATTGACATAATTGGGGCCGAATATTCAACTCGTGAGGTGAGTCAATATTTGCTCAACTTTTCAAATCTAATAGTGGGATGAAGTCTGTCTTTAGCATTCTTTCCGCAGGTCAACATAGGGTGGGGGGGGAGTTGGGGGAAACTTTTTCTAATCTCTTACCTCGATGGAGATCGTATCGTATCTTCGTCCGCACTGCGGCCTCACATCGAGGAGTTGGTGGCCTTTGCTGGAGGCCGACGTATGAGAGCTCCACCTTCCGGAGCCTGCGGTTCTTTAACGTCGCGGAGCCCCCGATCCCTTTGCCAGGGGTCGACCTCGGAGCTCCAACCGTGGGTGCCTGCGGACTTACATCACGGAACCCGCGGTCTCTGGTCGGAGACTGACATCGGGAACTCCAAGCTGCAGGAGTTTCGACCGCCCCGACGCGGGAATTTCGACCGCCCGGACGCAGAAGTTTCGATCGCCCCAACGCGGGAACTTCGATCGCCACGACGGATGGTTCGACCGCAGGAGAAATAAAGAGTAAGAAGATTGGACTTTTTTTGCCTTCCATCAGTGAGGAACGTGGGGGAATCCGCTGTGGTGGATGTTTACGTTGATTTTTATGTAATTGTGTGCCTTGTCGCTTTTTGTTTTGTATGACTGTACGGTAATTCGCAAGTTGGGCAAGTCGGGCTGAAGGGCCTGTCTCCACTCTATGACTCTATGACTGTGTGACACTTCATCTTGAAGCGTTGGGAATGTGTGTTAAGATATGTGTTGGGTACTTGTGAACCAGGGTTACATCAAGCTAAGATCACTCGGAGAGGGCTGTTCTACAAATAACATGTACATAATGTCATAGACAAACAGGTTACTCGTGACAAATTATGCTTCTGCATAAAACTGAGTTGACAACTGATATATTTAAATAGCAAAATCCTGCCAGTTGTATTTTTTGTTTGATGCACAAGTTTGAAATATAAGAGTGGTGTCAGAAATGTGTGTGCAGTCTAACTGTTATCTATTCACTGTGCTTGACAGCTTGGAGTAACTGAAGCCAGTCAGAATGCCTGCGTTCATTTAAGAGTGAATTAGTTGTTGTGCTTTTGATTACAGACAACAGATCAACTCTTTGTTGCCTTCTACTGTGTTTAATGTTCCAAACACTGGTGATGAACAGCGCAAGAAAATCGTCTTACTTTGTGTGAATTGCACAAAAGGTCAAAAGCTGTTAGAAAAAAATATTTACAGAGCCTGGGGTTTGAGTTTAGTTTAGCTTAGAGATACAGCGCAGAAACCAGGCCCTTTGGCACACCGAGTCCGCACCGACCAGCGATCCCCGCACACTAACACCACCCGACACACACGAGGGACAATTTCCAATTATACCAAACCAATCAACCTACAAACCTGCACGTCTTTGGAGAGTGGGAGGGAACCAAAGATCTTGGAGGGAGAATGGACAAACTCTGCACAGACAACACCCGTAGTCAGGATTGAACCCGGGACCCGGGTGTCTGGTGCTGTAAGGCAGGAACTAAACTCTACCGCTGCACCATCGTGCACAGTTACAGCTTTTTGAAAAATGGTTTTAATATAAGAACGTTAGAAAAAGAGAACAGACAGAAGCCAATCAGTTCCACAAGCCTGCACTGCCACCCAACAAGATTATGGCTGACCTTGTAGCCAGTTCCCTGCCCCGTCTCTACATATCTTGATTGCTTTTCTAACCTTCATGGGCATTAGTGATAGGCCCAAAGCCTGCGATGATTTGCGGTGGATGAACCGATATCCCCTGCTCTGGAATATTAAGTGGATGCTGCAGCAGGATGCAGCATGGAATCAGACCATTCGGCCCATCCAGTCCGCACCGACCGGTGATCCCCGCACACTAACACTATCCTGCACACATGAGGGACAATTTACAATTTTACCGAAGCCAACTCACCTACAAAGCTGTACGTCATTGGAGTGTGAGAGGAAACCGGAGCGCCCGGAGAAAACCCACGCTGGTCCCAGAGAGAACGTGCAAACTCCGTGCAGACAGTGCCCGTAGTCAAAAAGGCTTTGAGCGTACGATTGCAAAGGAAAGGCCATGGGCAGAGTGTGGTCAGTGACTCTGAGCCAGCCCATGAAAGGTAATCACTCAGCACGAGTTAGGGTAATGATGCATGCAGCGTGCCTGGTGTGGGATCTCCCACGACTGCCAAGTGAACAAGTGGGCAATGCATGCTTGAAGAGGCAGAGAGATGTTTCGCTTGAGCAGGGGAGAGCAGAGCAGAGCAGAGCAGAGCTCCAGGGGGAAGCTGCCTGCAGTCTCCAGCATTTGCAGGGAGCACGTAGCGCAGGGGCGGCACAGTGACGCGGCGGTAGAGTTGCGGCCTTGCAGCGCTTGCAGCGTCGGAGACCCGGGTTCGATCCCGACTGCGGGCGCTGTCTGTACGGAGTTTGTACGTTCCCCACGTGACTTACGTGGGTTTTCTCCGAGATCTTCGGTCACCTCCCACTACTCCAAAGACGTGCAGGTTTGTCAGTCAATTGGCTTGGTATTTGTAAATGCAAATCAAATGTAAATGTTAAAATTGCCGGCCGTTGAAAAGTCAATACACGATGACAATCGAGCCATTTACAGTGTGCGGATGGATACATGATAATGGAATAATGTTTAGTGCAAGGTAAAGCCAGTAATGTTCGATCAAAGATAGTCCAAGGGCTCCAGATGAGGTAGATAGTAGTTCAGAACTGCCCCTAGTGTGTGTAGGATAGTGTTAGTGTGCGGCATCTCTGGTCAGCGCGGGCTGGGTGGTTCTAAGGGCCTGTTTCCACGCTGTGTCTCTAAACCAAACTAAATTAAACTAAACGCGAAAGCGTAAAAAGATCTGGAATTTAGGCATGCTCAGTACATACTGAAAATTATAACTCAAGGAACTGCAGATGCTGGAATCTCAAGCGGAGCACAAAGTGCCGGAGGAATTCAACGGAGCAGGCAGCATCTGTGGAGGGATAGGACAGGTCGGAACCCTTCTTCAGAGATGATAGATGTGTTCCTTTCTTCCGGGACGGTTATAAAACTGTAACTACTGAACCTGATTATTCTGGTTCCAGGAATGGCGGGACTATCGTATGTTGAAAGACTGGAGCGGCTAGGCTTGTATACACTAGAATTTAGAAGGGTGAGAGGGGATCTTATCGAAACGTATAAGATTATTAAGGGGTTGGACACGTTAGACGCAGGAAACATGTTCCCAACGTCGGGGGAGTCCAGAACCAGGGGCCACAGTTTAAGAATAAGGGGTAGGCCATTTAGAACGGAGATGGGAAAACTTTTTCAATCAGACAGTTGTAGATCTGTGGAATTCTCTGCCTCAGAAGGCAGTGGAGGGCAATTCTCTGAATGCATTCAAGAGAGAGCTAGATAGAGCTCTTAAGGATAGCGGAGTCAGGGGGTATGGGGAGAAGGCAGGAACGGGGTACTGATTGAGAATGATCAGCCATGATCACATTGAATGGCGGTGCTGGCTCGAAGGGCCGAATGGCCCACTCCTGCACCTATTGTCTATTCTCTATTCCTCCTTTTTACATGTCCCTTTCTATTCGATGGAACGATGTTTATGTCTTCAGCACGTTGTTCATTCCACGACCTTTCAAAGTGAAGGGTGATCAAAGGCAGGAACATCCAAAAAACAAGAACGACCTGAAATCCGGTGACAAGAACATTCCCGGCTTGCTACAGATGTTCTAGACACGGGGAAACAAACATATAACACGCAGACTCACCGAGATAGGAAGAACTCGCATAAGAGTTGAGCTCAGTTTAGTTTTAGTTTATCGTCACGTTTACCGAGGTACAGTGAAAAGCTTTTGTTGCGTGCGAACCAGCCAGTGGAAAGACAACGCAGGATTACAATCGAGCCATTTACAGTGCACAGGTACATCAGTCTACCCAATACTATTTCTCGCCTAATGCAAATTCGATTTACTAATGCAACGTCAAAATAAACCTGTATCCATGTTGGTTGCTTGTAAATTATTCAGGATTCAGGATTCAGGATTCAGGATATCTTTATTTGTCATCCAAAAAACATTTTTTTTGGACGAGATTTCGTCACCCACAGTCCAACAATAAGAGCAATAAAATAAGCAAATCACACAACCCCAACCAACACAAAACACACAAAAAAAAAGAAACATCCATCACAGTGAGTCTCCTCCAGTCACCTCCTCACTGTGATGGAAGGCCAGAATGTATTTTCTCTTCCCCTGCCGTCTTCTCCCGCGGTCAGATTACAGGTAATACAGGTAATACAGGTAATACAGATTAAGTGAGAATTATTAATCGTTGTTTAATCTGTTCATTTGAAATTATGCAAAAAAAGCTATGCCTTTTGAAAAGATTGGTAAAGCGAAAATATAACCGAGATTGTAGAAGCAAGGAACTGCAGATGCAGGTCTACCAAAAAAAGCGTAAAGTGTTGGAGTAACTCAGGTAGCCTCTATGGAGAAAACAAAATAGGTGATGTTTAGGGTCAGAACTCTGAAGAAATGTGGTCACATATCATATCATATCATATATATACAGCGCGGAAACAGGCCTTTTCGGCCCACCAAGTCCGCGCCGCCCAGCGATCCCCGCACATTAACACTATCCTACACACACACATTTACCCAGTCAAATTAACCTACATACCCGTAAGTCTTTGGAGTGTGGGAGGAAACCGAAGATCTCAGAGAAAACCCACGCAGGTCACGGGGAGAACGTACAAACTCCTTACAGTACAGCACCCGTAGTCAGGATCGAACCTGAGTCTCCGGCGCTGCATTCGCTGTAAAGCAGCAGTGCTGCCTGACCTGTTGAGTTACTCTGGCAGTTTGTGTCCCCCTTTGGTACAAATCAGCAGTTCCTCCCAACACAATTCTGCGGTTAACTTGTGTAAGAAGGAACTGCAGATGCTGGTTTAAACCGAGGATAGACACAAAAATGCTGGAGTAACTCAGCAGGGTCTTGACCAGATAGGTCACCCATTCCTTCTCTACAGAGATGCTGCCTGTCCCCGCTGAGTTACTCCAGCATTTTGTCTCTATCTGCTGTTAACACCATGACTTTCCAAGTGCCCGTGTGGACATCTTTAAGGGAATGCCTTTCGACCTTGCTTCACCGCCATTCACAGGGAGTGGATTATAGACAATAGACGATAGGTGCAGGAGGAGGCCATTCGGCCCTTCGAGCCTGTACGCACCGCCATTCAATGTGATCATGGCTGATCATTCTCAATCAGTACCCCGTTCCTGCCTTCTCCCCATACCCCCTGACTCCGCTATCCTTAAGAGCTCTATCCAGCTCTCTCTTGAATGCATTCAGAGAATTGGCCTCCACTGCCTTCTGAGGCAGAGAATTCTACAGATTCACAACTCTCTGACTGAAAATGTTTTTCCTCATCTCAGTTCTAAATGGCCTACCCCTTATTCTTAAACTGTGGCCCCTTGTTCTGGACTCCCCCAACATTGGGAACATGTTTCCTGCCTCTAACGTGTCCAACCCCTTAACAATCTTATACCTTTCGATAAGATCGCCTCCCATCCTTCTAAATTCCAGTGTATACAAGCCTAGTTGCTCCAGTCTTTCAACATATGACAGTCCCGCCATTCCGGGAATTAACCTAGTAAACCTACGCTGCACGCCCTCAATAGCAAGAATATCCTTCCTCAAATTTGGAGACAAAAACTGCACACAGTACTCCAGCTGAGGTCTCACTAGGGCCCTGTACAACTGCAGAAGGACCTCTTTGCTCCTATACTCAACTCCTCTTGTTATGAAGGCCAACATTCCATTGGCTTTCTTCACTGCCTGCTGTACCTGCATGCTTCCTTTCAGTGACTGATGCACTAAGACACCCAGATCTCATTGTACGTCCCCTTTTCCTAACTTGACACCATTCAGTTCTAAATGGCCTACCCCTTATTTAGATTTTAGATTTAGATTTAGATTTAGATTCTACAGCGCGGAAACAGGCCCTTTCGGCCCACCAAGTCCGCGCCGCCCAGCGATCCCCGCACATTAACACTATCCTACACACACCAGGGACAATTTTTACATTTACCCAGTCAATAAACCTACATACCTGCACGTCTTTGGAGTGTGGGAGGAAACCGAAGATCTCGGAGAAAACCCACGCAGGTCACGGGGAGAACGTACAAACTCCATACAGACGGCGCCCGTATTCAGGATCGAACCTGAATCTCCGGCGCTGCACTCGCTGTAAGGCAGCAACTCTACCGCTGCGCCACCGTGCCGCCCTTATTCTTAACCTGTGGCCCCTTGTTTTGGACTCCCCCAACATTGGGAACATGTTTCCTGCCTCTAGCGTGTCCAACCCCTTAATAATCTTATACGTTTCGATAAGATCCCCTCTCGTCCTTCTAAATTCCAGTGTATGAAGGGGGTGGCAGGTCGTCGAATGCAGTGCGATCATCGGGCTGCACTTGTTTAGTTAGCCGGGGCATCAGCTGTTGTGCTAAACAGCGGCAGAGGGAGTGCACAGGCAGACCGTTCTGAAGTCGTCTGCTGAAGGACTGGCAAGAGACCAGTGGCGGAGCTAGATTTGTCAATGTCAAGGTTTTTTTGTGTGGCTTCTCGCCTCTATCCCCCAGTGGCTTCTGGCGCAAGTGAATTGGCTTAATGCACGATTGAATGCCGCCACACGTTAAGGGCAAAAGCGTCTTTGCAAAACGGCTTCTGCTTTGCACTACCAGCAGTTGAGACAATGAGCGCAGCATGCTAATGCATAATAGAAGCATTGCAGGGGAGTTTCTTGGCCTTGATGTATTGTCAAGTACTGATTGGTAGGTGATCGCAGTTTGAGGAGAAAAACACACTGGCGTTAAATGAGTGGAGAGTGCGCGTTTAGTCGAGACAAACGACTAAATCAAACACCCCATGGACATCTTTAGCCAACAGGGCCAATGCAGTAGCTGTTGCAGAATGCCCTTCTCTCTACTGAGAGAATATTGCTCATACTCCCGGTCATAAGTCTTAAAGTATGAAAACAGACCCTTTGGCCCAACTTGTCCATACTGGCGAAGGCTCCCCATCTTAGCTAGTCCTATCTATCCTCGAAGATAGGCAATAAATCCTGGTGTAACTCAGCGGGTCAGGCAGCATCTCTGGACAGAAGGAATGGGTGACGTTTCGGATGGAGACCCTTCTTCAGACTCGACCCGAAACATCACCCATTCCTTCTCTCCAGAGATGCTGCCTGACCCACTGAGTTACCCCAGTATTTTGTGCCTATCTTCAGTGTAGATCAGCATCTGCAATTCCTTCCTACACATACCTATTTATCCTTGATTGACCCAAATCCCTCTAAATCTTTCCTATCCATGTACCTGTCCGAGTGTCTTTTAAGTGTTAGAATGCCAACCTCAACTACCTCCTCCAGCAGCTCGTTCCATATAACCGCCATATAACTAAGTGAAAAAGTTGCCCCATCAGGTTCTTAGTAAATCTTGCCCCTCTCACCTTAACCCTACGACCTATAGTTGTTGATTACCTTACCTGGGTTAAAATCTCTGTGCACTCACCTGATTTATTCCCCTCATGACTTTATACACCTCTATAAGATCACCGCTCAGCTTCGTGCTCTCCAAGGGGTAAGCAGTTCACCAAGGAGAACTAAGGGGGACCATAAATGGAATGTGTTAAAAATGGTTTGGGTAAAATGGAGTACTTTATGTGGCGACTCTTTGCATACCTTGGCTGTGCAAAACAAAGAGTATCACTGTGACTTGTCATATGTGACAATAAGGATTACTCATCCATTCACTCATTCATTCATTCATTCATTCATTCATTTATTCATTTATTCATTCATTCATTCATTCATTCATTCATTCATTCATTCATTCATTCATTCATTCATTCATTCATTCATTCATTCATTCATTCATTCGTTCATTCGTTCATTCATTCGTTCATTAATCAATTAAGCAATTAATTAATCAATTAATTAATTAATTCCAACCGTAGCCTGAGCTAAAGGGAAAGGTAGGGGAGGCTGGGGCTTTACTGAAAGAATTAATTAATTAATCAATTAATGAACCAATTAATTAATTAATCAATTAATCAATTAATCAATTAATTAATTAATCAATTAATTAATTAGTTAATCAATTGATTAATTGATTAATTAATTGATTAATTAATTGATTCATTAATTGATTAATTAATTAATTATTTCAGTAAAGTCCCAGCCTCCCCTACCTTTCCCTTTAGCTCAGGCTCCGGTTGGAAGTTGCATACATACGACATACCTTAAGTATTGCTTAGCTTATTTACCTAGATTAGTTTATTGTCACGTGTACCGAGGTACAGTGAAAAGCCCCTCAGGTGCAGTGCTTGAGTCAGTTTCCATTGCCTCTGTTTCCGATATCTGATGGCTTGAATGTTGGGTTTATGAGACTTTATTGATCAAATTATTCATGAATGGTGACCTTTCAGGAATAAGTAAAGTGTGCAAAGTGCATTTGGGCTAATGCAGCTTGAGGTGGAAAATGTCGGTACACTTACACTGTATCCTGTTCAATCACAGTCATATCCATTCCCAAGAACAAAAGTAATCCTGCAATCAGCAATGATTTATGCAAACAGTCACCGCAGATTAATGCAGACTTGAGAATGCTGAGTTATTAATATGGCAGCTACAAATTAAACACATTAACTTTGAGAGGCTTGCATCTAAATCATTGAAGGCTCATAATACATCCAGCATCAATACTGAAAAGCCTTTATTGTTTTTATGTAAATGTAAACATAATTGCATCAAAATGTTGAGTGAATGCATTAAGTAAAGAGAGCGCTGTAAAAGCATTTGGTACATTACTTTCCGATCTCTAAAGACTTAACTTGAATTAGAAAAGACAGAACAGCCTTTGGATTTTGAGCACTTTGCTCAAGTGTTATTTTCCACTCCTGTTTCTGATGTTCCCCGTAAATAAATTTGCCTTCAAGATGTTGATGGAAGGTGCAGGGTGAGAGAATTTAGTTTAGTTTAGAGATACAGCGTGGAAATAGGCACTTCAGCCCACCGAGCCCGCGCCGACCAGCGATCCCCGCACACTAACACTATCCTACACTCACCAGGGACAATTTACAATCTACCTAAGCCAATTACCCTACAAACCTGCGCGCCTTTGGAGTATGGGAGCAAACTGGAGCACCCGGAGAAAGCACGCCTGATCACGGGGAGAACCTACAAACTCCGTACAGACAGCACCCGTAGTCAGGGTCGAACCAGGGGTCTCTGCCGCTGTAAGGCAGCAATTCTACCATTGTGCCACCGTGCTGCCCCATCTTTAGAAGGGTTGGGAAGTTTGGTAACTCTCACCAACATAGACAGATGTGCCATAGAAAGCGTTTTATCAGGCTGCATCGTAGCATTTGTTTGGGAAACAAATGTTCCATCCAGGACCGCAAGAAATTGCAGAGAATTGTGGACGCAGCCAAGGCCATCATGCAAACCAATCTCCCTTCCATTGACTCCATGTACACCTCACGCCGACCGGGCAAGTCCAGCAGCATAATCAAGGACGAGTCGCACCCTGGACACTCCCTCTTCTCCCCTCTCCCATCGGGGAAAAGGTGTAGAAGTGTGAAGGTTTCAAGGTACGGTGGCGGCACGGTAGCGCAGCGGTGGAGTTGCCGCCTTACAGCGAATACAGCGCCGGAGACTCAGGTTCGATCCTGACTACGGGCGCCGTCTGTACGGAGTTTGTACATTCTCCCCGTGACCTGCATGGGTTTTCACCGAGGTCATCGCTTTCCTCCCACACTCCAAAGACGTACAGGTATGTAGGTTAGATAATAGACAATAGACAATAGACAATAGGTGCAGGAGGAGGCCATTCAGCCCTTCGAGCCAGCACCGCCATTCAATGCGATCATGGCTGATCACTCTCAATCAGTACCCCGTTCCTGCCTTCTCCCCATACCCCCTCACTCCGCTATCCTTAAGAGCTCTATCCAGCTCTCTCTTGAAAGCATCCAACGAACTGGCCTCCACTGCCTTCTGAGGCAGAGAATTCCACACCTTCACCACTCTCTGACTGAAAAAGTTCTTCCTCATCTCCGTTCTAAATGGCCTACCCCTTATTCTTAAACTGTGGCCCCTTGTTCTGGACTCCCCCAACATTGGGAACATGTTTCCTGCCTCTAATGTGTCCAATCCCCTAATTGGCTGGGCAAATGTAAAACAATTGTCCCTAGTGGGTGTAGGATATGGTTAGTGTGTGCGGGGATCGCTGGGCGGCGCGGACCCGGTGGGCCGAAGGGCCTTTTTCTGCGCTGTATCTCTAAATCTAAAAATCTAAATCTAAAGGTTTCAAGATTATTGTCACATGCACCAATTACGGTACAGTGAAATTTGAGTTACCACACCTCCAGATTCAGGGACTGTTTCTTCCCAGCTGTTATCAGGCGACTGAAACATGGAGACTCTTGTGTATGGCCTCCGTGTAATCTACTATTCTTGTGCTTAAGTACGATTGTACCTTATGTACAGTGCGATATCTACTGAACAGCAAGAAGGAATTTCACTGCACGAAAATAATGTACCGTTGAACCATTGAACCATTGAATCATGCAGTTATATTCACAAAGGCATGTTGTGTGGAATGTTGTGTTTACTGCGATTGAATATGGAAATAAAGACCGCCAATAGTCAATGCTGAACCTCTCAGTCTGAAGAAGGGTCTCGACCTGAAACTTCACCTTTTCCTTTTCTGCAGGAATGCTGAGTTAATCCAGCATTTTGTGTCTATCTTCGGTGTAAGCCGGCATCTGCAGTTTTTCCCTCCACCCCTGCTATGTCTTTTTTCTGGCTTTGTTCCCTCCTACTCCGTCAGTCTGAGAAACGGTGGGGCAGCGGTAGAGTTGCTGCCTTACAGCGAATGCAGCGCCGGGGACCCGGGTTCGATTCCGACTACGGGCGCCGTCTGTACGGAGTTTGTACGTTCTTCCCGTGACCTGCGTGGGTTTTCTCCGAGATCTTCAGTTTCCTCCCACCCTCCAAAGACGTGCAGGTTTGTAGGTTAATTGGCTTGGTAAATGTAAAAAAATTGTCCCTATTGGGTATAGGATAGTGCTAATGTGCGGGGATTGCTGGTCGGCGCGGACCCGGTGGGCTGAAAGGGCCTGTTTCCGCGCTGTATCTCTAAACTAAAATCTCTAAACTAAAATGTCATAGATGAGGCCTTCACTCGTGTCTCCTCGGTACCCCGCAGCTCCGCCCTTGCTCCCCCTCCCCCCCAGTCGAAACAGAGACAGAGTCCCTCAAGTCCTTACCTTTCCCCGTCAGCCGTCGCATACAACACGTAATGCTCCGGAGTTTCCGCCACCTCCAACGGGATCCCACCACTAGCCACATCTTCCCATCTTCACCCCTTTCCACCTTCTGCAGAGACCGTTCCCTCTGCAACTCCCTGGTTAACTCATCCCTTCCCACCCAAACCTCCCCCTCCCCAGGTACCTTCCCCTGCAACCGCCGGAGATGCAACACCTGTCACTACACCTCCTCCCTCGACTCTGTCCAGGGACCCCAACAGTCCTTTCAGGTTAGGCAGAGGTTCACTTGCACCTCCTCCGACCTCATCTACGGTATCCGTTTATCAAGATGTGGACTGTAATACATCGGCGAGACCAAACGCAGACTGAGCGATCGTTTCGCTGAACACCTTCGCTCAGCCCTCGTGAACCTACCTGATCTCCCAGTTCCTAAACACTTTAATTCCCCTTCCCATTCCCACACTGACCTTTCTGTCCACAGCTTCCTCCATTGTCAGAGTGAGGCTAAACACAAAATGGAAGAACAGCACCTCATATTTCGCTCGGGCAGCTTACAACCCAGGGATATGAATATTGATTTCTCTAGCCAAGTTACCCCTGCATTCCCTCTCTCTCCATCCCTCCCCCACCCAAGTCACACCAGCTTTGCATTCTCACCTAGCGAACAGCGAACAATGGCCTGTTTCCTTTATCATTGTTACTCTTTTGCATCTTTCATTCATTTGTTCTCTATATCTCTCTACATCGTCGTCTATATCTCTCGTTTACCCTTTCCCGTGACTTTCAGTCTGAAGAAGGGTCTCGACCCGAAACGTCACCCATTCCTTCTCTCCAGAGACGCTGCCTGTCCCGCTGAGTTACTCCAGCATTTTGTGCCCATCTTCGGTTTAAACCAACATCTGCAGTTCCATCCTACACTACACACAACTGCGCAAAATGTTACCTGTCCGGTTTCCTCCACAGATGCTGCATGACCTTTTGTGTTCTTCAGGCACTTCGGGTTTTTTGGGGCAAATAAAGTGTCTGGAGTAATGGATTATTTCCCCTTGCCTCTTTCCCTCGTCCCCTCTCCCTGTGGAATGTTCCGGCAATCAGTTCCTTTCCCAAAGAGTCATTGCTCTCAACGACATTTTGAAAATTGCCTAGACTCTAATAGGTTCATGCACAATGCAACTTAGCATTCCTGTTTTACCCTTCAGTTAAACTGGTGTGAGGAGAAAGATAAAGATTCAAAAAACACAGTAATTTGTTTAAAAATGAACAAATGCACAGCTATGCTTGTGGCAAACACTGAAAGCAAAGCAGGATTATTTTGCCCACTATTAATTTTGTTACAGCCTAAGTGACAAGTAGCCATTGATTAGTGTATAATAGTGTTATTATTAATTATTTTTAGTTTAGTTTAGAGATACAGCGCGGAAACAGGCCCTTCGGCCCACCGAGTCCGCACTGACCGGCGATCCCCGCACATTAACATTACCCAGACACACTGGGGACAAGTTTACATTTACACCAAGCCAATTAACCTCCAAACCTGTATGTTTAGAGAAACAGCACGGAAACAGGCCCTTGGCACACTGGGTCCGCGCCGACCAGCGATCCCCACACATTAACACTATCCTACAACCATTAGGGATAATTAAAAAATATATATTGACCAAGCCAATTAACCTACAAATCTGTACGTCTTTGAAGTGTGGGAGGAAACCGAAGATCTCGGAGAAAACCCACGCAGGTCACGGGGAGAACGTACAAACTCCGTACAGACGGTGCCCTTAGTCGGGATTGAACCCGGGTCTCCGGTGCTGCATTCGCTGTAAGGCAGCAACTCTACCGCTGCGCCACCATGCCGTCTTTGGAGTGTGAGAGGAAACTGAAGATCTAGGTGAAAACCCACGCAGGTCACTGGGAGAACGTACAAACTCTGTTATTATTATATTTATTATTATTATAATTTGACATGTGTATTATAATAATTATTATTATAGTTATCATTGCACTATTATTGTTTGTTTATTTTTTATTTGAATGTACGTGTGCGTGTGTATATATAATATATACATATATATGATCTGTATACATGTGAGTATGTGTGTATACACACACTGAACTTTTTTTCTCGTTTATTATATTGTTTACAGTGCGCTATGTTTACATATTCTGTTGTGCTGCTGCAAGTAAGTATTTCATTGTTCTATCTGGGACACCTATATACTAAAACTCTCGTTTGTTATCTTGTTTGTGACTGAACTTCAGCCAAAACGGTGCACGATAGCGCCACAATTTTAGGCCCACCTTACTCACCGTCGTCACTTTAGTGATAATGCAAGTAGTTTTATTGAAATCGGTCTTATATTTTTTAAGTTATTCACATTTTAAAGTTTAAAAGGAAGGGAGGGGGAGGGGAGGAGGGAGGGAGGGCGGAGGGAGGGAGGAGTGTGGGAGAAGGAAGAGGGGAGGGGGGGTTGAGGAGAGGGGAGGGGGGAGGGGAGGAGGGAGGGAGGGCGGAGGGAGGTGGGAGGGAGGGAGGAGGGAGGGAGGGGGGAAGGGGGGAGTGTGGGAGAAGGAAGAGGGGAGGGGGGGATGAGGAGAGGGGGGGGAGGAGGGAGGGAGGGCGGAGGGAGGTGGGAGGGAGGGAGGAGGGAGGGAGGAGGGGGGGAAGGGGGGAGTGTGGGAGAAGGAAGAGGGGAGGGGGGGGTTGAGGAGAGGGGAGGGGGGGGGGAGGACAGGGTGCTGCACCAATGCAGGAGAGGTTTGGGCCCAATGGGTCCACTTGGTCTAGTATTACAATAAAACACTCTTGACTCTTGAACTTAAAGAGGAAGGCTGTGGAGAGCAAGTCAATGGGTATTTTTAAGGCAGAGATAGATAGATTCTTGATCATTATGGGTGGCAAGGGTTATGGGGAGAAGGCAGGAGAATGGGGTTAGGAGGGAGAGATAGATCAGCCGTGGTTGAATGGCGGAGTAGACTTGGTGGGCCGAATGGCCTAATTCTGCTCCTATCACTTATGACCTTATGAGAAGCCTGTGAACAGATCAAGCTGTTCCTAAGTCTGGTGATGCGCGCTTTCAAGCTTCTGCATCTTGTGCCAGACAGGAGCAGGGAGAAGGTGGAATGACAGGGACCACTGTCAAGGTGCCATCGACAGGTTTTAGCATTCCACCTGGAGTTCTATGTGTTGTTCCGTGTGATGGAGAGCTGCTGACTGCCTCTGTGATCTGGAGAAGTGGAAAGGTTTGTTTTAATTAATTGAATTGAATTGAATTGAATTAAATACTTCATCGCCACATGTGACAATTGCCGCAGTGAAATTCTTTGCTTGCCTACCTTGGGTGTTTCTCTAAGTGATCGCTGTGCAACCAAGCTACCTTTGCTTGTAGACCTTGGGTATGCAATAGTGGCCACTTAAAGGGCGCAGACAATGTTATGAAGTATCCCGCACTAGGCCCACCCTTGTTCGCACCCGCCCCTCCCTCACGGTGGACCCCCCCCCCCCCCACGGCAGGTCCTCCATTGTTCTTCCCCCTCCCTCCCCACCCTCACGCTGGCCGGCTCCTCCTTTGCAAGCGGTAGCAGCTGGCTATTTTTCACCACTGTCTAAGAGCTTGAGTTAGATAGAGCTCTCGGGGCCGGTGGAATCAAGGGATATGGGTTGAAGGCAGGCACGGGTTAGATTTTAGATTTAGATTTTGAGATACAGCGCGGAAACAGGCCCTTAGGCCCACCAAGTCCGCGCCGCCCAGCGACCCCCGCACACTAACACTGTCCTACACACACTAGGGACAAATTTTACATTTTACCCAGTCAATTAACCTACATACCTGCACGTCTTTGGAGTGTGGGAGGAAACCGAAGATCTCGGAGAAAACCCTCGCAGGTCACGTACAAACTCCGTACAGACGGCGCCCGTAGTCAGGCTCGAACCTGAGTCTCCGGCGCTGCATTCGCTGCAAGGCAGCAACTCTACCGCTGCGCCACCGTGGGTTACTGATTGTGGATGATCAGCCATGATCACAATGAATGGCGTTGCTGGCTCGAGGGGCCGAATGGCCTCCTCCTGCACCTATTTTCTCTGTCAGCCTCCGAGATCGAGACGCACGAAAGGCCGATGAGCATCTTGTGTGGAAGAATATGTACGTGTGTGTGACACAGCCTCAATCATGCATTAACATGCGGTGAGATAGCCAGCTCCACACAAAGGCAACCGGTTGGGTCGCACTCCGCTGCTAAATGGAAAGTGGGCACTGAGGCTTGTCTTTTAAATAATTCATGGACGTACTAAACCGGGAGGCGAGGGATTGTTACAGGAGGCTATCTCTTAGAAATGCCTCTCAATGGTCGAGAGATAAAAGAGGTGGAGTAAAAGATATTATCATCCAGTCTACATGAGATCAAATCCAGATTAGGGAGGAAAAGGTATAATTCTTTTCACTGCTCTATTGAATTTCGCTTTCAAAGATATTGAATATTTGAAGTGTTATCTATTACACGTGTCATCTGCACTGTATTCTTCAGAAAGATAGCTTGCAATGAACTGCTGTGTCTTAATTGTATTGGCATTCCTTTTATTTCAGTGGGCAGATGATGGTCAGAAATCAATCATTTATGAAGGCCCAGTTCCCCTGGTCCCGGGTGAGAGTTGTAGTCTCAACTTATCGTAAGTTCAGAGGTTTATAAGGTATCGGAGCAGAACGAGGCCATTCAGCCCATCAAGTCTACTCTGCCTGCGTGGAGTTTGTACGTTCTCCCTGTGACAGCGTGGGTTTTCTCCGGGTGCTCCAGTTTCCCCCCATATTCCACATCACAGTTTAAGGATAAGGGGGAAGTCTTTTAGGACCGAGATGAGAAAGGTTTTTTATCACACAGAGAGTGGTGAATCTGTGGAATTCTCTGCCACAGAAGGTAGTTGAGGCCAGTTCATTGGCTATATTTAAGAGGGAGTTAGATGTGGCCCTTGTGGCTAAAGGGATCAGGGGGTATGGAGAGAAGGCAGGTACGGGATACTGAGTTGGATGATCAGCCATGATCATATTGAATGGCGGTGCAGGCTCGGAGGGTCGAATGGCCTACTCCTGCACCAATTTTCTATGTTTCTACGTACAGGTTTGGAGGTTAATTGGCTTTGGCAAGGATTGTAAATTGTTCCCGGTGTGTAGGATAGTGCTAGTGTACCGGGTGACCGCCTCTCGATGGGCCGAAGGGCCGGTTTCTACGCTGTACCTCCAAGGCCTAAAAAAGCACCCAGCCCAAACTGCGTACTTGGTCGAGTTCTGAACACCGAATGGCTGCAATATTCAAGGACATCTTCAACTTCCTGCCCCTGGTCCACACCTGTTTCAGAAGGCAATCCTATTACATCAGTGGAAACACAGAACTGCAGGCGCTGGTTTACAAAATAAAAAGTGTTGGTGTAACTGCATGTGCATCATGCAGCATCCCTGGAGAACATTACAATAGACAATAGACGACAGGTGCAGGAGGAGGCCATTCGGCCCTTCGAGCCAGCACCGCCATTCAATGTGATCATGGCTGATCATCCACAATCAGTACCCCGTTCCTGCCCTCTCCCCATACCCTCTGACTCCGCTATCATTGACAGGTGACGTTTTGGGTCGGTTGCCTTCTTCAAGACCAATTATGTGGGTAGAGGAAGAAAACCTACCTAGGAGGAGGGGGAGTTCAACGAGATCTGGGTGTCCTAGTGCATCAGTCAATGAAAGGAAGCATGCAGGTACAGCAGGCAGTGAAGAACGCCAATGGAATGTTGGCCTTCATAACAAGAGGAGTTGAGTATAGGAGCAAAGAGGTCCTTCTACAGTTGTACCGGACCCTGGTGAGACCGCACCTGGAGTACTGTGTGCAGTTTTGGTCTCCAAATTTGAGGAAGGATATTCTTGCTATGGAGGGCGTGCAGCGTAGGTTCACTAGGTTAATTCCCGGAATGGCGGGACTGTCGTATGTTGAAAGGCTGGAGCGATTGGGCTTGTATACACTGGAATTTAGAAGGGTGAGGGGGGTTCTTATTGAAACATATAAGATAATTAGGGGATTGGACACATTAGAGGCAGAAAACATGTTCCCAATGTTGGGGGAGTCCAGAACAAGGGGCCACAGTTTAAGAATAAGGGGTAGGCCATTTAGAACGGAGATGAGGAAGAACGTTTTCAGTCAGAGAGTGGTGAAGGTGTGGAATTCTCTGCCTCAGAAGGCAGTGGAGGCCAGTTCGTTGGATGCTTTCAAAGAGCTGGATAGAGCTTGTAAGGATAGCGGAGTGAGGGGGTATGGGGAGAAGGCAGGAACGGGGTACTGATTGAGAGTGATCAGCCATGATCGCATTGAATGGCGGTGCTGGCTCGAAGGGCTGAATGGCCTACTCCTGCACCTATTGTCTATTGTCTATTGTCTATTGCCTAAAACTGGAAAAGACAATTTAGTTTAACATTGGAGATAGACACAAAATGCTGGAGTTTCTCAGCGGGACAGGCAGCATCTCTGATTAGAAGGAATGGGTGACGTTTCGGGTCGAGAACCTTCTTCAATCTCATTTACAATCGAGCCATTCCCTAACTTCAAGAAACTCTTGCTTTCCCTCTTTCTCTCTCCAGCGGGGATCGCTGATCGGCGCGGACTCGGTGGGCCGAAGGGCCTGTTTCCGCGCTGTATCTCTGACCTAAACTAAACTAGACTCTTCTTCAGACTGATTCTTCCGACCTGAAACATCCATTCCTTCCACAGATGCTGCCTAACTGGCAGAGTTCTTCCAGCACTTTGTGTTTTGCTCGTGATTCCAGCATCTGCAGTTTCTTGCCCGCCTCTCTTTTAGGACACTGTGAAATTGCTGCTGGAACAGTGTGTAAAAATTCATGTCTCTCACCAAAAACAAATGTTGAATTTGGAGGTAGGAAAAAAAACTGCAGATGCTGGTTTAAAATCGAAGGCAGACACAAAATGCTGGAGTAACACAGCGGGTCAGGCAGCATCTCGGGAGAGAAGGAATGGGGTGACGTTTCTTCAGTCTGAAGAAGGGTCTCGACCCGAAATGTCACCCATTCCTTCTCTCCCGAGATGCTGCCTGACCCGCTGAGTTACTCCAGCATTTTGTGTCTATGTCGAATTTAAGAGTTACAATAGACAATAGACAATAGGTGCAGGAGTAGGCCATTCGGCCCTTCGAGCCAGCACCGCCATTCAATGTGATCATGGCTGATCATTCTCAATCAGTACCCCGTTCCTGCTTTCTCCCCATACCCCCTGACTCCGCTATCCTTAAGAGCTCTATCTAGCTCTCTCTTGAATGTATTCAGAGAATTTGCCTCCACTGCCCTCTGAGGCAGAGAATTCCACAGATTCACAACTCTCTGACTGAAAAAGTTTTTCCTCATCTCTGTTCTAAATGGCCTACCCCTTATTCTTAAACTGTGGCCCCTTGTTCTGGACTCCCCCAACTTTGGGAACATGTTTTCTGCCTCTAATGTGTCCAACCCCTTAATAATCTTATACGTTTCGATAAGATCCCCTCTCATCCTTCTAAATTCCAGTGTATACAAGCCTAGTCGCTCCAGTCTTTCAACATATGACAGTCCCGCCATTCCGGGAATTAACCTAGTAAACCTACACTGCACGCCCTCAATAGCAAGAATATCCTTCCTCAAATTTGGAGACCAAAACTGCACACAGTACTCCAGGTGCGGTCTCACTAGGGCCCTGCACAACTGCAGAAGGACCTCTTTGCTCCTATACTCAACTCCTCTTGTTATGAAGGCCAACAATCCATTGGCTTTCTTCACTGGTTGTGACTGTGCCGTCTCTGTAGCTTTCGTTTATTTGACGTTCCAGGAGTAAATTAAACAAAATTGCATCCGCATTTGACAGTCAGTTTACATGGATGTAT